>NC_045775.1:11270000-11895000 GCF_008692025.1 Phocoena sinus | reverse complement strand
GGTGGCCCCAGCACCCGTGCAGCTCCACAGACAGACGGATGGACAGATGCCCTGTTCCAGTCCTGTGCCCTACCTCACCTTCGCCACTGCTACCAGCACAAGCCTCGGCCCCAGGCTCTGCCTGATGTGCGGGGAAGGATGGAAGGCGCCCCAGCCCGCCGTGACCGCATCCCCTTGTGTAAATGGAGGGGATTTTAACCACTGTGGGTCCAGGGTCCAGGGTCCTCTAACGGAGTCCTTGGCAGCTTGGCCTGGAACCCAGAGAAGCTGCCGTGGGAGCAGAGGCAGCCTGAGTTACTGGTGGAGCAAAGGGAGGGACTGGAGCCTGATCTGCTCCACCAGGAGCCACCGCCTCCCCGCCCGCAGTCTGGGTAGAGGAAGGGGCCAGGGAGGGGACGTTCAGCGAGACTCGGCCGTGCACCAGTCACGCTGCGAGGGCCTTATCTCATGTGACCCTGACGCCGCCCTCTCAGGCACATGGGGTTGGCCTCATGGAACAGATGTAGAAGCCACTTGCCCAGGGGCCAGGAGTCGCCCTCTGAACCCAGTTCTGCCCGAGCCAGGGATGAGCCTATTTCAGAGACTGAAGCAGCGCAGCAGAGATTTAAACATTTTCTTAATCAGACGCTAAGAAACAAATGTTGTGTCAGATCCCCCTACGGATCTAGATTCATGGAAGTTTACTGCAATAACGCGGTCCTTACTATGTGCAACGCACTCTGTTTTCTATTCTATTAGACACCACTCTGGATTTTGAAATGCAGATCCTGACCTACCAAATTGACATGAGGACCCACTTACGAGTCACAACTACCACCTGACAAAGCCTGTGCGGTCTGCCCAGGATACATCCTCTGCGGAGGGTCTTCCTCCTGCCAAGAGCCCCCAGGACCCACTCAGCTCCCAGAACTGCAGCCTGGCTTCCTCCTGGAAGGCAGGGTCAGAACACCACTTGTGACGTAACTGGGGGGACCACTTCCAGGGTTTGTTTCTAGACCCTCGTCAGCACCTAAAAACCCTTTCTCCCTCCTTCCCGTGGTTTCTCAAGTCCACCTGGTGGCCTCCAGCTGTCTCCGTTACCCCTCCCCCATGAACTCCGGTCTCACAAAGAACTTGCAGTCCTGCATGTTACAAGCACACACATACACACGCACGCACACGCATGCACACACCTCTTCAGGGTCCCTGTCTGCCTAGATCTTTCAGTGGGGTGTAGGGATGTGTTGTTTGGGGATCCACCATATACCTCGCTTTGCTCTTTCGCTCTGAATGCTAGGCTGTGGCTTGCTGGTGAAGGCACGGGCTTGACACATTTAAAGGAGACCCTTCATGGGCTTCCCTGGTGGTGCAGTGGTTAAGAGTCTGCCTGCCGATGCAGGGGACACGGGTTCATGCCCCAGTCCGGGAAGATCCCACATGCCGCAGAGCGGCTGGGCCCATGGGCCGTGGCCGCTGAGCCTGCGCGTCCGGAGCCTGTGCTCCACAATGGGAGAGGCCACAACAGTGAGAGGCCCGCGTACCGCAAAAAAAAAAAAAGGGGGGGGACCCTTCACATAAGATCCTCTGGAGGACAACCCCGGGGCACCACCAAGGTAGAATGCGGTGGGGAACTCTGGTGGGCATGTAGCCACCCTGGGTGAGAAAGGGTGAGACCATTCGGGCTTCCAGAGAGCTAGGTGGGTACTGCACCTCCCCCAGAAATGCCACAAGGAGCCCCGCACAGCAGAGAGCAGACCCTGAGCTACACAGCCTCTGCAGCCCCCAGGGCCCATGAAACTCTGGAGAGGGAGGGCTCAGCTCAAAAGTATGGATTCCGGCACTGGCTCAGGGCAGCCCCCGGGGCGGAGAAGCCCAGCTCCGGAAAGGGGTCAAGTCTGATTCGCTTCAGGGCCCAGCCTTCCAGGAGCGAGGCTGCCTGGGGTCCCCTGGGAACTCTGTGGTTGTTCAGGGCACTCCACTCACCTCCCCAGCATGGAAACCCCCGGCAGCATTTCACCTCAGAAGATACGCAGTGTAGGGCAGGGCCCAGCTCTGTCTCGCTGGCTGTGTGAGCGTGGGGACGTCAGCTTTCTTTCCTCTTCAGGCCTCGGTCTGCTTATCTTTTAAATGGGGAGATTTGATTGACCCCTGTCATGGTAGGACCAGACTGGAGCACAGATGCTAACAAGATTTGTAAACCATGGCTCACTATCTAAGCTACTGAAAATAAACCTAATGCTCGCAGACAGTGCCAAGATACCAGACATATTCGGATTCTCTTTTTATTCTCATAACTCCCATTAATATTCTGATGGTACTGAGGCCCAGGTTAAATGACTCACACAAGATCACTAAGCCCACAAGCAGCAGGGCTGGGATTCAAACCCAGGACATTTAATTCTAGAGCCACGGCCTCCCCGGCTCTGCTACACTGCCTCTTGGCATATGTCTGTCCACATGAGACGCTCTGCGCTGGAGCTCGTGTTCTGCATCTACCTCCTGCCCTGGACTCTAAAGGTCTTAAGGACGGTGCCTTCTTCACCTCCAAAGGAAGAAGCAGTAGGAGTCGTGCAAAGCATGGCGCCTAAGAGGGGCCACCAGCCTGTGTTAAATGACACGGAATTCTTAACGTGCCACTAAATGGCTCATTCGAAAGGAACCACTGGTATGCCCAGAGATACGCCCCCTCTTACCAATTGCTCTGCTTCTCTGGAATTGCCACCCTCTGAAGAGATCTCTGTGCTTCAGGAACAGACTGCCTGCTTAACGGGGTCGCTCTGGTTTCCAGCTCTGAGCGCACATTCTCAAGAAATGTGGTCCTTGCGGTGTGGGGACCAGAATCAGCCACATCACTGCACCCTGGAGGGTCCCACTCTCCCCTCTGCCTATCAGAGAATGACCTTTCCCCCCAGGACGCCTTCGCTGAGCAGCCCGGCCACGCCCATCCCCCTCTCTGGCCCCGGAGCCCTGACGTCCCCCTGACACGCAGGGTACAGACTGTCCTTGGCCGCACCGCCGCGGGCCAGCGTGTCCCCCAGGGTGGACGGTCCTGCCCAGCCGAAGTGTGAACCGCCAGCAATGCAACTGCGACCTGCGCGGTCTCAAGCCTCTGGACCATCCGGCCCCATGGAGCTGTCACATCTGGAGTCTGCCCTCAGCGTTTTACTCCCGTGCTGTGGCCTCTGCCGTCGGGCGGGCTAGCGGGTTGAGGCGGACGCTGGGCGAATGCTCTGCTCAGACACCAGGCCCTCATCTCTTCCCCAGGGGCGGCTGACTCTGGTAACCCCGCCCCCAAACACAAACCTTTCAGCAGCACTGAGGCTCTAAGCTTCTCTCCCCTCAGCCGAGAGCCATTGTATCAGCTGTGATTTATGTAAAGGCTTTTGTGGGACTCCTGGTTTTGACAGTCCCTGTGTTGTCGAATGGTAATAATTACGGGTCCTTTCATCCTTTATTTACGGGATAGCTCTTCGGGGAGAGAGGCCTGGTGTAGGGGGAAGGCTTCTGGGGGAGAGCGGATTCGCTTTTCTGAGCCTCTGTACAGAACCAAAGAAGTAGGGGTCCTTTGGAAGTTATAAATAGCACCTCCCAAGTATAAAGAAGTCACCTCTCCAGGCTTCGGGAGCTCACAGAGGACAAAGGACACTGCGAGCTGGGAACACCGAGCTTCTCCGGGGCTCACAGCGCTAAACGGAGTTTCCAGGGCCCAGCCCCTTGTTTTCAAAACGATGATTTTTGTCTGAACGCAAGTCTCTGGCAGTGGTGAAAGGAAGCAAGTTTATTTCTGTCAGCTAACCAGTCCTAAGACTCTTGGGCCAGGAAGCCTCCTCGTTTCATCCCGAACGCTCTGATTGTTAGGAAGCTCTCCCTGAAACTGAGCTGAAGCCCACCTCTCGAAGCCGCATCAGAGGGGCTGCCTGCCCCTTAAGGTCTCACGTGCTCCTGGATGTTTCCCAGCCTCTCTTGCAGCGGGGGTGGGACTCGTGGCTGGGTTTAGACCACAGTGGGTAGAAGCGATGTGCACCGCTCCTGGTCTGGCTCTCCATGCCAGCCCGTGGGATCACCTGGAAGGCAGGAGGCCGTGTGTCCCTGATGCCACCACCACGGGCAAGGAGCCACGGTCCCCCAGGCAATGCTGAAAGGCACACAGCGGGGAGAGCTGCGTGTCTAGCACCAAACGTTAATGAGAGGGAGACGTCCCGCGCTGCGCTAAGACATTGAGATTTCAGGGTCTATTTGTTCCTGCAGCCTAGCCAGTCCTGCTGGACTAGTCACAGCTGTTATTCAGAGAATAGGCTGATCACGTGGATGACTAAGGCCTTTGCCCTCAGAGAGCTCACAGTCTGACGGTGGAGAGTCACGTGACACCATCCCAGGGGTTGCACAAGCCCATGTGTGTGGCAGCACAGAGAAATGGCACCTTATCAGACTTGAGGTGACAAGGGAGAGGGGGTGTGTGAAGTGACCTGGAGGATGGAGCAAGACGTGGCCGGAGGAGCAGGTGTGAAGGGGATTTGAGACAGGCGAGCAGGGCAGGAAAGGAGCCGTGCCGAGCTCACGGGAGCGCTGCTCCCTGCTCAAGGCTGGGCTTCATTCAGTCTCTCACGTGACCAGGGTTGAATCCAGCCTCAAGTGCCCACAAGGCTTGTGTCTAGGGAAGGAGTGACTACCCGTCTGCCATGGCTGGGGCTGACTTTCGTGCAGAGCTAGAGCTTGATATGGGACTGGGGAGGATGGAGGTCACGTGGAGGACACGGGTCACAGGAAAATGTGGATCTCCGGGAGGATGTGGATTATGGTGAAAACCTATGAGACATGGCAGGTGGTAAACTGAGCTGGCATTGGCCCCAGGAAGCTGAGTTCTTGCTAACATGGATCCAAGGACCTCATCCAGGAAGACAAATAACAAGTCAATCATAAGGTGTGCCTTAGATCAGAGTAAAGCATTTCAATCCACCCCTGCATGGGTCCTCTATTCCTGCCCCTCCTTTACCTAAGAAAGATGGCACGGCATTACCAGAGAGCAGAGGCTGGAGGAAAGCCAGACATGGACCAAGTTCCAGCCTCACCTGGCGTGAGCAGCTGGACTTCCGGTAAGTCCCTCAGCAACTTTGTTTATCTTGGAAGCTCCGAGTCTTCATCTGCAAAATGGAGTTAAGGAGATCTACTCCGGAGTTTGTTGCAAATCCCTCTGAGTCCATTTTCTCCATCCTTTCAGATAGTGACACGCTTAGTGCCGTGGCCGGCACGTGGTAAGTTTCAATATTTGTTAATTATTATTATCACTTTATCTCTGTTAATATCGAATACCCAACTCATAGAGCAGATGTGAGGCCTCCACAAAATAAAAGGAATTGTCTGGAAGGTGTTCTCCAAAGACGCAGCCTTACACAGTAGGCGACCTCTACCAGCAAACCAGGTGCTACTTTTAGTTACATCATCCTTGAGAAACCAAGTTCCTCAGACCCTGGGGTCCTCCTGGGTGGAACAAATGATCTGAGGGGCCACAGAAATGCAGCGGCCCTGTAGGAAGATTCTCACTGGAAGCATGAGGACCTTCCCAGGACACGGCAGTACCGGTTGGGGGGATACAGTTGTCCCTCTGTATCCAAGGGAGATTGGTTCCGGGACGCCCCACAGATACCAAAATCTGTGGCTACTCAAGTCCGCTACGTAAAAGGGAGTAGTATTTGGATGTAACCTACACACATCATCCTGTATACTTTAAATCATCTCTAGATTATTTATAAAACCTAATACAATATAAGTGCCATGTAACTAGTTGTAAACACCACATAATGCTATGTAAAGAGTTGCCAGTACATGGCAAATTCAAGGTTTGATTTTGGAACTTTCTGGATTTTTTTTTTCTGAATACTTTGATGTGCAGTTGGTTGACTTTGAGGCTATGGAATCCACAGATACGGAGGACCAACTGCATTTACAACCCCCTGTGTTCTACGGAGCAGATGTCGAGCCTCTGGACAGAGAGGAGAGGAGAATGTCCGCTTTGTGTCAAGCCCCCAGCTTAGATGATCTCATTTACTCCTCACAGCAAACCTGTGAGAAAGGTGGCATTATCCCCTCTCACCACTGGGGAAGCTCAGGCTCAGAGAGGGTAAGTAACTTGTCTGTGATCACACAGCCGGTATGGATTTCAACTTCCACCTTAGTGTGCCTCCGGGGCCCTTGCCATCCTCTCTTCAGGTTTCTGGAGAGAGAGAACAAATGTGGGCTCCAAACCCTGAACGTGGTCCTGGGGGGACCCCACTTTGCATGTGCAAAATTGAACATGGTGAGTACAGGGTGAGAAAGCTGCCACACTTCGCCTTGCACTTAATAGTAACAATGAGGAGAAGGAGGGGAAGAGGGAGAGGAGGGGGCGGTGGGAGAAGAGGGGAGGGAAAGAGCAGAGTGGGAGGAGGGGCGAGGGGGCAGGGAGGGTCCCTTCCTTAGCACCGACTGACGCAGGCACCTGTTCAGGGCTCTTACCTGCATCCCCTCATCAATCCTCACCGCAGCTCCCATCCAGGAAGCATTCTCATTATCTCTCCTTTACAAATGAGGAAACTGAGGCTCAGAGAGATTAAGCAACTTTTCCCAGATTTAACTTCTAACTAAGTAGCAAAGCTGGATTTGAGCCAATATCTGCCTGACACCAGAGCTCCAGCTTTTATCCACTCTTAGCTTTTAACCGCTGGGGGAAGAGGTCAAATGCACCCACAGAATCTAGTGGGAAAACTTAGGAGGAGCCGATTGGGGAAAACGGCTGACAGAGGACACTTGGTAGAGGGCACAGGGCTTCACAGAGGCTCCCTGCTGGCTGGACTGTTGGGGAAAGGAAAGGGAAAGATTTAGGCTGACGTGGCCTAGAGGAAGCCAGAAACTTTGGAGAAAGCCCCATGGCCCTCTTCAAGTCCGTTAAATACTCACTGAGTTCCTCACACAATACCAGGGACTGAAAAAACTAGGTTCCTCACTCCCTGCAACTTTGTGAAGCACAGTGCAAGTTATTACCATTCCATTTCAAAGATTAGGACACTGAGGCCCCAAATTATTTAAATGACTTACTCAGGGCCACTCAGTTAGTTGCTCTGTCTCCTCTGTTCCCACAGGTCCCCGTATACATCTCTATCAGAGCATTTATCTCCCATTTTTATTAGTTTTATTGCCATGTGTCTGTTTTCTCTAGAAGATGGTGAGCCCCTCATGACTGTCATCTCTAAATCCCAAGCTCTGGACCCAGTGCTAGAAACAGTGGACGAGCAAAGGCAAGGATCAGAGAGAATGGAACTGCGGTCCTGCCCGCCTCGGCTACCCTCCTCCCTAGCCCTCTGTGGGGAATAAGACATGCAGTTTTCGCTCCCAGAAAACAAAAAAACAAAAAAAAAAAAAACGAGTGCTTTCATGGTATGTTAATAAAAGGTATCTAGCGTTCACACAGGCCCTGCCTTCTCATTTTACATATGGGACAACTGCGACTTGGAGAGGGGAAAGGGCTTGTCTTAAATGTCAGTGGTCCACTTGGAGTGTAGGGACATCCCCTGACCCTGCCACTCAGTAGTCGTATGACCCTGTGCCCGTTGCCTGATCTCACTGTGTCATGGTAGCTTCATCTCTAAAATGAGGGCTACCTTCCCACCTCTGGAGCAGCTGTAAGGTGTAAATGAGGTGATTTATAGGACAGAACCCTCCTGATTTCCTGGTAGGATCCTGTCTCTGGGAAGACCCCACCCCCTAAATCCCAGGGACTCCATCTCTGGGTGGTACCCTCACTTCTCCTTCACAGCAGCCCCGAGAAGATGATGACATGGTCCCAGGATGGAGACATCCGGACTCTTGAACCGAAGGAAGATAAAGCATGTTCGGTTCTGCTTCATACTTCTTTCCTTGAAATTCAAATGACGAGCTTCCTCCTGGCTTTTTCTCAGAGATGACTGGGTGATTGGGCTGCATATATGGGTTTGCTAAGATGTTTAAGATTTTCCCATAAAAACCTACAAGAGCTTGAGATACGGTTGTTAGGCGAGAAGTGAAGCGGCTCATTTCCTTCTGTCCTGAATGGGATCAGAGGGCTTTACTGCTCTCCAGGTAAAAAGGTACACTTTGCCAGAAAGCTGGGAGTGAGTCCTGGATAAAATGGACGTCTCTGATGAGTTTGCTAAAAAACAAATTATCCGTCTTGAAGCAATGAAGACATCATTGGAATGCATCCCTGCTTCTCCCACTGGAGCGATTTTTCCTGCCTTGTGTGGGAGCACAGTTGTCCCCGATCAGACAGCCTCTGCCTGTGAGATCAGAATTCATTAAACTGTGCTTAGTTCATGCTTTTCGTGCCATTAGAGTCGGAGAGATGTTTGAAATAGGATTCCCGCTGATGGATGGGCCTGTACAATTATCGGTGACGGTAGAGAGCAGACCCTCCATACTGGGCTGAGCAGGGAGGCTCCTCCCAGCAGAGAGGCCGGCCAGGACTCCGGACAGGACCCTGGCCCCAGAAAACCAGTATTCTCCCCAAAGATGGCGCTTTTTTCCCCTAAAGACGAGCCCTTTGCTTTTCAAGAGCAGGAAAGATGGCTGCGATTTTCTGTTGGTATGAATGGCCGTGAGTCAAGTGCTCTGAGAAATTTGACTCATGCCAGGCAGGGCTCAGATCCTGTCTTTTCTGAGTATGTAGCTCTGAGATGTCTCGCAACCGTCTGAGCCTCAGTTTCCTTTTCTGTAAAATGAGGATAACGACACCTACGATGCACGCTATCACAGGGACTAAAAATTACACCAGAGAAGCATCTAGCGCCGGCCTGAGGCTTGTGAAGCTCAGGCGGGCCCCCTGGCTTGTTTTGACATCTCTGATTTGAAGTTGTCAAGGTCTAAGTGTCTGCTCCACGGCAACGGACTAGAGAAGCAGTTCGGAGAATTCCCTTCCTGCTTAATGAATGAAGACAGATTCTAACAGCTGGGGCCAGACAAAGAAACATGTGTCAGGCTCCGAAAGCCAGTTTCCCAAAGAGCCCAGGGAGCAGGGAAGAATCTGGGTGAAGGGCAGGGTGGAGCGGGCCAGTCCGTGGCCCAATGCCGCCTGCTTCCGCTTCCCAGAATACGTAGGGCCCTGTCCCTTCTGCCTGATTCCTCCCTTTTTGAGGGCTGTTCCGAACCAAAATAGAAGAATGTACAAAGCTTCCTTTTCCAAGCAGAAAAAGAGACTCCCAGCTTCATGAATAGCTTTCTTCATGTGGATCTCCATCACTTGAAGGGATACTGGGAACTCCTTCAGATAGTTCACTCCAAGATAGTTGAAACTCTTGATACAATAACCACACCTAGCAATGCAGCAAAGATGTTCAAGGTATCAAGAGGAAAGAGAATGAGAGTTTTCTTAGGAAATTTGTCTGTGATATCCTGAAGATGATTAAAGATGTCCAAAATACCCATGGCTCTCCAACAGAGAAAATCAGGAATTCAAACAGGTTACATCAGAAAAACTCCCTGGCGTCAGAAAGAAGCCAGACAAGGATTTTCCTCACTCACTAGCAGTATGATTTTGTTAAAAAAAAAAAAAAAGTATTTAGCTTCTCTGGGCCACAGTTTTTACATCTCTAAAATGAGTTCTAAGTGGGACTTCCCTGGTGGTCCAGTGGTTAAGACTCTGAGTTTCCACTGCAGGGGGTGGGGGGCACAGGTTCGATCCCTTGTCGAAGAACTAAGATCCTGCATGCCACATGGCCCAAAAAAAGTGAGGATAAAATGCAAATAAATAAGTAAAATGAGCAGCATTCTATCTGATATAGTGTTCTTTTAATATTCTTCTGGTAACAGATTCATCTTTACCACCACCAACAAACATTTGTTGTGTTTATGAATAGGGAGGTTGCAATTCTTTTAGGTAAAATCTGACCAAGCAAAAGAGATCTAGAGAAATAGGGAGGCATAGTAAAGGATGCTAAGAGTGGGATCCACCCAGCAACTCCGGATGGACTGTTTGTCTAGCGAACTTCTGAAAGTGGGTGCATCGTAAGGATTTTTCTTCTGTAATCAAAATAAATGGCCCAGTCTGTTGGCCAGGACAGCCAGTAGCATACAAAGACAGCCAAGTTCTGTTGCTGCCTTTGTTGCTGGCTGTCTGGACACAGCACATGCAAGGCTGGCCACATACTTTGCAGGACCCACTGCAAAATGAAAATGTGGGACCCTTGTTCAAATAAGAAGAATTTCAAGATGGCAACAACAGAGCACTAAACAAAGCACAGGGACCTTCTGTGCTAGGGCAAATAAGCACTTGAAAAGATCATCAACATCATTAGCAATTAAAGAAATGCAAATTAAAATCATGAAGAGGTAACATCACAGACTTACTAGTATGGCTAAAATACAAACTTCTGACAATATCAAGTGCTGACAAGAATGTGGTGCAAATGACTCTCTCATCCATTGCTAATAGGAATGTAAAATAATGCAGATACTCCAGAAAATAGCTTGACAGCTTCTTATAATCAAACATATACTTTATGTTTATATAGTCAAACCAGAAATCCTACCCCTAGATATTTACCCTATGAAATAAAAACTTAAAATCACACAAAAATCTTCACATGAATGTTTTTAGTAGCTCTATTCATAATCACCAAAAACTGAAAACAACTCAAACATCCTTCAATATTTAAATGGAAAACTTAACTGCTAGGCATTCATACAGCGAAATAATACTCAGGAATGAAAAGGAATGAGCTTTTGATTCACACAGCAACATGGACGAATGCTAAATGCATTTTCCTGAGTGAAAGAAGCCAGTCTCAAAAAATTACATACTGTATGATTCCATTTATCTGACATTTTCAAAAAGACAAAACTGTAGTGATGGAGAACAGATCAGTGATGGTCAGGTAGGTTGGGCTGCAGGGAGGGTGTGGCTACAATGAGACAGCACAAGAGAGTTCTCTGGGGTGAAGGAACCATGCTGGATCCATTTGCTGATGGCTACACAAATCTATACACCCATTAAAATTCTTTAAACTTGATACTCCCCAAAAGATGAAATTTACTGTATATTAATTTGAAAATAAAATGAAAAATAGAAAAAAAGGTAAAAGTTTCTTTTTCTCCCTTGTAAAGAAAATCCAGGTATAGGCACTTAGGGCTGGTATAAAGGCAACACAATTAAGAAAGACGTAGACTTTCTCCATCTTCCTCCTCCATCCTCTATAAGATATGGACCTCATCTTCTTGATCCAAGATGACTGCTAGAGCACCAGCCATCACAGACAGGTTCCAAACAGGAGGATAGAGGAAGGGGAAAGATAGTGAGTCATCTCCTCTTTGAGGATCATTCTCTGTGATTATGTTTCAATGGCCAAAACAGCCATGCTGTGATCCTGAGAGATGTCATCTATATTCTGAGAGTAGTCCTATTGACTATTGAAAAGCAAATTGCCTTCCCTGCTATAGGGTCCTCATTCCTTTCTCCAGCTCAGAGCCCTCTCTTAAGCTTCCGGCACATATATTTAACTGTGTGACTGATGTCTACCCTTGGATAGCCAGTAGGCATCTCAAATGAAACATGCTCTTGAATCGAAAGTATTTATCGCCTCCGCTTCCAACAGCAAAGCTGCTCTTACTCCAATCTCTCCCATTTTAATCAACACACCCCTGTCTCCTGCAGGGGAGGAGAAAGTTCTCCTCGACCTTTTTAGGGTCTTTGGCTGGGTCTGAAAATTAAACGAACTAAGATGGATTAACAGGAGAAACGCATACAAATTTATTTGATATAAGTTTTATGTGACAGAGGAGTCTTCATAAGGAACTGAAGACTCAGAGAATTGGTTAGACCTAAGCATTTTTATACTTTGTTTGACAAAAAGTGGACAATTGAGGAGGAATGGGATAGGTTAAGGAGTATGATACGTATAGTAAACTGGCGGAAACTTAACAAATCCTGTTTTTTAAGATTCTTCTCGGTGTTCCTTTGTCTTTGGAGATAAGAATGCTCCTTTCCTCCGAGGAGAGGGAGGGCACCTCTCTCATGAGGGTCTTATGACCTGCTTCAAGGGAGAAAAGCGGGGGAAGTTCAGCCTGACTCACCAGCTTCTGCTGTTTCCCCAACGTCCTTTAGCCTAAAATATTCCATAGCCGAAGGTGCCCTATTGAGGGGTAGCGTGTCTTGAACCCCATCACCACCCAACTTCTCCAGCCAAAAGGCCAGTCTTCGTGATCCTTTACCTTCCCCCATCTCCACCTCCTTCCTTCAAGTCTTCTCAGCTCTGATTCCAAGATACCGCAGGTCTGTCGGTTTGTCTAGCCCCCCACCTCTTAGCTGGGCAACTGCAAGAGCCTCCCGTGGACAACTGACTCTGCTCCCCACAAAGGAGTTGGATTCTTTTAAAATATCATTTCTGTTCTCAAAACCTCCAATAACTATGCACTACATTTAAAATCAAAATCCAAGCTCATCCCATTGGCCCACAAAGCCCCACCTGATCCAGCCCCTTCCTGCTTCTCAACCTTGACCTCCTGACTCTCTCTCCCTTATTCACTAAGCTCCACCCACACTCCCAGAAGATGCCAGGCTCCTTCCTGGCTCAGAGTGTTTACCTGTGCTGATTCCTCTACCTGGAACATTCTTCTCAGCTCCTTACCTGACCTACCTGCACTCCTCCTCCAGGCTTTACCTCAAAGGTCTCCTCAGAGTTTCCTTTATGGACGGTCTGTTTCTTGGAGCAGGTCTCTGCCCCCTAAGCCCCCTCATGTCCCATCATTGTACAGAAATCTGGGTATTTTTTTTAAAGAACTCACAACCTGTTTTCTATCCATCTCTCATCTCCAGAATTGAAGTCCATGAAGCCAGCACCATGAGTCTGTGTTCTCCTCTATAGGTTCTCAGTAGCTGTTTCTTGAATAAATGAATGAATGACTAAGTCATGTCTCCTTCCTAAGACTGAGTTTTCCCCGGTGTACAGAGGCTCAGTGACCTCCAAGCCCTGACATCTACCCTTCTAAGCATCAAAGAATAATCCCACAGAGTCCCTTAGGCCCACTCAATCAGAAGACCAGCAATGTTCAGAACTTTTCCGTGAGTTGTATCTTCCCACAAAGTTCCCAGAAGGAGGTATCCCGGGAACCCCCTTTCAAGGCTCAGATGCCCGAGCTATACCCCCTGATGAAACCATTCTGATGTTTTCAAGTTCAACCTTCAGATCACGTTCACAATGAAGCTGGAAGAGAAACGTAAGTTACACAACCAAATAAAATCAATCAAATCATGAGTCTCACTGAGCATCCATTATGAACCAAGCTTTCTGGAAGGTCCTTGGAAGAGTGGAGGGACGGAGACTTAATACAATTAGACCCCTGCCCTCAGGGAGCATCGTGAGATCTGAGCCAGGCTACCCAGGTGACAAAGGGGTCCAGCAAAAAAGAAGCAGAACCAGGATCAAGGAGGAAGGAAGCACAACTTCTGTCAGGTGGATTTGAATAACAGGTAGAGTGCTGACAGGGCGATTTGGGCAAGAAGGTGCGAGGGGGAAGACAGTGGAGGATCCTGAATGTGAAGGTGAGATGTGTGGCTTTTTCTATTTTGGTTAAGTTCACAAACTCACTACCTCCTACAGGTTAAATCTGATCTGAGCAATTGTCTCATATCCAAGTGTTACCCAAAAAAAGAAAAGAAAAAAGAACAGTGAATGTGAAGCCTTCAGGGCATTTTTATTAGACCTCACCCCTCCCTATTGTCCTAGGGGCCACTGCACACCTATATGTATTTGAGTTCATGACCTCTCCAGGCAATATCTTGGTACTTCTAGCAAATTGGAGAGCAGCGTGCATATAGCTGAATTTCAAGGGCAATAATCCAGCCACTGTGCAAAAATGGTGCAGAAGAAGAAACCTTCAGTGGGTCCTGGTACTTACACAATAAGGGGTGTCGTAGATGGGTCCATACCAGTGAGGGTTCCTGAAGACTCAGATCCTAGGCTCCATGCCAGATGTGCTGACAGTGCCACAAAATCACATCCCTGGCCACTGCCCACTTCTTTCCCAGGCCCAAGCATGGGGGTTACTACATGGATAATGGTTCTCACCATCCAGTCGACATATTTCTATAGACTTGGAAAGCAAACCAGCCCTAACTCAATCAAGGGAATCACAACGTCAGACTCACAACTCATCTGCAGGGTATTTTCAAACCCACAGCCATGGGTTATTTGACAAGAAGCTGCCAGGGAGAAGGCAAGGCCATGGGTTTGCCCAGACCATGAGTGAGCTCCCCATGCCTGGTGCCTGCTGTGGCCGGAAGGACACAGGTGGTCATCCCAACAACTCCTTTTGAGAAAATGTATGTCTCTTTTGCAGCATACGATTTGGGCCTTATTTAAACAGGAATGTGTTGTTTTTCAAATAAAAATTACTCAATTCAAAGAATATGTGTGGCTTCTCAGACGCGGCAACAGCTGAGAAACCCACACTGGTTGGGGATGAAATTCAATCCGGGCCAACCTAATCGCCATGACGGGGACTTTGGAATGAGTCTGAAATGCCTCCCCAGTATTGGACAAACGGCTCTCCCGCCTTCCCAAGCTGGCCGGGCGTTCCCCGTGAAAGCCCTTTGATAAGAAGAAGCAGGCTCCTGGGAGGCGAGCCACCCACCACTTTCTTAGGCCCTATTGTCCCGCCACGGGGGATTGTGATGTGGGGCTCTGGCCCTCGGGCTGCCCTGTCAGGTCCACGGGGCGGCAGGCACACAATGGGGCACGTCCTGCAATGGGCCATTCATGGCAGCCTCAAGGTTCCCTGATGGGAGCCCATTGACCCCGGGATAATAGATGAAAGTGTTTTCTCACTTGCTTTCACCTCCTGACCCCTTGCCACCATTTTTCATGCACTGTCTCCTCCAGCCAGACGGAGGAATTCTTCCTCTGATGATAAAGGCCCGATGACCCTCTCCTGGATCCCCTAAGCTGGCTGCTGGCTAGAGGGCTGAGCAAAGGCGGGGTCCCTGCATAATGCACCCAAGCCAGGCACAGGTCATTTCCTCCCCAGCTCCACTCCCGCACACGCGCGCGCACACACATACACGCGCGCACACACCAAACCGCGGGAGCCCTACTCCTTTCACAAAACTTTAAAGTAGGACATTTGTTCATTGGCTTGCTCCCTGACTTGTCCGTTCTCTCGTGTTTGACTTTTGGGGGTGAATCCATCCCGCCTTCCCGCCACAAGAAGAGTTCCAAGTTCAATGCCCAAAATCTTCTCCATTCCTGCTGACCTCTCAGAAGGGTCAAGTGACCAATCACGTAGGAGCAGCAGAGCAAGCTGCAAGGCCTGTCCATGGACGTGACTCCCGGAAAGACCTCAGACCGACCAGCGAAGCCCAAGCACTTCGCTGAGGCCCCAGAGTCTCGTGGCCGGTGGGCAACACCTCTCCAGTAGCACCCGGCCCTCCAGGCTCCACTCCAGGGCTCTGTCCACTCCAGGATGCCTCTTGAGGAGGGCTATTCTGGTAGTAGTAACAGGCAGGCAACAGTAGGGTCTTGGCAGGGGTATTTTATTATAGCTCAGAATCACGGAACCCACACATCCTTCTTTGTGTGGCCCTCAAACTAGAGGCAGTAGCACTCAGAAAGGAGCAAACCGACAAGACCTCAGTTGAAGAAACCAAAAGCAGGGCCGGCCTGGCATTCTTCAGCCCGTTGATAGCTCCTTGGGTAAGAATTCTCTCCGCCCTGCCCCGTGCTGCTTCATTAACTCACACCGCATGGGCCGTGGGCCACGGGAGACACGGAAGACAAGCCCGGAGACCCTAACCTTTCACTATCTGAGGAAGGTGCACAGAGACTTGGAGGCATGAGTGACGGCCACACAGCCAGTGTGCGTGTTGGAGCCCTGTACCCACAGTCCGAGCTGGGAAGAGCCCAGGGATCATCTGGACCAACCTCCCACCACGTCATGCAGAGAAAGCTGAGGGCCAGAGCAGGGATGGCTCACAGGGAGAATTTTACAGTCAACCTAATGATCCTCAAGCAACAGGGCCGCTTGGACCCTTCCAGGGTCCTTGTATTACTTGGGGTTCTCCAGAGAAATAGAAGCAACAGGGTGTATATGTGTGTGTGTGTGTGTGTGTGTGTGTGTGTGTGAGAGAGAGACAGAGAGACAGAGAGAGAGAGATGCATTTCAAGAAATTGAATCACATAACTGTTGAAGCTTGGTAAGTACAAAACCTGCAGGGTAGACCAGCAGGCTGGAGACCCAGAGAAGGGCTGCAATTCGAGACCGAAGGCCATCTGCTGGCAGAATTGTTTCTTCCTCTAGAGAGGTCAGCCTTTTTTTTTCTATTCAGACCTTCTATTGCTTGAATGGGGCCCATTCACATTACAGAGGACAATCTGCTTTATTCCAAGTCCACGGATTTAAATATTAAATCTCATCCAAAAAAAAATAAAAACCACCTTCACAGAAACATCCAGAATCATGCTTGACCAGATAACCTGGGCACCAGGACCCGGCCAAGCTGACAGAAAATTAACCATCACAGCCCTGTTACCTAATGAAACATTTCTAATTTTTATTCTCTTTTTAAGAAGCTCCCCAAATTACAGAAGCTTCAGACTCCACAATGCCTAGTCACACAACAGTGTAGAGGCCTTGATGGATTAGAACTTAGGCTCCTGCCTCCCCTGGGGATCCCTGCCTAGGGATACATGGGAGAATCCCCAACCTCCCAGGGTAAAGAGATGCCCAGAGAAAGCCTTGGCTGATCAAGGAGATTGAAGCACGCTAGCATTTGTCCAGCTGTGCATTGCCTCTCATCCAGTTTCCTGCAAAGGAAGGTGTGCCGGAGTCCCTACCATCACCCAGAGTATTTCTAAGTAAACAATCTGAAGCCCAAAGAGGCAGGTTCAGGGCAGAATAATCCACGGCTCTTTGGTTTTCCAAATTCCTGCCAAGTCAGGGGAGCTGTGAGATGTCCTTGTGGGAACAGAAGTCCTGGGCAGGGCAAGCAGTGGAAAGCACAGCTGCTCTGAGGTGGCATAAGTGCTGTGACAGCTGCAGGGCCGGTATCCCGCAAGGAGCAGCCTTTTGCTGGACAGGTCGGGAAGGACAAACACAGACATGGGTTCCGCTCTGTGCAGAAGACGGTCTCGTGGGCAGGGGAGCGTGGGGTTGCCTTATGCAGCCAGTGTCTGGAGCAAGGGTGCTCTTGGCTGGCTGTTACAATGGGGAAGGGCAGGTCAAAGTATTTCAGCAAGTCGTACCTGGAAAGACTAGCGCTGGCACACACCCCACGAAACACAAGGCCCGTAGAGATCTTCCAGCCCAACGTTAGGCCCAAAGAAGGAAAATGACTTAGCTGCAGTCAGTGGCTGGGCAGACAGCATTGGGTGCCTACTCGATAATCATCACCGCCAATACCACGCTGCGAGGAGCCCAACTCCGTTCAGGGTTCAGGGGAAGAGGGTCCTGACCCAAGGGTCTAATCCGTCATAGTGACTCTATTCCCCTTTCCCACCGCTAGGCTGGACGTGAGACTCAGTTCTGGCCAAGGTGATATACAGGGGATCACCTGAGGGCTCTGGGGGAGGGTTTCTTCCTTGATTTAAAGTAAAAGTAGGAAGACAGCTGTCCCCTTGTTCAGCAAGTGTTCATTCTTCTGCTCCCCCCATTAGGGCAGCGTGCATGTGTCGGCATCACTGGGCCAGACCGCCTCAGATGCCTTGCGTTGGCTAATGGGATGTGAACCCCCACGACGCAGAGACTTTAAATGTTCATACAGTTGGAGTTATCTCTTGCACCCCTGTGATCAGCTGTGGCATGAATATGCCAAGGTAGCTGGTGGGCACAGGAAAATTAGGATGCTCGTGGGACAGACCTGAACCTGAACCGAAGTCTCAGAGCCCAGCCCAGCCTTCTCGCCTCAGCCCGAAGCAGAGTGGCCCTGTCTGACCCAGACATCCCTACAAAAGAAAAACAAATGCTTGTATTCGTGGTTGCCAGTCACTGAGTTTGGGGGTGGTTTTTTACACAGTGTTATCATGACAATAGCGACCCACCCGCGGGTCATGACAACCAAACATGACATTGCCAGACATCCCCAGGGAGGCAAAGTTGTCCTCTATTGAGAACCCATGGGTGAACAAAAATTCAAGCAAAATGAAGATGAACCCGTATCCTCTTTCAAGACTCTACGTGAAGGTGGCTCTTTTTTTTCCTGCAAAGCTTTCCCTAACTCTCTCTCAGGTCAGAACAGTCCATTGCGCCTCTGATCTTATCTCTATCATAGGATTTATCTTGTTATTCTTCCTTTTTTTTTTTATTGGCCACAACTAATCTGTAGGCTGAGGACAGGACTGTGAATTTTTTCGCTTTGGAATCCCTAACATGTGGGACAGAACCTGGCACATGAGGGAGGTGTGAGTGAGTGGATTAATTCCACACCCACAGGCCCTTCTAGAAGCTGGACCCAGTGTATGTTTCCGGTTCCATCCCCCCTGCAGCCCCCTAAAGGGTCACCCCTCCAGCCCACCCAGAAGGCCTACCATTCACCCCACGTGCTCTGGCCGTCCCCAGTCTTTGCCTCGTGGATACTTTCCTCCTCTTGAACTGTCCTTCACACCCACCTTGCCCCTGTCTACCTACTGAAATCCTAGCATCTTTCAAGGCCCATCTCAAATGCTTCTTCCCCTAGGAAGACTTTTCCAAACCTTCTAATTAAAAATAATCAACCACCCACGCCTCCCCCATTACCCCAGCCACTGCTCCCAAAGTGCTTTTTAATTCTGTTATAACCATTTCCGGATACAGCCTGTGTCCCTTACTAGACAGCGAATTCCCCACAGGCAGGCACTGTCATGATTTATTTCCATATCTTCCTCTGAGCCTAGCAGAGGCCTGGCATACAGCAAACATCGCTCAAATTTAATTCACGTCTCAGAAAGGGGACTGGCCAGCGTAGATGTTGAACGCGTGACAGACTGCTTTTTTCCCTCAGTGCCGCCAAGATAAAGATCATCGTGTTTTGAAAACACTGTTGATAATACTGTTTGCAAAGGGAAACTACCCTACAAAACGATTATTCTTAATGAAAAATGGGTCTTTTTCAAAATTTGGAATTGATATCAATTCTGGGGGGCAGAAGGTCAGAAGGAGCCCTCCAAAGCCTTTGAGATCCATCGCCACACAGGACCAGAAATGTCCAGAAAGATGCAAGTCTTTGGTTCTTAAAGAACTTTAGAAAATGAGTTTCGTGGTCTCCTCCGCCTGCCGGCCCATTCCAGCCTCCTGCAGCCTGTCGTAGGGCAATCGCATCTGTACTTTAGGACTTGTCATTCGACATTTTGTTAATAATTTGAGCTGTTTTTTTGGTAGTTCTTCTAAAGGGGAAGAGCTTAAAATGACTGGCTTGTGTGACCAGTAATGGTGCTAGTTTTGCACCGGGCTTTAAAAATGATAAAGCCTTCGCACACCTAGCAACGTCTCTGCCTGCTCTTCATAGAGCCCAACAAGAAAGGCGGACAGAACGGGGAGGCCCATTCGCACCACAACCACCACGGCAGCTGCTGGGAAGCTGGGCTCCCGGCTCAGCAGGAAAGAAGCCTGGAGAGGGACAAAGCCCGAACTTCTTTATTCAGACAAACGGGCTCCGGGAAAGTCCTGAGGCTGCAGGAAGAGAGTCACTGGAACTGAGAGACTGGGAGTAAGGTTCAGGGGGTTCTGAGGCTGCCGGTCCTGCTGGGGTGAGGGTGAGAGCTGGGGTTAGGGTTAGGACCCAGAAAGCAGCAGCTAAAAGTCATGTTCCCCTCACCTCCCTAAAGGAACTAAGTAGCAGCATCGCAAACGTTGCCAACATTGTTCCAGATTAAGATGACAGCTGCATGCCTGTTAAAGGAAATCCCTCACACAATTCAGAGTCTCTGAATAATTCCTCTCATGTGCATAGCATGTCAGTTTACACACTGCTTTGGGCTTCATCACTTGTTCTGATTCTCTCAACACCCTCTCCAGGTAGACAAGTTAGGATTTATCATCCCCATTTTACAGAATAGGCAACTGAGGCTCAGAGAGGAAAAGGGATAAGTTCCCTTGGCCATTAGCAGTGAGCCCGGCTGGTATCCTGATTCTCAGCCCAATACCCTTTCCACTCTATCTTCTGGAAGATATGAGAATATGGCAGGTGTTTATGAGCAGTTTTCACTGTCACATAAAGGATTTTAGAGGGAGTCCTGGAGCAATGTTTTGTTGCTTTTTCCTGTGCCATTTCCAATCCTCTCAGCGACTGCAATGTAAAGATCGACTTCAAATGAAGTGTAAACCTCTAGTTAAGACAAAGTCAGCTCATGTCTATTTCACCCATGTGGAAACTGTATCCCAAGCTCAGAGTGAGAGAATTCACATCCATCCGGAAGCACGAGAATGGGCACAGGCTTTGGAGTAAGATCAAGAGGCTGGAACAGCAGCTTCATGACTTCATAGCTGTAAGACCTTGGGCAAGTTGCTTTCCCTCTCTGAGCCTCAAACCCTCTCCCTCTGAGACAGGAATGACGATGCCTACCCTACAAGTGTGTAAATGAAATGAGATGTTATAAGGGAAGTGCTGATCATAGCAAGCCCAGGCTAGATGCTCAATGGACAATTTAACAGTACACGAGACTGTGCCCTTCAACAATCCCTTTGCCGAGGATCAAAAAATGCTTTTTCGGGCTTCCCTGGTGGCGCAGTGGTTAAGAGTCCGCCTGCCGATGCAGGGGACACGGGTTCATGCCCTGGTCCGGGAAGATCCCACATGCCGCCGAGCGGCTGGGCGCGTGAGCCATGGCCGCTGAGCCTGCGCGTCCAGAGCCTGTGTTCCGCAATGGGAGAGGCCACAACAGTGAGAGGCCCGCGTACCGCAAAAAAAAAAATGCTTTTTGCAGCAGGCGGTGAGGTGAAGGAGGGCTCTCTACACGGCGCGCGCGCGCACACACACACACACACACACACACACACACACACACGCTGTCCAATTACCTTCCACCTTTCCCACCTTGAGAGTGAAGTCCACAGCCCAGAGAGCTAGGGGTCAAGGGCTACCTGGAATTCTGAGGGGTTGGCACAGAATCACCCAACTGGATCCTTCAACCTCCATGGCAACCCCCCCCTAAATCTGAAGGATCAATGGTGGGCATTTCCTTACAACCAGGCTGAAATGTTCTCTTCCCTTAAAGAAGCTAATGCTTAAAGGTGTCTTTCTGGTCCCAGGGGCAACATCTTCATGGATTTAGGAACCAAACATTTTGATTTCCTACATTCTGACCTATAGTGGGTATTTCAGAAAAATAAAACCTCAAGTCAGGACAGACAGAATCAGCCACAGCTGTCTTTTATCAAGTACATCCAACAAGCTGGGCTCCACACCAAGTATGCCATTTTGCCAGTCTTGGTGGGGCCTCATGACCCTGTGAGATTGTAAAGCAAACCCATTTCACAGGAGAAAAACTGAGGTTTCAAAAAAGTTAAGCCTCACTCAAAGTCACAGGAGTAACGAGAGGCAGAGTCTCTTTCAAGTTCTGTTCTCCTCGTGGTACTGACTGCACTTTGACACTTGGATGGGGAAATGCGGCTGCTGCATCCACCCAGGGAAAGGGGTCTGGGCTTTGCCGGTCCTCCTGCGTGTGATGCCTGCTCTGGTCCTTATGATGGCTTCTCACTCCGTCCTGCTGGGTGGCACCAGGCCCTATGTGCCTGGAGCTGCAGCAGGAAACCTTGCTGAGCAGGAGATGGCTTCCATCACAACTCCTCTGCTTCCCTTGTTGCCTCCCTCTGAGCTGGCTCATTTGGCCTCCACTCATCAGGGGTGGCCAAGAAGCCTCCCATCCCTCAGATGGTTGAGCCTCTCTGACCCAGATGTGGAGCATGGTCAAGATGGGGAGATGGAGGCAGGGAGGTCAGGGAGGAGGCTGCTCACCTGAACTTTCACTCATCCTTTCACCTGTTGGTCCTGTGAAGAGCTCTGATGCTTACCTGTCAGCAGAGGAGCTACGTGGAGGGGCACAGGGACCAGAAATTGATGTATCTACTGCCGGTTACAGACCAGACAAGACGAGGCCGGAACCAAAGACACAAGGAGAGCACGGGTTCAGAAGGCGTTTCAAGGGAGAATCACCGAAACTTGGAGGTCTACCGGATACAGAGCTGAGGAGAATTCATCTCAGACACCTAGACTCCCAAGTCAGGTGACGAGGAAGCTCTGATCTCAGATCGTTCCTTCTCTCACCTCCTCCAGGGACCTCACATTCCCACCGGGCAGCACCTCCGCGAGCATTTTCCTTCCCCATTTACATGAGGCCCAAACTCTCAAGGAAAGAATGGAAGGGCTAACTTAGAGCACCTGCTATATTTAAGGCATCATGGCAGGCTCTTTGCACATACGGCATTGCACTAACCTTTTTAACAACACCAAAATGACACTATTGTCATTTTATAGAGAGATAAATTGTAGGGGCAAAAGGCTATGTTTGCAACTTACCTTCAAATAGTGTAGCAAAGAGAAGGTATACATTTATATAAAAGCATGCACACATATCATATATACATACATACATATAAACATATACATATATATGTATAGAGAGAGAGATGGAACAATGTTAACAACTGATGCATTTAGGTACAAGGTATGCAAGTTTCATTGTACATTCTTTCAACTTTGATGTAGTATGAAATTTTTTTAATAAAAACTTGAGGAGAAAAAAGTCCCAATTTGAACAATAAACTACAGGGCCGCCCCCTCTCCCCAGGCCCCCCGCTCCGTGTGAGCGCTCGGCCTCCGCACAGCTGTTCCCTCCGCTGCAACACCTTCCCTCCTTGGCCAGTGGAGGAACCCAGCGCTCAGGTCTACTCGTGGCCTCTTCGGGGAAGCCGCCCTGAGCCGAGCGAGGCCTGACCCCGAGCCCCAGGGCCCTGCTCACTTGCTGGAGCCCGGCACTTATCTCACCGTGTTGCCTGCGTCGTCTCTGTAATTCCCTCTCCCAACTACCATTGTGTGAGCCGCGGCCCTATCATCACGCAGGGTATCTCTGCATGCCCCCTCCGCCCCCCTCCGCTGAATCCAGCGCTCCAGCAGACCCCCCAGAAAGTCTGGTCGACAAGTGAATTCTACAGCCGATGCATCCATCCCAAAACCCTTCTCACAGGCAATGGCAGTGATTCAGCCTCTTCATCCCAACTCCAAGTCTGGACGAGAGGAGGTGGATTGGCAGCACCCGCTCACTAGCTCTTGGGATAGAACGAAAGCGCCCCGCAGTCACAGGTTCGAATCCCTGTCCCGCCACTTGCTGGCTCAGCGTAAATCGGTACCTGTCACTTAACGTCTCCGTACCTCGGTTTTCCCTCAGCAAAAAGGGAGATGGAGGTAACACATTCTTGACTTGCATAATACTACTAACTTAGGTGATGATGCATGTCAAGTACTAGGCACACAGCAATGCTCAGTAAATAGTGCTGTTGGTGTCACCAGACACAGGAGAGACGGCTGGGGGCGGTGCTTGGGTCCCCTGCGGAAGGCACCAGGAACCCCGGCCTTTGTGCAGGGTTGCTGGGCTCCTCCAGGAGTCCCCACGTGCTCACGAGGAGGGGCTGAAGACACGGAGAAGGGCTGCGCAGCTGGGTGTGCGTTCACGCGTGTGCACGTGTGTGTGTGTGTGTGTGCACGTGTGCGTGTGTGAGGAGGAGGGAAGAGACACGCTCTTTCTCTACAAGCCTTGCAAGGTCAACAGAATCAAGCCAAGCCATCCCAACCACCTGACGGGAGGCTCCGTGGCTCCCAACAGGGTTATATATCATTTATACTGTCATGCATTTGAGGAGCTCTTGCCTGTTTGAAGTGGAATTTGAAGCAGAAAGAAAAGGGCAGATTAATGGAGCTTGAAGAAAGCTAAGTGTCACTTGCCAGTCCCGCCAGAGTGCACAGTCAGTTGCCAGACAAGCCACGTTTGAAAAACACGGCACTCAATTCAAAGCACTTGCTCGTGTGTGCTTCACGCTGGTGCTCACCTGAATTCATTGCAAGGACATCTGAAGCCACCCACCAGGGTTCCATCTTGCAGAGCGGTCCCCGGATGGCCAGGTCTCTCCCGGTGCAGATCCACGTGCTTCCAATGGCATCCAAGTCCCACCGACAGGTCCTGCCCATCTCCTGTCAGTCCTACCCCAATCAGCCACACGGAGCCACTGAACACACGATACTCTTCTGTGCCTCTTTTCTCTGGCACATGCTGTCCCCTGGGCCTGGCATCTCACTCACTTCCCTTCTCTGCCAGGAAAATTTCTGTTCAGCCTCTGCTCTGTGAAGGTGTCCCCACACCCCTCTGGGGAGGATGGGGGATGAGTTAGATGCCCCATCCTCTCTGGCCACCTTGTAGTTTGTATTACCTGAGCACCCTGCCTCCATCTAAACTCTAAGTTCCAGGAGAGCAGGGGCTGTGTCACCCGTGTGCCCTGCAAATAACGGCCGGTTCATAAATGTTTGTTGATTGACTGAGTGATAAACAGAGATGTCTGGTCTCTAGGCTGATAGGTTCAAAGATCTCAAATATGTTTGTCCAAAGTTTTCTAAGCCTGAGAAATACTGGTGAAACATATTTTTCTTACCTCTCTCCCTAAACTGTTTTGTCTGGATTTCTAAGCCCTGCCCTCCAGTCCACCACAGAGCCACCCTGACACAGCTCTCACCTCTGTTCTCCCCTTTTTGTGTGAATTCCAGGCTTTCAAAATATGTCTGGTACACATTCAGCCTTCTCGGTTCCTCCTCGACTGTAGCCCCGGGCACGCTCCCCTCCCAATGGAAGTGAAGCCAGGTCAGGTCAGCTCCAGAAAGCCAAACTCAGAATCTCAGACGCACTCAGAGAGGACCAAGGATGCTGAGGCAGGACGGCAAACTAAGGAGATGTGGCTGCTTGTGAGCACTGGGCATGTGCTGGAGAAGTGGAGGCTCAGAGACGGCCAGATCCTGGTCTCCAAACGTCAGAAGGGCTGATGTGGACTCCGAGGCCAACCAAGCACCCAGGACACGGATTGTAGGTTGAGGGTGTGCATCCCTGTTTTGCAGAGACAGGCCCAGTTTAAAATTGTTTATAGCATAATCGTTATAACAGACTCCGTTCGCTCTCAACGGCATCCTCGTTTGGACAATAATTATACGATCGTGTTAGTTACATGGAGATCTTTTCCGGTTCAGTAAAGGCAGAGTTTTCTAGCAATCAGAGCTGTTCAAGGACCTAACACGTTGGGCTCTGGTCTGCAAGTCCCTCAGCAGAAGGAACTGTGATGTATTCATCCCTATGGCCCAGCATTGAGCACCAGGCCTGGCACTTAGATGGGGCTTATCTATGTTTGTCGAGTGAATGAATGACTGATTGCCCTCAAAGGGAAGAAATTTCCCATCACCAGGAATATCACCAAGCTGGATAACCACCAGTCAGCCAGGCTTGCAGGAGATTTGAGCATCACAAAGGAAGTTTGACCAGAAGAAAGCTGAGGCTCTCCTCTGTGACCAAGAGGTTCTATGTAAGTCAAGCTCAGGGATTAAAAACAAACAACTTTGGAAGCAGACAGCTCAGGCTGGAATCATGGTCCATCACTTACTAGCTGTAAAATCTTGAGTGAGTCACTTAACCTATCTGTGCTTCAGTTTCCTGATCAGTAAAGTGGGTATAAATACAGCTTCAGAGTGTGTTTGAAAGAATTCTTTGTTAATATATATGAAATGCTTGGCCCACAGTAAGCACTTTATAACTACTTTCTATTATTTGTATGATAATGGTGTTGGTGTTCACCTTGGACTTCATTCTGTAAACAAGAGGGAAGTTACTAAGTGTGATGGATGGAGAATCACACCATCACAGTGGTGCCTGGGAATGCTTAATCAGGTGGCCAGCCCAGTAACCAAGATTAGGAGAAAGAAAATCCCTCCAACCTCTTTGAATTTCAGTTATGTGTGTGTTTTCTTTGAACTGGTTATCCAACTCTTTCTCTTGGAGAGAAGAAAGTAAGTGATGTGGAACTCAAGTCTCATTTACAACTTAATTTTGAAACGGAGGAGATCTGCAATATTGGAAACGCGAGGGAGCAGGAAATAAACTTTAGAGTAATTGCTCCATCGTCTTTTAAACTGAAGGCGTTGCACTGCTATTTTTGTTGATGGTATTCAAATGAGAGGATGCCACAGCTGCAGGGGATCTAAGGGATCATTGATGGCAGGGCCTTGGCTTGGCTGAGGAAGAGACCACAGGCCAGAGAGGGGAGGCTCTGTCTCCTGCCCACAGAAAGACAAAGACAAGACCAGAAGCAGGTCGCAGGTCCCAGGCCCACTGGACAGGCCTCTGAGGAATGCAGAAAACCACAAGAGTCAAATAATAGCCGGAAACAGCAGCCTCACTACCCCTCCGTAGAAGAAGAGGCGGGCAGATGAGCTCTGAGCATTTACGAAGACACCCCTCAAGAAACGCCCCTTAGCGAAAGGCCATCACTCTCCAGGAGAGATGAGCACAGGCCTGGAACTAGCCATTGTGTATTGGTTCTTAAAGCTCGTGAGTCTGGGAGGCCACGTAGAATTTTTATGTCCATTACGTGAACAAGTAAATTGAGGCAGGGGAATACCCTCTGTTTCCAACCTCAGAAATTCCCAGGGATCCCAACGCCCATTTCTGCAGGCATGGGAACATGAGGATGGGGAAGCTGTGTGGTCCTGAGACGTCCAACACCAGACAGCCCAGATACAACCCACAGTTCCGGTGCCCCTCGGGGGGCTTTAAGGCACGGGTTTTCAAACTGTGCTCCAGCCACATAGCAAAGAGTGGGCACGGGGAATGTTGCCCCCATCCCAGCTCCGACTCTAATCAAAGTGCCCCCACTATTAACTGGTTTATATTTTGAGAATTTGATGTAAGATTTTACTGCCGCAAAGCATTCCGATGTTGTCAAAACCTCTGCCTAAGAGTATTCATATGATGTATCTAACGAGATCTTTCATCACTGCCAGTTAACTGGGGCATGGTGGCTTCTACAAAATCTGGCTGTGAGCTCTAAGGGGTTCTTCAAAGGGTCCCTTCTGCACACCCCCCAACCCCACTCCACCTGCACTTGCGCCCACCAAGGGCAGCCCATGGTTCGAGAGAGGTGAAAAAACAGACACCAAAAAGTAGGCAGAGGTGAGACCTGGGAGCTTCCGCTGGACCCCAGGGACCGGGCCGGTTGGAGAAGGGTCCATCTTAACTCTCTTCGCCCGCTGCTCTGCTCACCCAGTGGCTGCCAGGGCCATTCCGATTAACCCTTCACAGCCACTCCACTTGGGACATGCACGTGCTCTGTTCTTTTTGCTGATTTAATTAACATAATATAATGGAAATAAAATAATTGAAGGGGCCGCCACTTCAGAAAAGATCATCGCGGGGCGCTCTGGAGGCATTGTTGCATGGTTTCCAGGCAACGCCGGGAGGCCCCAGCGGGGCTGGCGGTCCCTGAAGCAGCCAGCTGGCCCAGCCTCACCCGGCGGCAGCCCCAGCCAAGGCCGCCCAGGCCAGGATACGTGGGCCTGCGGGCATAGGCGGTATTCCTTCATGCCTTCTTTCTTCATGTCTGTGTACCTTTGAGTCTCAAAATGCAATCCCACCATTTGGAATAACTGCGAAAAATCAAACAGAGGCAATCAACACATAAGAAATTCAACCATACACAGTGCACTAAAAAAAAAAGTTGATAATAGTTCTTTGCAAGCCCAGGATCAGTCTTGCTTTCTGAAGTTGATCTTCAACCAAAAATTGGGATTATGTAGACACTGCTGCCAATGGACCCTCTGGGTACTTATTTTCAGACGATAGTTTTGCACTGGAGGAGGCTTGGGTTCTTCCCAAGGATCTGTCCCCTATTGCTGGGGGACCTCAGACTGGTCCTTTTCCTCTCTGCACCTCAGTTTCTCCCCCCTCCATCCCTACCAGGAGGCTCAACACCAGCGGGGAGGAAGCGAGGAGGGGAAACAATTGAGGGACTTTATCAGATGGCGACAGGCAGGCAGCTAAGCGCAGGTTCTGATTGCCTCTGCGTGAAGGTCTGTGCCCGGTGCTGCACCTCCATGTGAAGCTGCAGTGTGCAAAGTGCCACCAGCAAGGGCGGCGCCACTCGGGGTTCCTAGCCTGGGCTCTCCAGCGCAGTGCCAGCACGGGCCAGCCGCCTCCGGAGGAGCGGGAGGTGGCAGGACAGCGGGGTGACAAAGAGATTGACACTCGCTTGGCAACCTGCGTAGGCACGTTCCTGGCTCCACCGCACAAGGCTGCAAATCCTCCATTACAAATACCTCTAAAAATGATCCAGCCCCAAGGAAAAACCATTATTGCACCACTGAGCTGGTAGAGGGGCGTTTTTATGCCGGTGACGCCAAATGATGGGCACGCTGTAAAATAAAATACTATGGCTTTATCCGATTTTGTCAAGTCACAAAGCAGAAGAAGAAGAAGAAGAAACATACAGAAGCTCTGCTCACACAGGAAGCGTTCGGGAGCGTGTTGGCGGTGGTGAAGCTGGATTTTCTCTTTCCGTGATAGAAACACAAGGCAATGGGAACGAACTGTGGAAGGTTTGAATTACTCTGTACCTTGTTAATGTTCCTACCATATTGATTCCTATTAATTAATCCGGTGTAATGGAAAAGTCAATTATGCTATATTAATGCCACTTGTTGTAGAAAAGACTAAATTAATGAATGCAAATGGACAGCAGATCCATTATGACAAACATTTGATGGGTTCCCATGTCGGCCTCCAAGAGTAATTTGGCTTGAGGTATCCAAAACATAGCCCCCCTCCCCATGGGAAAGGAGAAGCCAACTACAGATTGGAAAAGAGTGGGATGATAAGATGTTCATTTACAAAAAAAAAGGTACGGTGAAGTTGAAAAACCTGTTACTTCATAAATCTGACCACCTCAAACATCACACTGCAACCCCACCACACGACCCCCAGATCCACCTGGTGCTCAGCGAGGAGCCCTGGGCTAGGAGTCAGTAGCCTCGAGCTCTAGCTCTGATCTGAACCCCAACTCAGAGTTTGTATCTCCTCCCAGAACTCCGCGGGGCTCTAAATCGAGCTCTCTTATCATGCCTTCAGCAAACACTCCTAGACCACATCTAGGAATGAGGTTCAGACCTTATCCCCAACTCTTTCTCAGGTATTTCAACCTGCGGGTGCCACAGGCAGAGTCCGTGCAGTCCATCACATCCTCCCTCTTCCTGAGCTCCCTGGACCACCTGAGGTCTCCAGCATCTCCCTAGTGGCCAAGCCAGAAACCTACAAGCCATCTTGGGGTCGCCGATCCCTCCCCAGCCTCCCTTACTCCATCAACCTGCAGCCTTTAAGTCCTGTAAAGGGCAGCATCTAGATATTAAATTATTGACACAACATTCATGAAATGAAAAAAAACAAATATAGAACTGCAAAAACTTTTAAAACAACTATAAAGAGTTTGCATGCTTAATACATAAAGTCTTTTTCCAAGTAATGAAGGAAAATGATCCCATAAAAACTGGGCAAAGGAAATGAACAATTTCAGCAGAAACTGGCAACATACAAAAGGCAAATAAACATCCAAATTTTTTTTCTCCAAGTATCAAGGAAAACCCAATGAATGTAGCTGACTATTTTTTTTTTCCTCTCAAAACATCAATTTTTTTCCAAATGATCATTCTCACTGCCCATGAGGGTTACGAGACAGGCATTCTGATGTCTTGTGGGTAGGAAATATAAAATGTGCACAACATTTTGGGGAAGCAGTTTAACAAGTATCAAGAACTTTAAAAATATCCACACCTGGGGCTTCCCTGGTGGCGCAGTGGTTGAGAATCTGCCTGCTAGTGCAGGGGACACAGGTTCGAGCCCTGCTCTGGGAGGATCCCACATGCCGCGGAGCAGCTAGGCCCGTGAGCCACAACTACTGAGCCTGCGCGTCTGGAGCCTGTGCTCCGCAACAAGAGAGGCCGCGACAGTGAAAGGCCCGCGCACCGCGATGAAGAGTGGCCCCCGCTTGCCACAACTAGAGAAAGCCCTCGCACAGAAACGAAGACCCAACACAGACAAAAATAAATAACTTAATTAATAAAAACTTTAAAAAAATATATCCATATCTTTTCATCCAGGAACTTCCCTTCTAAGAATCGATCAGTTCTATGGAAATAATTAGAGATGTAAATCAAAGACATAAGCATAGGGTGTTTATTACCACTTTATTTTTAGTATTAAAAAATGAAAACAACCTAAATATCCAAAAATAAGGAAATGGTAAACACACTTTGATGTACCCATTGGATGGACTATTCTACGGTCACAAAAATGTTCGTGACGGGTTTGTTGATAATAAGTGAAAACGCTCGCCGTGTAATGTTGAATGAAAAAGCCCTTAGAAAAGTAAATACAGCAAGATGCTTACTTTGGTTTTGTTTTTTTCATTTGTACTTGATACACAACATCATATCAGAAAAAAAAAAAAAAAATGACCTTCAGGGTGTCCCATTGACATCTGAACTTATTACACAAGACCAGCCTGTCACCACTCCAGTCTGCATCTTCTCCACGTTCCCTACCTGCCCACTCTTGGATTTTAGCTGCCCTCCAATCTGTGGCTCTCCCTTACCATGCTTTGCTGTTTGATTCGTCCACAGTTTGCACAAGTAATGGGCACACAGTGATTCCTCGGAGCGCCTGAGCGGCCACCACCTCCCCCTGTGACTGCCTTCCAGACATCTGCTGACTCAGGACTCAGCCCTGCAAAGCCTCCCACAGCTGGATTGGGCTTTTCGCTTTGAGATCCCACTGTCCCCAGCAGCCAGTGGGCAGCCATTGATGGATTCTGAACAGGAGAGCAGCATGTTCTGTTCCTTAAGAAGAGCCCTCTGGCAGCCACGTCCTCCGCAGGGATGAGATGCAGACAGGAAACTCTCAGAAGCCAATAAGGAGTCTGACTGGGGCTGGGGCTGGGGCCTCGGGACCCCACTCACTCCTGGGTCGGGGATTTCCGGCCCACCCCGAGGCCTGGCCTAGGCCCTTCCTGCTGCCCAGACTTCCCCAGCATTGTTGCCTTTGCTCTCGGCCCTCCCGAAGGGAGCTCCCATCCCTGCCAGTCCTGTCTGGGGATACCTCCTGGTGAATTCTACCCCATCCCAGACACCCAACTGCAATCTCCCTTCATTCTCCTTTCCAGCCACAGTGTGGGAGAGAAGGCTGAAGGGTCCCTCTCCATCCAGAATGCTGCCATTCAGAACACGAACCCAGTCCCCTAGACCAGGCCACACTTGGCTTCCCCGCGCTGGGCAGCCTCGTGGAGAACCAGGGCATCACAGACCCTTACACCTGGGAGCCAGGCCCCACGATCTCTCACTAATAGACAATGATTTACAGCGACAGGGCGTGCTGGGTGCACCCCCAGTTGCTGAGCCCCTCTCTGTGCCCAGCACTGGGCTTGTGTGCCTGAGCTGTCCCAGGAAGCTCAAAGTCTAGCGGGAGAGACAAGCAATAGAAGGACGTGAACAGACTCGTGTGCAGCCAGCCCTGTGGAGCCCAGAGGTCCCCTACACCGCCTGCAAGTCTTTGCAGAAACCTTCAGGAAAGAGGTTATTTATTCCAAGAGTCCTTTAGAGAGAGAAGGCAGAGGAGGGCCGTAAGCAGAAGAAACAGAGTATGTAAAGATTAGAAATGCCCAAGTAAGGATTCTCCACGCCCTGGTTCCTCTTCTTTGGAAATCCTGGTGGAAGATCAGAGCCCAGACCCGTGGTCAAGGAGATCAAAGTCAGCTCAGTTCCACCACCTACCAACCCCATGGCGGGAGCCAGCTCTCTTAACCCATCTTTATCATCTGGTCCCAAACCCTCTTCCTTCATGCAGATTTCTTGGATCTTAAATTGTTCAAAATTCTCCAAAATCGTACCAAAGATGCTAAACCAGTCATTTAACAATTATTTTTGGTCATGTATGCCAATCACGTTGGAGAGAGCTCAGCCCATGGCAGGGACTCGATAAATGTTTCTAGAACATCTTGCTTACCCAACAAGAGAGCAAATCAAGGGCAGTTAAGTATGCCTTTTAGCTCCTCAAATATTCTTTAGAACCCAGTACCTAGCAGGCGCTCAGGGAGGCCCCGTGAATGCTGATAGATTTGTCTTCCTTAATCTGTCTCCCACTAGAGTTGATCCTTTCATGGCTTTGGTTCTATAAGGCAATTTTCAAAATTCAAAGCCTTCTGCAGGTCTGAAGGTGACGTAGGTAACAGGGAGGGGGAACCTGACTCATAACCAGGCAGACAGAGAGCATTCGTCTGGAAGATTCCCTTGAAGGTCGCAGAAACAGTTGTCTGCTGCATTTTAAGCCCTGAGAGAAGGCTGATTCCCAGACTGTAGGAACAATCGCACAGCCTCGTAAAGGTGTGAAATACCACTGAATTGTTCACGTTCAAATAGTTAAAATACTACGTTATATGAATGTCATCTCAATTTTAAAAAGAAAGGGAGGCAAAAGGAGCAGTAGCCAGTGCTGAGGGCCTGCAAATGCTTCAACTTGGAACCTCTTGACTGGTTGAGATGGTTGAACCCCTTGACCTAGGATGGTTACAGATGTGGAAAGAGATCGATCTCCTTAGTTCCTGGGGTAGCCGGGAAGGACCACACATGGTCAAAGCTCACCAGCTAGTCCCTCAGGTCTGCAGAGCCTTGTCTGTATCCCCAAGGTCATGATATGTGATCATTTTCCTTGTGAGTCAAGATGTGGGATGGCTGGGAGACGCTGTTTTTTGTGTCCCCCCATCCACTGCAGTTGCCCCCCATTGCCAGGCGCAGAGGAGGTTCTGGGCAGGATGCTCACCACGGAGCTCTGACATCTGTTGTGGGCAGCAGGGTCCTGGCAAGCCAGGGGTACTGCAGAGGCTGTGGGAGCCACAGAGGGTCCCCTGATGGCCTTGATTCTCTGCATGGTGCTGATGCTGGAGACCCCTGTGCCAGGCAGTGGCGGTACTGCCAGGGGAGCTTAGCCCAGGCCCAGATCCCCTGAAACCGTGGGGGAGATGGGGACTTCTACAGTCACAGGGGAGTTTTTAAAGCTTAAGATTTTGTATGACTCTGCAGGGACAAAGAACTGGCCTTTGGAGTTTCTGGAGGAAAGATATCAAATTTCTGCAAGAGTTAGCCACATAGGAAGGGAATGCAGAGACCTTAAATCAACTCTCTTCGAAGCCAGACTCAAGAAGGAACTGTCAGAAATAGCAAACATGAAAGCCATGAACGATGAGCTGGAAAGCAGCAATTCTCTACTTGGTTTCATAAGAGATTCTTACAGAAAAGCATGAAAAGAAGATAAATTCTAATGCTTCCAACAAGTTTGGCTGATGACCGACATTCCAAGCAAGTCTCAGTCCTTAAAAGACTCAACTAAGCAAATCCAGTAAGTGGCGGCAACCAAAACATCCTTCAAAATCCACAAAAGTAGGGAGAATAGCTTTAAGGACACTGACAGAGATGTTGGAGGAAACTTTCAATCTTCCTAGAAGTATAAAGCTGCTTCTGCCAGAATCTCAAAGATGGATGGGAAGAGTGGACACACTTATTAAAGAAAACGAATCTCAGAAAACCCTACACTGCCTATGGAGCAAGTTCTTAACAATGAAGAGAATCAGATCGAACCTCCACGTGAGCACTTGCTAAAAATGAGCTATTGGGCTGCTGTTGGTGGCAGTCAACAGGGAGCATGAGAACTTGGAATTGATGTATTGGAGGCATCTCACGGAGATCTCTTACAAGATGAATCAGACGAGTTGGGAAGAAATTAATTTATGTAGCAGAATTCAATACTTATTCAAAAACTCTCCAAGATGGGTTTCCCTGGTGGTGCGGTGGTTAAGAATCCGCCTGCCAATGTAGGGGCCACGGGTTCAAGCCCTGGTCTGAGAAGATTCCACATGCCGCGGAGCAACTAAGCCTGGGCGCCACAACTACTGAGCCTGCGCTCTAGAGCCCGCGAACCACAACTACTGGGTCCACATGCCTAGAGCTCGTGCTCTGTAACAAGAGAAGGCACCGCAATGAGAAGCCTGCGCACCGCAACGAAGACCCAATGCAGCCAAAAGTAAAACAAAAACAAAAACTCTCCAAGAAAAAGAAACCCAGTGAATGCAAAATTATATAAAAGAAGAAGCGAAAATAACCAATGCACTTAAAGATCACATGGAAACTCTCTGAACCAAAAAGCTTCACTGTAGCCAGAAAACAACCCAGTCGGAAAGGGGCATGCAAGCTCCCTCAGAAACACCAAGTCCTTTGTGGACCGCATCAACAAAAGAAATTTTACCCCATGTCTGATTTACAGAGAATTCACACTGTAAAGATAGAGGAGACCCTTTCCAGCGTAGATGAAAGCATCAGCAATGCATGCAAAGAGTGACATACCTATAACATTCAAGCCAAAATTATTTCAGAAAATTTCAGAAGAATCACTGGGCATTATCAAAGCCACCTACTTCTCAAAAGAGAAAATTTCATAATATTGGGATGAGAACTCTGTTAGCTGAGAGAAACCTCGGTAATGTAAGAAAATGGATATACAACACTAAAAATTGATTGAGGAAGAATGTAAAGGTTTGGAAAAGTATCCTACTGGTTTTTTTTTTTTGGTTTTTTTTTGCGGTACGCAGGCCTCTCACTGTTGTGGCCTCTACCATTGCGGAGCACAGGCTCCGGACGCGCAGGCTCAGTGGCCGTGGCCCACGGGCCCAGCCGCTCCGCGGCATGTGGGATCTTCCCAGACCAGGGCACGAACCCGTGTCCCCTGCATCGGCAGACGGACTCTCAACCACTGCGTCACCAGGGAAGCCCAGAAAAGCAACCTACTGTCTTTGATGTTCCAAATGAGGCATTTCGCAGAGGCCAGAGAGCATAACTGGGAATCTCCCCAACAAACAGATCTCCAAGTAAGGGAAAGGATCAAGCTGTGATGGCCGGGCATGCAGGGCCCGTTGCCCAGTGTTGACCAGTTGCCGTATGCGGGTTGCCCCAGTCTGGCCAACTCCATCCTGAGTCAGCAGGATGTCTTCTCCTCCACAAGAAGAAGATAGAGCTTCTCTTCGTCCTCCCACCAGAGGTCAGATGCTGACGACATTTCCCAGGAGGAGGGTCCCGAGACGAGGACACCCTGTGCTTCCCCTTATTCTGAGAACACAGACAAGCCCCCCAAGAGTCCCCCCAAGGCTCCTCCCTGACCCAGCACTGGTCTCTCCTGGCAACAAGGAACATCTCACCGCCACCACGTGATTTGTTCTCCTGTCCACGTAACTTGCAAACAGAAGGGGGTCACCTTCCTAGTTGATCCACCCTCCACCGAATCTACTTGAAGATCTCAAATAACAGGAAGATATTTTTGTCTCTCAAAATATTTTTGATTTGTCTCTTTTAGTATTATTCTATGGAGGGATTATACAATGGCTCAAAGGAAACATGACAGGCTATCATTGTTAGCATAATGGGTTGAAACTGTGGAATCTATAATATAAACCTTACAAGTTAGCTGCTTCCATTTTATTCCATTTGTAGGTAGTGTATTCAGAGTATTTTTGTTATTGTTAACTAAAATTATCCAGAAACGGGCTTCCCTGGTGGCGCAGTGGTTGGGAATCTGCCTGCCAATGCAGGGGACGCGGGTTCGTGCCCCGGTCCGGGAGGATCCCACATGCTGCAGAGCGGCTGGGCCTGTGAGCCATGGCCACTGAGCCTATGCGTCCGGAGCCTGTGCTCCGCAGAGGGAGAGGCTGTGACGGTGAGACGCCCATGTACCGCAAAAAAAAAAAAAATTATCCTGAAACACAGAATATTGGTTCTTGCTATTTGACATGAGCCCCCATAACATCAACTGTGATAAGTTTTACAGGAGAAGTGTCACCAGTGGAAATATTTGAAACCCAAGGCTTATTTTTGTATAAGGAGTGCTCAATACCGACTGGTTATAGGATTCATGTTATTTACCATTATACATTTGGGTTAATCAAAAAAGCTTTAAAAAAAAAAAAAAACAACAAAAAGAGACACGGAGCAAAGCAGAGCCCTGGTAAACGTGCTGTCCTGTCAAGGGCAGCTTGAGTGAGTGGTAAGTCTTGGCTGGTACAAGCCCCTGGGATTTGGGGAAGGCGTGGCGTCTGTCTCTAATGTGTTACGTAGGGAAAGTCAACAATCACAACGTGCTCCACACCACAGTGAAGGAAGTTCTCACAACTACCATATGCTGAGACATCTTGTTTAACTGAAGTATAGTTGATTTACAACGTTGCGGTAGTTTCTGGTGTACAGCAAAGTGATTCAGATATATATACATATTGTGATAGGTTGTTACAAGATATTGAACCCTGTGCTATACAGTAGGAACTTGTTGTTTATCTATTTTATGTATAGTAGTTTGTGTCTGCTAATCACAAACTCCTAATTTATCTAAACCCACTCCTCTCCCTTTTGGTAACCATAAGTTTGTTCTCTATGTCTGTGAATCTGTTTCTGTTTTGTAAATAAGTTCATCTGTATCGTATTTTAGATTCCACATATGTGACATCATATGGTATTTGTCTTTCTCTTACTTACTTCACTTAGTATGATAATCTCTACGTCCATCCATGTTGCTGCAAATGGCATTATTTCATTCTTTTTTATGACTGAGTAATATTCCATTGTATATATAGAATGTATCTTCTTTATCCATTCATCTGTCCATGGACACTTAGGTTGCATCCATGTCTTGGCTACTGTAAATAGTGCCACAATGAACACTGGGGTGCATGTATCTTTTCAAATTAGAGTTTTCTCCAGATATATATCCAGGAGTGGAATTGCTGGGTCATATGATAACTCTATTTTTCACTTTTAAGGGAACCTCCATACTGTTTTCTGAGACACTTTTAAATGTTAAGGATAATAAGCGTCTTGTTCCCCTCCCAAGACTCCTACACCCAGTCACACCACATCTTAGCCAGGAATGGGCACAAAATCTCTCTCCAGTGAGTGATTCCACCTGTAATCCCAGAGGACAGGGGTGCAGGTCAAGAGAGGGGAAGCAGAGCAGAAGGTCAGATATTCAGCTTCCCCTCGCCCTCATCACTGGAGAGCCACTCACATACTGGTTTCCTGGAGTAAGTCTTTAGAAGCAATGAATGGAAGTGAGAGCACGCAAACTTTTCCAGCTAACCTTCTCTCCTGGATATCGCCCCTTTTTCCACTTCCCTCACCGTTCTAAGATCTTTCCATGTTACAGCAATCCGTGAAGAAGCTTCTACTTTACAGATGCATCACCCAAGGCATAGGAGCCCCTTTACCTAGTAAGTGATTCACCCTTTGCTGGACCACCAAGCCTAAGCTCTTGGCAACCCCGCCCGGCCCACATGCTCCTCTTACCTTGAGCACCGCTCAGAGTTTCAGTGACACCCACCTGTTTTATTCTCACAAGAGCTCTGACGCATTGGTGTTATTCTCTTAGGAAACTGAGCCCCAGTGCAGTTCAATGGCTCACTCGAGGGTCCACAGCTCGAAAGGGGCGTAGCAAGGAGTCAGTTGCAGGTGTGCCGTATGCCAAAGCCCACCACTCTTTCCACTAGTCGTGGCTTCCTGTTTAAGGTTGATACCTGCCCTGAATTCATCCAAGGTGCACCCAGGGCCCAATGAAGCACCTGTGAGCAAGGAGGCTTTTCTCCTCCATTTGGGAAGGACAGGCATTCTCAGCAAGGAGACCCTCGAAGTGAGGCGTGACCTTTCATGCAGGTGTGTTCACATTTCCAAGAAGGAGGGATTCCAAAGTGACACAAACATCCTTTCTCCACTTAAAGGTGCCAAATACCCTTTCCACTGTGACCTTAAGTTCTGATAGACATACCAAGTCTCATAATTCACACACACGTACATGCATACACACAGAACCGAAAACCAAGTGTGAAATGATAAGTTAAAACCAGATATAAAAGGCTGATATAACTCCAGTACACATGAGGTACCAAATGACCAGACACTGGCTTAGGATCTGGAAGGAATGAAGATTCACCAAGTTCATTATCAAGCTTCTGTTACATTTCTGATTTCAACACCTGCCATGTGTTTCTTTTTAACATAGTATCAGGTTTGAAAACCATTCATGACCCTAGGTACGTGAAATAATTTTGAAGTTTCATTAGGCTGAATTTCATACAGGAACTTGGGCTCTATAACTGCTCATAACTATTAAACATTTTTGGATGACTGATTTTCCCAAGGAAAAAATAGAAAAATAATAAATATCTCACATTTGTAAATGTACTTGCAGTTTCAATACCAAGTTTGCAATGATCATCTTACTCGGTTTGTCTCAGAGGAGAAAGCAGAATAGGGCACTGATCACCCACACAGATGTTTACAAAGCACACACTGGGCACCATCTGCCCTGGGGGGATGCCCTGTGGAAACTCCTAGCTGCCTTACCCAAACAGGCAGACCGCTCAGAGCACTGCAGGCGAGAACTGAAATTCCGAGAAGCCAAGTGACTCTTATAAAACTGTCAGCCAGCTGGTGACAGGCTCGAACCCAGATCTCCTGACTTGTAGCCTAAAGCTCGTTCACTCCCACGTCTCTGAAGACATTTCCCAAATGAATGGGGAACACGCAGGGCAGCTACTGGGACGTGGATTAGGACAACGTACATTTAAAAAGCAAATTGTGTTCCCAGGAACTGAGCAAATTAGGTCCCTTTCTGTTTCTCAGCCACCTTCATCACCTACTTAGAAACACACGCTTTCGGGGTTGCAAACAGTGCCACTAGCATCCCTCATCTTTAAAAACAAACAAACAGAAAACCTCCTAAAAAGATGAAAGTGACATATGTTCAAACATCCCCAAATTCAAACTTCTGATGTGCCCCATGTGTCTGGGCTGGCAACAGATACTCAGCAGCCCAAACGTCCGTCGTTCCTATCTGAGAATGTGGGGTGAGTTTATTAGGTTAAAATTGGCTTTGTTTGGGTTTGCGCCGCCCTTGTTCCCCGGGGGCTCCACGTGGGGCGCCAACCTGGCCTGGCCGAGGGACGTGTCAAGTGCCCCCATCAACGCATTGTCACTGAGCAGTGAACTGGAGTCTCAGAGGGGAAGGGAAAAAAGGTAATTCCTCGTTTTCATCCTGACCAGGGCTCCCCTCTTCTTTGGCGGCGCAGAGCCGCAGTAATCCGCATTCAAGGCGCCCAGCCCCGGACTCCTCTCCGAGTTCCCTCTGGCTCCCTGTCATTGTCTTTCTCTCTGGCCCGCTTCTTCCAATACTGCTCCTTGAAAGCTCTTTCTCCGACAAAAAAGCACCAGCTCTATAATAGCCAACTTGGGCCCTTTCTTCTCCCTCTCTCTCACTCTTTTTTTTTTTTTTAAGCTTTCTGACGGAGCCGGCCTATTTAATCTTCTTGAGGCGTTCAAGATGTCACTTACCTCTGATGGTGGAGACAATGGAGAAATCTTTGCAGCCTGAAAGCTGGGCCTTGCTGAATGCCTCTGAGCGCTTTGAAGAGGGTTCTTGGAAGTCTCTGTTTCAGCCGCTGTCCCGGTGGCCCAAGATCAGGTCTTTCTGTGAGATTGCATGCATGCCTCCAGGCCAGTCGCACTAGAGGTGGCTTAGCATAAAGCAAAGCGGAAGGCTTTCTCATCAGGAAGACCCTGGTTCAAATCCCAGCTCAGACTTGAGCGCGTCATCCTTCTAACCCTCTGGGCCTCAGTTTTCCCATCTGCGGAATTAAAGTGACAAGGGTTCCCACGTGAGTTTGTGATGACAAGAATTGCATTTTTATGAAAAGTACACCTTCTGCTTCCCGTTCTGAAAATATACATGTGTGCAGTTAATTGATTGACTTTATAAGTTGCTGGCAACGGAGCCAGCGTGTGGAACTCTGACATTCCTCTTGGATAGAAAGAAATAAGAAGAGTTTCATTAATGAATGGATTGGGGCAGAAGGAACCAAAGGCTCACAACCTCCGTCACCTTTGACCTCTCCCCCTGCATCCAAGTCCGGTTGACCCTGCTTTCCGCAGGCCACTCCTGTCCCACTGCGGCGCCCCAGGCAGGCCGCATCCTCAGAGGACCCTTCCCAGTCAGGTGGCATTCCCTTGCTCCAGAACATTCCATCACATCCCACTGTCTACGGGGTAAAAGGCAAATGTCCTCTTTGCTTCAAGACCCTCTTTGTTTTTCCAGCCTCCACTCCTACCTTTCCCTTCAGAGAAGCCCACACTCCAGCTACCGGCAGGACGCCGCCACTCCTCTCCCAGCCTCTGCCGGGTTGTTTATGCAAATTTGGAACGAGGCCCTTCTCCTTCATATCAAGCCTCCTCAAATCCCATCACCCTTGGAGGCTCAGCTCAAATGCTTCATCCTCCTTGGGCTATGTCCCTCTCCCATAGCACTGGGCTCACCCCAGCTCAACGAACACCGTGCAACTCCCACTCTGGGCTAAGAAACCGGAGACTCAAAAAGAGAAGAAGCTACAGCCCTGCCCTTGAAAAGTTTAAAACAGCCTGTTAGGTACCAAGCTAACCTCTATTGAGGTCACTGAGTGGGGATTCTCCGAGCACTCAGATGGCGGAGGGATATTGGTCAGAGACAGATACCACATGGGGATGACTTGACGTGCAGGGCGCGCCCGTCCGTGTGCTGCCCCGGGCGGACATGCGGGCCACTCCCGCCGTGGGTATGAAATATACATTCTGCACTTTCACGGAGGCCCTGCGTGCGGTGAGGGCGCACAGAGCCTGCCCGAGCCGTGTACAACTTTTCATTTCCCATATCAATCATGAGAACAAGTTGAAGTTCAGATAATGGCAGCTTGGTTTCCCCTAATTGTTCGGGATTTAGACTGACTGTTTGCACTGCAGACTGCGGCCACTGGTTTCCCGGCGGGGGCTGTGGCCCGCGCTTTCTCTAACAAACCCGTGTTCATGCGTCCATTCAGATCCATCACCCTGAGATAAACTGTGAATATTGCCCTTTGTCGCCGCTGCATTCTTCCCGGCATTGTGAGGGCACTATTTACGGATTTAAAGGTTCATTTGCACAATTCTTTTGTCAGCAGCCCAGGCGCGGAATGGCCAAGTGAGGGCTGCCTCTTCTTTCTGGGTTACTGCCCCGGAGCTCTCCCCGAGCAGAATGGACATGCCTGCCCCCGGGCTTAGCATGAAGAATGTCAATGCGAAAATTACATTTTTTAAATGACCTGTCTGCTTCCGTGGCCAGGAAGGTCAGCGGTTCACAGAGGGCGGGATTATGTGTCGCCACCCACCCCTTGGGCGGAGTTCAGACTTGCAGCTTTGAAAAATCAGCCCAGGGCGAGACGTGGCACGATGCGTTGCCCTGAGCACTTCGTGTGCACCGTCCCACTCAAGCCTCCCACTCCCAGGTGAGGGTTATGAGGCTCTGTGAGTTTCCAGGAGTTATTTGAGGCCACAAGGCAAGGAGACCGCAAAGCTGAACTTCTAACCCAGCGCTCCCGGACCCCTAGTCCTGGGCTCCTTTGGGTCTTCTCTGCAGCTCTCTGAAGTTTTGATCAGAAGACCCTGGGCTGGGCTTCTGAATGAGGTGGTAAGAATTTTGTGTTTGAACCGATGCAGCCCGGAGGCGCAAGTGACCAGAGATGTCAGAGAACACAACTGCTCTTCTGTGTCTGGGATTCCCACAACTTCTGAGACCTCCCGCAGGTACCACCCACCTCCTTCAGGATCTCACCCTGATTTCCTCCGCCCCGGGCAGCCCTGTGCCAGCTTCCTATCCCATTTGTGGCGATTCTCAATCACAAGCTTCTCTGCTTCCTGCTAGATTGCAGGCTCCCTGAGGGCACGACTGATCTTTCGTATTTGTATTTCAGTGCCCAGACTGGACCCTAGCCAACAGCATATCCATACTAAACATTCTTGAAAGAATGAAAGGTTGAATGACTTTTGTGCGACATGAGGGATGTATATTTTGGAAATTTCTCTGAGAAAAATAATCCCTTGGCACACACGCATGTAGTCCTGAAGCTCCACTTGGAAGACATCACAAGGGGACAAAGGTGGCACTATCACGGCCCCACTTGCTGGGAAGGGGAAGAAAAACTAAAAGAAAAATGAAAGTTCTCATCCAGTCTCAGATTCAGAGCCCCACAAAGTGCCAATCTGTTCTAGAGGAAAAATCGGCTTTTATCTTTTTTTTTTTTTGAGAAATTAGCCCAAACTTTGTGTCAGTCAGAATGCCGCCTGTGCCCTTAGGAGTCCGTGGTTTTATCACAACGGATGGAAGAAAAGGAAGGGAAAAAAGGAAAAGTTAAAGAAGTAGAGTGAAAGAATTCAGGGGTTTGGAAGTCATGAGGATGATGAGGAAGATTAAAAAAAGACAAGAACACAGAAACTATATTTTTAGCGCTATTATAAAGAATAGCTACATCGCCCAGTGATCCCAGTGCATCTCAGAATGAATAATCCCAGATTTGCGTAATCTGGTGATGAATGAGATCCTTCCCAGGTATAAGGAGTGTGTTTAGAATGTCACTATTACTGCTGGACAAAGGTTAAATATACATATTATGTATATTAAATCTTATATATATTATACATTATATATATACCATAAGATATATATCTGTTCTTGAAGGCCAGTTTCACTTCACTTAGCAAATAAATGTTGGGTCCACACTATGACCAAAAACATAGTTTTGCTAAGTATTATTCACACAGCAGTAGCATGACTAGCATTTGCAGAAAGAGTTTAAAATCCATCACATCCAGGGGCTTCCCTGGTGGCTCAGCGGTTTGGAGCCCGCCTGCCGAGGCAGGGGACGCGAGTTCGTGTCCCGGTCCGGGAAGATCCCACATGCCACGGAGTGGCTGGGCCCGTGAGCCATGGCCGCTGAGCCTGCGCGTCCGGAGCCTGTGCTCCGCAACGAGAGAGGCCACAGCAGTGAGAAGCCCGCGTACCGCAAAAAAAAAAAAAAAAAAAAAAAATCCATCATGTCCTTGGCTCCCGTAATCCAAGAACCTAGTCTGAAAGAGAGACATGTTTTTATGCATAAGGATGTTCATCACGGTGTTACTTGTAAGTAAAAAGTAGACAAATGATACATTAATTGAAAATAAAAATCGCATTGGTCCATTAATATGGAAATGGCTCCATAAACATAGAATTATATATGCTTTGTAAACCCAGTCATAAATAATCCTAGAAAAAAGACTGGAAGAAAATTAGAAAACTTCTTGGCTTTGGCTTAATGACTTGGGTGACTTGGAGGCATGATGGAGGCAAAAGCCACGCTGGAGCAACTAGACAAGCAAATGAAAGGGAGGATCATATCAAACATGAAAAACTGTGCAGCAAGGTCTGCAATTCAGCCACACTTAAGGGAGATGGTGCAGCCATTCTGGGCGCAAAGTCCATGGAGCCCACACCAGTGAGCTCGGCTCCTACCGAAGGCTATGTTACATTCTTCATGCCGCTCCAAATCTGGCAGCAGTGCACAGAAATGACTCGTCTTTGAGCACACTGGACAAGAGATCTGCAGGCAATGGATCCTTCCTTCTCTGTCTCCCTTTTCTCTTGTTCATTCACTTCATATGAATGACCTGGCTTACCTGAAACATCAAAGCAGCCAGTGGTGATATTTCTCCCTAGATTTTGGTATCTAGGTATATTCGTTTCTTAGGGCTGCCGTAACAAATCCACCAACTGGGTGGTTGAAAACAACAGAAACTTATTGTCTCACAGTTCTGGAGGAGAGAGTTGGTAGGGCCACACTTCCTCCAAAGCCTCCGGGGGAGGATCCGTCCTTTCCACTCCCAGCCCCAGGCATAGCCCCACGTGTTCCTTGGCTTGTGGCAGCATCACTCCCATATCTGCCTATGTCTCCCTATGGCCATCTTCCGTGTGAGTCTCCAGGTCCGAATGTCCCTTTTCTCAGAAGGATACCAGTCATATTGGATTACAGAGACAGCCTACTCCAGTATGACCTCATATCATATCTGCAATGACCTTATTTTCAAATAAGGTTGCATTCCAAGGTACTAGGGACTAGGGCTTCAACATGTCTTGGCGAGTGGGAGGTACAAAATTTAATCCATAACACTAAGTATAAATTCTTACGAAATTTTACTCTTATGGTGTGTTTGCGTGAATGATGAGTCCTCGGTGGTCCTCCCACAGACAACACAGTAACATTTCCCCTTTACACATACTCTCTATTAATGAGTTCTAACCAATACATGCTACTGAGAGGTAGAGGCAACAGATGCCTGGCTACCGTGTACATTAGAAAAGATGCTGGGGCCTTCCCTGGTGGTCCAGTGGTTAAGACTCCACGCTTCCACTGCAGGGGGCAAGGGTTTCATTTCTGGTCAGGAAGCTAAGATCCTGTGTGTCATGTGGCACGGCCAAAAACAGAAAACAAAAAGAAAAGAAGTGATTCTGTAGGGTGCAGTGGAAGAGCCACAAGCTCTGGAGTGTCACTTACCTCGATGTTCATTCCTATGGGTTTGTTAATAACTGCAGATCCTTATATACACGTTAGTAAGTTTCTCTGAGACTCAGTTTACTCCTCTGTGCCCAGTGAGCTAATATTACCTAGTATTTTTGGCAAATAAAGATTTTTAAATTTATTTATTTTTACACAGCAGGTTCTTATTAGTTATCTATTTTTTACATATTGGTGTATATATGTCAATCCCAATCTCCCAATTCATCCCACCACCACCCCCCGCCGAGAACAAAAGATTAAAAGGCTGAAAGAGACCTCACAGATAGTAGATGCTCAACAAATATGCCTCGTCTTCGCTCTTATCTTTGTCCAAGTTTCACCAAGTCACAAGCAATTATTGAACACCTGCCCTACACTAGCCTCTGTTTTAGGCATGGGTGGTACCGAAGAGAATAAAACAAACCTGCTTTCTCAGCACTTACATTCCAGTGGGAGAAAAAAGACAACGAAGAAAGTATGTTTCAAGGGAGGATAAGTGCTCTATAGAAAGAAAGGACAGGGTAATCTTATAAGAGTGCCTGGAACAAGATGAGATGCGGGGTCACTCCCAACGGCGTGGTCAGGGAAGGCCACTCTGAGAAGGTCACAGAGGTCTGCGTGTTCAGGAGGACCCAGCGCTGCAGTGATCTAGGGACAGCTCATGGCAGGCCAGTGAAAGCCTGGGGATGAGATGGGCGCATTCCAGGAGCTGCGGTGCAGGGGGCAGTAAGCTAGGAGTCAAGAGGTGGAAGGTGAGGATGCCAGGTAGACAGAGGCTAGATCATGGGGGACTTCACAGGCCCCAGCAAGAGGTTGGGTTTTCTTTTAAACGTGATGGGAAGCCACTGCCAGGTGTTAAACAAGAGGGTGACATGGAAAATAGCTCTGGCTGATGCGTGGAGAATAGATGGGCTGAGGAAGAGGGGAGCAGGTGGACTCCTGGGAAGGCTCCTGGGCAAGAAATGATGGAGACTTGGACCAGTTGGATGTGGTGAGAAGTGGGTAGATACGAAGATAACTTGGAGGTGGATTTGAGGAGATGTGAAGAATTCAAGTTAAACGTCCGGACGTCATCTTTCACATGTCCAGGAACAACACGCTTTAGTCAGTTAATAACACTAACTCAGGTGTATTGAGAACTTGACAGGCACCAATAACTATGATCATGCTAAGAAAACAGCTTAAGTAAGTAAGTAAGTAAATAAATAAATAAACAGCTAAAATATACCCGGTACTTTACAGAATAGGAGTCATCTTCACCTGCTTTATTTCAGATAAATAAAAACTACACAGCAGTGGACTTCTGGATGTTTCTCTATCTTGGTAAAACATACCCCCTCCCACATTCCTTACACAGCTTGTGGGTCCTGCTGCTGCTATGTAGTCCCCTCTTTTTATCTTTCCTATTTCCATAACATGTCACCGATGTGTTTGTTTTTCAATACTAACTAGCAACAAGTTTTCCCTGTGAAGAAAAAGATGTCCTTACACATTGGGAGGTCAATCTTTTAACTTTTTAACTGGTGTTGAGCATCAGGAGTCATCAGTAGATCAAATGGGGCCAGAGGATGTCCAGAGAATGCATAAATGTCCTGCGAAAGTCAAATGTGGTCCGTTGATCATGGTAGAGAAGTTATAAGCCAGCGTTTTACATTTTCACCACGGAAGGGGTACAGTTTTAGACCGAAGGAGTTGACACACCTTTTGGAATGAGCTGTGGACTAGAAACCAGAGCATCCTTGAGACCCAGTTCTGCCACTGACTGTGCGTTTTCAGGCAAATCACTTCACCTCTCTGATCCTCAGTTTGCCCGTTCAGTAATAATGGTATTTGTTTGTGCACCACACAGCCTTGTTGTAAAGATCAAGTGAGCTTTCAAGTTTGGAAGTACTTTGAAAACAGTGACACACTAAGTTCAAGGACGGGGTTGTTTACTCTCGTGTCTTTTGGAGTCACCATCTGACGGTACTCACTCTGGACCGTGACTTCACTCTGATGAGCAGTACCCATGACTTCCTGCCAGCATCCTGTCTGGAAACGATGCCCGCTGGACTGGATGACGGACTCCTCCCACGTCTAAGAGGCCAACCTACAGGAGCACCAAGCTCCCCTCGCCACAGCCCACTTTCAAGGTTTTGTGATTAAGAAGTTTTGGAGACAAGGGGAGTGCGAAAAGTTAGCACCTTAATTGTTGAAAACCCCCAAAGATTCCAAACTTGTAAATCATGAAAGGCCACTGTTTAGCAGGCTGGAATGCTTTTGAAAAAGGCCAGCGATCAGAGATTGGCCTCGTTAATAACCACAGTAAAACCAGCTCTTGAAGCTCAAAGACGCAGCTAATTAGGGCAGAAAAATTCAACCTCAAATTAAGAGTGTGTGCCTGTATGTGTGTGTGTGTGTGTGTGTGTGTGTGTGTGTGCTTCTGAAGTGTAAAAGCTTTTCTCCCAGAGAAGTATGTCTAAGTATATTTTGGACGTGTTCCAAGATCCACTGTAAGACAAAGCCAGGACTGCAAAAATGTCAGGGTGGGGTTAATGAACTCCCCGGAGCATCTGTGTGCCCATCTGTCCAGTAAAAAGGAATAATCAACTTCCTCACCTAGAAGATTTCCTGATCCTAAACTTTCAAATGAGAGGCTCAAAAGATTGAGATTCTCTGAGGCTGTGTTAAAATGCTTTCCTGGGTTTTTTCAAAGTAACAATGTACGTGCATGGCCCAGCACAGTTGGTACTTGAGAATTTATTGAATCTGTCTACATGTTCTAGATCATGGGGATTTAGATACAAATATCAGCTGGTGTCTGCCCCCAAGGAGCTTGTATCTGCTGCAGACCAGAGCCTGGGCCAGGGAAGTCTTCCACGTACATCTACGTTTTCCATTTTTGGAGAAGAGATTTTTCCCTAAGTAAAAGTCAGCTGCAACTGACTCAAAATTTGCCAGTGATGAAGATTATGTGAAAGCTTACATCCCACTGTCTGTTTGTCAGCTGTCTTACCGATTGAAACTTACAGTCCAGCCCAAAAGACTGAAAGCACGGCCTTATCAATAATAGTGGAAGATTATATCGGCCAGTGAAATGTCCCCACAGAAAAGGAATGGAGTATTAAGATATTCAGGGCAGCTGCGCACCCCAGTGCCTACTTTCCCACCGCTGATTCTGCCTACATTTAGCAAAAGGTCAATGATAAAACAATAAATAAATTCAGAGGCACTGTGGGTCCAACCCAGTGTGGGCCAAGCCCACGGAGAAGCCTTTGAGATCACAGGTCACTTTAGTGGAAGGAGCTGTGACCAGTGCCCCAGAGGGGAGCAGATCCCTGAGGATACATTCAGGAGGGAAGAGGCACTTCCAGCAGGAGATGTCCGGAAAGCTTCCTGGGTGCTGGGATCATCGTTGGCCTGTATTTTAAAGGACTGCTGGGGTTCTGCAGTATGGAAACAGAGCAGAATGGCTCTTAGGATTCAAAGTGTATTCTGTGGAGCAGCAACTGGGCATTCCCTAGAAACCTGTTAGAAATGCAGGATCTCATGGTATATGAGATCCTGAATATATATATACACACACACAATGGAATACTATTCAGCCATAAAAAAGAATTAAATAATGCCATTTACAGCAACATGGACAGACCTGGAGATTATCATACTAAGTGAAGTAAGTCAGAGAAAGACAAATATCACATGATATCGCTTATATGTAGAATCTAAGAGAATGATACAAATGAACTTACAAAGAAGAAGTAGACTCACAGACACAGAAAACAAACTTATGGTTACCAAAGAGGAAAGGAGGAGAGGGGTAAATTAAGAGTTTGAGATTAATAGATACGAACTACTATATATAAAATAAACAATAAGGACCAACTATACTTCAATTAAAAATTTAAAATTTTTTTAAAAAAGAAAGAAATACAGAATCTTAGGAACCACCCCAGACCTACAGAATCAGAATTTGCAAGTGAGTAAGATCCCTAGGTGGTTTGCACGCGGAAGCACTACTCTAGACTAGACCACATGGAGTTTTATGATGCAGAACATAATCTAGGGACAGCCACGGGGTGGGAGGCTGGGGGGAAACAAAATCAGAAAACCCTCACTCCTCTAGTCATAGCTCTGAGACGCTAGGAAGAGTGGTTTCTCTCTCTGAATCTTGGTGTCTTCATCTATAAAACTGGTCCATACGTTCCATCCTGCCTGTTTCACAAGTCTTTTTTTTGAGAGGCAGCGAGATAACACATGTGAAAGCACGTCCGTTCTGAGTGCCTAGTTTTGCTGACCTGTGGCTGACACATTTCTCTCTCGATGTGCCCTTGTTGAAAATGTAGATTCTGTGCACCTACAGCTCCCAACGTGGGCTCTGCCAGGCTCTGTCCAGGGCAGACAGCCAGCAAATCTCCCAGGGAATGGCCTCCCTCACAGGAACCAACTCCAGAGGGGGTTGGGCACGGGCAGAACAGAGCCCAGGAAAGAATATGCTAAGGGCTGGGGTCCAGTCCGTCTTACAATATCTGGATGTTTAAGGGATGCAGGGACGAATAAAGCACCAGGCCTGCCTTCAAGGAACCCACAGTCTAGCGAGGATTGGGACCTTCAGCAGATGTTCTAAAGTACAGACCCAGCCGGCGGGGCCTCTTCTTATGGTAGATTGGGCCACCCCAAAGTGGTGTACCTCAGCTTGGGAAAGAGGCAATGGACTTGGGGTCAAAGCCCAGCCATGGCTCTTACTAAGTGGGATCCCGGGAAAATCCCATCACCTCTCTGAGACTTGACTTCCTCACATGGAAAATGGGGATGCGGGTAACACCGTCCCCAAGGGGTGTTGTGAAGAAAGATTGAGTTGGAAGTAAAAAGCCATTTTTTTGAAATTTGTTCATTCTCTGTCTCTCTCACTGAAACGTAAAATCCCTGAAATCAGGAACTTTGAATGTCTTGCTAATCATGGTACTTTCAGCACCTAGAACAGTGACTGGCACAAAGGATGTGCTTAATAAGAGCCTCTTAAATGAAGGAAGAAATGTTAATGTTTCTTGTACCCAGATATGGATCTCTCTAGAGTGAATTTACATTTGTATGTTTGCAATTAGAGTTCCAACCAAGAGTGCTACTTCCTGGTATTCACACCTTATGCTTTGAACCAGGTTTGGTCTGCATGACCAGTAGAACATGGCAGACATGATGGTAAGTCACTTCCAATATTAGGTTGTAAGAAGCTGCACTTTCCATGCTTGTTGCTCCATCGCTCTGCCACTCTCTTGTTCTGATATCACTTGCTCTTGGGGAAGCCAGGTCATGAGTAGCCCTAAGCAAAGACCCACATGGTAAGGACTGGATTCTCCTGCCAACAGTCATGTAAGTGAGCGTGGAAGTGGATTCTCAGACCCACACAAGGCTTCAGAGACTGCAGCCCCAGCTCGACTGCAATTTCATGAGAGACCTTGAGCCAGAAACATCCAGCTAAGACGCTCAGAAACTGTGGGAGATAATAAATGGTGGTTGTTCTAAACAGCTAAGTTCGGGGGTAATTTGTTACACAGTAATAGATAACTAATACGTTCCTACCGAGGTGACTGTAAACCCCAGCCGTGATCTCTGAGACCTTTGGCTAGAAGAAAATGACCTTGTAGGAGCAGGCTAAGACGCCTCTAAGAGGATTTCTATCATTCCTTCAAAAAAGTAGCACCCAGAGTGTCCACACTGGACAACGGAAGGTCCTACTGGGTGAGCAGCTAAGACGCCTCTAAGAGGATTTCTATCATTCCTTCAAAAAAGTAGCACCCAGAGTGTCCACACTGGACAACGGAAGGTCCTACTGGACTGCGGGCTTTCCCTCTGCCGCAGACATTTCACAGTGCGTTTGTGGGGGGACGGGGGTGGAGGGTAGTTATCTTCTTTCATTGATTCTTAGTGCTTTTTGTTACTCGGCACTCTGCTTTTAACACTCTACCAAGCACAGCTGAGACCTGACTAGAGCAGTGACACAAAACTTTACTAAAGGCTTTGGGAAAACAACAAAAAATATAGAACACCACTCCCTGAGAAAATTTGCTTTACAAAGAAAGACATATTTTTCTTCACACGGGGAGGAGTGTTTCGTTCTTACCATCCCATCTGCCTCCTTGTACCTTCCAGAACACAGAACCTTAGAGTATCAGGGAAGAGCTCTCAATTCCTCAAAATTATGATCGAGAAAAACGCTCCCTGAGTCCCATCTCCTGCCTACGTAGGTGCCTACTGCTAACTAAGCACCCACAGCTTCCTTTACTCATCAACACTAAAAATGACCAGCCCATAAGGCGAGACTTGCATCCCACAGGCTGCAGCTTATAGATATCAGCCATCCTCGAATATACCAATATCACCCTAACATGCTTTTGAGGGCTGCATTCTTGTGGTAACAGAAAATGGACCATGTTCCCCATAACCTCTGTATCAGCCAGCTCTACTCAGGAGAAGCAACTCCTCACCTCTGTCCAAGTCTTTTGCCTCCACCATTCATTTAGAAAGGCCAAAGGTTAGCCGGTACTCCTGATCAGAGCTGATGGCCAAGCCAGTCCTGGAGTTACCTCTAGGACCTCTCCCTGGTGGGCCTGAAACGCTCATCTCTAGTCACAAAGCACACTAATGTCTCCCAAGAATAGCTGTGTTGTGTGCTCTGTTCCACGACTGTACAACCTCGGGACGGGGACCTCAGAGGTTGTCCAGTCCAGCTCCCACCACACTGCAAAACCTTCTTGGACACTGCAAGTGACAGGCGGCCTATGACCTCCCAAGGCCACCAATCCCATTACAGGACACCTCCAACATTAGACAACTCTGGTTCATACTGAGCTAAAAGTATCCCCCCACGTGACACATGGTCCCAGTACCTTCCAGTATTGGGCGTGACTCTGCCTTTAGGCCCCAGGTGACAAATCTTCTCCCTCTGCTTCATGACAGCCCATCAAAGATGTGATGAGTGAGTTGCTGCCCCTACATTGTCTCTTCACCAACCACTCCTTATATCAACTGAAAGTGTCAGTGCTCTCATCAAACTATTCGCTGTCATTGTATTCCATTCTGACAATATCCCTCATAATATGACAAATCTAGACCTGAAGGTCTGGCCAGGGCAAAATAAAGCTGGACTCCAACAGATGAATGGATAAAGAAGATGTGGTACATATATACAATGAAATACTACTCAGCCATAAAAAAGAAAGAAAGAATGCCATTTGCAGCAACGTGGATGGTCTTGGAGGGCATTATGTTAAGTGAAATAAGCCAGACAGAGAAAGACAAATACTGTATGATATCACTTATATGTGGAATCTAAAAAATACAACAAACTAGTGAATAAAACAAAAAAGAAGCAGATTCACAAATGTAGAGAACAAACTACTGGTTACCGGTGGGGAGAGGGAAGGGGGGGAGGGGCAATATCGGGGTATGGGATAAAAAAAGGGGTTATTAGGGGATTATATGAAATCATGTGTGTGAAACTTTTGAAAATTATAAAGCACTGTAGAACTTAAAGAATCTTTCATTCAATTTAAAAAAGAAAAATAAATAAAGCTGGACTCTCATTTCCTTTAAATTTATCACTGTAATTCTATTGTTACAACCCAGGTTACGCCTACTTATTTGGAAATTACATCACCCTGTTGGTTTACAATAATCTCCTGGTAAAAATAAAGCAAAACCCCTCTGGCTTCTTTTCATATAAACTACTGTTAGTCTATGTACCACCACCAGACTTTAGAAAACTTACAATGGGGAAATGATTCAGGACCATATATTCATCTGTGTCAACTTCACTTAAATAAGCCCATAATCTCAGTCTCAAGAAATGTTTTAATGAAATACTTCAGACATATAAACAAGTATATATAATTATATAATGGCCACCCATTTCCTCACACTCCTTTTTTAAGAAAGAAAATAATTTAAGTCTGATTGGAGCCCCCTGTGGACACTTCCCCCTCTCCATTTCCTTAAAGGAAGCCACCATTTTAAACACATTGTTTATCATCCCAATGCATTTCTTTACATTTTTACTACATCATACTGTTTGTGTTTTTAAACTTCATATGAAAATTTATATATCCCTCTGAAACTTGCTTTTTTTTTTTCACTCTAAATTCTTCTTTTGATATTTAATTATGTTAATAAATGTAGCTGTAATTTATTCATTGGACCAAAGTCTGGAGAGGTGATTTATTGGTTTTCAAGTTGATGGTCGTTAGGGTTTGTTTCCAACTTCCTTTATTAAAAAAATGCTACCATGAACATTATCATATATGTTTCTCTCCGTATGTGTACAAGAGTATCTCTAGGTATTTGCCAAAGAGGAGAATTGTTAGATGATGGATTATGTGCATCTTGTGCACTACCAGATGCTGCCAACTTGTTCCCCAAAGTGATGGAGCAAGTTTGACCTCCACATACCCCCTGGAAGCATAGGAGAGGTCCCAAGACTCCACATCTTCCTCAAAGGTCAGTGTGTATCAGCCTTGATGATTAGCCCATCAAATGGGAGTGGAAAAGTTTCTCATTATTCTTTTACTTTCCAGTTACCTGTCATTTGTCTCTAATCTTTATCTCGCTAACTGTTGACTCTACCTCTACTATTCACGTGGTACATTAATTAGGATGCTCCTGGCTTTGAGTAACAAAGCACTCAACTAAAAGCAGCTTACACATATCATAAGAAGCCTGTTGATAAAGTGCTTCCAGATTTGGTCAACTAAGTGGTGCTAGGACCAGGGGCTTTCATCTTTCTTCTCTCTCATCTTCAGCTTTGGTCTTTAGCCTGTCTTCTCATCATGGTGGCAAGGTCACTGCCCCATGACATCACACAACAGCTTCCAAAGGCGGGCAGGTTGCTCCTCCTTCTGTGTCTCTTTTCTTCACTGAGCAATGAAGCCCCTTGACCAAATGCCCCCGATTTCCCTTTATACCATATTGGCGAGGATTATTTTATGTACCCATGAATGAAACGATGACAAAAAATGGGAATAGAATTTCCATGGTCAGTTTAGATAGTCTCCCTTGGAGTAGACCAATCCCCCTCTTCTAAGCACGTCAGAGGGTGACCCCCCCCAATGAATTCAGAGCTCTTCTAACAATAAAGAAGAATAGGGACAATGGCTTTTGGGTGGCACAAACAAATGTCCAACAAAGTTGAGAAATGAAGTCTAGGAAATTCCCTGGTGGTCCAGTGGTTAGGACTCTGAGGTTTCACTGCTGAGGGCACAGGTTCAATCCCTGGTCTGGGAACTAAGGTCCCACAAGCCATGCAGCACAGCCAGAAAGAGAGAGAGATGAAGTCCTTTAAGACTAAGTTCTAAAAGCATCCTTTATTCTGGTGATGAAGGTGCACTTATCCCAGCATGAGGACATCAGTAGTTTCTTTGAATTCCAACTCAAGAAATTTTTACTACTCTTACTTTCTTTCTTTTGGTTTTTTTTAGCCACACGCGGCATGCGGGGTCTTCATTCCCCAACCAGGGATTGAACCCATGCCCCGTGCAGTGGAAGCACGGAGTCTTAACCACTGGACCACAAGGGAAGTCCCTACTCTTACTTTTTAAACATGGAGTTCCATGAATTCTTCCAACCTCAAAACTTTTTCTCCTTTCTGAACCTACTCTTCATATTCAAAGTTTTTCTAACCTTTTCCTGCAATCTTCTCTTCACATCACACTCCAGATCTCCACTGGAAACATAAAGCCTTCCAATTTACCACCCTGAGCTCCACCCTTGTGCCTGTAAAGATATCTCTTCTGCATACACAGAACCTGTGTTTTCTTAGGATGTAAACTGACATAAATACTTATTACTTTAGCCATCCAGCCAATTCTTCTCAAACTATGGTTATTTCCAATTTGCTTATGGTCTTTGTGGATGAGATTCTCTGATCCAGAGCCTCCGATTGGCACTGAGGCCATTTTTTGAGCCCTTACAAATATTAAACTTGGTAGAAATAGACTTGCCATTGGTCCCTCTGTCCTCTGAGACCATATCCAAAGATCCTTTAAAACTGGTACAAGAGACCAAAAGTTTTCCTGGTGCTGATTCATTACTCATCAGCCATATCCGTGATTAAATATTTAAGTGCCAAGGTGTCTGTGATAAAATATTAATTTCCAGCCAGTCTGCTATGAAATATTTAAGGGCCGGTGAGTCTGAAGTGTGCAGCTTTCAGCTCAGAGCAAGAAGAGCCCCATCCAAGGTCAGATGCTAAATGATGGAACAGATGCACAAAGATGAGTTGATGGGAAATGTGTCAGGTCCAAGTGCACCCAGACGCCCTGGCTACACAGCACTGAGACTATGCATGGTCACATCGGGCTGGTCTGTTTGTGAGTGACAGTTCATCCCCACGAGGAAGGCCAACCTGAACTTATTATGGGCATTTCAGAGATGCCAAAACTGAGGCTCAGAGAAGTGGAAGGAATCACCCCTGGTTTCAGGGACAGCAAGGAGCAAAGTTAACAGAGTTTTTCACCTTTGAGCAGGAATTATTTTCTCTCCAGCCCCAGGAGAACCACGGACAAAAATTCTTATACAGTCTTTGTATTGGTAAGAAATCATTTTCTCTGGTGTTTCAAGTGGAGGGAATTTAATATGGGAAATTGGTTACAAAGGAGTCAGAAGGGCTGGAAGGCCAAATAAGAGACAGAGGGGAAACTAAAAAAGAGAAAGTTAGTGGAAATAAAAAGAACAGGGGGAGATTGGTTCAAGATGGCAGAGTAGAAGAATGTACGCTCACTCCCCCTTGCGAGAGCACCGGATTCACAACTAACTGCTGAATAATCATTGACAGGAAGACACTAGAGCTCACCAAAAAAGATACCCCACATCCAAAGACAAAGGAGAAGCCACAGTGAGACGGTAGGAGGGGCGCAATCACAATAAAACCAAATCCCATAACGGCTGGGTGGGTGACTCACAAACTGGAGAACACTTAGACCACAGAAGTCCACCCATTGGAGTGAAGGTTCTGAGCCCCACATCAGGCTTCCCAACCTGGGGGTCCGCCAATGAGAGAAGGAATTCCTAGAGAATCAGACTTTGAAGACTAGCGGGATTTGATTGCAGGACTTCAGCATGTCTGAGGGAAACAGAGACTCCACTCTTGGAGGGCACACACAAAGTAGTGTGCGCATCGGGACCCAGGGGGAAGGAGCAGCGACCCCATAGGAGACTGAACCAGACCTACCTGCTAGTGTTGGACGGTCTCCTGCAGAAGCGGGGGGTGGCCGTGGCTCATAGTGGGGACAAGGACACTGGCAGCAGAAGTTCTGCCAAGTACTCCTTGGCGTGAGCCCTCCAGGAGTCCGCCATTAGCCCCACCAGAGAGCCTGTAGCCTCCAGTGCTGATTCGCCTCAGGCCAAACAACCAACAGACAGGGAACTCATCCCCACCCATCAGCAGACAAGCAGATTAAAGTTTTACTGAGCTCTGCCCACCAGAGCAACACCCAGCTCTACCCACCACCAGTCCCTCCCATCAGGAAGTTTGCAGAAGCCTCTTAGATAGCCTCATCCGCCAGAGGGCAGACAGCAGAGGCCAGAAGAACTACAATTCTGCAGCCTGTGGGACGAAAACCACATTCACAGAAATATAGCCAAAATTAAAAGGCAGAGGACTATGTACCAGATGAAGGAACAAGATAAAACACACACAAAAAAACTAAATGAAGTGGAGATGGGCAACCTTCCAGAAAAAGAATTCAGAATAATGATAGTGAAGATGATACAGGACCTCAGAAAAAGAATGGAGGCAAAGATCGAGAAGATGCAATAAATATTTAACAAAGACCTAGAAGAATTAAAGAACAAACAGAGATGAACAATACAATAACTGAAATGAAAAATACATTAGAAGGAATCAATAGCAGAATAACTGAGGCAGGAGAATAGATAAGTGATCTGGAAGACAGAATGGTGGAAATCACTGCCACAGAATAGAATAAAGAAAGAAGAATGAAAAGAAATGAAGACAGCCTAAAAGACCTCTGGTACAACATTAAGCGCAACAACATTCACATTATAGGGGTCCCGGAAGGAAAAGAGAGAGAGGAAGGACCCGAGAAAATATTTGAAGAGATTATAGTCGAAAAATTCCCTGACATGGGAAAGGAAATAGCCACCCAAGTCCAGGAACCACAGAGGGTCCCAGGCAGGATAAACCCAAGGAGAAACATGCCGAGACACATAGTAATCAAATTGGCAAAAATTAAAGACAAAGAAAAAATATTAAAAGCAACAAGGGAAAAACAACAAATAACATACAAGGGAACTCCCATAAGGTTAACAGCTGATTTCTCAGCAGAAACTCTACAAGCCAGAAGGGATATATTTAAAGTGATGAAAGGGAAGAACCTACAACCAAGATTACTCTACTCGGCAAGGATCTCATTCAGATTCAACAGAGAAATCAAAAGCTTTACAGACAAGCAAAAGCTAAAAGAATTCAGTACCACAAAACCAGCCCTACAACAAATGCTAAAGGAACGTCTTTAAGTGGAAAACACAAGAAAAGAAAAGGACCTACAAAAACAAACCCCAGACAATTAAGAAAATGGTAATAGGAACATACATATCAATAATTACCTTAAATGCGAATGGATTAAATGCTCCAACCAAAAGACACAGGCTGGCTGAGTGGATACAAAAACAAGACCCATATATATGCTGTCTACAAGAGAACCAATTCAGACCTAGAGACACATACAGACTGAAAGTGAGGGAATGGAAAAATATATTCCATGCAAATGGAAATCAAAAGAAAGCTGGAGTAGCCATACTCCTATCAGATAAAATAGACTTTAAAATAAAGAATGTTACAAGACACAAGGAAGGACACTACATAATGATGAAGGGATCAATCCAAGAAGAAGATGTAACAATTATAAATATTTATGCACGCAACATAGGAGCACCTCAATACATAAGGCAAATGCTAACAGCTATAAAAGAGGAAATTGATGGTAATGCAATAATAGTGGGGGATTTTTACACCTCACTTACACCAATGGATAGATCTTCCAGACAGAAAATTAATAAGGAAGCACAAGCTTTAAATGACACAATAGACCAGATAGATTTAATTGATATTTATAGGACATTCCATCTGAAAACAGCAGAAGACACTTTCTTCTCAAGTGCACATGAACATCCTCCAGGATAGATCACATCTTAGGTCACAAATCAAGCCCTGATAAATTTAAGAAGATTGAAATCATATCAAGCATCTTTCCCTAAAAAACGCTATGAGATTAGAAATAAATGACAGGGGAAAACATGAAAAACACAAGCACACGGAGGCTAAACAATATGTTACTAAATTACCAAGAGACCACTGAAGAAATCAACAAAGAGGAACTCAAATAATACCTAGAGACAAATAACAATGAAAATTGATGATCCAAAACTTATGGGATGCAGCGAAAGCAGTTCTAAGAGGGAAGTGTATGACAATACAATCCTATCTCAAGAAACAAGAAAAATCTCAAACAAACAATCTAATCTTACACCTAAAGGAACTAGAGAAAGAAGAACAAACAAAACCCAAAGTTAGTAGAAGGAAAGAAGCCATAAAGATCGGAGCAGAAATAAATGAAATAGAAACAAAGAAAACAATAACAAAGATCAATAAAACTAAAAGCTGGTTCTTTGAGAAGATAAACAAAATTGTTTAACCTTTAGCCAGACACATCAAGAAAAAGAGGGAGAGAACTCAAATCAATAAAATTAGAAATGAAAAAGGAGAAGTTACAACGGACACTGCAGAAATACAAAGGCTCATAAGAGACTACTATCAGCAACTCTATGCCAATAAAATGGACAACCTGGAAGAAATGGACAAATTCTTAGAAAGGTATAACCTTCCAAGACTGAACCAGGAAGACATAGAAAATATGAACAGACCAATCACAAGTAATGACATTGAAACTGTGATTAAAAATCTTCCAACTAAGAAAAGCCCAGGACAGATGGCTTCACAGGTGAATTCTATCTAACATTTAGAGAAGAGCTAACACCCATCCTTCTCCAACTCTTCCAAAATATAGCAGAGGGAAGAACACACAGGTTCTTCACAGGTGAATTCTATCTAACATTTAGAGAAGAGCTAACACCCATCCTTCTCCAACTCTTCCAAAATATAGAAGAGGGAAGAACACTTCCAAACTCATTCTACAAGGCCATCATCACCCTGATACCAAAGCCAAATAAAGATACTACAAAAAAAGAAAATCACAGACCAATATCATTGATGAATATAGATGCAAAAATCCTCAACAAAATACTAGCAAACAGAATCCAACAACACATTAAAAGGATCATACACCATGATCAAGTGGGATTTATCTCAGGGATGCGGGATTCTTCAATATATGTAAATCAATGTGATACACCATATTAACAAATTGAAGAATAAAAACCATATTATCATCTCAATAGATGCAGAAAAAGCTTTTGACAAAATTCAACACCCATTTATGGTAAAAAAAACCCTCCAGAAAGTGGGCATAGAGGGAACCTACCTCAACATAATAAAGACCATATATGACAAACCCACAGCAAACATCATTCTCAATGGTGAAAAACTGAAAGCATTTCCTCTAAGGTCAGGAACAAGACAAGGACGTCCACTCTCGCCACTATTATTCAACATAGTTTTGGAAGTCCTAGCCATGGCAATCAGAAAAGAAAAAGAAATCAAAGGAATACAAATTGGAAAAGAAGAAGTAAAACTGTCACTGTTTGCGGATGCCATGATACTATACATAGATAATCCTAAAGATGCCATCAGAAAACTACTAGAGCTAATCAATGAATTTGGTAAAGTTGTAGGCTACAAAATTAATGCACAGAAATCTCTTGCATTCCTATATGCTAACAGCAAAAGATCAGAAAGAGAAATTAAGGAAACACTCCCATTCACCATTGCAACAAAAAGAATAAAATACCTAGGAATAAACCTACCTAAGGAGGTAAAAGATCTGTACTCAGAAAACTATAAGGCACTGATGAAAGAAATCAAAGATGATACAAACAGATGGAGAGCTATATCATGTTATTGGACTGGAATTATCAATATTGTGAAAATGAGTATACTACCCAAAGCAATCTACTGATTCAGTGTGATCCCTATCCCTAGTAATCCCTAAATTACTAATGACATTTTTTACAGAACTAGAACAAAAAATCTTAAAATTTGTATGGAGGTACAAAAGACCCCAAATAGCCAAAGATATCTTGAGGGAAATAAACAGAGCTGGAGGAATCAGACTCCCTGACTTCAGACTATACTACAAAGCTACAGTAATCAAGACAGTATGGTACTGGCACAAAAACAGAAATATAGACCAATGGAACAGGATAGAAAGCCCAGAGATAAACCCATGCACCTATGGTCAACTAATCTATGACAAAGGAGGCAAGGATACACAATGGAGAAAGGACAGTTTCTTCAATAAGTGGTGCTGGGAAAACTGGACAGCTACATGTAAAAGAATGAAATTAGAACACTCCCTAACACCATACACAAAAATAAACGCAAAGTGCATTAAAGATCTAAATGTAAGACTGGACACTATAAAACTCTTAGAGGAAAACAGAGGAAGAAGACCCTTTGACATAAATCACAGCAAGATCTTTTTTTACCCACCTCCTAGAGTAATGGAAATAAGAATAAAAATAAACAAATGGGACCTAATGAAACTTAAAAGCTTTTGCACAGCAAAGGAAACTATAAAAAATGAAAAGACAACCCTCAGAATGGGAGAAAATATTTGCCAATGAATCAACGGACAAAGGATTAATCTCCAAAATATATAAACAGCTCATGCAGCTCAATATTAAAAAAACAAGCAACCCAAGCCAAAAATGGGCAGAAGACCTAAATAGACATTTCTCCAAAGAAGACATACAGATGGCCAAGAGGCACATGAAAAGATGCACGACATCATTAACTATTAGAGAAATGCAAATCAAAACTGCAGTGAGGTATCACCTCACACCAGTTAGAATGGGCATCATCAGAAAATCTACAAACAACAAATGCTGGAGAGGGTGTGGAGAAAAGGGAACCCTCTTGCACTGTTGGTGGGAATGTAAATTGATACAGCCACTATGCAGAACAGTATGGAGGCTCCTTAAAAAACTAAAAACAGAATTACCATATGACCCAGCAATCCCACTACTGGGCATATACCCAGCAAAACCCATAATTCAAAAAGACACATGCACCCCAATATTCATTGCAGCACTATTTACAATAGCCAGGTCATGGAAGCTACCTAACTGCCCATTGACAGACGAATGGATAAAGAAGATGTGGTACATATATACAATGGAATATTACTCAGCCATAAAAAGGAACAAAATTGGGTCATTTGTAGAGATGTGGATGGACCTAGAGACTGTCATACAGAGTGAAGTAAGTCAGAAAGAGAAAAACAAATATCGTATTTTAAGGCATATATGTGGAATCTAGAAAAATGTACAGATGAACTGGTGTGCAGGGCAGAAATAGAGACACAGATGTAGTGAACAAACGTATGGACACCGAGGGGGGAGAGTGTGGGGTGGGGGATGAATTGGGAGATTGGGATTGATATATATGCACTAATATGTATAAAATAGGTAGCTAATAAGAACCTGCAGTACAAAAAAATAAATAAATAATATTTTAAAAAAGGAAAAAAAATTAAAAGAACAGGGAGTAACATTTAGAGATCTGATGCTGGTCACGCATTCCCAGACCAAGACTTGGAAGTCTGTTCCTGCTGCTGAGTTCTTCGAGGTCGTGTTTCGGTTGGTACTGGATCCACCAGAGAAGGGTCTTCTCAACTAGAGCTGCTGCTGCTCGAAAAGATTCTTCTTCCTGCCAGCCTGCCAGAGCCCGGAGTCGGCTCCACTCCTGTGCCGCTACGAGAGTCAGCAGCAGCGGCCACATTGTCCGAGGGGGAGCAGAATCCTCCCTTCCTTCCACCCTCCGGTCAGGCTCCCACCAGCGTCTCCTATTGGCAGAAGCAGACAGAAAGCCCGCCTCCAAGGGAAACTAACAAATGTAGTTTGCAGGCTTCCAGCTTTAAACAGGTGGGTAGAGAACTAGGAAACAAAAGTAAATATCAGGCACAGACCCGTTGCTACCTGAGGGAAAGAACTGCAGAGTCATGCAAGCGAAGGTTGGCCTCCCCACCTTTCTCTGCTGTTCCACAATGAAATGAGACCCTCATGAGTCCGGGAGTTTCTCCAGGGTTGTTCTTAAATACGGATGGTCAGCTACTTCTCTTTTCTTAATGCACTCTAAAAACAAGAGAATGTTTAATTGGGTTAAAAGTTGCAGATTCCTTTTTTGTTGAGAATTCTCAAATTATCCCAAATCGGTGTGATTATAAAATTTGCAAAACAAACATACAAACAAAAAAAAAAAACTTGGAAAGAGGCCAGTCCAAGTAGGATCATAGAAGCCTGAGCTATAAAGGTGCTGAGCTATCGGTAAGATACCTCCACCCGTTGGTTTGCTGATAGGAAGACCAGATGCCAGAAGGGGCTTGGGACTTCCCACAGGTGACTCGACTTAGACCACCGAAGCCCGTTCTGATTGCTCAGGCTGGAGGTGCCCTGCCTTGCACCCTGTCTGTGGCTGGCAAGCTTGTCTTTCAATGACAAAGACAAGAGATGGTCTTTTCTTTGTTCTGTGCCATTTCTTACACATCCTTTTCATCTCCCCAGTGAATAAAAATAGTAAGGAGAAGAATTCATTTTCCATATGGTATAGTTTATATGGCATTTTTACTTCTTTTATCTCCACAGATCCCAAAGAGAACCTTGTAGACTAAAATCCAGGGCAATTATTCTCATCTCTGCATGTGTGACGCACAGCAAGGTGAAGGGACTTGTTCAAGAGTGCACAGCGGAGGACCTGCTATCCAGTCAATGCTCAGAAAATGCCTGTTGAATAAGTTAACAAATGAAAATCTGAATGCACCATGGTCATCATTCATAAAAAGCAGGGCTGCAAGATGTATTAGTTCAACAAGAGGAAGAGTTTGTTAGGAGAGAAACACATGGAGGTGTGAGGAGATGGAACTTGGGAGGATAATGTTTGTTTCTACGGGTGAGAAGGCGGAGGAGGGGGGCTCCAAGAATCCACAGACAACTGAACGTCAGCGTATTTTAAGATGGGGCAGGAGGAAGATTCTAATTGCAGGAACCCCCTAAAAACTGGCTACTGCTTCTAGAACCCCCTCTTCTTGCCCATCGCCCTGTACAGTCATGATCTCTTCCAGGTTTGGGAATATCAGGCTCAGTCCAAATGCTCAGGATCCTTCCAAGGCTTCCTGACGGTCTAGGGCCCATTGCCCTCATCACCCCCTGTCACCCCCATTTCCTACCCTCAGCAGCCTGCCCTTTTCTCACCCCTGAGTCTCATGGCTTCTACCCTTCCAGGCTCCCCACCCCCACATTGCTACAGAAACAGAGCCTCCTGACCATATTTCCCCATTCTTAAATCCAGGGTGACATTCCAGGCAAACCACCACGTCGGTCCCTTTCTGTCGCTGTTTAGGGCTCGCTTTACGCTGACTCCATTGCACTTGTTCTGAGACAAGGGGGAAGATGTGCAGTCTATTACCCTTATAAACAGGCTCCTTTCTTCCTCCTTCTGCCATTTAAAAGGGCCTTTCTATTTGACTGAACAAGAAAAGGAACTCTAAGAGGGGAATTAACATTGTCCCCATTATATCGTCCAATTAACACTTGTCCCGTCAAAGGCTGAGTAGGAAACCGGGAGCCTTGGTCAATGAGAACTTTTAATCCCTCAGGTAAATGCAAAGTCGCATTGAGCACGATCAAAGGGCAGATCTCAATATATTCTCCCTCCAAGCCCCGTCCCTCCCCCCTCATGCATAGGACTGTATGAGGCTGCTAAGTTCTAGTTTGAATGAGTCTCAACCTCCCTTTGTAGCCATGTTGGGTGAAAGGGTGAGGGATGGTGGATCAGACATTTAAAAACTCACACCAAGGCTCTTAATTACGTTCAAGACAAAGACACCAACACAGACACGGTGAAGTCATGACGACCCAACCATCTTCTTTTTTAAAAACTGATTTCCTCTCTGTAGGTACTAGGTCCAACACCATTATGAACAAAGTAAATTATGCAAATAATTAATCCTTTAGAGGGATGGAATTTGGGGGTCAGTTTCTTCGTTCTATAGAATGCCGGCATTCACTGAGATCTGACCCATGAGAAAATGATGGGCAAATAGAGTCGGGACTTCAGCTGGAGGGCAGGGACGCCGCAACCCTGTTTTCAGTTCCCTCCATCCTCTATGATCCTAACATGTTTCTTTTCACATAGTAGGTGCTTAAAACTTATTGATACAGGAAGGTGTCTGAGAAAGTGATTTGCTTAGGGATTAATTTAAGACCCAGATCACTTCCAAAAGATTCCAACTGGTTTCCTAAGATGCAAAATTAATACGGGACAAAAGGAAAAGTCGAATGATAGGCTGATGCCTAGGGTGAGTTAATTCAGAGAACTCCCGCCCAGTTACAACTGATGAGGACCTTCCTGGCTGCCAGCGCAAGCGGAAGCAGCATCAGTGGCAAAATCTATATTGTCTGGAGAATACCTGCTTAAATAAACTTAAAAATAAGAACACAATATAAACAATTCTAATAACCTGGAGCAAACAGCTAATACGGGACATCTCTCAGGGAGTAGGGCAAACTCCTCGCCTTCTGGTTACACCGTCTGAAATGGCTTTATAAAATTATACAGAATGGTATCAAGTGAAGAGGTTATTGCCCGGAGATCCAACTTGGTCAAGTTCTGTGGAGCGAACTGAGCTGCTGAGAGATGCCACGCAGCCCTTCAGAGGCTGGAGCAATCAGTGGCTGTCTGCAAAGGTAGCTTGGGCTTCAGATCGTTTGGGAACCCCATAAGCTCATAGCAAAAGGTTGGCAGTCTGGCCAAACTGCCAAGGCTGGAGCCAGGCTGTCCTATGAAGTTTTGACCCAGAGCCACTGTGACCAAGAAAACCACACTGACGTGTGACCTAACCAATCAACATCCACCAAGGCTGTCAAGACCTGAGCATCAGTGCAGAGCCACTGATGGGGAAGACAGAAGAAGGTGGCCCTTGGTACTCCTAATCCATGGGCACCCTTGCCACCATCGCTGGCACTGACAATAACTACTTAGACATCCTTGCTGTTCCTTCCTCTTAGGGTTTTTACACATGTGGTTCCTTTGGCCCGGAATTCTTTCTCCCCACTGGGGTCACTCCCTCATTTCACGAAGACCTCTGTATAAACATCACCTTATTAGAGAACGCTCTGCCCATCCTGTAAAACACAGGACACACGCATTCCCATCCCTCCCCCGCTCCACCCCAGCCCGGCTCTAAGGGGTCCGGAGTCTTTGTCATTAGGGAACATCGTAAGTCTCTGTCTACATATTGTCTGTCTGCTTTGGCCCCTCTTTCCCCAGCGTCTTTCATACTCTCTGTTTCATCGCAGGTGGGCGTGAAATACTTAGGGAATGAATGACGTGGGGAAGAGACTGGCAGTGCACATGGCAGGGTCAGGGTGGGGAAGGCACCTAAGAGTTCTGATAGCTAGTTGCCTGGAAGGCGAGATCAGCTGGAGTGAGCCCGGCAGGAGGGCCTCCTGGAAGGAAGTCAGTATCAGCTGAGCACTGAGGGGCCGGAAGCACTCTGATCTGATCATGGTAATTAGGGTGACCAGATAATTTATCGCCCAAAGTCGGACTCTTTGAGACTGAAAGCGGAGTGATTAATAATTGCACCAGGGCAACAAGCATAAAATAGGACTGTCCCAGGCAAACCAGATTTATGGTCACCCTAGTGACGATTAACTAGTAAAAGGGGGACCTCCTATTTGAAAGTGGGCTTGGCTGGGTTGTATTCTGAGGATTACCCTGTAGGGGTCTCTAAGGCCATTCCTCCACGGATAGAAAGGGTCTCTGTTGAAAGGGGTGGATATCCCCATGTCATTCATCCTAATAAGAGGTGGACCTCACGCAGGACACTCTGACACAGAATCCAAGTCTTGAGTGCAAAGCAGAGGGAATTGCTTTCCATGAAGCTCAAAGTTCTCCAGGCCTTGCTTTCTCAGGGCCATATTTTGAGTGGGATGAGCTCCTGGGTAGGCACTGAGACAGTGTCCAGGAGGAGAGATGGAACTTTCTAGTACTAGGGAATGATCTGGGTCTCATGTACCAGGCTACCTTGATACAAGTTTTGAATGCTTATTTCCTTAGTGTTCTCCCAGAGACATTTAGTAAAGTGTCTGATTGTGACAGCCTTGTCCCCTGATAGTTTGGGGAAAAAGTTGTTTGTCCTCAATAGGTCAGAGAAATAAAGAAGAAATGGGCTACCTGTAGGCCAAGAGGTGTCCTCAAAGGAGACTGGAAGGTATCTCTTAAGACAGTGATTTTCAACCTGTTTTCTTAGCCCATGAAAAATTAAATCCAACTTTCTGAATTCCAGTGTATAAAACTTGATAAAACTGAAGGGCTAGAGTTCCATCAGGAGTGGGGCGTCCAAGTTTTACCTTCCCTTCCTCTCTCGTTCCCTCCCCACTAAGCATCTCATGGAGTCACTAAGTGATACTCCACTGAGCATGGCTTGAAGACCCCAACCCTTCGGAGGTGACTGGCCTGCACAGAGCCCAGGCTGCCATTGCAGAGGGCAGCCAGGGCCAAGTGTGGCCTGGATATTTTATTTCATTTTGTTTTGTTTTGTTCTGTTTCATTTCATTTTATTTCATTCACTTCACTTTAGTCGGAGACCCTTCCATGATATCCTGCTAGGTCTGAGAGTGAATGCAAGTATAACGTCATCAGGAAGAATTACTGGCCAATGCAGACTCACTAAGACCAGAGACTCATAGACAAACAGTGTCCTGTCCACTGAGTCACCCAACAGTCCACGCAAAGACAGCCTCTTGTTTTTCGTCTCCTCTGCCCTCCCTGATGGAGCACCCGCTCCCGGAGTTCTCTGAAATCAAAGCCACAAAGATCTTCAGTGTTGAGAGGTGACCACATGTCCCATAACCAGTGGGTGCTGAAACCCAGGGACTAGGGTGAGGCCAGAAAGCATCTAGGGTGCAAATTTCAAGGAGACATCACTCTTAGGGTAGAGCCAGACCCTAGGGGAACGCTAGGCACCTCACTTGCCTCCCCCCATCCCACCCTGCTTCCATCCGCCCTGAGAGCTGGCTCCCATCTTCCAGACCCTTCTGAGTGAAGCATCCAGCATTCATTTCCTTGACAATATTGACTCCTTCTCATTGAATCACCCCGATAAGTTACCATCTAAAGACCCGTCCCCATCAGGGTTGAGTAGAGTAAGCCATCAAGGTAGGAAAAGAACACCCCATCCTATTGCACTTTTAGTGAGAAAGGCACGCCCACGTATGCGCGGAGTTAATAACAGACCGCCACGTGCACACAGCATGCCGAGGCAACGTGGTCACTGCTGTGCCTGGTCAAGTTCTCTCCAGTTCTCTGGGTCTTTAAATGTCATGTAGGAGAGGCCAGGTTGAAGTAGACACTAAACTTTGTGATCCATCCATTTCAAACGCATTACAATTACCCCCAAACTGTAAAGAACAATGTCAGCATGAAAGATGGTTTAAGAGAAGACGGAACGTAATTTGGAAACTCAGGTCACTACCATGCCTTCGGGGGCCCACGCTTTTCTAACATGAGCCCTATCTCCACAGCAAAATCGGCGGTCGTGGCATAAAGGCAATCGAATTTATGATCCCCAGCAGTGCTTGCGGTCTTGTACACCTTATCTCCTTTCTGAACCCAAACCCTGGGAGACAGGTGACATGGTGCCAGGCGCAGCCAGACTGCCCAGTTTGAATCGCACACCCACCTGTCTATAGCCGTGTGTCAAGTTACTCCACCTCTGCGTGCCTTGGTCTCCCCACTTGTAAAATGGAAATGTAATAGCTCTGAATCCATTGAGTTGTTGGGCGGATTAAGCGAATACATATCCATCCATCCATACAGTGGCTGCATATAGATAGAATGTGTGGCCATAACACTGACACGTGGTGGTTATTATTCTTATCATCCCCGTTTTACAGCTGAGATCACTGAGGCTCTGAGCCACCCCGACCGTGAGTGGTGGAGCCAGGATTAGATCCGAGGTCCCTCTGACATTGCACGACCCCCATCAGCCCTACTTGTGTGAAGCCGGTGTCCACATCTGGTAAGTGTTCTCTTTAGAATCTATACAGGCAGGGTGGTCATAATAATTCCACTTTACAGGTAGGAGAGCTGATCCACAGCATGCTGTCACAGGACACTATGGGCCCCGGCTCCTTGGAGCCCCCTCCGCCAGGCCACACGCATCCAGCTGCTCCCAGAGCTGCCCTGCACTCCTCCTAGACTGCCTGAATCCGAGTGCCCAGCTCTCCCCCCTCCCAAGTACCGTCACTGTCTCGTGCCATCAGAGCCTCACAGCAGAGCCATGTAGGACATGGGGCCAGAGATGGTCGGCCCCATTTTGCAGATGAAGAAACTGAGGCTAAGCCAGTTAAGGACTCCTGGCCACTCAGGTCCCCTGGCTCCACGCTCCAGCCCTTCCGCATCCCCGAGGCCAGTCTCCTGCAAACATCCTCTTTCCAGCTCAGATGGTGGTCCTGGTAATTCAGGGATGCTGAGAATCCCCACTCCCTCGTGAGGCCTCAAAAAAAGTCTGGGGATGTAGAAAACACTCTGAGAACAATCCGTCTAATCCTGCCCTCCTCTTTTACAGATGAGACACCTCTCAGGTAGCCCTGAGAGGACAAGGCCTGACCAAAGTCACACGAGGGGTGGAGGAGGGATAAGTCTCCCACCAGAGCCTTTGCCTCCCAGTCTCAAGCTGTCCCTGCAAACAATGCTGCCTCCCTCCTCCCTCCCAGACTCCAGGGCACCCCAGATTCTTTCCGGTCCCTCTGTCTCCCCTCACCCCATAAACCAGATCCCCTGTCTCAGAAGAAGGCATGTGTTGGGTCTTCTTCCCCAGGGAATTTGAAGATTTAATCCAATCCCTTGTATCCATTCAGCAAAATATTAGCTGTGTGGCTTTGAGCAAATTACTTAACTTCACTGAGCCTTGAGTTCCTCTCATCTGTAAAAAAAGTCACCAATATCCTACTTTGTCTTGAGAATTAGATGTAAAAGTGTATGTAGAACATTTAGTAGGTAGTTAGAAAAAGACAGCTGCCTTGTCCCTTTCCTATAATTGTTGATTATAAGTTATAATATGGAATAATTATTATTTGTCATCTTGGATCTACTAAGTGTCAGGTACTATTCTATAGGCCAGGGTCCCATCAGGGAGCAAGACAGACAGAATCCCTGACCCCATGACACACATATCCTAATGCTGGAGATGTTGTCAATTATGGAGAGACAATTTTAAAATATTTTAAAATCAAGCAAGGTGAGCTATTGTAGATGGGGCTCTAGTAGATGAAGGGTCAGTGAAGGTCTTTCTGAGGAGGTGACAATTGAACTGAGACCTGAATAGAGTAAATCTGTGAAGATAAGGTTGAAAAAGGGTCCCCATACTCACAACCGTCATCACCAGCATGGCCCCTGACACACGAGCACCGCATACACACAGTTCAGGGCAGAGGCTCGAACTAAACCTGCGGGGATGACAAGGACAGAGGTCTCTTCCGGAGGCTTTGCTTCTATGTTTTTGCATGAAGGCACCCAGAGTCCCTCCCGGTGTCCCCGTGTGTACGAAGCAGGCATGGGGTCCACGCAGCCCAGCATCTGAGGACGGGCTCGGCTTTGCTCACACCCCAGACTTGGCAGAGCCGTGCTGTGCCGATTGGCCGATGGAGAGGCGCGCTGGGCTTAATGATCCAAGAATGAAAGCCTGCCAGGAGCCCCGCTGTTCAAGGGATCTATGGCCAGTGACTGGCTTGCCTAAATCCCACCCTAAGACCCCGAGGAGCCCCCAGTGCGTGCAAAGCCCCAGTGACCGAGCCTTGCATGTCCTGCTTCACTGCAGTGCATTGTTTTCCATTTTTTCACCTACCTGTCAGCATAATCTCCCAAGATAGCCTGCAGGTGACTGCAGGGTACCAGACAGATGAGCGTGTGTGTGTGCGCTTGTGTATGTGCTTGTGTGTGCAAACACCCCTCCCATTCCTTTTCTCTTCCTGTTTCCCCACTGCTTTCTCCATCTTTTTTTTTTGAAGTATAGTTGATCTACAATGTTTCCAGCATACAGCAAAGTGATCCAGTTATATATATATATATTTATATTCTTTTTCAGATTTTTTTCCGTTATAGGTTATTACAAGATATTGAATATACTTTCCTGTACTATACAGTAGATCCTTGTTTTTTATCTATTTTATAATATAGTAATATGTATCTATTAACCCCATACTGCCAATTTATCCCTCCCCTACACTTTCCCTTCGGTAACCATAAGTTTGTTTTCTATGTCTGTGAGTCTGTTTTGTAACTAAGTTCATTTGTATCATTTTTTTAAGATTCCACATATCAGTGACATTATATGATATTTGTCTATCTCCGTCTGACTTACTTCACTTAGTATGATAATCTCTAGGTCCATCCATGTTGCTGCAAATGGCATTATTCCATTCTTTTTTATGGCTGAGTAGTATTCCTCTGTGTGCGCGCGCGTGTGAGTGTGTACGGCATATCTTCTTTATCCATTCATTTGTCGATGGACACTTAGGTTGTGTCCATGTCTTGGCTATTGTAAATAGAGCTGCTCCATCCTTTAGTCATTGTAATCTCTGGCACATAGGATGCCAAAGATAGATCATGGAACATCTCCATTGTTTAACCAGAAAGCGAAAAAGAAAACAGATCACATAGAAGCACCCAGCTGGTGAAGACACGGAGCAACTATAAATCATGGTCATCCACGAGCAACAAGAATATCTACTCTTCCTACTATTATCCCAGCGATTCTTCTGCTGTTAATTTCATTGAGCATGAGTATATATTCTGAATGGGGGAACGATGTGGGCTAATGGGTATTCTGGGAGGATCTTGCGGGAGAAGCAGGGCTGGCTCTGGGATGTAAGCCTGAGAACTGCCCCTGGAAACCCGTGGTTCAAATAGAGAGCGTGGCCACCCCTGCCCCACACCTCACCAAGGGTCCGCCCAGGTGGGACCTCTCCATGACCCTCTTTATCCCAGGATCCTATCCCTTTGTTTTCCTTTGTATTTTGCAGCCTTGGATTTTTTTTTTTTTTTTTTTGTGGTACGCGGGCCTCTCACTGTTGCGGCCTCTCCCATTGCGGAGCACAGGCTCCGGACGCGAAGGCTCAGTGGCCATGGCTCACGGGCCCAGCCGCTCCGCGGCATGTGGGATCCACCCGGACCAGGGCACGAACCCGTGTCCCCTGCATCGGCAGGCGGACTCTCAACCACTGCGCCACCAGGGAAGCCCCAGCCTTGGATTATTAATAATAACAACTCAACAAATCCAACTGACATTCATTCAGAAGGCAGTAACATTCATTGATTGGTAGTGATTAATTCAGTGTCATTTAGTGTTTTTGTTGAACAAACCTGTCGTGAGGCATTTCTGAGTCTTGTGGAGCAGAGCGATGGCTCAGACATGGAACTTCACCTCTAAAAGCTCAGCCTTCTATGATTCTGTGGAAAATCAACAGTGGACTCTGGTCTGACGCGGGATCATAAAATACTTCCTGAGGGAGGTAGCCTTTAAAATGGACATGAGGGCTTCCCTGGGGGCGCAGTGCTTGAGAGTCCGCCTGCCGATGCAGGGGACGCGGGTTCGTGCCCCGGTCCGGGAGGATCCCACGTGCCGCGGAGCGGCTGTGCCCGTGAACCATGGCCGCTGAGCCTGCGCGTCCGGAGCCTGTGCTCCGCAACGGGAGAGGCCACAACGGTGAGAGGCCCGCGTACCGCAAAAAAAAATTTTTTAAATAATAAAAAAAATAAAATGGACATGAAAGGAAAAAGAACGTGTGAACATGAGTAAAAATACATTCCAGGCCGAAGAAAGCTCAGGGAGAAAAGCCATGAGACAGGAACACACACAAAATATTTTTAGAGAATGGTGCTTAGACCTACTGGCTAGAAAGAAAGAAGTATGATAAGCTGTTGGGTTTAACATATGTGAAATCTTCTTTACAAAGTGCATTAATTTTGCAACCGATAGGTGTTGTTTAAAGGCTGGAAAGGCCAGCAGGGGCCAAGAGAGAAGCTTCAGGTGCCCGACTCAGAAATGTATCCCTGGTCAATTAGGAGCCACCTCAGGGCTCCAGCAGGAGGCTGGGGGAGGTCACACTATGGCTTGGGAGGGACCTTCTGGAGGCCCGGTGGTGGGGGGACTGGGGAGACATGAGACCAATTTGCAAGTGGCAGCTGTTGAAGTCCTGACCCAGGGCAGGGAAGAGGGATCAGAGAGGCAAGAAATAGTTGTGCGTGGTGCCAAAACCCAGCATCTACCAGAGACAGTGTGGTGGCGTCCCCCATGAGAACACAGCTGCAAAATCAGACGGACCCCAATGCTTCCTTCCCCACTTGCCGCCATTGCTATTCATGGGACTTTGGGCAAAGTCCCTGAGCCCCTAGGGTTGTCGCTTGTTGTGAGGATTAAAAGAAATTTTGTATTTCATTCAGAACAGCGCCCGTGTCTGCGAGCTCCCTTTCCTCTCTTTTCACAAATGGGAAAACTAGGAGGGGAATATCTTTGCCTAAAGGTGTACGACTAGGTGTGTTGGTGGGTTCAGCAATCACCCTCCTGCCTTTGCATTTCCAAGCCTGGATGACACGCCTTCAGTTACATACCAAACGCAGATTCTCGTTAGCAAATCTTGAAAGGAATGAATCAAAAGGTAACAGAATCTATGAGTCATTTACATTCTGAACTTACTCCTGTTAGATCTTGTGGCAGAAAGGAAACTGAAAAAAATATGCTAGGAACAAATCTGTTCTGGGTTGAAGAGTGTTACGTACCATGTGAGGGACCAGTGGCTTGAATGTGTTTTCGTCACTGTGACTAGCTGCTGACGCCATGCCCCAGCATGAGGCAGGAAGCCAGCTAGACACTTCCAGACAGCCGCTATTCAGATACAGGGCAGCCAACCAGTCCCACAGGCTCCTTGAGATCTCCCGGGGAATCGATGTTTCCTTCGTAGGACCCCGAGGGGGTCTCTGAGTTTGTCAAGAAAGAGCTCTCTTTTGTCAGCCAGGCTTACAAAATAACAGGGCAGTCCCTCCACCCAGGAAAATATGCATGGTGGCAGCAGGAAATCAAAGGGCAACCGAGGTCACTGGCTTGGAAGGCCAAGGGCTGACCTTGAGTGTAAACAACCAGAGGCTAGACGGATGGGAATCTTAGCTCCTCAGCCTCTTAATAGTGTGATCTTGAGCAGGTTGTACCACATTGCAGAGCCTCAGTTTCCTCATCTGCAAAAATGGGCATGATAGTACCTCCTAAGGGCTGGTTGGAAGATTAAAGGAAAATAGTAGATTCAAAAGTGTTTTGGGGCTTCCCTAGTGGCGCAGTCGTTGAGTGTCCGCCTGCCGATTCAGGGGACACGGGTTCGTGCCCCGGGTCCGGGAAGATCCCACATGCCGTGGAGCGGCTGGTTCCCGTGAGCTATGGCCACTGAGCCTGCGCGTCCGGAGCCTGTGCTCCGCAACGGGAGAGGCCACAACAGTGAGAGGCCCCGCGTACCGCAAAAAAAAAAAAAAAGTGTTTTTGGACAGGAAGATCAGCTCGGTGCTTTGTGACCACCTAGAGGGGTGGGGATAGGGAGAGTGGGGAGGGAGATGAAAGAGGGAGGAGATACGGGGATATACGTATATGTATAGCTGATTCACTTTGTTACAGAGCAGAACTAACACACCATTGTAGGGCAATTATACTCCAATAAACATTTTTTTTTTTTAAAAAGTGCTTTGGAAATTTTAAATGTTTCCCCTACAAGAGACCTTACCTTGATGACAACTGCTCTTTGGAATACTAGCCTTTTAGTAGTGGTTCCCCTGCCCCCCACTAAACTGTCCAGGGCTGGCGCATTGAGGGAGAGGAGGGCTGGAATTCCAGTGGTCCTGGCCCCACGTTGCCCCTCCCTCCCTAGCCGCCCAGGCATTCCGTGTCTCCACCACTTTCCCAGACGTGTGATCTTGAGTAAGTCTCTGAGCACCCCTCTCCCCACCTATATAAAGAGGCCCACTATGTCGGTTCTGTCCACCAGGGAGGTTGTGGCCATGACCTTTCAGAAGATGCACGCGTGCCTAGCACACATCACGTGTTAGAACATAACCGCCGCCCAGCCTTCCCTATGAACCACGTGCACTTCAGGCGAGCTGTGACCACTCTGAGCCTGTTTCACCTTCCATACGTGGATATTAGAAGTACTGAATGCGTTGCAGCCACGTAAGAAGCAAATAAACTGATAAACCAAGGGCTCAGCCCATCTCTGCAGTGTGGTGGGTGTTTTTTAAGTGGTGACTTCCTTCTCTCTCCCCTCTCAGTCCTGTCCCCTACTCTGCCGCCAGGATGCTTTCAGTCCTTAAATGGCTTCCCCAAATCCTTGGTAAACTAAAAGTCCACCTGACAAAGTTCTTCAATCTCCTTTATCTAGGATTTAATCCTGTCCCAACTGGTAAAAAGCTATGGCTAGAAACTCTGTTCTCCTGCTCCTATAAAAAGCTGAAATACCCAGCTGGTAAGTGACTTGAGAGGGACCTTTCTACTGTCTTACGTCAGAGGTTAAGACACTTACAAGTCACATCTGGTCCTTAAGCCCCCAGGCTTAGAAGCCCAGAAAAAAAATATCAGTGCACACCTAAAACCCTAAATAATTACAGGATAAAAGGAATCTCCTCCTGGCGTAAAACCTAGCTGTATTTCAGGAAGTAGATTTCGATCTGTCCTTCCACGAGTAGAGTAGTATGAAAGGTTGAGTGACTTACTCAAGATGAATACTTGCCGAGTGCCCACTACGTGCTAGGCGTGGTACTGAGCACGTGGGATGTCATGGAGGGAGAAAACAGTAGCTGCTACCCTCATGGAGAAGACCGGCGATGGCATCACAAGAACCAGTGTGACAAACGTCAGGGAAACAAGGTACAGAACACCTGGGCCTAAACGCATCTTGGGCCATTTGAAGGATGAGGGTTGTGCCGGAAAGAGGCCTAGAAAGGAGGGAAATGTTTCCGGCAGACGGACAGCTGTCTGAATTCAGAACCTGAGCTCACCCAGTACGAGGGGCCACTAGCGGGGAGAGCAGGCAGCCCTGGGGACCAACCAAGATAGTTTCTCGAGTCTCTGTGTTTGTGCATGTGTGAGGTCCCTGGACACTAGAAAGACCACAACCCCCAAAGTCAAGAACGACTCACTCGGATATTTGCACACATCCAAGGCTGGGTAACTATCCACCACTATCCCCAGATGGGTAAACAGGGCGCTCGGGCCCCTCCCTTGTGGAAGGAGCAGCCAGACTGCTCTCAGAGCCTCCTTTCGCCCCTCCTGTCAACACTCCGAGTGAACCATGCTTGCCAGGCCCAGCTCAGGCAGAGGCTGTGTGCTGGGCAGAGCCGTCAGAGGGGTTACAGCGGGGTCACTAATGGGGAGGAGTGTTTCTCACCAGAACCTTCCACTAAGAGCTCATCGATTATTCATGGCCATTAAGAGGCCTAACTTCCTTCCAAAGGAGGGACCCAGGGCTCAGAGCGCAGTGGCCAGGCCAGGAAAGGAAGCCTGGGGACACAGCCCCAGCAGGCAGCGGCCGGGCCACCTCGCAGCCTCCCTGGTGGGCACGCACCGAGGCCAGCCCTCTGCCTGCTGGCAGATGTGTGCATCCACTAAATGATTTACACACTCCAGGAAATGGACCGTGGAGATGCCAAAGCCATTAGAGGCCCTGCTGATGGGGGAGGGGACACGGAAGGGAAACAAATACGGACGAACAAGCGTCCCCAGCCTCCCATGGCTTCGGGGTTGCCAGGTGCGCTCATGCCCGCCTCTCATCTGAGTTCACCATGGCCCTGCAGGCTCTTCATGGTTACCTGCATTTTCCAGGTGAGGAAAACGAGGCTCAGAAAGGGTGAGGAACTCACCACGAGGCTGCACTGCATTTGAATTTGAATTGCATTCAAATCACAACTCAGGCCGGGTCTTCTGATAGGGAGTACATCTTTTAAGCAGAGGGATTTCACTAAGAAATCAAGAGCCTGGTTCCTTTTTCTCATTTCTTATTATTCTCGGGCAGATTCCTGCGTGAGACCAGATCCTTTGCTTCCACCTTCGTGCAGCCGTCTGTACCTGGGCCCAGGTATTCCTGCCTTGTCTGGATCCACTGGAGGGGCTGTAGCCTACTGGGACGCAGTTGTTAAAACACTAAGAGTGCACAGGTTGTAACCAATTGTGCCCATGGACAGCCTGAGTTCCCGAGAAAAGGAGGGCCTGCCCAAGATCCCATGGAAAGAAGGAGAATGGAATCCAGCAGCCAGGACTTTAGATTCCAGCCCCCTTCCTTTTTCAGATGCTGCCTCTGGTGTCAGACACCAGGCATGGCCTCGGGGCTGATATCTAAAACACCCAATTTGGAAGGACAGTTGGTCATGTTTCTGCCCAAAGGATCAATGGCTAGGACCTCTGTACCTCCAAAGAGCCCAAGAATATCCCCCCCAGTGCCCCACGCAAAACCAGTGCAGCAGGGGTAGTTCCAGATGCCCCCGCACTGAGTTGGATGATAAAAATACAAGTCCAGCTGAAAAGCAAGCTCTCTGTCCGACCCACACAAGGGAAATAAAATGCAGCTCCAGGGTAGATGCAGGCGAGTGCAGGCTACAAAGACACGCCCCAGGTTTATCGATCATTTCTCAGAAACTAGGTCAGCGCTGGAGGAGAATGTTGGGGTGTGTGCTTATGTGTGCTCACCCTGCACGCTGTCTCAGGAGGCTCAGCTCCCCAAAACCTCACGTGTTAGTTTCTAGGGTTGCTTAGCCAAGGACCACAAGTGGTGGGCCTGAAAACAATGGAAATGATCATCTCGTCGTTCTGAAGACAGGAGGTTTGAAATCAAGGTGTCAGCTGGCCACGCTCACTTCGAAGCCTCTAGGAGGCTTTTCCTGGCCTCACCCCAGCTTCTGGTAGCCACAGGCGTTCCTTCATTTATGGCAGTGAAACTCCAATCTCTACCTCAGCTTCAGTGAAACTCCAATCTCTACCTCGTCTTCAGTGAAACTCCAATCTCTACCTCGTCTTTTGTGGGAACTCCAATCTCTACCTCATCTTCAGTGAAACTTCAATCTGTACCTCATCTTCCTGTGGCCATCTTCTCTGTGTGTCTCTGTGTCCAAATTTCCCTCTTCTGATAAGGGCATCATATATGGATTAGGGGCCCACCTACACCTGCATGACCTCAACTTAGCTAATGACATCAGCAATGACTCTGTCACGAGGAAGACCACACTCTAGTGTGCTGGGGGTTTGGGCTTTAATATATCTTTCTGAGCAAAATAATTTAACACCACACCAGGTGGGAAAATGTTGATTATAAGGGTTGCACAAGAATCAGTTAACGTGGGGCTGCCCCAGTGGCACAGTGGTTAAGAATCCACCTGCCAATGCAGGGGACACAGGTTCGAGCCCTGGTCCGGGAAGATCCCACATGCCATGGAGCAATTAAGCCCGTGCACCACAACTACTGAGCCCACGTGCCACAACTACTGAAGCCTGTATGCCTACAGCCCATGTTTTGCAACAAGACAAGCCACAACAATGAGAAGCCCATGCTCCGCAATGAAGAGTAACCCCTGCTCACCGCAACTAGAGAAAGCCCGTGCACAGCAACAAAGACCCAACACAGCCATAAATAAATAAATAAATTTATTTATTTAAAAAAAAAAAAAAAGAATCAATTTACCCAGGTCTCCTCTTCCCACTGCCAGGGACCATGGTAGCCTCTTTGTAGCAAAAGCCTTTGGGCTGAGGAGTGAGGGAGAAAGAAAGAACAGCAGGCAGAGTCTGGAGCAACCACAGGACAAAACCCATCCCATTACCAGCTGCTTTTGAGAACCTTGTTGGCAAATACCTTACTCACACAAGGTTTTATAAGGTTTTCTTTTCCTCAGAATCCAAATGATGACATTCTTTTGATACAGTAAGTATTTACTGAGCAACCACTCTGTGGCAGCCCCTCAGTGGAGCCCTGGAGATACAGGAATTAATAAGATGCTGTCCACTCCCACATAGAGCTCAAACTCCAGAGGCAAAGCATTTGAGTAAATGGACAGTCACACCATCAAGTGATAAATGCTGTAATAAACGGTGTCCTGAATGCCACAGGGTACGAAAGAGCAACAAGCTGATCTCCAAGTCACCTTTATCATTCACCTCACCAAGCTCTCCATCCACCCAAAATAGATGTATTGCCTCCAGTAAACACATGCAAATCTGAGTTTTCATTTGGCAGTAACAGGTGGCTTACTGAGGAATCGTATGGTACTCCGGATGGGTAATGAGGCTGGAAAGCTCTCTACCAGAGCCTTCAGCTTTTCACACCATGGAGCCAGAGATGAAAGGGAAGAGTCCAGCCAAGCAGCCTATGGTGGCCCTGAAAACCACCCAAGCAACACAGCCTTATGGTGCCCTCTTCCCTCTTGGTCACAGCAGGTCTGGGTACCACTAAGAAACTGAAAGCTCTGAAAACCCCTCTATTATTCAGAGCAAACAACCCCCAGGGCACAAGACTGCAGGACCCTGGAGGTGATTATATAAAATGGAGCCTCGGGTTTGAAATTCCATATCATCCTGTAGAGAAGGACCGCATATAGCAGAGTCCTGGCAATGCCACCCAGGTGACAGCTGTAGCAATGGTCATGTGTGGCAGCCCATCCTATAGGCATTTTTATGGAAGATGACAGCTTTCCTACTGCACAGCCCATATCCCATGGGAGGCAAGGAGCAGCTGGTCAACCACAAAAGGACTTTGATGTCAATATCAATTCTCTAGACCATGAACAGTCAGTTCACAAAATGGGAAACAAAGAGCCAATAAGTGCATGAAAAATGTTCAATCTATCTCAAACTCAAGGAAATGTAATTTAAAGCAGCAATGGGTTAACAATTTGTATTTATTAAAATAGCAAAAAAAAGTATGATGATACTCAATGCAAGAAAGATGCAATGGAATGAGCTGTATCATTCATTTATGAGGGAGAAAAAGTTAGATCACTCTCTCTGGGAAAAGAAGAAATTTGGCAATATATACCAAAACCCTTCAAAAATGTAAAGCTTTGTCTCACCTCTAGCAAGCTATCTTATAGAAAGAATTCAAACGTGTTTTGTATAGAAAGGTGGTACGCGTAGAGCTACTTAAAACAGAACAAAATAGGAAACAACATAAATGTCCAACAAAATAGGAAAAAATAAATAAATAATGGTATCTTCAGAAAATGAAATATAAAGCCATTAAAAATTACATCTTGAGGCAATTTATTAAATGAGAAAATACTTATGTTAAAAGAGAAAGTGAAAAGAAGAGCATAAAACTACATCTCTCATATGACATTAACTATGTAAATATGGATTTTTAAAAGACTAGAAATAAACACACTAGAACAATAGCAGTGACAGTATGTGGGTGGGATTATAGATTAGACGAAAATGTTTTCTTTTCTGTAATTTCCAAATTTTCTTCAGAAACTATAGGTTATTGCTCTACTTTGCAAAATATTTGTAGTCCTTTAACTTGTTTTAAGATATATACATGTATGTTAATATGTTTAAATACTCTGACAGGACTCTGTTATAAGCCAAAAGAATATTTATGTAGGTAGAAGAGAAGACAGTGATGACTCCTTCACATTTGCACTCAATATTCCAGACTTCTTTGTATTAACTTGTTGATTGGCATCACCATCTTTCTAAATGGCGCTGAATCAGGGTCAACCAAAATATTGCTTATTTTTCAAGGCCCAGCTCAGGTTTCACCTCTTGCTGGAAGACTCCATGAAAACTCAGTCCAAAGAATCTGAATCCTTGCAAACCTTTTGGGTGTCACATACCATACAATTCAATGATGCCCTGTCATTTTTGTCTCCATTCTGTGTGTATGTGTGCATACTTCTTCCCTTTGCTAGATTTTGAACTCCTGGGAGCAGATGTATCAGTTAGCTATAACTGCATAACAAACCACTCTAAAACTTAGTGACTCAGAATCACAAATCTATGATTTGCCTGGGAGGCTGGAATTGGTTGTTCTTGGCTGGGTTCACTCATGTATCTATGGTTAGCTGCCAAGTTGACTAACTGGTCTAGAGAGGTCTCAGTTGTCACACCTGGTCTCAGCTCCATGTCATCTCTTACCCTCCCACAGGTTAACCTGGGCTTTTGCTCATGGAGGAGGCAAGATTCAAAGATAGCACGTGGCAGTACTCAGGGCCTTTCGAGGCCTGGGCTCAGAATTGGCATACTATCACTTCTGCTATACTTTATTGGCCAAAGCAAATCACAAGGCAAGCCTAGATTCAAGAGATGGGGAAATAGACCCCATTTCTTAATGAGAAGAGCTAAAAAGTTAAATCACATGGATATAGGAAGGAAATAATTGGGACCATTGTTGCCATGGAAATTCCTTTTTTTTCAGTTCTATATTGTGCCTAGTGACTTGTCTCGTGTGTAACATGTGCACCAACCATTTTGCTGATTGCTAACAGTTCCAGCCCCACTTTTTTTGCTCTGTTCTGAATCGCAGGAGGTTGGAAGCCTGGAAACTATATGCAAGCCCAGATTCTCTTGCCAGATGGCTTCAGATTTAGTTCTGCCAATGGGAGGCACTGCCAGGAGATTGAAAGCCGGGAAGAAGAGAGAAACCACTTTGGTTTTGCTACTTTTGCTTCCAGCGGCAGCAAGAGAAGCAGCAGGCGATATGGGGTACAGGGCCTCTGCTCAGGGTACACAGCTCCATTGGTCATTACCGGAGGTAGAGTATGTGCCAGCAGCACAACACTCATGGGATCTGGCTTTGGGAGTGGCAGCAGCATGTTAGCTGTCTCGGTGGCATGGAACCTGAGGGTTCTGACTCTGGAAGAACAGAAGAGAAGCAGGAGATGGTGGCCTCCCAAGATCCTGTGGTGCCAATGTCTCCTGGCTTCCAGGAAGGCAGCACTTCTGCGTCAGTGGCAGCGGTCACTCCAGCAGCTCAGTGACACAAATAGTCATGGGGTCCGGGCAGCTAACTCTCAAAATCGGCAACCCAAGTTTGGTTATCTGGATCTAGTAGACAATGACTAGTAGCTGCATAGGGATAAAACAGTTATTTAAGTTATTACCTGCAGTTGTCTGCGATGAAGTGCTCAGAGATGAAGCTATTGGTGGTGCTGGAAATGATTATGACATTTTGCAACATATGTATATCAAGTCGTGATGCTGTATACCTTAAACTTACACTGTGCTGTATGTCAGTTATATCACAATAAAACTGAAAAATAATTTTAAATAAATAAATAATGTTGCAGTCAGTGGAAGGAAGGGAAGGAGGGAGGGAAGCGGGGAAGGAGGGAGGGAAGGGGGGAAGGAGGGAGGGAAGGAAGGAAGGACGAAGGGAAGGAAAGAAGGAGGGAGGGAAGGAAGGAAGAAGGGAGGGAAGGAAGGAAGGAAGGAGGGAAGGAAAGAGGGAGGGAAGGGGGAGAAGAATGATTAGGGAAAGTTGGATGGGTGGAGACATGCTGTTTCTGACTCTACTAGAGAGTTTCCATGATAATGACAAGATCATACTTAAATACTTAGCTTAAGACACAACCTGAAAACCAGAAAACTTCTATGTCAGCCCTAAAAGAATCTCCAATTTCTTACGTCCTCAGGGTGAATACAGATGAAAGTCAGAACCAAAATTTAATCCTACAAATTGCAGAATAACAATATAAATTGAATTCACAGCCTTGCCAGGTATGTGACATTGATTGGGAACAAGTGGAATTCTGAACATTAGAACAAGTAAATTTAGATGGCTTTAGATAAATGTAAGAATCTGTATCCAGCAAATACTCTTGGGACTTTTTTTTTTTTTTTTGGTATAAACACCCTGTCCTTCCATCTGTGAGCAAACCCTGTAATGCAAAATGACTATCACGAGATAATACATAAAATAATTTTAAACTAATAGAATCTTCACAAGAAAAGACTCAGAAATTGTAGAGAAAGCAGACTGGGCCTTAAAAAAGTCATCCCATCTAACCTCCTTAGTTACAGGTATGTAACCTGAGTCCCGGGGAAGCTATGATCCGAAGGCTAATCCCTTCCCATCGTGCTCTCCAAATGAAAGGGAAGCTGAACGTTTGCAGGCTCAAGCTGAGGTTACTGTACTGGGTCCCCTCAAGGCAGGTTCTCTGATGTTCATTTCTCAGAGAGTCCTCCCTACAAAATATTCCATAGGAATGTGACGTTAGCTTGTCAAAAGGCATTAGTAACTGTTGCAGTGTACTAACATATATGCCAGCATGGCTTTCTAAAGATGGTTATAAATTCTGATATAAAGAATTCCCTGGCGGTCCAGTGGTTAGGACTCCAAGCTTCCACTGCAGAGGGCACAGGATCAATGCCTGGTTGGGGAACGAAGATCCCGCAAGCCCTGTGTATGTGCCCTTAGAAGGCAGACAAACACTCTCTGTGGAGAATTACATCATTCAACTTGAACTTTCACAGGGAAGGTTGGCCTTGACCATGCAGATGTTTCAGGAACTGAGTAGCTGTTACTTGGATAAAAGCATATGTTTTCTCAACTATCTCCCTGGCACATCATCCCTCCACAGGATGCTAAAGCTTCACTTCTTTTTTGATTTTCTCAGACTCAGTATATTTTCCATGGCAACATGAGGTAGTAATTTTTTAGCCACTGCTGAACTTGACATCCCTCACTTACGAACAACCTTCCTGTACCAAGGGGCTGCTGGTGTTTCATGCCTCCATATCAGAAGCCTGGAGGTTGGTATAGCACACTTTGCATGCATGATGTGTTGTATAATGATTTCCAGATATGCACTATTTAAGTATGAAGAACATTTTTGGTCAGTCATAAAAGCCTGTAGTTCTAGCCTGGGTCCCAGAGCCCCGATGTAATTTTGCCTTATCCTTCGGAAAGCTAACGCCCGAGGGAACCTCATTTACACTAGACTATAAATGACTTACTTGAAATATTAGGTCTGTATTAGGTCTGGGAGGAAGCTTAGAGATGAAGTATCACCACAACCATGAAATACACCTACTTGCCACTAAACGGGGCTAGGTGCTATCCCCTGGGCTTCTAAGGATAGTTTACAGGATCAGTCACGAAAGTAGCCTTCCAGGTAAGGAAAGTATTAGCTTTATGGTCAAAGGATCTATATTCACATCTGGTTTAGACCATTTACTAACTCTGTGGCCACGATCTACTTATAGAACCTCAGTTTCCTTGGAGGGATGGCAATACCTGCCTTGTAGGGTTGTTGTGAGGATGAAATAGTGTAGATAAGGTCTTACTGAAGAGGCTGGCACATAACAGCTACACAAATGGTCCTAAGTATGATTTAATTTTTGCAAAGACATAAGCATCACTTCCCTTCTGAAGGGTTATTCCAATGGTCCCTTAACTCCGCGTCTAAAGCCTCCTTCCCAGAAACATTCTCCACACGGGCTCCAGGGCAAGCTTTCTCAAATGTCAGTCTGACCAACTCCTTCAGTCAATGGCTCTCAAAGGTCAGCAGGGTGAATTCCAAACAACTTAGCCTGCAGACAAGTTTGGTAATATTACCTCTGCTATCACACCCCGAATACCCCTAAGTTCCAGCTGGGCAGAATGGCTTGGAGTTCCCCGATTACACCAGCTCTCACATAAAGGTCTCCTCTCACCGTATTCTCACTGCCACAATCACCCCTACCACCACCAATCCACCTCTATCTGGCTTTCTCCAACTTCCACGTCAAGACTCAGCTTGCTCAGTGTCCCAATCCCTGGGAAGCATTTCTGGGACCTTCCAATCTTTCTGTTCCGAAAAGCGTAGCTCAATTCTAAAACCTATGACAATATAGTGCACTTGTTTATTTACCTAAATCTCTCTCCCACTAAGTGTGCACTTCCTGGTACAATTTCTGTCTCCTTCCATAAAGTTGGTGCTCAATACTATTAAATACATGCGTGGATGGATGGATGAATGGATGAACGGATGGATGCCTAACTGCAGTTTTGTTGAAATAGAATGACTTCTTACCCATCCCACCCCCAACCAGACTAGATTTTTTCCCTCAATCCTGCAAATGAAAGGCTACTATTGCTTCTATCATCCATAGTTTCAGAAATGTAAAACTTAATACAAGGAGCAGCAAATGTTTCATCCTTAAGGTACCACAGGAATAACATTTGTTAATTTGTATTTGCATTTGAAATTGAAACACAAATTGGCACAAGAACTATTACACATCCCGGCTAATTAATGTTCTAAAAATGAATTATGCAAATCAACCTCAACAGGCCTCAGAAGTTCTTTCCATGTATAATGAACGACTCGGAACGTGAACCTTGTTTAGGGGCTGATTCTGATGGGATTGTACAGTGGAAAGAATCCTGGCTTGGGAATCCGACTTAGCTCATTCTGTCGCTCATCGTGAGGTGGCAGGCTCCCTGGATCTCAGTTTCTTCATCTGTTCATTGGGAATGAGGCTGCCTACCTGAGGGAACGAAAGACATGACTGTTCCAAGGTTGCTGGCTTCAAGTAGCCTCTAAACAGTAGTTTTCTTGATGCTTTGGCAGGTGGAGCTGCTCCCTCCTCTCACACCACCTCCTCCCTGCCTCCTTTGCAAAGGCCAAGTCTCGCCGCAAACAGGACTGCGCTCCCTGCATCCCTGAAACGGAGGCTACAGCACCGTGTGTGTTTCCATTTCATGTACAAGGAAGCCACTGGACGACGTAACATCTGGCTTGACCATAGAGCATTCCTTAGGCCTTGAGAACGGAATGTCAGAACAGCTGAGGGAGGTCACGGTGACTGATTAGGTAGCGAAGCAAATAGCAGCGAGTTTCTGGGCAGCTGTCTGTGTGGTCTGTGACGATGCTCTGATAAACTATTATTGTGACCATTTGCGGTCTCCTGATTCGGCTAGGCCTAGACCAGCACCAGTGAAACCATCTGCCGGGTACGATGTTATAGCATGGATTGGGGCCACTTTGCTCAGAAAGGACTTGTGGGCATTAACTAGAGGTCACCTGAAGCCCACTGCAGGCAGTGCCGGTGGTTACGTGACGATTTGAACTAATACATTGGTGGGCCTCCAGGAACCCAATAAGGAGGGCTGAAGGCTGAAACAAACAGGGCCAAATGTGACCATCAAGGCAAAGCAAGGGCTTTCCAGGAAGACCCGCTGGTCATTGTAGCTCCAAGGTCATCAGCATGTTGATATTTCCTTAATGTTTCAGCTGTACATTCACAAAGTGAGAGCAGCGGAGTGGGAGATTCCTGATGGCCAGCTCTCTTCTGAAGCCATTATTGCCACACCTGGTGACCAGCCTGACCTGGACAAGCAGAGCCCCTAGGAGAGGGTGGCACAGCAAGACCAGGTTAACAGCTCCTCTGGCCAGCACCCCTCTTCTAAGCTAGAGGAATTTCCTAATCCCCAAGTGAGGAAGAAAGACAATTAAAATGAATATCATACACCCAGGACGTACTGCAGGTAGCTGGGTCTTCATAGGGACCCCCTACACAGACAGGTGCCAGCATCTCCCTCTCTCAAGTGGAGATGATTGATTCCTTTCCATTCATGCCTTTGATTGAAAAGTTCAAGTTAAAGGACCACATTCAGGTATTATTTAAATAGCAGTAACAGAACCAAGATAAAACCACATGTTCTTGATCTTGGTACTAGGGAAGTTCCCCTCTAACGGAAAGAGCTGACCTCCCTCTCACTCACGCTAGTTCTGTATCTCAGACACACAAAGAATAGAAAAGCCTTGGGGTTTGCTGTACTATAGAGTACAAACTAGCTCTGAATTGAAGTACTTAAAGCAGAGATTGTTAGAGGAAATTAGAAAATTTTCTAAATTTGCCTCTAAAATACTTATGGTCATCAAAACTACAGTGAGGTATCATCTCACACCAGTCAGAATGGCCATCATAAAAAAATCTAGAAACAATAAATGCTGGAGAGGGTGTGGGGAAAAGGGAACATTCTTGCACTGCTGGTGGGAATGTGAATCGGTAAAGCAACCATGGAGAACAGTATGGAGGTTCCTTAAAAAACTACAAATAGAACTACCAGATGACCCAGCAATCCCACTACTGGGCATATACCCTGAAAAAACCATAATTCAGAAAGAGTCGTGTACCAAAATATTCATTGCAGCTCTATTTACAATAGCCAGGACATGGAAGCAACCTAAGTGTCCATCATCGGATGAATGGATAAAGAAGATGTGGCACATATATACAATGGAATATTACTCAGCCATAAAGAGAAACGAAATTGAGCTATTTGTAATGAGGTGGATAGACCTAGAGTCTGTCATACAGAGTGAAGTAAGTCAGAAAGAGAAAGACAAATACCGTATGCTAACACATATATATGGAATTTAGGGAGAAAAAAAAGGTCATGAAGAACCTAGGGGCAAGACGGGAATAAAGACACAGACCTACTAGAGAATGGACTTGAGGATATGGGGAGGGGGAAGGGTAAGCTGGGACAAAGCAAGAGAGAGGCATGGACATATATACACTACCAAACGTAAGGTAGATAGCTAGTGGGAAGCAGCAGCATAGCACAGGGAGATCAACTCAGTGCTTTGTAACCACCTGGAGGGGTGGGATAGGGAGGGTGGGAGGGAGGGAGATGCAAAAGGGAGGAGGTATGGGAACATATGTATATGTATAACTGATTCACTTTGTTATAAAGCAGAAACTAACACACCATTGTAAAGCAATTATACTCCAATAAAGATGTAAAAAAAATGCATTACTGATTTCAAAAAAATAAAACAATAAAAAAATAAAATAAAATACTTATGGTCAGTGCCATGTCCTTTCACACTTAAATTTAGATGCAGTATAATGAAGCGACAATAACATTGGCTTCAAAGCCAGACATCCCAACTTCAATCCCAGGTTCACCATTCCACACTTGTGTGGCCTTGGAAGAGTCTTTTATCAGTTGTTAAGAGTCCATTTCCTCAGCTACAAAATGAGGTTTATACCTACAGCAGAGGGCTGTGCGTTGATCAGAAAGGCATCCAGAGTAGCTGCTAAAGTAAAATATCTGGAGGCAACTTGCCAGGGTTTGGATCCTGACTCCAGCACTCTCCAGCTGGGCAGCTTAGGCAAGTCGTTTCACAGTGTCAGTGTCCTCCACAGCAAAATAGAGTGATAATCGTACTGCCTTCTAGGATCAGGGAGAGTATTAAGTGAATCTGCTGTGGTCTGAATGCCTATGTTCCCCCAGCATTTATATGTTGAAATCCTAACCCCCGAAGTTGATGGTATTAGTAATTGGGGCCTTTGGGAGGTGCTTAAGACAATGAGGGTGGATGGAGCCCTCATGAAGGGAATTAGTGCCCTTATAAAAGAGACCCCACAGAGTGCCCTTGTCCCTTTAACCATGTGAGGATACAGCCAGAAGTCAGCAGTCTGCAACCTGGAAGAGGGCCCTCACCCGACCATGCTGTCACGCTGATCAACCTTCAGCCTCCAGAACTGAGCAATTAATTTCTGCTGTTTATAAGCCACTCACTTTGTTGCAGTTTGTTATAGCAGTCTAAATGGGCTAAGACAGAGCTAATACATAAACACAGTGCCTGGTACATGGGAGGCTCACATAAGTTGGCTGTTGGGATTACTGATTTCTTCAATCACTCATAAGTGCTTCCTCCGTTCTGGGTTCTGCCCGAGGCACTGTAACACAGAGGTGAATAGAACACGATCCCCACTGGACAAGAGGGTACAAACACACAATAATTGGAGCAGTGTGATGGCCTCTGGAAGAGAGCCTGACCCAGCCTAGAAATTCCAGAAAAGGCAACACTTGAGGTGAGGCTTGAAGGATAGCAAAAAATGACCAGAGGGGTAAAAGTACATTTCAGGGAGGAGGACCTCAAGGCGCAAAGACACAGAGGTGAGAAACAGGGCACAGAGGGTCTGCAGAGAGCATAGAGTGTTGAGGGGACACAGAGCGAGCAGAGTGTGCTGGAGGGTGAGACGTGCAGTCCGGCTCAAAGAAGGCTTCGTCACAAGTGACTGCGAGCTAAGAGACTTTGGTTTTAAAACCTCTCCTGAGTATCAGCTCCGAGAATTTAGATTAATTTTCCAATTTGTAAAATTAGAGTATTACAAGTGATGATCGCTGAGATCCCTCTGAGCTCTGAAGCAATTTAATTCTCACCAGATTGCAACCTCCCTGGAGGCAAGGTGTGTGTTCTGTTCCTCTGCCCTCCCTGGTCCACCTCAGAGGGGGCCAGGTTTATGCCCAAGAAACGTCTTTTCTGCTTGCGGAATGTTCTAGTCTTTTCTAGCTGGGAAATCTCTCATTTTAGCAGTTCCTTCACAAACAGTTTCCAGAAGGCACCATCCCTAATGAAGTTAAGACAAATCAACAGCGTCTATAGCGATGATGTCAAGGCTTTTAAAATTCAAAACCAAAATGGGACCATCACCTGAATTGTCTTGTTCAAAGGACACTGCGGTCTGGGCGCCTCTTGGATGAAGACGTTCCAGGACTCTCCAGGGTAGACAACCTGGGAACAGGAGAGACCAGCTTCCAGCCCTGGCTTCTGAGCCCGAGCAAATTAGCCGAAAAGTGATCTCCATGGCAACAGGAAATTTGTTTCTTAAAGAAGGTAGAAATAATGCCTTTGGAAGAAACTCCGCGCGCGTGGCAGATAGAATATCCTCAGATTACACATAAATTTTGTCTATGCCAACAAAATGAAGAGCCAGGCGGCTCCATTATCTGGATAATTTAGGCCTGAACCAGTGATTTGTAAAAGAATAGGAGGCTTTTAAGACCTGAAGAATGGAATGTGGCAGGTACGGCCCAGGCACAGGTGAGAGCATCTCCCTGAATTTTTCTCTGCTGATGTGAGACCCAGAACAGGAGTCCGGGGTGTGTGCCTCTGCCCGATATTTCCCAAGACGAACAGAATGAGAGGTGCGTGGAACTGTTAGATGGATCACCAGGAAGTCGTGGGCGGTGGCAGGTGAGTACTGGAAAGCGCCCCAGGCAGGGAGAAACCAGCATCATCGGTGATTCAGGGAGTGGGCCCATAATAGCAAAGGTGCACAAACACCCTCTTTTTTGCCCAAACAAAAAGAGAGCCGAGATCCCCAGATCCACCAGCCCACTTTCTCTCTGACACACCTCCTTTTTCTCCACATTAGCCTTCTTTCTTCTCTACCTCCTTTATTCCATCCCTCCGCAGGAGATGGAAAGCCATTTGGGAAACTGAAACCCATTTTGCTTTGATCAGTTTTTGAGGGGAGACAACAACGCTTGGGCCAGTGCTGGAGGCAGGCTGCTCAGATTCAAATTCTCCAATCTTTCTGGGTTTCAGTTCCTCATCTGTAAAAAGCGAATGAGTATATATAGGTGACTTCCTATACTGGCATTGGGGCGATGATCAAATGAGTTACTATTTGTAAACATTGCACGTGGTAAGAGCTATGTACGCATGTGATAAACCCCCAAATCATTTAAAACACTAAAGTCACAGCAAAAATCAGACTAGGCTCTCAGACGCAGAGGCACCCTGGTAATTCCTGGGTTGAGATCCCTTTCACTGTGGATCATTAAAGAATTACAGATGATGGGAAATGTCACATGTCATCCTGTCTCCAAGTTACACACATGAGAAACGGATGCCCAGAGATGGAAGGCAGTATGGCATCCCAGGTGGCCTCAAGAGTTTTCTGAAAGAAAACTGTCTTCCAGGCAATTCCAAAGGGATGCAGCCTGCAGGAGGGCACCCCAGAAAGCCTGTGTCCCCATCTTTCCCTCCAGCTGGGTCTCCCCCACTTCTGCCCAGGGCTGTGGCATGTTAATATGTTCTTCCTGAAAAAAATAGAATAAAAGGCCTCCCTGGTCATCTGCGCTTTGGGCGCTGCGTAGGCTGGCTCAGCCCCACTGGAGTCTCCAATGCAGACAACTATAAAAGCTCAGGGAAATCCCACAGGAAATAAGTCATTGTGTGTGTAACACAGCTTGTCCCAAATTTATCTGAACCCAGAGTCCCTTCGAGTCAAGCATCTTGTGAGACTAATGTCGCCCCAACACACAACACTGAGGATGATCCACTTCCCACAGTCAGTGATTTGCAAACACTGACCCCTGGGAGGCAGGAGGTGAAGGACCAGGTCTTGGAGCATGGAGCTCCCCGCACTTCCTGGTTCAGGCCCAGGCCCAGCAAGGGCTCTGGAAATGTTTGCCTGACATCTTGCCTCCTTTTGGCTTGTTTGTTTATTTACCTGTTTGGTGGCTACTTAATGAATGAAGGTATTCCTCCCGCCAAGATAAGGATCCCAATGACCCAACTATTTTCAGGACCGCAGCATATAAATTACATCTCTAAAGAATTCTTTTCGGTAGTTACATCTGATGAAAAAGTCTGAGGCCACCTAGTTGTGGGGATTCCTTTCATCACCCGTTATGGTGTCTCCAACTCCAGAACTTGGCAGAATCCAGGGCGGGAGCTTTTAGAAGCCAAATGGGAATCCAGGCTGTGACACTTCTCAGCTTTGTGAATTGGCCAAGTTACCTAACTGCTCTGAGCCAAGTTCTCCATCCTGGAGCCTAATAATATCCAACGTTTATCGAGCACTTACTGTTTGTCAATAACTATGTTCACAGCTCTACGCATATTATCTCATTTAATTCTCACCATCTGAGAGGAGGAAACAGGGGACAGAGAAGTTATTTGTACCAGAGTAAATAACATGCCCCTAACGCAAATTTAGCTATTGGTCAACAAGTAAATGGCAGTGCTTGGGCAATTATCCTCGGGGTCCTACTGGTGGTTGTGAGAAGGGAGTTTTATGATGTATTAGCGCACAGTGGGAACCAGCTTCTTTCCTCTGGGTTCCTACTACTAGACTGAGTCCAGAGGAAAAATGACTTTATTTCCCTCCCACCTTTCCTTGCTTTCCTCCCTATTTTGTTCATCAAACATTTACTGAAAACATTCTCCATGTTCCAGACCAGATTCCTTATCAGCCACTAAGCAAATAAAACTGAACCAGACAGGGCTGTCCCTGCCCTCAGGCAGCTAGCAGTCTTGTCTTGGTTTTGCAATGTTAGCTAATTCCACGGGAACATACACACAAAAAGATCCTAGATCTCATTTCCATTTTGTTTTGCTGTCATTCGAAGAAGAGAGAGACAGATCATTCACTTCTTGAGCACCTCCATGGGCCAAGCGTTCTCCTTTGTCTCATTTAATCAATGCGGCCACCCTCAGAAGGGTATCACTCTGTCTACTTTTACGGTAAAGCAAATCTGGCACCTGGGCGGCTCAGGGTCTCATCCCCAAGGCACTGTAAGGAGCCGACACTAAACCCCCCGCCTGCTTTTTTCTGTGGACCTGGGCTTCCTCTCCATGTCCATTTCTCTGGGCTGAATTTGCAGACGATGACCCGAAGATTTCTGCGAATATTTGTCTCCTTTTTGGAGGGTTAGGAGGGGATATTTAGTTAGTCATTATTTGCACTAGTCATTCCCCATCTCACGAACGGTCTCAACTCGAGTCCCGCAGTGCAGCTAGGAGGTGGGGGCGATGGGATCCCTGGCATCCCTCACCCCTGGTGTCGGTTGGCCGGCTGCCAGGTTTACTGCCGCTCACACAGCTGTTTCCAGCCAAGGTGAGGGTTTCCTCTTAATGGTGTCATTTACAAGTCAATAAAGCGGGATAGAGCGCCGTTTCCGCCGCGGGTCCCACCTCGCTGGCCTCTGCGGTCTCACCCTACAGTCGGGGGCAAAGGGGGCCGGCTCGGGGCCTCATTCCTGACCTAACTGCCCTGTTCTCTCACCAGCCCCAGAGCAGCCCAGCCATAAAGCCCTTCCCCTCCGAGGGCAGAGTTCAAAGCTTAGGCTCCGCGGGATCCCGTCCTAAACCGTCCGCCCCGCCCCGCTTTATGACTCCTGCTTCCCCGTCCACCGCTCAGCACGAGAGCCAAGCCCTGGGGTCGTATCTCCCGGCGGAGATAAAGGCCAGGCTCTGGGAAACCGCCCACCCGAAGGTGCCTTGGCCCAGGGTTCCCACTTCTCCCTGGGGTGAGTTTGATGAGTTTGAGGAAAGATGGCCTTTTTCAAACCGACAGGGAAGACACTCCCTCTGGGTGCTGGGTTTCTCTCTATCTGACCTTCGAAGGGCAACACTTCTAACGGGACAGCTCTGGACTCCCAGGGGCTCCTGGCATCCCTCAGCGCCCCCAGGTCAAGGTGATAATGAGGTGAGAGAAGATGGTGGCTTAATGGGCCAGTGCCTGTGGGGAAGGGAAGGAGGGAGGCTCATGCCCAGGCCCTGGAAGCTGCAGCCCCGCAGGAAAGGGGAACAAGCCAAGGTCACAAAGCCCCCTGAAAACCGCTCCGACAGGCACTTACCCATTTGTTCAAGACACATAAGTAGAGAACCTTCTGTGCACAGACCTGTGCAGGATGCCGCGGGTTCAGCTCGAAGGAGCACCTCTCACCCGCTGGGGTCCAGGCAAGCGCGCCAGAAGAGGGAAGGCGAGTCCTGAGGAGCAAACAGGAGTCTGCTGGGCAAAGGGAGCGAATACATTTTTTTTTCACTTGGAGTATAGCTGATTTACAATGCTGTGTTACTTTCTGTACGGCAAAGTGAATCAGTTATAATATACACATACCCACTCTTTTTAGATTCCTTTCCCATACAGGCCATTACAGAGCACTGAGGAGAGTTCCCTGTGCTCTACAGCAGGTCCTTATCAGCTATCTATTTTATAGAGAGTAGTGTATATATGTCAGTCCCAATCTCCCAATTTATCGCCCCCTCACATTTTCCCCCGGTAACCATAAGAATTGTCATACTGAGGGAAGTCAGACAGACAAAGACAGATATCATACATGCTGTCGCTTACATGTGGAGCGAATACATTTATAAAGGGGAAGCGCGCACAGAAGACAGGGTGCATTCAGACGGTGCCAGCCATGCCAGAGCGGAAGGGGAGGCCCAGGGCGGGGCAGGGCATGGGCTCTCCTGGCAGCCTCACACTCAGAGAGGAAAGGGGCGTTGGCTGTTGCATAGCTGCCTCCTGGCCTGTGCTTAAACCAGAGACATTACACACACAGCTCTTTCCCATCTGGTGGTCCCAAGAAACCAAGCGGGGAGGGCCTGAGTCACGCATGTCCTCACCCGCACAGTTCAGGCAGGGGCAGCCTGTATTCACTGACACCCACCCAGGTGTGGCCAGGAGGAAGCACCCCGGACCCAGGGAGGTAAGAGTCTAGGGGACGGGTCACCGTGCCACCCGCCAGGACGCAAATATCTAAGGGTCAAGACACCCTAACCCTGACTCTGCCCACAGCTTGATGGAGATAATCCTGTCCTCAGAGAGTGTGCGGTGACGGTAAGAGCGGGATTCCCACTTCTCAGAAGGTAAACTGAGGCCCGGAGGTGTTACAATGACAACAGCTAACATCAGGCCACCACTGGCCTATCTGCTGAAGCGGAAAAGGAGCCGCTGCAGGGTGGATGCAGCCTGTGGGAACTGGGCTTCCGTGCCTTTGTGCAAAGGAGAAGGCGCCCTTCTCTCTGGGCAGATGCAAAGGTGCACCGGGGCGCACAAATTGTCAAGGGAAGCACACGTTGGACTGCAGCCTCCTTGGTCGGGCATCCTTGGGCACTTTGAACTAATAAAAGAAGTAGAGAGACCAGCGGAGGCCGCGGTCCGGCACAGGTGTAATTCAGTCCCGTTTCCTGACACAACTTGCTGGCATTGCAGCCGCGGGTAACTCGCCATCCCTTTATTTATAGACTAAGGCTGATAATACCTACGCACCTGGCTTGGTAAAGATTTCAGAGGTGACAGCAGTTCTCATTATTCCAGGGCCTCCAGAACAGAAGCTGAAGGATCTGCAGAGCCCTGGATGTTTTCCTTCCTTCTTCACTTGGAGGCAAGTCTTAGTTATTTGTTTCCTGCCTCTGTATAATTACAGCGCAAGGGTCTCATTCTCCAGGCCTGTTTTAGTGAAGGAGGAAGGAAGTCACAGGCCTTTTCGCCATAACTCCCCGCTCAGAGACGCCAGCTGGGAATTTGACTAATCTGTGATTGCCGCCAGTAACCCCTGTGTGTTCCAGATCAAGGTCCTGCACAGGCCATCCGGGGCCGCTCCTGGCCATCAATCAGCCACTGTTCTCAGACCTGACCTCCAGGATACCCATCCTCTCCCGAGGCCCGATGCATTTATGGTTGGGGAAGGGAGGAAAGTCCCTCCACACACACTGCGGAGCACCAGGGCCACACGAGCCACTGGCTGCTCCCACCAGAAACTGGACTGTGAAAACATCCATTGTGCATGGCCCTTCTGGAGGGCCTGGGCAAGGGTGTACCCGGAAGCGCTCGCAAACAATCTCAGCAGAGCTGGGTGTAATCAGATAAGGATGCTCCTTCAGGGCCTAGTGTGGAGACCCAGCGAGGACCACTGGCTTTCTCCAGAGATGTCCTGGAAGAGAGTCGCTTCCACTGAGTTGAGGAAACTAGACAGAATTCCGAAACTGGCTCTGTTTTATGCCCTCAATCAAGTTCCTTCTTACTTGACAGAAAACTCTTCTCTAAAACATGAGAGTAAGAATATGTAACCTCCAAGGGCCCTTCCAGAGCTGACAGAGCTTACTGTAAATTAATGAAGTTACCCATAGCGAAATAGTTTCAAAGGCAGAATTGTGGGAGCTCTTTTGAATTTTTTTTTATAGCAAACGAATAAACAAAAACGCTGTAATATAAAATGTAGGTGTTGTAACATATTGGATATGATATTGAGCAGGGTCTCCAAGAATAAGGGTATAAGTTCCTTCAGAAATCTTTCAAGAGTCCAAATCATCGTCTGATCGGTCCTGACATTCTTACCGAGAGCTAGGCACCCCCGTAGAATACCCAGCAAGTTTCAAGGACTATCAGATCTTTCTTCACCCAAGAATTGGGTACCATTTCCAAATGGTGGGCCGGCCAACCCACCCTTTTCTGCAGCCCCTTCTGCCAAGCATTCCTCCAGCTAATGAAACACTGGTCACCCAGCACTGGGTTAATATTTACTCAGTATAAACCATTCTAGAGCGAAAAGCTGAAGGCCACACTAAAGTTAAAACATTAAAAAGCTGGTCTGACCTCCTGGGTCAGTGTTACAGTTTTCTGGGAGAGGATTTTGATCACAAGTGGTGTTACCTGGAGGAGAGGCCAGACCTCCAAGATGGAAGACGGATACTTAGATCCATCTAGCTACTCCAATCCATCAGGTACTGACATTGCAGAAGTGCTTTTCTATTCCCTTGTAGACTTCAGTTTCCACGGGGAGATGATCTCCACCAGGAAATTGTGAGCAACCAATGAAACGGGTTCTGCGAAGATTTTAGAAACCTGAGAAACACGGTATGATGTGATATGGTTATACATCATTTGGCCAAGGATTTTTTTTTTTTTTTTGCTTTAATGTGACGATAAAGACTCCCAACTGAAATAACTGTTGCCTCACTTAACATTTTAACAGTAGATACTGAGATATCATTGCGAGCAGTGATATTTTCTAAAGATGGTCACATCAGCGCATCTCCCACCCCATGTACTCTTCCTGCCATGGGATGACAACCTTCCTCCATCGAGAGGTGGGATCCACGCTTTCCACCACTCAAATCCAGGTGGAACTCTGTAACTGCCTCCAGCAATGGAATCTGGCAGAAATGAAGCCAAGTGACTTCCAAGGTGAGGTCGCAAGAGAGAATAGAGTTTCCACCTGACTGTCTCCTGGGACTTGGACCTTTGGGGTCCTGAGCTGCCGTATAAGCAGCCGGCTACCCTGCAGTCACAGTGCTGGGGAGGACATAGAGGAGAGAGAGAGGATGCCCAACGAGCCCCACCTGCTGATACTCAATACCTCTAAGTGGTAGAATAATAATGTTATTCATTTATTTTATCCTTTTTGCTTATCTGCATTTATAAAATTTCTATAGCAAACATAGATCACTTTTTTCGAAATAAGTTAGTTTTTTAAAAATTCCACTCATATCCCCACCTTCTCAAAGCATCACCAGGCCTCAGCTAATACCTACACCGAATTCCAACCACTGACTCTTTGCACAAGTTAACAAAATAACTGCTTGCCCCAGAATCCCGACAGGCTTAGACTGGTGACCAGATGCCAGAAACCACCACGCACTTCCTTCTAGACAAGTAGATCCAATGTACGTGTTTACCGTAGTTAGATCCACCAGCCCGGCTGCCTCAGGCGTGGAGCAAGCTTTCCTAAGACCTGAGTGCCTGTTTTGGGTTTTCTTGTTGTCGTTGTTATTGCCTTTACTACGGCAAGATGAAACTCATTCGTCAAATATCGATTAAGCCCTACGTGTGCCAAGCACAGGGCTGGGTACTAGGGATACATCTGTGCGCTGACGCAAGGTTTCTGTCTTCATGCAGCGAAAGATACAAATGAAGCATGTGATCTGAATGTGGCATACGTGCTGTGAGGGGGGTCGCCCCAGAGGCAGAAACAGAGAGGGTGCACCTGGCCCAGGTGTGGAGATAATAATGGGACAATAAGGAATCCCAACGTCACAAGGTATTGTGAGGTGTGATAGAGACTGAATATTTATGTCCTCCCGAATGTCTTATGTTGAAATCCTAACCCCCACCCCCAGTGTGATGGTACCAGGAGATCGGGCCTTTGGGAGCTGATGACGTCACGAAGGCGGAGCCCTCATGAACGGAATTAGTGCCCTTGAAAAAGAGACCCCAGAGAGGTCCCTTCCTTTTTCCTGCCATGTAGGGACACAACAAGAAGACAGCAGGCTGGGCCGTCTATGAACAAGGAAGCTGGCTCTCTCCAGATACCAGATCTGCCAGTGCCTTCATTTTTATTGTCCCAGTCTCCAGAACTGAGAAAAATAAATGCTTGTTTAAGTTCCCCAGGTCTATGATATTTTTATTATAGCCACCGAGATGGACTAAGACATCGAGCAAGCTCATCCTTGTGAGTACACTTAGCAGAATGGAAATGTAAGACGTGGCGGCCCGTCCCCTTCCCCCATGGCCTCTGGCTGCTCTGTACACCGGCCGTGATTCTGATTGGGCATGAGGCTTCTGTTTTCCACATTGGTGAGCACAGAAAACCTCGAACCGTGACCCCAGCATAGGTCTTTGTTTGCATAGTCTCTTGTACTCCTGTGTACTGTTCACTAAAAGCCAGGGCAGAGAGAGCCTTTCTTGCTCCGAGGCCAATGGCCATGGTCCAGTATGCTGCCGGGGACACATCCCTGCGGCCAGGCCAGCCTGACCATGCCGCCAGCCAGGTGGGGCTTGTGAGACCAGTGCCCTTAATTTGTTCTGACGTCGAGCCAGAGGAAGCACCAGCCCTCCAGGGCGCAGGGAGAGTTTGTCATGTCCCCCATCATCCACTGGAACCGAGGGCCCAAGCTCTGCCCTTTTTCCGCAGCCACTGCCCTGGGTGGGTCACTCAGGATCCTGGCCCCAGCCTCCCAGCCCATAAGAGTCCCCCCACGCCACAGCACATCATCACCAGGGGGCTCTTTGTAACAGGAAAGTCCTGCCATCCCCCCTGGGTGTCCTGCCATGCCTCCCTTAGGGTCTCTTGACAAGAAACCATGAATCGGCTCGCCAGGCCCGCTATCTCCTGCTTCTCACCAGCTGCCTCCCTCCCCGGCCATTTGTCCCACTCAAAGCCAATTCTGACCATTTGCTCCAGCCAGCCAGACCCCAAATGAGACCCCATACCTCCTCCTTCACGTAACTCCTGACCATCCTTTACATCTCTGTTGAAGCGTCACTTCCTCCAAGAAGGCCGCCTGGAACTGCCAGCCTTGTGTCCCTCCTGAGACCCCACAGACCGCATCATGTATCCATCATGCTGTATTGTAAGTGCCGGGACCCAGGTGGCCAACAGCGTTTTCCCACCTTCCCCCCTTCTATCTCCCACCACCCACCCGGGTACACTGGGGCATCTTTGGTAAAACAGAGACCGTGGTTTGCTGGCAGATACGTTACCCAACAAGAGTGGTCAGTGTTGGCAACGGAAGCTTTGTCTGTCTTGGAGATACTCAGCTCTGAAGGCGCTGTGTGGTCTCTCCCAGGGGAGACCAGGCACTGGGGTCAGATCCTGGGTGACCTTTGGGTGCTCTTGCTGAGCAGAGCTTTTGGGAAATGACTGTTTGAACCACAGTGACCAGGTTTCTTTTCTGCAGACTCCTCCGAGCTCTCGGGAGAATGGACGCATCGCAAGTTTTCAAGACGGGAATGAGCGTGAATATTAACCACGGGGTCTATTCTTGAGGAACACTTCTTGATGTTGCCCAAAATCAGTGTTTCACAGGACACAATTTGGAAATGCTGCCCTAGGAGTGTTTAGAAATTTGACAGTCCCCAGAGGGCTATGTGTCTTAATAAATATCTACATCTTTGGGGGGGGTTTATGGGTATTTTTCAATATATCATACAGTGTCTTCTTCTACTGAGGCAGCGTTGTTTCTTGCTCATCCTGGGAACCATGTATGTGAGTCTTTCCCTCATTACCGTGGCCACTAGGAAGCTCAGAATTGAGTCCTGGCCCACATGCAGCTATTGTCCAGGCCCTCCGAGCGCAAATTTTGTCTTCTAACATTTTCTCTGTTAACATCTTATTTCTTCTACCTTTATTTTGTCTTAGCCATGATTCTTTTATTCGTTGCAAACCTGTTTTACTGGTGTGCCAAGATCCTTCTGAAAATGAGGTAAGGTGTACATATATAAGTGTAAACAAGTGTAATATTGTCAGCAACGATGATAACGAAAACACTTTCATTCCACAGAATAGGTGAATCTCCCATAGATATAAAATAAGCACCAGCTCTTTTCCAACAAGAAGAGGGCCTGAGAGAGATTTCCTCCTGAGCTTAATTTTCATATTTAACCCTTTCACTCTCTACTCCTCAAAATCAGAAGAAACACCCCCTTCCCTTCCCCACACCCCTTGAGAGACTGAAACAAAACCACCCTCAAGATCAAACAGATTACGTTAATGACACAGAGAAGACAGGATGGTCTGTGTCCGCTCTCTGAGCTCCCAAACAACAGGCTTTTGTGCTCAGGAGAGAGATGGGGGGCTGGGGACACTTGATAACCTGTATCCACTGGGGGGTGGAGTGGCATGCCCGGCTCACACTCCTGCACTCGAAGCCTCCATGAACTGGGTAGACAGAGGGCCTCCGATTCTCAGCCACTGCCTCCACCGCTGCGGACCCCTGCCTGTCCAACAACAAACAGCCTTCTTAGGACCCAAGGAGGGCTCGAGTCTTCAGACAGCCCTGGCCTATTGGAATCTTCTTCCCCCAGACAAACGCAGTTCAATCCTCTTCCCTTCTGACAAGTTCGCAGTGAAGTGACCCACGTATGGTGATGGCTCTCCTGCCTGCCTCTCTTCCCTGCTCGGGAGCTGCATGTCATCACCCCCAGGGCCTCCTTGTCACTTTCTCTGGACAGCCACCATGCGCTTACTCTTAGCTCTTCCTCAAGGATGTGGTCCAGGAGCAGACCAGGAGCTGCTGCCTGTTTCCTGTTCTCATTCTCCTTGGAGACCACGTACCCCAGGGTGCCCAGGGGACAGAGTGTCTCTCTCTTCTATGTGTTTACACCCCTTCCCTCAAACAGCTGAAGGGCACTCCTTGCAAAAGGGCCAGTGGGTCTAAATAAAGCAGTAGACAGGCCTGAAGCTGGGCAAGGTGTCACCTAGACCTGGAGGGACAGGGCAAACCGCCTGAGTTACACATTCCCTCTCTGAGCCAATCACACACCGTGTGTCCTGTCATCATTAATTCCCTTGTCTGTGTGTCCCAGCAGGTGTGAGCCCTTGAGGACAGGGACCCCACAGATTCCAACACTGAATCCCAGTGTTTACAACAGGGCTGGCCCCTGAGTATGCCGTCACCAAATTAAGGGGAAAGAAAAAGGATAGAAAAGGGAATAAAAAGGAGAAGGAAGTTTATACCTCAATTAAAAAATAATAACTAAACACAAGTGGGGTGGGGGAAGGACAAGAAGAATGAAGTCTTCAGGGCTGAGGCAGTCAGATGCTCTCTCCTTCATTTCCCTGAATCTTCATGTAACCATAAGAGTTTAGATGTTCTCGTGAACCTCATCTCAAGAGATGACGAAATAGGCTCAAGAAGGAGGCAACTAGTCAACTTTGGGCCAAGTTCCAGCCGCCTCTTCTGCCCCACCCAGGCCAGCCCAGGGAGTTTTGTCTTCATCCTGGAAGCAGTGGACCATGAAATCTTTTTGAGGATCTGTGAGTTGAATTTGCAAAGCACTGTAAAAATTGGAGTGAGGATTCTCCACTGTGGAATTCTCAGCTCTCAGCTACAGTCCAAACTGGATGTAAAAGACTTGCTTTTACAGAGGTCGTATTTGTTGGGCGCTTAAATCCGAGAAATTAGCAGGTTCAGAAAGCACAGACTTTCCCCATCCTTCTCAATGGACTGTACTCAGCTAAGTGTCCTTCCAGAAAATCCAGGCTTCATTCCTCAGGAGTCCTCAGGTCTCCTGGGGAAAAAAGGAAAGAAAATGCAGGCCTGTCAACCATGTCAGCTCAACTCATTATGACTAACTAGGTCTCAAGGGTCAGCCATGGGCATCAGGAAGACCCCAAGGTCACAGACCCCACCCCAGGCACCCTGGGCACTAGCACTTAGGCGGGAAGTTGGAGCGGAAAGAAAGTACTCACAGGTTCATGGCACGCAGTGAGGAGTTTCTGTGTGGCCAAACCTCGGTTGTAAAAACTGCGAAGAGTCTTATTTTGACGTGTCTGTCCTGGAGAAAAAGCAAATCTTTGTAAGGGACCTATTGGTTCCCACATATGGCTTATTTTGCTTAAAAAAAAGTCATTTAAACGATTCAGTTGGACTAATTTGTGTTCTTAAAAAATGAAAATGAAAAACGTGAGATTTCATGGGTGGTGTTACATTTTTAATGGGCAAGTATCCCAAGTTCATACTTTTAATTAGAAAATGCATCAAACAGCTGGTTGTTGGATGGAGCGATAACACACCAGCAAGGGACTTATCGAGAGCTGACCAGCCCCATCGCCGAGGGATTGGCACCAAGCAGTCTTAGACAGAGCCCATCTCTAAAGGAGCCACGGAGAGAAAGGTCACTGGAACAGGGCAGATGGGGAAGGCTTTCTAGAGGAGGTGGCATTTGCACCGGGGTTGTTAAAGTCAACCTACATTAAGAGAAATTGAGAGAGGTCCAGGAACCCAGTGCCTTATACACGTCCTCCTGGCGCTCAGTTTTTCAGGAATCTAGAAGTAGGTTCTGGGCTCATTTATGGGATACAGGCCACCTCTCTCTGGCTAGATTCCTGTTAACACCTTGGTGCATTTGTATATCTATTTATACACAGTAGTATCTATGCAGGGGGGACCCCGTCGCTTGTTTAAGTGATGCCTCTGCCTTGGCAGCCCCATTCTTCAGCTGGGCCTCAGATCTGCTCTTGAAATGCAAACTTGTTTTCCTGTGTTGTCAACTCTGTCCTCTCTGAGTTCAATTTGCTTTGACAACTGGAAAGTGAGGCAGATCACAATTGGGCCCTTTGTTCATTTTCCACACTTACTGTAAAGAAGAAGAAATTGTTGCTGAAAATATATAGGTGTATCTGCTGAGAAACTCCCTTTTCCCCTCCAATTCCAAATCATGCATTTGGGGACGTTTGTTATATTTTAAATCAGCTGACGATGATTGGCTAGGGCTGTGTCTGTCTATATGGAATTCTTTCTCTCCTCTGGTTTTGGGCATGAACTTTCTCTCTGTCTCTCTGAATTTCTTTCCATCTGTCTTTTTACATTTCTGTCTGTCTTTTTGGTGGACTGTCTTTCTTTTTTTCTTTCCATCTTTATGGTTTTTCTACGTCATCCATTGACCACGTGATCGTTCAAATTTAACTTCCAACTTTCAAATTACTGTGTGTGGATTTCTTCCCCCCCCCCCCACCCCGGCCTCCATCTAGAAAGGAAATATTCCCATGGGAAAAGATAAGGGTGGCTAGGGTCCTATCTTTGAGGTGTCCAGACTCATACAAAGAACTTTTTAATGAATTGTTTTTTCTTCAAAAAAGGAAGACATGTGTAGTGTCTGCTCCAGAGGGTTCTGAATTCTTGGCTGAGGAGGATAGAAACAGAATGCTTCCAACCCCTCCCCTTTCAAATCCTAAGTCTTTGAAAGCTATCCCAAGATAAAGCAACGTCTCCTTGTCAATTTTGTAATCAGAATTCGGGACCTCTTGCGTATAAGGCAATCTGAGCTTCCTGAGGGAGTGAACCGTCTTGGGTTTTCGGGGCCCACTCCAGAATCCTGGGGACGGGCTCCCTTTATTCCTGTTCTGCCTTTGATGACACATGACCTTTGCCCCTGATCAATGCATCCTCCTCCCGGAGCCGCAGAGAGGAGAGCGGCTCTCTCAGCGCCCAGAGGAAGAGCAGGCAGGGCGGCCCTGACCTCCCGCCCTGGCCCTAACCTCACTGATAAATGAGTTTTCCATCCGTGCTCACCAGCAGGCTCTGAACACAAAGAAACAAGCCCCTCCTGACTCTGTCTTTGCCCAGATGAAACCACGAGCCGAATCTGTTCAGCTCACGCCAGCATCCGGCACCAGAACACACACGAGAGGCATCGTATCTGGGAGCCCGGCTCCCCGATTCCATCCGGGGCCTCCCGGCGCCTCCCACGTCCCTAGGGGGCCGTTCGGCTGCAGAAGCATTTGTTCCTCCTAACACAGCGCTGAGGGGGAGGGCCGGGCTCCCCAAAAGGTGTTCACCCCGAGCAGCACATTAGGAGGTGTCCTTCTGCAAAAGCATGTTTCCCACACTTTCTTTAAATACTAAAAACTGAATGTGAGAGAATTTAAAAGAAACTCTCTCCAGGTCATCCTGCACCTTAGTAAAATTTCTTATTTTAGAATAAAGTAGGTGACCAATAAGCCCCTTCAAAGCTCTTCCACCCTAGGTTTGCCCTCCTCCTGGGAGGAGCAGATGGCCAGAATCACGCCTACGGTCAACTGCTGAAGAAGCAGGGTGCTGGATGGAGAGGCAAGTCCATGGCCAGGTGGTCACTCGGGGCTCACTGGGGACTGCGGTGCACGGGAAGCCTTAGGAGATGCCCTCTCGCCCTCAATGAATGCTCTCTGTGTCGTATTATGCATAATAACATCCTCATTTGTGTGATGCTCCCCTTTGCAGTTTATACTGTCTCCTCTGCCCTTCACACCCCCACCAAGGTAACTGTATTTTGTCCCAAGAAACCAAAGGGCAAAGGACTCGTCCAAGGTCACCCAAGCTTGGAAGTGATAGAACTGAGACCTGGAGCCAAGCTTTCAGACTCGGCAGTACATGAACCTTCTGGAGCATCTGCTTGCTTCAGGAGGAGCTCTTCTAGTATGCAAAAGGAAGAAGGAGGCCTCCAAGGTTTGATAAACACCCAAGAAAACGTAAAAGCACCGACAGAGCCGCAGGGGCCAGAGGGAGTGATAGAGGTCGGACTTGAGAGGAGGGAGGAGGAACGGTGGCTGCAGCATTTCAGGGGCATGGGGGCTTCCTTGCAGCGAAAGGGCCTCATCGGAGCCTCAAGGACGGAGCAGCATGAAGAGACAGGTAGTGGGAAACAGGAAAGGTCCTTCAGCAGAGGGATCTGCCTGGGGAGAGGCTCGGAGTGGGAAGTCTGCTCGGAAACAGTGGCAAGGTTGGTCCATGGATGCTGGCAGACTGGCAGCCCTTAATGGGGGAGGAGCCTGGAGAGAGGTCGAGGGGCCAGTTGTGTAGGGCTTTGATGTCTGGCTAGGAGTTCAGGCTTTCTTCCAGAATCTCCCAGAGTACCTACTGTAGGGAGATAATATGTGTGCAGCTTTTAACAACTGAGACACTTTCCCATTTGGAAACTGAACAGTAGAATAAAAAACCTCAGCCCAAACAGGGCCTGTTGCCTGGGCTTGCTGGAGGGTCTTCCCAAAGCTGGAACCCATGGGCATAAAACACACCCTGCCGTTCACTGCTATTTGCCATCTTGTCCGATGACATGAAGCTCCCGAGGCTCTTGCTAAGCCTCCAACCTCCCAGGCCCCTCTCCTGCCCGTTTGGAAGCAGAAGGTCCAGAAGGGACGTGAGAATCTAGATTTTTACCAGGTGCTCTCAGGTGGTTATTAATCATAGACAAGTTTAAAAAGAATAAACACAACAGGGACTTCCCTGGTGCTCCAGTGGTTAAGACTTTGCCTTCCAGTGCAGGAGGTGCGGGTTCGATCCCTGGTCGGGGAGCTCAGATCCCACATGCCTTGTGGCCAAAAAGCCAAAATATAAAACAGAAGCAATATTGTAACAAATTCAACAAAGACTTTAAAAAATGATCCACATCAAAAAAATCTTAAAAAAAAAAAAAAAAAGTAAACACAGCCATAAAAATCACCCAGGACACTGGGAAATTATAGAGCCCCTTCCATGGAAAGACTGGGTCAGTAGATCCAGGGAGGAACACCAGAAATCTGGGTTTTTAACAAAAGCGGGGCTGGGAAGAGGGTCGTCTTTATTTCAAGTTGGTCCTGTTGCCCAGCGTGGGCATTTTTGCCCTGATTTCTGATATGACGTGTCGTGGCGACTGAGTTTTTCGGCCTCCGCTTAAATTTTGCATCCGAGGTGAGTACCTCTTCTTACCTTCATCCTGCCCGAACCAAAGCCCCAGGTGGTCCCTGGGATGCAGGCTGGGTCCAAGCTGCTCAGCCCACCTTCCAAGCTCTCGCCTGCATTTCCTGCCTTACCCCCTCGACTCTTCACATTCCCAGCAGCCTCGCCACAGGCACGGGCTCCGAGCCCCCTGCCCGCCCCCTCAGTGACCTGCTGGCCTTTGCACGTGCTGTTCCTCCCCCTGCAACGTCCTTGTGCCCTCTGGGATCCCCGCCCCACCTGGTCAGCTCCTCCTCTAGTGCCACCAATGGTCCCCTTCATGGCACAGGGCCCGGAGCTCTGCCACACACTCTCTTACTGAAACCACCGACCCTCCCCCAACGCGCAACCCCAGGGAGAATAGTTTCTTGCGCTTCCGTGTTTTCTTTGCACAGGACTGTCTCGCCATCCCATTATTGCTCTGGGTCTCTGAGTCTCTTGAAGAAAAAGGAAATGTCTTATTCTAGGTTCGTCCACACCTAGAATATACCCTGGCACCGAGGAAGATGAATGAATGAATGAATGGAACTCAGCCAGGACACCGTGGGATGACACAGGCTTTCGCTTCACATCGCAAACTAGAGCTCGAATCCAGCTCCGCTACCCACCGCCAGGTACTCCAGACAGCGACTCAGCATCTCCAGACCGCTTTTCTTCATCTATAACACGGGACTGACAGGGCCACTCTTGCAGGATTGTTGTGAAAATTAAAAGCAGGGCTTCCCTGGTGGCGCCGTGGTTGAGAGTCCGCCTGCCGATGCGGGGGACGCGGGTTCGTGCCCCGGTCCGGGAGGATCCCACATGCCGCGGAGCGGCTGGGCCCGTGGGCCGTGGCCGCTGGGCCTGTGCATCCGGGGCCTGTGCTCCGCAACGGGGGAGAGGCCACAACAGTGAGAGGCCCGCGTACCGCCAAAAAAAAAAAAAAAAATTAAAAGCAGTTTATCAAGTGCCAGGGACACAGTAACAGATGTTCCATAAATTTAAGAAAAATAACAGGGATCGTATGATAGATCCCCATCCCCTCTGAACCACCTTCTGGCGCTCTCTGCTCTGGGAGGCCTACACGAAAGCCCTCTGTGGCTGGCTGTTATGATCCTTGCAGTGAGGCTCAGCTTACTCTGATGGGTGATTAATAACGATCAAGCCTTAGGTGATGATTGGTCTTCAAACCAACTAGATCAACTAGTAGCAAGAGTCAGGCCAACCCAACTCCCTTCTGGGGACTGCGGCCTCGTTCCCATCTTCGTTCCTCACTTAACCAAGACCATCCACAGAAGTCAATCTTACCGTCCTAAAGACTGGGAATGTGAGACATTTGAAATCGGGAAAAACTCCCCAACTTTGGAGCACAGATACCTCCGCCTTCACCCATCCCCAGACTCTAGGCACTGTTCCAAGGGCTTTACAGGAATTCATTCATGGGATCCTCACAAGAACCCCTTTTACAGATGCAGACTGTGAGAGACAGAGGAATCAAGTCCTCGGCCCTGGGCTGTACACCTTGAGAGCAGCAGAGCCAGACTCGCTTCCTGGCAGCCTGGTGACAGAGTTGAGGCCCTGACCATTACTCTACACTGCCTCCCGCCTCATACTGGTGTTGGAACTTCACATTTGGCATTCCGGTTCTCACGGGCTCCTTGTAGCGCCCTGTAGAGGGGCAGACAGGGAGAGGATTCTTCCGCCCATCTTGCAGGTGGGGAATGGAAGAAGCCAGCCATTCTGGGCAGCATTCTGCACTCCTCCCCGGCCTCTCACCCCAAACCTTGGAACGGTGCATCCTTGCCAAGAGGCAAGTTATTCCATTCAGGAAACACTGGTGCTGCGTGAGGCCAAGCTAAGTCCTGGGCTAGGCACCCAGGAGACCAAGAAGGGACAAGACTGGGCCAGCTCTGCAGAAGGTGCTGGGCCGGCAGGGTGGAGGTTGGGTGTGGAGACTCCTATCTGTAACCAGGGGGAAGGAAAGATGCAGAGTAAATCCTGGGTGTGGTCATTTCCTTCTGGGGTCATCAGGGAGTCTCCCTCGAGCAGAATGCACCTGCCACTTTCCTAGCTGAGCCCCGCGTTCCCACGCCTCCCACCCAGGAGCCAATAAAAGGGTGTCTTGAGCCTCCTTGGCCTATTGAAGGAGGCCCTCTACCCAGCCCCCTGTCTCTGATTCAGCCTTGACTCCCATTCTCAGCTCGACCCAGAGTCTACATAGAATTTCTCCACGACAGCTCTGTCCCTTTTCCAGCCCCAAGACCTCTCTGAACTAGGCCCCCTGAATTTGACCACACGGGGACCCCACCGGAATTCAGACTCTTCCCTCCCAGTCCTGGGAGCCGACCCCAGCCGTGGAGGGATTGGAAAGGACAGAACTGAAGGCCAGAATGTGCCCCAGACACCCCTGGGCTTCCCGCTTGCCGGTCGTCTAAGTCCTCACACTTCAGTTCTTGAGGCTAATTTCCCAAAGGAATCTTTGGGGATAGTGCTTGTGAGAACCGATGACTCCTGGGTGATTTTCACTTGAGCAAATCTTCTTGACTTCCTGACATGGGAGATGTCTGTGCACGGTGCCCAGGGAATAGAGAGCTACATTGATAAAGAATAGAACTGATTTCCTTGACACAGAAATTGAACCTCAAGCCTGTGCAGGAAAATGAGAAAAGACGGAGATGGAAACTTCTCTCCCGAATGTCCCAGGGTCCCAGAGTACCTGCCAGCAGCAGAGCAGGTAAGGCCCTGGAATTGTGTCTCCACTGGGCTGCTGGAGAGAACTCCGGAGGATCCTCCTGGGAGGATTCCAGCCAAACTGTCAATCAATAATGCTGCTGTTCAGCCTGCCCAGACTCTCCTTCCCTCTGCCCAGCAAACAGACCACACAGCTCTCTCCCTCCCCTCCCTTCCCTGAGCACTTCCCTTCCTTATGATGCCACCCTGATTTATAAGAGAGCTTAAAAATCACCTCTCCTAGGTGTTATCTCAGACCCCCTCCACATGGCATATTTCTGCCTGCTGCCCCTTGGCTCAAACCTTGGGCCCTCTGACTCCTGGCCTCTGCATGCCAGCTTCCAGCACCATGCAGACTGGGCAGCCTGCCCTGCCTCTGACCAGGAAGCCCTTCAGCCAACCAGGGCCCTGACCTTAGCCACGACAAGCCAGCCCACAGCCCAAGCTGCCGCAGAGCCACAGCAGCCGACGTGACCGCGCCACCTGTCCAGAAGGCCCCCGGGCTCGTTAGACTCTTCCCTCTCCTCTCCAGGCTTGAGTCCTGGGGCCTGACAACACAAAGACAGTCACCTGTCCTACAGGTAACGGTAACAGCATCAGCTAGGAAGGCAAACAGAATCTTTACCTTCCGTCAACTGGAGGATCTTCTTGTCTCCAAATTCAACGAGGAAAGGAGCCCAAGAGGAGATGCAACAATGAGCAAAGAGTGTGGACCACCCTCTGACCCCAGCAGGCCCCCCCATCATCAGAGGTTAACCCTTTGATAATTTTGTGCAAAGTGGCCTCCTCTGCTAGTTTAGATTTTTAAGGGCAGGAAATATATCTTCACTTATCCTTGTCATCATTCAGGTATTCACCCATGTATTATTCAGTCAACAGCATTTACTGAGCACCTAGTTCCCAAGGATATAAAGATAAATAAGACACAGGCCCTGTCCTCAGGGCTCCAACTGTGAGAATAAAAAAATGCGGAGGGAAGTGAAAGTTTAGAGGAGAAAACATTTTTCCCTGTTTCAGGAGATCCAGGAATGCATCACAGAGGAGGAGGCTTTTCAATTGGGTTTTGAAGGATGAATAGGAGTTCTTTGGGCCGGAAAGGCATTGCAGTCATGAACATGTTCCATCTTCACTGATGCAGTCTTAGAGACTGTGGTGATGCCTGGCACCGAGAAGATGCTAAGAAACAATTGCATTATATGAGATGCAGACTCAGTTCTAGGAAAGGGGCCAAAAGGTGTCATTCTTACTCCTCTGCCTCAAACCTGGAGACCAATCGTAATCGCTTGGGAGTCTTGGAAAATACCAATGCTCTGTCCCATCCCCAGAGATCCTGATGTCATTGGCTGAGATGCTGTCTAGTCATTGGCACTTTTAAAACCTCCCCAGGGGATGCCAACGCGCAGCTATGTTTGAGAACCTCTGACTTAAACAATGCTTCTCAGTGGGTAAATCTATCCAGGAGATCTTGTTGAAATGCAGCTTCAGATGCAGCAGGTCTGGGGCAGGGCCTGAGATTCTGCATTTCTAACAAGTTCCCGGTAAGTCCAGTGCTGCTGGTCCTGAGACCACACTTTGAGTAGCAAGAGTCTCTGAGGCTGAAGCCCCGGAACAAGTCAATAGGTCTCAGCATCTTGCCTGCACCCAGGGACAATGCGTGCAGACTCTGCTCTCCCAGGCACTAACCTTTAGTTCTGGATTGGGAGGGCGGAGGCGGCAGGGCTGGGCAGTCGGGGCCACGGTGGGGGGGGGGGGGGCGCATGGGGGAGGGGAAGGGAGGATGGGAACTTAGCCGTCTACCCACGTTTTAAGAGCTGGCATGGCATACCTGTCCCCACCAGCTGCCCGTCCACCCGGCCGCACTCAAGGCCAAGGAGCAGACAAGGGGGACTGGCGAGCCAGCTGACATCCCAGCGCAGAGGGTGGCGGCTGCTTCCTTGGTGGGAGCTGCCTTCTGGGTAAACATTGTTCCGCGTTTTTTCTTTTTTCTCTTCAACCAGCCCTTCCCAGCGCTGGCCACATAACCCTAAACAAGGCCTCTCAGTGCTGTTGACACAAAGGCACAAATGGTGTCATTCCAGCCCAGAGATAAAACTCTGATCCTCCCATAATGGGGGGCATTTCCTCTTGGGAAGAACACCAGCCCATCGGGCAATTCAACAAGCCCAGGCTAAGCCCTGCCCTCCGGCGAGGCTCCGCTGCTCTGTTGTTTGGGGTGTATTTCTTTCTTCCCAAAGCTCTGCTTGTCTCCTGTGCCTCCGTCAGCTGATATGCCAGCCTCAGACAATGGCCTCTTTCTGCAGACAATGGTCAGCGTGAGGAATGTCGCAGGAGGGAAGGGCTTGAGAAGGGACAATCAGCTTTCAGAATCCAGTGGCCGAGTGGGTGCTGCAGGGAGGGTCCTGCTGTCACCAGGGCAGCCTCTTCAAAGGCACCATTTATAGGACGCGCAGCCCCGGAGAAATGGATGCTTTGGCAGCGGCGGGAATCAGAGGGTCCTTAGCTGGCCACTGCTGCCGGCCAGCTCCCATTACCTGCTTTATCAGCCTCCGGAGGCTCCTGCAGCCACAGCCCCTGCCCTGCGGGCTTTGTTTAATGAAAAAACAAACAGTCACCCCCAAATCAGACCGCAGCCGGCGGCTCCCCACACCGCCCCTCCTGCAGTACCCAGCCTGGGCCTCCATCAGCCAGCTCTCCAGAAAAGAAAGGGCGTATTCATCCCCCTAAGGTGGAAACTCGCTTTCTCCGGGGGGAAATTGTGTAACCGTTTTGTAGTGGAATCGACTACAGTCCTCAAGGTCTTTTGGAAAAAGGAAAACAGATAAGGGGGCGGAGGTTGGAGCCGGTGCTGGCAGCCTTCTCTTTAGATTTGCTCACTGCAGAACGATTTTTCTGACAGAGGCCACGGGCCTGAACGTCATGTCAGCTGGTCTCTGGATTCCAAGGCCCTTCACTGCCATTGGAAAATTAAACTTTTTTGGGCAAATAGACAAGCATTCATTCATTCACTCGGCTAGCACAATGCCTGCACGTAGTAGGTGCTTAGGAACCATTTGCTGAATGAATGAGAAGTTTCATAGTATCTGATTCTCTCTCCCTGCTTAAAAAACCTTCAATAGCTCCCTACTGCCTACAGTATAAATTTCATTTTTCTTAACATCACCTACAACTTGTCATCTGGCCCCTCAAATATCTCTCCAATCTCACCATCCCCCCTCTTCTCCCCCACATGCCCCACCAACACACACACACACACACGTGCACGCATACATACACTCTGCTACTGTTTCCTGAACCAAAGCACTGTGTGAGCCCCTAGGCCTTTGTCCCTGCTGTCCCGAGGCCCTTCCCCAGCTTCGTGTAGAGATCTGGAGAGCTCCTGCCCTCCGGACTCACCTCCAGTGTTTGTTCCTCCTCTTAAAAGCCATCATGATGCTTCTGACTCCATGGCCTTGTTTCTGTACGTGGCCCTATCGTGACATTTACCGTAATGTTATTTATTTATTTATTTTTCTTTTTGCGGTACGTGGGCCTCTCACTGTTGCGGCCTCTCCCGTTGCGGAGCACAGGCTCCGGACGCGCAGGCCCAGTGGCCATGGCTCACGGGTCCAGCCGCTCCGCGGCATGTGGGATCTTCCCGGACCGGGGCACAAACCCGCGTCCCCTGAATCGGCAGGCGGACTCTCAACCACTGCGCCACCAGGGAAGCCCCGTAATGTTATATTTATCGGTCCCAACCGTATATACACGGACTCCTTGAGAGCGGGGACTGAGTCTGATTTAGCCTCATATGCCGAGTTGGGGCCCAGGGCCTGCTCCATCATGGGTTCTCCAGAAGCAGGGGAACAGCTAGCCCTGGTGTGCCAGGACCGTCCTCATTTTAGCACTGGAAGTCCCACGTCCCAGAAAACAACCCAGTCCTGGGCAAACCAGGACTCCTTGTCCCCCTGTTAGTGTAGTAGTGGATGAACAAATGGCCGAGTCACCATTCATTCACTCATTCATTCATTCGTATAGTAAGACTCTGTGAACTGGGCCCCGTACTCATTCCATTGCAGGGCATTTCTAAGCAACCCAGCATCCCTTCCAAACAGCCCCACTCCTCAGCATCGCAAAGGGATGAGTCCTTGCTGTTGAATGAGCATTAAGTCCATCAGGCACCTTTCCTTGGCCCTTGTTTATCTTCCTGGCTATCTCTTCCGGCAAGTAGCCACATTGTTTATAATGCATCTGTTGACAGCTGCCTTATCTCCCGGATTTGCCCTGGGTCTCCCTGGGTCTGCCTCCCTCCGAAAGGATGAGCCCTCTAGCCTCACCGTTGAATTCTTATCTAAGGTTTTATAAGTCAAAAGGTCCACCTGGAGCTTTGGTTCCCAAAGCAGCCCCCAGCCCCAGGCCCTCAGAACCGGAGCAATTGCAGCCTGGCCCCATTTGTCAGCTCAGCTTCCCTCAGACCCTCGGGCAGCTTGGACCCATCTGTTTCCCAGTTCTAGGTCAAATCAAGCTGAGAAAGGAGCAGGCTTCATTTGACCTGAGATGGCTGTGGCATCTGGCTGCTCGTCCGTCCCACCGCCTCCCCGTCTGGGCCAAACGAGCTGAAATCCCCCACCCCCTATGGTGGGCTTTAGGGGACGCCATCTCCCCTGGATGGTGATTTCAGAGCTTCTGGGAAGTGCGACCCCCATAGAAGCCACAAAGACAGACACATCTGGCTTGAATCCCAACTCAGCCATTTAGCTGGGTGCTTTCAGGTAAGTTACTTAACCTCTCTGTGCAGCCTCAGTTCAACAGGGAAATTTATAATGTCCACTTTGCTACATGATTATAAAGATGACAGGAGATCGACAAGGCACCCAGCTCGGTGTCTAGTGTACAGTAGCTGCTCCAGAAGCTACTGCTCTCGCTTTCAACACAAAGAGAATAAACAGCCATTTGGAGTGAATCCATTTAGGATCTTGGAGCCAGGCCTGTACTCCTTGGAATCTCACTCTGCTGACTTGAGAAGGGACAGGTCACTGGGCAGGGGTTGCCAAATTTTGCCCCTTCTACGTGTCCTTTTCTCTAGAAGGAGGGCTGAGTTGCAGAAACTGGCCCCAAACGAAGATGGATGGAAGTCGTTAATTTAAATTGGAACGTTCTGAAGAATCTTTGGTTAACGAAGGACAATAAAAATAAATATGAACAGATGGGTTTCTTTATCATCCTTGCCCCAAAATTCACAATAAAATTCTAAAGTTTGCCAAAAATTGATTTTAAAGCCTGGCTTGAAGGCAAATACGAGGCATCTTGATGTTAACATTTGCAGGTCACACTGGTAAGAAGCGATAGTGTAAAAGCCCTCTCGTTGCCCGTGTAAAAAATAATAATAATAATTTCCTTTCATCCAGAAGCAGTTCCCTGGCTCTCCAGGAGGCCAAGGCTGTGCGTCGTTGTATGCACGACCACCTACCCTTTAAAAATGCATGTATTTAACCAAGCTGCTCCATTCACATTGCCCACACTGCCTTGATCTGTCTTTGGACAATCTTTAGCTCACCTTTCAGCTTCTTCCTCTCTGTATAATTTGAGTGTCCCTATTTATTTCTGGCTTGCTTCTGTGAACACCTTTGACTTTTAATTAAATCAAAGTTAATAACTTTGCACCCTAAGAAATCAGGAATGAGATGCAAAACTATGATACCTTTGGAAAGTCCTTCTAAGATTTTTTTCTGAATTAATTGCTTGAGGGGAATCTTTTTGTTAGGACACATTAAGAATGTGTCATGTGTATAAGCGCAACACAGGCCCAGCGTAGACGAATATCATAACGGCCAGGACGTTGTGCAGCAGGTATAACACAAAGGAACTCTCTATGTCAACAGCAGGGGCTTTCTATCACATTTTACGTTATTACAAGTCTGCTTGGAGAAAAACTGGGAATTAATTGGGATAGCCATAAAGACAACTTTTGACACATCACGGCACATGCGGTACTCATTTTTTCCCAATTAGTCTTTTGAAATACTTGCTTTTGTTCCTCACTAATTTCTGGGTAATTGTCCACTTTGGAACTCGTACAAAGTGGGTAGGTATTTGAGAACCATGATGACCTGTGACCTTTGACCCAAGGTGATCTTTACTTGGGGGGGGATCCATGAAAGATTGATTTGAGCAGAGCTGAGTTAGACAAACAAGCCATTCACATAACTCCGAATCCAGAGGCAAATCAGGTAGAAATGTTAGCAACCTCTGTGGCCTGGAATTTCCCGTCTCCATAGGCAGGAATGAGAATAATACTTGTCCTAACCTCTGCAAGGGCTGATGAAGGAGTTTCTGGATCTTCCCTTCAAATAACTGCTTAGAATAATCCAATGGCACATGCTAGGTCCCACCAATGGGTGAGCCGGCTTCCTGCCAAATACTTTTTAGAAGGAACCTAAAGTGTGCCTTTTACGTAATTTTGAGCAATAATTCTAAATACTTCCATTACAGGCACTCCTTTTTGTTTGTTTGTTTCAATCTTTCCTCCAAAGAACCCAAGTTTGGGGGAAATTTTTTCTTTTAAAAAAACTGCACCATTTTAATGAATTTGTTTTCCCAGTCATCAAAGCACAGGAAAATTGATATTGGAGTTTCCGACGGCACTGAGGTCCCTAGAGCTGCCACACAGAAAGGACATGATGACAACCAGAGGGAAACTGGTCGATGCTGTATGCTCCGGGGAGGGGTCCCGAGTCACGGCGTGGTTGCCTCCACACTAAGAAAGACTTTAAGTGTTCTCGGCTCCTGTTACTGCCATCCCAGAAACCTCTGTTGTCGTGGAAGAGCCCAGGCTGGGAACCACTGACACCTAAGTGTCACTCCCACCACCTCTGAGCCCACTGACCAGGCTGTGGGAGCCAGGTGGGTGGGAAAGAGGGTGTAGGAGACCACACGCAGGCTTGTATTGTTTTCCTGGAGATGTATTTATTATAAGATGAAGAAGAAGAAGAAAAAAAAACCTTGATGACATTGATGAAAATTTTAAAACAGGAAAGCACCGATAGAAATCCTATTTTATTTACTTCTCCATTATCGCCAATCTTTATCCACATGCACATACTCGTTATCTGCAGATTCCTTATTTGTGAACTTGCTTCCTCACTGAAATGTATTTGTAACCCCAAAACCAGTGCTTGCCAGGCTTTCTTGGTCTTTCACAGACTTGCAATAAAGTGGTGGAAAGGTTGCGTCGCCCGCATTCACCTCCCAAGCTGGGGACAAATGTGGTGATGCCCTGCCTTCTTGTTTCAGCTCTCGTACTGTACCCGAGTGTCTGTCTTTTTTTTTTTTTTTTCAGTACGCGGGCCTCTCACGGTTGCGGCCTCTCCCGTTGCGGAGCACAAGCTCTGGACGCGCAGGCTCAGCGGCCATGGCTCACTGGCCCAGCCGCTCTGCGGCATGTGGGATCTTCCCAGACCGGGGCACGAACCCGCATCCCCTGCATCGGCAGGCGGACTCTCAACCACTGCGCCACCTGGGAAGCCCGAGTGTCTGTCTTTTTAGTGCCATGGTTTTCATATTTTTGTGCTTTCTGTTGATGATTTCACTGTCTAAAATGGTCCCCAGCTGTAGCACTGCCTAGTGTTCCTAAGCACGGGAAGGCCGTGACGTGCTTTACAGAAAAAATATGTGTTAGAAAAGCCCTCTTTGGGCATGAGCTCTAGCGCTATTGCCCATGAGTTCCATATTAAAGAACCAACAATATATGTAAATAAAGTGTCTTTAAACAGAAGCACACAAAAAATAAGGTTATGAATTTATCAGTTGATGAAAATGTTGTAACCGGAGGCTCCACGGAACCTAACCACGTTTTTCCCTTGGGAGCCATGGTTCCTGTTCACTAATTCAATGTCCACAGTGACTTTATAGTAAACGTAACGACTGCAAATATCGAAAATCATCTGTACTCACAATTTCATTTCCAGCTTCTTTCAGTTACTATTATATCATAAACACTTGTCAATATCATTATAGAATAATGCCCCTTTGTGTGGACAAACCGTCATCCTCTTAACTATTCCCTTATTGCTGGGCCTTTGGGTTGTTTCCAATATTTCAACCTTATAGAAGAAGCTGCAGACAGTATATGGTGTGTGAGCTCTCTGAGGACACTTGCCATCTTCTCTGCGTTCTCGGGACAGATCTCAGGGCTTGACATATAGTTCATCTCAAATGTTTGTTGAGTGAATGAATGACTCAGTGATGGTCAGGGACATCAGTCCAACATGGAAGGCTCTTAGCAGGCGTTCAATAAATACCTGTTGTTTGACACTTAACACGTTACTGTTAATCCTCCTACACTGTTGGTGGGAATGTAAATTGCGGCAGCCACTATGGAGAACAGGATGGAATTTCCTTAAAAATCTAAAAATAGAGTTACCATATGATCCAGCAATTCCATTCTTGAGCATATATCTGGAAAAGACAAAAGCTATAATTCAAAAAGATGCATGCACTGCAATGTTCATAGCAACACTATTACAGCAGCCAAGACATGGAAGCAACCTAAATGTCCATCAACAGATGAATGGATAGAGAAGACGTGGTACATACATACAATGGAATACTACTCAGCCATAAAAAAGAAATAATGCCATTTGCAGCAACATGGATGGACCTAGAGATTATCATCTAAGAGTGAAATAAGTCAGACAGAGAAAGACAAATATCATATGATATCGCTTATATGTAGAATCTTAAAAGATGATACAAATGAGCTTCTTTATAAAACAGAAACAGACTCACAAATATAGAAAACAGACTTATGGTTACCAAAGGGGAAAACAGAGGGAGGGATAAATTAGGAGTTTGGGATTAACAGATATACACTTCTATATATAAAATAGATAAACAAGGACTTACTGTCAAGCACAGGGAACTAAATTCAATATCTTATAATAACCTATGATATTACATATATATGTATAACTGAATCACTTTGCTGTACACCTGAAACTAACACAACATTGTAAATCAGCTATACTTCAATTTAAAAAAAAATCTGCTAACCACCTACTATGTGCTATGTAGCTAACCCCAGGCCTGCATCTTTATTTTCATTGTATTGTTAACTTCGCATTACCTTCGGAGGTCAGTTCTATTAGCCTCACTTTACCAGTAAGGAAACTGGGACTTAAATAAGCAACATGTGCAGAGTCACACAGCTGACTGGAGCCATCGTCCTGCTTCTAACCCAGGTCTCGGTTACACCCAGTGCCCGGCTCTTTCTGCCACCCCAGGCCGAAGCCCTCGGTGTGTGCTGAACCCTGCGGGCACAGCCTCTTGATGTCACCAGATCAGGATGAACAGGATCAGTCAGCGTCCTACAGGGCCCACAGGGTCACATAATCCCTCGGGCTCTGCTTTCTCCTCCCCTCCCCACAATCCTCCCACCTGAATTCCCCTTTCAGCTAGAATCACACGTGCCTGATGTGATGGCTGCTTCCATTTTCTGGTCTGGGCCCTGCCTTTATAGAGGTAATTGGCGGGCACTCAGGCTTCAAACCTGATCCCAGGTAAACTGAAACCCACAACTGACTTGACTGTGCTGTGAGAATGGACGTGGCGATGCACACGGGGTAGAGGCTGCAGGGTTCCAGAGCTTTTCAAGGTGGGGGTCTTGATCTCCTCTTTTTATTTGGGGGTGATGGTGAGGAGGCTATTGGGCCTTTTCCTGACATTTATGAAAGAGGAGGTAAAGATGGAAATAAAGTTTGCTACATTTGATCTGCGTTTCAAAAACAGGGGGAAAACATCCTGTAATCAAACACAATGGAAAAGAATATGAAAAAATGTATATATAAAATACATAAAACTGAATCACTTTGCTATACACCAGAAACTAACACAACATTGTAAATCAACTATACGTCAATTTAAAACAATAAGCTAAACAATCGAACAAAATACAGAGAGATCCCTTTGACTGGTATCTCCCAGCCTCGGGTTGGTATTGATAATAGAATAGCTCAGATATGGTGGTGAGTCCCAAAGCAGGGGTAGGAGGCTTCTTGCAAATTCAGAGGCACCCTGATTAGCTTGTCAGTAACCTTCCTCATTTGCTATTGTACAAAGCGATTATATAGCCATATGCTCTCTGTCTCACGATACCATCAGGAAGGAATAGAGAAGGTGTTCCCTCCTCTGAGAACGGCCTTTCCCACTCACCGGTCTGGGGCGCCCGCACTCAACCATCCCGCAAGACCCAGGGCAAATGGTTTTCTTTCTCTGAAGACTTCTCCGACAGAACTCCCCCAAGGTGGTCCCAGCGTCCCCTTTGCCATACGCTGCACCGTGTGAGCTCATTGTAACCAACACACTGTCCTGAAACGTGGACTTATTATGCCTGTCTCTCCTGTGGGCAAAGGCCATGCCTTACCCATCTCTGGGTCCTCAGAACTAGTGCAGTACCTTCCGTGTAGAAAGGGTTCTGGAAGCACCGAATGAATAAGTGAGAGAAGACGGACATCAACTTCTTAAAAAGAAGTTGCAAATTCTTCTTCCACATTTATTTAGGCATAAGCATACCTTGTTTTATTAGGCTTCACAGATAATGTATTTTTTACAAATTGAAGGTTTCGGGCAACCGTATATGTAGCAAGTCTGTTGGCGCAATTTTGCCCACAGCAATTGCTCACTTCATGTCTTTATGTCACATTTTGGTAAATCAGGTAATATTTCAAACTTTTTCATTATTATGATATTTGTTCTCGTGATCTGTAATCCGTAATCGTTGATGTAACTACTACAACTCACTGAAGGCTCAGTTGACGGCTGGAAAATTTTTCTCTAAATTCTTTTTTTAATTAATTAATTAATTAATTTTAATTTTTGGCTGCATTGGGTCTTCGTTGCTGCACGTGGGCTTTCTCTAGTTGCCGCGAGCGGGGGCTACTCTTTGTTGCGGTGTGTGGGCTTCTCACTGCGGTGGCTTCTCTTGCTGTGGAGCATGGGCTCTAGGCGCACGGGCTTCAGTAGTTGTGGCACATGGGCTCAGTAGTTGTGGCTCGTGGGCTGTAGAGCACAGGCTCAGTAGTTGTGGCCCACAGGCTTAGTTGCTCCACGGCATGTGAGATCTTCCCGGACCAGGGCTCGAACCCGTGTCCCCTGCATTGGCAGGCGGATTCTTAACCACTGCGCCACCAGGGAAGTCCCATGGTTAGCATTTTTTAGCAACAAAGTATTTTTTAACATCTTTATTGGACTATAATTGCTTTAAGATGGTGAGTTAGTTTCTGCTGTATCACAGAGTGAATCAACTATACGTATACATATATCCCCATATCTCCTCCCTCCAGGTGGTCACAAAGCACCAAGCTGATCTCCCTGTGCTATGCGGCTGCTTCCCACTAGCTATCTATTTTACATTTGGTAGTGTATATATGTCCATGCCACTCTCTCACTTCGTCCCAGCTTGCCCTTCCCATTCCCCATGTCCTCAAGTCCATTCTCTACGTCTGCGTCTTTATTCCTGTCCTGCCCTTAGGTTCTTCGGAACCTTTTTTTTTTTTTTTAGATTCCATATATATGTGTTAGCATAAGGTATTTGTCTTTCTCTTTCTGACTTACTTCACTCTGTATGACTGCCTCTAGGTCCATCCACCTCACTACAAAATATTCAATTTCACTCCTTCTTATGGCTGAGTAATATTCCATTGTATATATGTGCTGCATCTTTATCCATTCGTCTGTCAATGGGCATTTAGGTTCCTTCCATGTCCTGACTATTGTAAATAGTGCTGCAGTGAACATTGGGGTACATGTGTCTTTTTGAATTATGGTTTTCTCAGGGCATATGCCCAGTAGTGGGATTGCTGGGTCATATGGTAGAAATATTTTTAGTTTTTTAAGGAACCTCCATATTGTTCTCCATAGCGGCTGTACCAATTTACATTCCCACCAACAGTGCAAGAGGGTTCCCTTCTCTCCACACCCTCTGCAGCATTTATTGTTTGTAGATTTTTTGATGATGGCCGTTCTGACTGGTGTGAGGTGTTACCTCATTGTAGTTTTGATTTGCATTTCTCGAATGACTAGTGATGTTGAGCATCCTTTCATGTATTTGTTGACAATCTGTATATCTTCTTTGGAGAAATGTCTATTTAGGTCTTCTGCCCATTTTTGGATTGGGTTGTTTGTTTTTTTGATATTGAGCTGCATGGGCTCCTTGTAAATTTTGGAGATTAATCCTTTGTCAGTTGCTTCATTTGCAAATATTTTCTCCCATTCTGAGGGTTGTCATTTCATCTTGTTTATGGTTTCCTTTGCTGTGTAAAAACTTTTACATTTCATTAGGTCCCATTTGTTTATTTTTGGTTTTTTTTCCATTTCTCTAGGAGGTGGGTCAAAAAGGATCTTGCTGTGGTTTATGTCTCAGAGTGTTCTGCCTATGTTTTCCTCTAAGAGTTTGATAGTGCCTGGCCTTACATTTAGGTCTTTAATCCATTTTGAGTTTATTTTTGTGTATGGTGTTAGGGAGTGTTCTAATTTCATTCTTTTACATGTAGCTGTCCAGTTTTCCCAGCAGCACTTATTGAAGAGGCTGTCTTTTCTCCATTGTATATTCTTGTCTCCTTTATCAAAGATAAGGTGACCATATGTGTGTGGGTTTATCTTTGGGCTTTCTATCCTGTTCCATTGATCTATATTTTTGTTTTTTTGTGCCAGTACAACACTGTCTTGATCACTGTAGCTTTGTAGTATAGTCTGAGGTCAGAGAGCCTAATTCCTCCAGCTCCATTTTTCTTTCTCAAGATTGCTTTGGCTGTTCGGGTCCTTTTGTGTTTCCATACAAATTATGAAATTTTTTGTCCTAGTTCTGTGAAAAAAATCCATTGGTAGTTTGATAGGGATTGCGTTGAATCTGTAGATTGCTTTGGGTAGTATAGTCATTTTCTCAATGTTGATTCTTCCAGTCCAGGAACATAGTATAACTCTCCATCTGTTTGTATCATCTTTAGTCTCTTTCATCAATGTCTTATAGCTTTCTGCATAGAGGTCTTTTGTCTCCTTAGGTAGTTTTATTCCTAGGTATTTTATTTTTTTTTGTTGCAATGGTAAATGGGAGTGTTTCCTTAATTTCTCTTTCAGATATTTCATCATTAGTGTATAGGAATGCAAGGGATTTCTGTGAATTAATTTTGTATCCTGCTACTTTACCAAATTCATTGATTAGCTCTAGTAGTTTTCTGGTGGCATTTTTAGGATTATCTATGTATAGTATCATATCATCTGCAAACAGTGACAGTTTTACTTCTTCTTTTCCAATTTGTATTTTTTATTTCTTTTTCTTCTCTGATTGCCGTGGCTAGGACTTCCAAAACTATGTTGAATAATAGTGGTGAGAGTGGACATCCTTGTCTCATTCCTGATCTTAGAGGAAATGCTTTCAGTTTTTCACCATTGAGAACGATGTTGGCTGTGGGTTTGTCATATATGGCCTTTATTATGTTGAGGTAAGTTCCTTCTATGCCTACTTTCTGGAGGGTTTTTAATCATAAATCGGTGTTGAATTTTGTTGAAAGGTTTTTCTGCATCTATTGAGATGATCATATGGTTTTTATCCTTCAATTTGTTAATATGGTGTATCACATTGATTTACGTATATTGAAGAATCCTTGCATTCCTGGGATAAACCCCACTTGATCATTCTCTATGATCCTTTTAATGTGCTGTTGGATTCTCTTTGCTAGTATTTTGTTGAGGATTTTTGCATATATGTTCATCAGTGATATTGGCCTGTAGTTTTCTTTTTTTGTGACATCTTTGTCTGGTTTTGGTATCAGGGTGATGGTGGCCTTTTAGAATGAGTGTGGAAGTGTTCCTCCCTCTGCTATATTTTGGAAGAGTTTGAGAAGGATAGGCGTTAGCTCTTCTCTAAATGTTTCATAGAGTTTGCCTGTGAAGCCATCTGGTCCTGGGCTTTAGTTTGTTGGAAGATTTTAAATCACAGTTTCAATTTCAGTGTTTGTGATTGGTCTGTTTATGTTTGCTATTTCTTCCTGGTTCAGTCTCGGAAGGTTGTGGTTTTCTAAGAATTTGTCAGTTTCTTCCAGGTTGTCCATTTTATTGGCACATATTTGCTTGTAGTAATCTCCCATGATCCTTTGTATTTCTGCAGTGTCAGTTGTTACTTCTCCTTTTTCATTTCTAATTCTATTGATTTGAGATTTCTCCATTTTTTTCTTGATGATTCTGGCTAATGGTTTATCATTTTTGTTTATTTTCTTTAAGGACCAGCTTTTAGTTTTATTGATCTTTGCTATTGTTTCCTTCATTTCTTTTTCATGTATTTCTGATTTGATCTTTATGATTACTTTCCTTCTGTTAACTTTGGGGTTGTTTTGTTCTTCTTTCTCTAATTACTTTAGGTGTAAGATTAGGTTGTTTACTTGAGATTTTTCTTGTTTCTTGAGGTAGGATTGTATTGCTATAAAATTCCCTCTTAGAACTACTTTTGCTGCATCCCTTAGGTTTTGGGTCGTCGTGTTTTCATTGTCATTTGTTTCTAGATATTTTTTGATTTCTTCTTTGATTTCCTCAGTGATCTCTTGGTTATTTATTAGTGTATTGTATAGCCTCCATGTGTTTGTATTTTTTATGCTTTTTTTTCCTGTAATTGATATCTAGTCTCATAGTGTTGTGGTCGGAAAAGATACTTGATATGATTTCAATTTTCTTAAGTTTACCAAGGCTTGATTTGTGACCCAAGATATGATCTATCCTGGAGAATGTTCCATGAGCACTTGAGAAGAAAGTGTATTCTGTTGTCTTTGGATGGAATGCCCTATAAATATCAATTGAGTCCATCTTTTTTAATATGCCATTTAAAACTTGTGTTTCCTTATTTATATTCATTTTGGATGATCTGTTCATTGGTGAAAGTGGGGTTTTAAAGTCCCCTGCTATGATTGTGTTACTGTCGATTTCCCCTTTTATGGCTGTTAGCATTTGCCTTATGTATTGAGGTGCTCCTATGTTGGGTGCATAAATATTTACAATCGTTATATCTTCTTCTTGGACTGGTCCCTTGATCATTATGTAGTGTCCTTCTTTGTCTCTGGGAATAGTCTTTATTTTAAAGTCTATTCTGTCTGATATAAGAATTGCTACTCCATCTTTCTTTTGATTTCCATTTGCATGGAATAGCTTTTTCCATCTCCTCACTTTCAGTCTGTACATGTCCCTAGGTCTGAAGTGGGTCTCTTGTAGGCAGCATATATACAGGTCTTGTTTTTATATCCATTTAGCCAGTCTATGTCTTTTGGTTGGAGCATTTAATCCATTTACATTTAAGGTAGTTATCGATATGTATGTTCCTATTACCATTTTCTTAATTGTTTTGGGTTTGTTATTGTAGATCTTTTCCTTCTCTTGTGTTTCCTGCCTAAAGAAGTTCCTTTAACATTTGTTGTAAAGCTGGTCTGCTGGTTCTGAATTCTCTTAGCTTTTGCTTGTCTGTAAAAGTTTTAATTTCTCCATTGAATCTGAATGAGATCCTTGCTGGGTAGAGTAATCTGGGTTGTAGGTTTTTCCCTTTCACCGTTTTAAATATGTCCTGTAGCATCCTTCTGGCTTGCAGAGTTTCTGTTGAAAGATCAGCTTTTAACCTTATGGGGATTTCCTTGTATGTTGTTTCTTTTCCCTTGCTGCTTTTAATATTTTTTCTTTGTATTTAATTTTTGATAGTTTGATTAATATGTGTCTTGGCATGTTTCTCCTTGGACTTATCCTGTATGGGACTCTCTGCGCTTCCTGGACTTGATTATTTCCTTTCCCATATTAGGGAATTTTTCAACTATAATCTCTTCAAATATTTTCTCAGTCCCTTTCTTTTTCTCTTCTTCTTCTGGGACCCCTATAATTTGAATGTTGGTGCATTTAATCTTGTCCCAGAGGTCTCTGAGACTGTCCTCAATTCTTTTCATTTTTCTTTTTTCTGCTCTGCGGTAGTTATTTCCACTATTTTATCTTCCAGGTCACTTATCCGTTCTTCTGCCTCAGTTATTCTGCTATTGACTCCTTCTAGAAAATTTTAAATTTCATTTATTGTGTTGTTCATCATTGTTTGTTTGCTCTTTAGTTCTTCTAGGTCCTTGTTAAACATTTCTTGTATTTTCTCCATTCTATTTCCAAGATTTTGGATCGTCTTTATTATCATTGCTCTGAATTTTTTTTCAGGTAGACTGCCTATTTCCTCTTCATTTGTTTGGGTTTTTACCTTGCTCCTTCATCTGCGGTGTGTATTTCTCTGTCTTCTCATTTTGTGTATCTTACTGTGTTTGGGGTCTCCTTTTTGCAGGCTGCAGATTCGTAGTTCCCATTGTTTTGGGTGTCTGTCCCCAGTGGCTAAAGTTGGTTCAGTGGGTTGTGTAGGCTTCCTGGTGGAGGGGACTAATGCCTATGTTCTGGTGAATGAGGCTGGATCTTGCCTTTCTGGTGGGCAGATCCACCTCTGGTGGTGTGTTTTGGGGTGTCTGTGGACTTATTATGATTTTAGGCAGCCTCTCTGCTAATGGGTGGGGTGTGTTCCTGTCTCGCTAGTTGTTTGGCATAGGGTGTCCAGCACTGGAGCTTGCTGGTCGTTGAGTGGAGCTGGGGTTTAGTGTTGAGATGGAGATCTCTGGAAGAGCTCTCACCGATTGGTATTACGAGGGGCCGGGAGGTCTCTGGTGGACCTATGTCCTGACTTCGGCTCTCCCACCTCAGAGGCTCAGGCCTGACAGCTGGTTGGAGCACCAAGACACTGTCAGCCACACAACTGCCAGTGCTGGAGGGTCTCCTGTATAGGTGGGGGGCAGGTGTGGCTCACTATGGGGACAAGGACACTGGCAGCAGAAGTTCTGGGAAGCACTCCTTGGCATGAGCCCTCCTGGAGTCCACCATTAGCCCCACTAAAGAGCCTGTAGCCTCCAGTGCTGGGTCATCTCAGCAATAAAGCATTTTTTAATTAAAGTCTGTACATTGTTTTTTTGACTTAATATTATTGCACACTTAATAGACTACAGTATAGTGTAAACGTAACTTTCATATGCATCGGGAAACAAAAAATTTGTGTGACTTGCTTTATTGAGACATTTGATTTTTTTGTGGTAGTCTGGAACTGAACCCACGATGTCTCCAAGGTATGACTGTACCTTAAAAATTCAGTGTTGTCTTTAAACATGGAGTCTTTGAAGGGGACATTAGCTCTAACTTCTCCCAAAGTAAAAGAATCCTTTCTTCAATATCTCAGAAAAAAATAGTTGTTCAATATTTCCCCAGACATCCCCACTGATGGTAAGCAGGGGGAAATCATCCTAACTTTCCGTAGGCTCTCTGCCTTCGTCATCCAGGGCCCTGAGATTCTAGATGGTGGAATAACAGTAGCAATCATGGTTTGCTGATAACAATGTTCATTACAGCAGCCAATGTTTATTGAGCACTGAAATGCCTCATTTTATCCTCACATCAACCCAATAAAGTGGCATGATTATTTTCTTCACTTTATGGACAGGAAATTTGAGTCCCAGAGAAGTGAAATAATTTGCCCAAGGTCACAGAGCGAGTCAACTGCAGAGCTGGGATCAGAACCCAGGCAGTCTTGCTTCAGAACCCACATCCTGACTACCACACTCTACCACCCAGTAGAAATGAGTGGATGACGTTTATGATGCCCAGGGTACCAGGGATTCTATTTGCCCTTTCCCAGACGTTAGCTCACCCACCAACATGGACCATCCTGTGACATACACAAGTGAAGGTCCCCATTTGACAGGTGAAGCACCATGCCACCCCTTCCATAGGGTAAGTGCCACAGCCACCATAACTTGGCTAGGACCGCAATGAAGATGCTGCCTTATACACACAGAGACCATGGCTCAGAAAGTGCTTCTCTCTCACTATACAGAAATGCCGTTTCAACAGATTCATTTGGGACCTGATGATATACACCGAGAATGTCCAAGGAGTCTCTTTTCCTCTCTGGAGACCACAGCAGAACTCTGAGACCCTCTCCTGCTCTAGCAGAGGGTCCTATTTTTAGCTGAGGTCTAAGGAAGAAGAGAAGGGAAGACAGGGAGAAAGGGCCGGGAGGGGATGTAGTTGGTAGAATTACAGGAAGCATTTGGCTGCCAAATCCCCATATTTTAGAAATGGGCAGAGGAGAAAAGAGCAGTGCAAGAAAAAACAGGAGAACCTATCGGAATCTCCTAAGTGATTCTAACCTATCAGAATCACCCCCCAAGATTCTGTTCTCGGTTCCAGCAGGCAAGACATGTTATTCAGAACACCTCTTCCCAGACACTCTAACACGAGCAGCTCTAGCTTAACTTCCAGCAGCGGAGGGAACTCGTGGTGGACATCAGGATCTCAAAACTTCACAAGTGATGGATGCTGGTCCCCACCTCCCAGCCTCCCCGATCAATGCTCCTTTCAGAGAAGTTGTCCAAAGAACACCAGGTGGGGGTGAAGAGGGTGAGTCCCACTGACACACGGCCCTGTGGTTAGTGGAGGCTTGAAACTCACCTGGAGAGCAGGTGGGGTCAGCCTCACCTGGCGTGGGTGCTGAGGCCCAGCCTTCTGCGGCCTCGACACCAACTAGGGGACCTGCTTGGAGTCACCTGTGGTTTGGGCATTTTGCACAGCTCACCTCAGCACCACTGCTGGTTCAATGCAAGTTGTCGGGACCCCCTGTGTGCAGCAGCCCCGGGGAGACCAGGGCCAGGAGGCTCGTGACATTAAGCCCCACTGCTTCGGGCAAACTAAAGCTAAAACAAGAGGCAACCCTTACTCATTGCGTATTAGGGGAAGGCATGCACCCTCCCCGACTGGAAGGAGTGAGCAGGGGAGACACTGGGGCCCTCACCTCCCTAAAGAAGGAGGAAGATTACCTTTCAGCCCTTCCCTGGGCCAGCCTGGTCAGCTGGTACAATCCACCATGTTCCCAAAGGTGACCTTGAACGCTCAAGCTCAGGCCGACCAGCCTGCCACATGCAGAACTGGAGCGCCAGCCATTCTGTGGGTCTGATGGGATGAGGCAGCAAAGGGGAAAATGCCACGGCTCAGCGGCCCCCACTCGTTCTCAGGTGGGTCCTGAGGTGTAAACTCGGGGCAGGGCTGTGAGGATGCCAGACTGCGGCCATGAGGCTAGGCCGTGCTCCACAGGCCGCCCTCCTCGGTAGGAAGGCCAAGGCTGGACTCTCCATCAGTCCCTCCTGCATCTGCTTCCCAACCGGCCCCAACTCAGGGAGACACAGGTGTGCGGGGACCAGCCTTCAAACACGTCTGCTACTATTTCAGCATCGGGAAGAATGACCCGGCCTGAATTTACACCCTACCCCCCAAACTCTAGTGCTCTCTCTGCCCAGGAGAGCCCGGGCTTAGAAGGCACGCCCTGCTCCTACATCAGGAGGAGGGACCCAGACAACAGACACATCACCCAACCTAGAAAGAGAGGGTTCCAGATCCAGCCTTTCCACTTCCCCTCTCAGCACCTCCGTCTGCTTATCTGGAAAACAAGGGCGAAAATAGCAGGTTTGATGAAACACTTTGCAAATCATACTGTGAAGAATATTCCCCCACCATCAGAGGGAGCCGGACCTGAGAGCCCTGGGCCTGGCCGGGTCTTCCTTGGACCCTCCGCTGTGAACCCTGCAGGACGGGACGGAGGCATTGCCTGACACCCACGGCGGGGCTCGTGCATTTGTGAAGGCCGAGTGTGGAGAGGACTTGATTCCATCTATGAACCAGTGGGTCTCACTGTGGCCACATACCTCTAATACCTTTCAGCTGGACAAGGCTGGCTGAGATGTCTTAGCATTCAGCAGGTGCCAAAGTACAGGTGAGATGTCTAACCTATGAGGCAGGGGACCCTCATTTCCCACTTAGAAGAGTTGATGTTGGGAAGAGAGAAGCCAACCAAGCTTCTTCAAAGCTACAACTTCGGGCTTCCCTGGTGGCGCAGTGGTTGAGAGTCCGCTTGCCGATGCAAGGGACACGGGTTCGTGCCCCAATCCGGGAGGATCCCACATGCCGCGGAGCGGCTGGGCCCGTGAGCCATGGCCGCTGAGCCTGCACGTCCGGAGCCTGTGCTCCACAACGGGAGGGGCCAACAGCAGTGAGAGGCCCGCGTGCCGCAAAAAAAAAAAAACTACAACTTCTCCCAGAGGAGAGAGTTCGCTGGGGCCGGAGAGGATGCTATCGGGGCCAGGTGAGCGAGGATCAGTGCCGCTGCTCAGCCAGGAGAGGTAACAGAACAGAGGATGGGGCTCGGAGGGGCAAGTGCGGGGCTCTGGCTTTCACAATCCATGATTGTCTGCTGCTCTGCTCCCCAACCCATGCGGCAGGCAGAGATAAATTAACAGCAATCAACAATGAAACTTCAACTTTCTAATGAACTCGGTGGCGTGCGCTTTCTATTTTTAACTGGCCCAATTTCTCGGTCACATCACATGACTCGTATTGTCTTGGCTGAGAACTATGAGAAGCCGAGAAAGAGAGAGGGAGAGAGAGAGAAGGGAGGGGAGAGAGAAAGAAATCGGGCCATATTTTCTAGATCAGGAATGAACTCTTTAGATGCACGCATATTTTCTATTTCATTTGAAATTGGTTAAGTAGCTTTAGAGAAAAATGACTTCTTACTACCTCGTTGCTAAGGAGAAACAAAGAGCTATAAAATGACCTCACTGGGGTCACATAGAAAGTTCTGAGCTAAATAAGAAGTGGCCTTGGAGAATATGTCGGTGTCCGAGGTTCGTTTAGCCTCAGTAGCCTCAGAAAATTTTGGTTTGGAGATGGGGTGGGTTCGTCTTAATTTTTAACAATTCATATAAGATTTCACCTTATATTGGGCAGCCCTACAAGGTAGTGGAAACAACACTGCTTTAAGCTTGGAGAGAAGCGATGCTGGGCCTTTCTCCACCAGCACGGCCTGGCTCGGGCAGGTCTTGTCACATAGCTATGCACCCCTTCCCATATTATGCCATCCCCTCAGTCTCTATATATGACATTTCCAGGGCAATTGTCAATGTCTTAAATGTAATATGTAACTCATAGCTCACCGTCCTTGAGAGAAGGGGAAGAGATTGTTTCTCACCTGTTACACATGAAAGAAAGCCAAAGTGGTTCCCTAAAATTCATCAGTTTGGACAAATCAGATAAACCACCCAGGACTCAGAATTACCCAAATTCGGTGTATCCTAAAAGTCAGAAGTCTGAATGCCCTTCTCAGGAAGATGAATATCTACTAAGAAACTATACCTTTGGCATATTAATCAGGCCCTAATTCTGGATCTACTATATTGAAGTCCATGATTTCCAAACCATGGACTGAGGTACCCAGAGGCCCACAGCGAAGTCTTAGGAGCACAGAAGAGCATTTTACATTTTGACATTCATCAGTCCACACAAACCATGAGTTCGAGGGGTTTGGTGTTTCAGCATTAGATCGTGCTCCATTCCTTTCGAGGACGCCAAATCCTTGCGAAGCTGGGATTGGGGTGGCTTCAGTGATAACAAGCACATGCAGTGAGAAGATCAATGTGGAACAGGAAGGTAAAGGTGATGGTGTCCAATCAGAGCCCAAGATCGGAGAAGTTGTGTTGGTACCTCCCACATCCCGTTAGCTGTCATTATCTAAGAATGAAATTAAAATAATACTTTTCTTTCACTTGATGGGAATTATTCAAAGGGCAACTAATTTGTGAGGAGATAAATAATTATTAAGTCGTTGGATATAACTACTTAATAAACAGAACTGTTAGGTATTTCTTCTGGCCTAGGGGCACCATGAACCAAATCGGTTTGGGAAACTTCTGGTTTAATTCTACAACCCCATCAGGTGATCTGTCAGCTTCTTACTAATAAAATTATATTAGAACACAGTGGTAATGATTATGAACATTGTGGCCAATGGTATTCCCCTCAAAAAAAACACAGCAATATTTCTGATCCCACGTGTTTTTCTAGAACCTTGCCTCTCTTCTCATCAAAAGGTCGAGTTTAATTTTCCTTCTCTTTGACCATGAATCAGGCTCAGTGACTTCCTTCTAACAAATGCTATGGGATACAGCGTGTACAAGAGATGCTGTGTGACGCTCAAGACCAGGTCAAAAAGGTGATGCAACTTCACCCTGACTCTTGAAATGCTCATCCTTGGAACCCAGCCACCATGCTGCGAGGGAGCCCAAGCAGCCCACATGGAGAGTCCACGTGGGGAAACACATGTGGAGTGGAACCGAGCCCCCACCCCTAGCCAACAGCCAGTATCAACTGCCCATCATATAAAACAAGCCTTCAGATGATTCCAGCCCCAACCTTTGAGTCTGACAGCCAAGACCCCAGACATTGTGGAGCAAAAATAAATCATCCCCTCTGTGCCCTGTTAGAACTTTTTACCCAGAGAATCAGTGAGCACAATAAATGGTTGTTTTAAACCTCTGACTTATGGGGTATTTTGTTACACATGCTTTAGATAACCAGAGCAAGTGTGATGGATGCTTATGAGGTGCCTATCCAGCCCAGGAATTATCAGCTTCTCCACTTCTCCTCCTGAACTCCCTCTACAGAACCACAGGGAGAAGGCCCCCCACGTCTTGCTTGTACAAGGTAACTCCACCCCTCTGGCCACAGATAACAACTGGATTAGGAGTAATAACCTGACCGAGTTGGACCAATCCAGGTCCCATCTGAGGAATTTGGAATTGAGGGAGAAAAACAGAAAGTGATGGATTCTCCTGCTGTGACTGGGTCCTGTGACATGTAAATCCAGGAGCTTTGGGGCAGCCCTCTTCTATGCCATGGAGACTGGCAAACAGATCTTTCTCTTGAAAGAAGCAGATACCCAGGGAAGAGCAGAGGTAAAGGAACGAGAAGACTGCCCGGGTTTCACAAGGCCTTGCAGTTCTAGATTCTAATTCTTCCTGAGGCTTAAGAGAGCCCTCTCTTTAATTTCCCCATTTTGCTTAAGCTAGCTCGAGTTGGCTTTTGCAACCCTAGGGGAATGGTTCACATCTACCCAGCACTTTACAGCCCACTGGGCCTGTTTACATGTGTGGTCTCATATGATCCTGACCATAACCCTGTAAGATGTATGTTATTACCCCCCCATAAGGAAAAAAATATGGAGGTCCAGGGAAAGTGACACGGTCAAGTGTTCACTGGAAGAAGCAGAGGTTAAACTAGAACTTGAACTAGAACCGTCCTATGTCTCCAAATGCCAAGCTCTGTTTGGGAGACATTTCCTCCTGCTCTGTAGAAGTGGAGAGGTGATACCCAGTTTGTCCTCAAAAACCTATTATGTGTTCATGGCCTTTGCCTGTTGCTGGGTGGGACTCTGATGTCCAGGATTCAGGCCAGTCCTCAGGGAGACCAGACCTTTGGCCAAGGAAGGAGAGTGCCCAGCACCCAGAGAGCTCAGTCCCTTGGGAGAAACTTGCCCGGTCAGTACTATGTATGCTCCAGACAAGAGGCTCTGCAGGCCTGAGATGGCAGGAAAAGCTGCCCAAAAGAGATGGAGCTGAAAAGTTGAGATTTGGACAAGCACGAGGTGAGGGAGAGGGTGCTCTCAAATTGCTTCCAAGGATCTTCCCCTCAGATTCTTTGGGAACAAGAAATCTGACCTTTCCAATCCTCAATTCTCACAATTCTCCTGAAGAAAGTTTGCTGAAGAAAGCATCTAGTCCAGCCACCATGGATGCATGACTCATCCTCCATGCATGAACCCCCTCTGCAGAATCCCAGCAATGCTCAAGGTGGGGTGGGGCGGGGAGGGCAGTACGGGCAGTGGAGAGAGCAAGCATAAAAAATGATCTGGGTTCAAATCCTGGTTCTGCCACGTATTCGCTTTGGTCCCCAAATAAGTCACTTAAGATTTCTAACCCTCCGTTTTCTTGTCTCTCACCTTCCATGGAGATGGAGCTCAGAGAAATAGTAGATGAAGTGCCCAACATAGGCCTGAAAACAGACTGGATGCTTAATAAAGTCTAACAAATGATCTCATCTGACAGCCCGTCCCTCTCTGTTCATTTCGAATGGTTAGAAACACCTTCTTCCATGTGGATGAGATGAATTCTGCCTGCCCAGAGTGCCTACCACCGACGCAGTCTTTCCTTCCAGAGCCCAGAGAAGGACAGGCTCTCGGACCGCACTGCTTCCCTCCCTGCAGACCCCACTGCTTCCCGCCTCCACCCTCAGACAAGTCCCCTCCCTGCTCCCCACTGCGAGATTTCTGAGGCTGTTCCTGGGGAGACTGCACACACTGAAAGCCTTGTGTGCATGGTAGCTCCTCTTTGAGTCGGTTCAGCTGCTTCCGTCAATACAGCCCTCAGATAAGATGCTGGAACTCAGAATGTTTGGCTCCAGAGCAATCTGCTACAGCTGAATCATACGTCCTGCAGGGAACGTCCTCCAAAAGGCAGCATTAAAGCTCCCCAGCCTGCCACACCCCTCCCCCCCAGGGCTGGCCTCACCACTGCACAAACAGAAGCCAGAGGGAAAGGTCCAATGATTCCATGGAGATTTAGCTACTGTATTGACAAAACTCAGCGTTAATTCCCAGAAAGCATTTGAGCCCCGAGGTGGGGCGGGGGGGAGGGCTCGCTGGATAACTGGGTGAGAATCATAGCCGCTTTTCAGCGGAATCTGACCTAGTTTAATGAAATCAGGTCATCTGTGAGCTCTTCATTACCCTCAGACTAAACAGGACCCAACAGAGCAGCCAATGTCCCTGGCCTTTCCGAATCCTGTTCATTCGTATTATGCCATTTTGACGTTGGGTCTTCATACGTGTTGACTTAAGTCTCTGGGCCCCTCCAAAGGTAGTAAACAGCCTGGGTGAAGGCAGGAAAGTAAACAAGAGGACTGATTTTAAAAGCACACAAACACAAAGGCCGTGTAAATACCCCAGGTCCCCAGCCTGCGTCCTCAGGGAAACCAGCAGACAAAAGGCACCGTGAGGGTCTGTGACTATTATCGCTGACTGATGGATGGAACTCACCTATTATCCTGCTGCCTTCTCGAATGGAACTCGTGGTTTCAGCAGATCTTTGGGGCAGGGGGCGGGCTGGGAGGGAAATGAAATTGTCAATTTAGGGATGGTATGCTGGATTCCAGGGCAGATTGCTCCCCAGCAGCAGTTGTAGAGGACAGTTACCCCTCTTGAGACTGTCCTAGGGGCTGGTGATGGCTCTATTTCATCTGCATTTTCCTGAAACCAAAAGCCCGCGGCCTGAGGCTGGAAATGAGCCTTCTTCTTTCGTAGATATTCATTAATTGAATGACTATTTTCAGAAGAAAACCATACGTGTGAGTTCCCCGTCCTTATTAGAAGTGCCGCAGACTGTCAACCTCAGAAAGGGTAGGAGGACTTATCAGGAATACACATACCAAAGGTGGCCCAAGAACTGAGTGTTTGGTGATATTTTAAACTAAGATAAACAGTGATAGGCACAGACTGCAGTGGGCTGAGAGCCAGGGGAGACAGGAAGAAATTCCCACATATGTTGGATACCCTCTGAAGTCCCTGGTCCTGTGTGAGGTCCAGAGTCTCACATGGTGATGAACTTGGTCTGGGTTTGACTAATGGGGCACTGGCTTCTACTTACCGGCAATGGCCCACAGTGGAAAAGTCCGGTCCCTTCACCATCCCTCCTCAAGGTCACCCCTCAAGGACACGTTCCTCGTCAGTTACCTCCGTTGAGTGCCTTGTTGCTGTGCAGAGATGCCTGAGGACTTGCAGATGTAGACTGGGAGAGATAAAGTATTGATTTGTGTGTGACCCTGGGCAAGGGGTGTCCCTTCTCTGGGCTTTAGTTTTCCCATGTATCCAATGCGAAGGTTCTATCACGTAACCTTGAAGGGCTTTCTAGGAAGACCATTCTGATGTCCCAGAGTCCTAAAACCATTCTCTGGCTCAGTTCCACAGGTACCCCAGGCTCTTTTGCAGAGCAGGTGTGCCCTGGAGAAGCCGCCCCTCTGGTCCTCTGGGATCCACCGCTGACCTTGACTCCCTTAAGCCCAGGCTATGACACGGGTCTGATCACTCCCGGCCCTGCCATTTGACGGTAGTGTTTGGCCTAGATCTACTGTTTCCTTTCATGGTTAGTAAACATTATTGAAAAGAGCAGAAAATATTTCCTTCCCAAAGGTGAGGAACTGTGACCCTCCAGAGCTGAGGGGATGGAAGACGTTGGGTGCCTCTGTGCCCACCCTGACCAGCAGAGTTCAACTCTGTGAAGAATGACGGCTGCGATTCTGGCTTTCACCCGTCTGTACTATCTAATTGGGGAAATGGCAGGATGGAGTTTCCTGTTTTATTGGCATTCGATAATATCTATTGAGTGACCATGTCTGCAGTGAGGCAATTGGTTTAAAAGGGGGTTATAGGGATTGACTTGTACTTAAGGGCTTAGAATTCCCGAATGGTAATTATCTCGATGTGCATCCTAATTTATAGGAACTCCAGCGAGCTCGACAGTATATAAATTTGAGCCTGTCTAAGGGAGTCCCTGAGAGAACATCACTAGTCAGAGAGGCGGAAAAGCCACAAGAAAACCTACAGAGGTTTGGCCTAGTGGTTCTCAAACATTTCGCCACAGAATCTTGTTTTTGCAGTAAAAGCTTACATGAAACCAAATACAGAAAACGAATCCAAGGGGAACTGCTCACGTGGAAGTAGAGTGAGGGCCCAGAGCCCTGCCTCGCCTTCCCTGTTTCAGCCCCCTCCCCAAGCCTCCAAGGCCCAAGACCCCATGGAACTCCTAGGACTCAGAAGAATATAATCTGAAAAGCAATGAGTGACTCCAAGGTCTTCAGTTTGTAGATGAGGATCCCAAAGTCTAGAAAGATAAAATGACTTGCCAAAATCAGAGTGTAAGTCAGAGACAGAAGAGGAACTAAACTTTCACATCCCTGAGTGATGCTTGCTAACCATTACATTAAGTGCCCAGTTTTTAATGGTGCCCCAGCCAATCTTCATTGTTCACTTCCATTCAGAAACTGATTTAAAACGTTCCCTCTGGTAGAATTGAAACAACATTTTAGCCATGATCTGAGGAAGCGGTCAGCTGCCTTTCCACATGGCGGTGGAAAGGCGGCTGACTGGAAGTAAGAGGTGGTGCTGCTACATTTTCTTGGACACGCGTTTTTCCTTTCTGGGAGCCAGCATCTTCCTCTGTCGAATTGGGGGTGGGACTGATGATGGGAGACACTAAACTCTGTGACTTCAGGGTTCATACAAATTTGAAAGCTAAGTATTGTGGATTTGGAGGGAGGGATAAATTAGGAGGTAGGGATTAACAGATACACACTACTATAAATAAAATAAAATAAACAACAAGGTCCTACTGTGTAGCACAGAAAACTATATTCAATATCTTGTAATAAACTATAATGGGGAAAAAAATTATAATGGAAAAGAATCTGAAAATGAATATATGTATGTATATATATAAATCACTTTGTTGTACACCAGAAACTAACAAACACAACATTGTAAATAGAAGGAAAGATAATATTGTGGATTTAGATCCCCAAAGTCATCTTCTCTATATTCTCGCATAAAATAGTCCTTTGAATAATTTTAGCTCAGCAAAAATAGAAAATTCAATAGAAAGATGAGAAAATAAAAATAAGGAATCTTCTAAATTTTCTTTAATAGGAAAGAGTTGGAAAATAGAACAGAAAAGGAGAAACATCAGGCCCAATCCAGGATATTTAACATCTGACTAACACTATTTACAGAAAGAAAAAAGAGAGGGGAGAAAATTATTAAGGGAACTTAAAAATTAAAAAAAAAATTCCTAGGAGGAAAAGATATAAGCTCCAGGATTCAAAAAAGAAAAAAAGAATGAAAATAGATCCAAAGTAAGTTACATCAGTGTAAAGTTCCAAAACATTGAGATAAAGAAAGATTTAAAAGCTTCCAAGGAAGAAAATTTAAATTGTATCTAAAGGAATGGCATCAGAATTTTCAATAGCAACACAGAGTATTAGAAAACAAAGGACAGTGCTTTCAATTTCAGGAAGAAAGTGATTTTCAACTTAAATCTCTATACCCAGCCAAACTAGCTAAATAATGTGGGAATATAATAAAGAAAAAATTTTTTATGCAAGAACTCGAAAATTTTACATCTTATACACCGTTTCTTAGGAAGCTAGCATGGGTTATGCTCCAACAAAATGAGAGGTTAAACAATTAAAAATAGATAGATAGATAGAGTGGGTGGGTAGATAGATCAAACGAACAAGCAAACTAAGAACAGAACAACCAACATAGAAAAGCAGCAATGATAAGTCACATGTCCCAGACAAAATAGGCTAGGTTACATGCTGGGGCTTACAATTACAAAGGTTTATTTCTTGCTACACGACCATTGTGGGTTGGCTATGGCTCTGTCTCATGTTGTCTTTACTCCAGATCTAACTTGACGGAGCATCTTTTATCTGAAATGTTGACAGCCATCATGGCAGAGGATGAAAGAAATTATGGCAAACCATACTCTGGCTCTAAAATTTCTTCTCAGAAGTGATACAGACACATGTCACTTCTACTCACATTTCATTGGCCAAAGCAAGTTACAAGACTAAGCCTGATATCAATGGGACTCAGAAATATAATCCTCATCCAGGAAGGGACAGTGAATATGTTTTAACATGAAGTTGACTACATCCCAGGATGACAGCTATGTATCAGGCTTAAAAAGCAGTCCAGATTGAAGCAGAAGAGAGAGCCATGGGAAAGGGTTCTACAGGTGGGAAAATGCAACTGATGGATGAATGCACTTGCAAAAACACTCTTGATACAACTTAAAGATAAAAAAAAAATTAGGAATATGTATAGCGTCCTATGTAAAGAATTATGAACTCCAGAAGAAACAAAAATATTATATTAAAAAAGGAAAGTATTCTTAATACAGCACTTGTAAGAGAACGATATTTTCATAGTAAAAATGTAAATACCGACTACTGATTTAAGTACAAATTGTAAAGTATCAATAATTAAATCGGGAGGATAGGAAGAGAGAACGTGAAGGATGTAGTTATAAGAGACTGAAATCCTTAAGACGACTAAAGTAACCTGAAGGTTAGAGATATTCTTTCCTGGATTCTGGTTCTGTAATATCTTGTGCTCCACCTAGACAGTAGCACATGGTAAGCAACCAGTGGTGCACCGGCAGTCAATATGGATAATGCCCAGCATTGATAAATTTTAAAATACTAGCACAAGCACACAGAAAAGGAAAATAAATCATGTGAAAACCAACTTAAAGTGCTGGAACTGGTTGCCTTTAAAGAGCAAAAATCAGAAGGTGAATAGGGTAGGGGCTTCCCTGGTGGCGCAGTGGTTGAGAATCTGCCTGCTAATGCAGGGGACACGGGTTCGAGCCCTGGTCTGAGAAGATCCCACATGCCGCGGAGCAACTAGGCCCGTGAGCCACAACTACTGAGCCTGCGCGTCTGGAGCCGGTGCTCTGCAACGAGAGAGGCCACGACAGTGAGAGGCCCGCGCACCGCGATGAAGAGTGGCCCCTGCTCGCCACAACTAGAGAAAGCCCTCGCACAAAAACGAAGACCCAACACAGCCAAAAATAAATAAATTAATTAATTAAAGTACCCTTAATTAAAAAAAAAAAAGAAGGTGAATAGGGTAGAGCAGGGGATTTTTGTTGTTGTTACCAAAACAATGTACATTTTACTTTAACAAAAATACAAATAAAATATAAATATATATATATATATATATATATATATATATGGTATGCTATTTCTGATTCATGTTTGAAGTAAGCAGGGTATAGATCATAAATAAATAACAAAATTCCTATATTTAAATGATTAATTTTCAAGGCATCCAGACATAATAAATTGAACCTGACATTATAACCATCTTGGTGGTAATGCAATCTTTCTTTGATGATTCAGAAAGCACTTTAAGGACCTGGCAATGACCTGAGTCATTCCTCTGAACATCCTTCCTCATTCTTTCCTAATTTGTTAGTCTTGTAGAAATTGATTTCATGTTGTCCATTTTAAAATCTCAAAGAATCTTTCTCTTTGGTAAAAGCAACCCCGCTCTGGGGGCTCCATTCATGATGCTGGAAATGTCCACGGCTTTCCCTTTGCTCCTCAGCAGACGGAAGAGCTGAGGGCTTCTGGTGCAGTCAGAGAGCCAAGTTGTGCAAACCAAGACGCGGAAATCAGGCTGAGAGGTGACATCCTCGTGTCCTCAGAGGCAGAGAGAATCAAATTAATGGAAGCCACTCTGGGAGTCCGGAAATGAAGGGTCCATCGTGCCCACATATCGCCATGTGGGAAGTATCGCCAAGCTCTCTGAGCTAGAAATTTCTCTGAGGCTTTTTTGCCTGCCCTCAAAAGGTTGGGCTGATAAGCATGTCCTTAAACAGATTTTACCTGGAAAAAAAAAAAAAGCCAATCTTTCAGGTAAGTTCATCATGTGATATATCCATATGATAATTTATACAAATATTAACAATCACATTTACAGAAATATTCCTAGTGTCATGGTAAAATATTTATAATATAATGTTAAAAAAGCAGAAAAAAACTGATATGTAATCTACAAATTGTATACATATATGTGTGTGCGTTTTGTATGTTAACAGTACCTATCGCTGGATGGTGAAACTGACCAATTTTTAGTGAATTTTATGAAAATCAAATGCCATTTAAATAGCAAAGAATTATGAAATTACTGTAGACAAAAACACAGGTAAAAGATATGGAATTTAGTCCTGGTTCATCAACCAATCAACTGGACAGCTGAGCAAATGTACTCACCTCTTTGGCCTCAGTGTTCCCATATGTGAAATGAAGTTGAATAAGAAAAGTCACATACACCCCATCATGAAGCCTGACGCCAGTACCTGGGGGCTTCACATCCTCCAAACCAGCTCTACCCTTTCGTCTAAATATATAGTTACATGATCTCTAAAGTCACTACTGATCATGTTTTTATGTGATTTTGACAAGGACAATCAGGCAATTCGGCCAAGGTTTCTTGCCTTGGGGTCAAGATGCTCAAGGCCAAGGGTGTTGCTCGCCTGCAGTTACTATGTTATCCCAATTACCTGTTATGTTTTTCTTTCTCCCCCGTCTGAGAGATTCACCTCTTTCCTTTGCTTTTTTTTTTTTTTTTTTTTTTGCGGTACGCGGGCCTCTCCCTGCTGTGGCCTCTCTTGTTGTGGAGCACAGGACTCCGGATGCACAGGTTCAGCAGCCATGGCTCACGGTCCCAGCTGCTCCGCGGCACGCGGGGCACAAACCCATGTCTCCTGCATCGGCAGGCGGACTCTCAACCACTGCGCCACCAAGGAAGCCCTCCTTTGCTTTTTTATTTGTTAATGGTTTTGGTTCATTGACATGAATAGTATAAGCACTCTCCAATATCTCTGGAAGATGCAGAGTTTTCATGAAAATGTTTAAGTGTCATTTGGGCCCAATTCAGAACTGACTCTCCAACCATCCCATCATAGAAGCTATTAAGTGAGCAAAAATCTGGAAACAATCTGTGGAAAACAGGAATCTTTCATTTACTTGGTGTCTAAATGTCTTATGAGGTAAACAAGCAGAAATCCTTATAACATAGCCACCCCGCACTTAGGTCTATGTCATTTCTTTTTCTCAACCAAGAATTAATGCAAGCTCCTCTTCCAAGATTTAGAGACTCTACATACAAGAGGATTTGCTCATCGATTTACTAAAGAATAGAGATAAAACTGGTTACCTGTCTTCACATTAGCAAGAAGGAGACCTCCTGAGTTAAACTAAATTCTTTAAAGAATTTACTTTATTAAAGTAAATTCTTTTCTTTAAATTAAAGTAAAGTAAAGAAATTAAAGTAAACTTGTATGTGATCCTTGGATTCTGGTTCTGCAATGTCTCACGCTGGGTGAATTCCACCTGGAAGCAGCAGCAAACATTACCTACTGGATGTTCATAAATGTATATACCAGTCAGAGGAAAAAGAAAAAACACTGACCAGGGCGTAGTGTCACCAGAAAGCAGAAATGGGCCCTATTCTTTCACCAGACTGGCTTGGCTTTAGTCTGGGCTGGAATCACGTGGAAAGGATTTACCATCCTCTGGTCTTCTAGGGCAGCTCTTCAGCGACTCTCAACGAGCTAGGACTGCAGACTACTATCCTCAAGCACACCAATCTTGCCCATCCCAAGGCCAGCCAGAGCTCCTAAGTGGCATGGAAGTCCGCTGCCCAACGGCTCATCACTCTACTAAATTCTGGCCTCTACCATCCACCATCCCATTGACACCGCCCTCATCCAGCTCACCTGCCAACATATTGCCTAACCCAATGGGCTTTCTCAGGCATTTCCTTTCCGGACCTTCCTGCTATATTAGCCACCCTGACTATCATCTCCTTCCTGAAAACGATTTTCTCTCATTGAGAGAAATTCCTCTTATCTCTGGATTCTCCTGTGCAGACACCTTCACGCACTTCCCTTCTCACCATCCCTTACGTGTTGATGCTCCTCAGGTTGAGGGTCTGTCCTCAAACCTCTTCTCTCACTGCGCATGCCCCTGGCTGATATTTCTTTCTGCAGCGTCAGCAGTCAACGTAACTTCTGACCCCTCCTCAGCCCTGTCTCTGTACTTGCAGCCCTTCAACCCCAGCTGCCACCTGAACGCTTCTGCTTAGACGGCTTACCTGTCAAATCCACAAGTTCAAACCTGAACTCCTCCTCTTTACCCACCAACCTCCCTCATCTCTTGTGTTCCCTCTGCTTGTGAATGGTGTCACTGTCCGGGAGGGCTGAGTCAGGGATCCTGGAGTCAGTCCACATCCTCCCTTTTCCACTCGCCTCCGGCCAATCACCGAGTCATGTCAGTTCTTGTACCAAAGTGTTTCTTACACCTTCCCTCTCTCATTCCCTGGCTACTGTCCCGCTTGTTGAAGCCCCTGTCATCTCTCATGTGAATAGATGTGTAAGTCTCCTCCTGGCCTCCTGCCAGGCTCTGTCCTGTGATCCTTGCACATTCTGTCAAGTGATCACGTAATGGAAGGCTGACCATAGTCTTCTTAGCTGAAGTGTATTCTTCCTTTATGATCAAGCTCAATCATCCCTTTTTCTAGGAAGCCTTCCTCCGTTCCTCTGAGGAAGAACTGAGCAAATGTACTCACCTCTTTGGCCTCAATGTCCCCATATGTGAAATGAAATAGTTGAATAAGAAAAGTCACATACACCCCATCACGAAGTCTGACACCAGTACCTGGGGGCTTCACATCCTCCAAACCAGCTCTCCCCTCCCTCCTCTCTCTTCTCAAAGTACCTTGCGTAAGTTTGCCCCTGTCACAGCGCGCTCCATACTCTCCTGAATTGTTTGTTTATTTGTCTCCTGAAAAGACTCTTAGCTCCTCTGGCTCAGGGTCTGGTTTCCTGTCTTTTTATTCCATAGTGCCTAACACAGCACGTGGCCTGAGTGGTCCTCAGTACATCAGTATGAGGGAAGGAGGGAGGTAGGCAGAGCCCATGGGTGCCTCCACCTGCCCTGCCATTAATCTACTATAAGACCTGGAGTGGGTCATTCTAATTCTTTGAGTCTCAGTTTACCTATCTGCCAAAGGAGCTCTTTCATTTATTGAAGACAAATATGGTTTGAGCACCTATTTTGATGCCAAGGACAATGCTCTGTGTGGTGCCTGTCATAAATGTAAATAATTCCTTTCCTTTTCTAGGACCTTGTGGTCAGAATCACATTTTCGTGGGTCTGTTCTGCAGCAGAAACAGATGGCTCACTTCGAATGCATTTGCCGTAGCTCGTCCATGATTTATGTACCACCCGCCCCCCGCATACCTCTCCGGGGTCTCCTGAGCTCTGGAGAAAGTGTGTTTCTAATCTCAGCTAGGTTCCCTTTCACACAGCATCACCAGGGATAGAAAGCTGGATAATGACACGCTTTCCCAACACTGAGCTTTTCTAGAGATTTCCCAGCCTGGTGGAAGACATCATATAGTTTTGGGGTCTGCAAGCCCCAAGCATCCTTTACCTGGATCCTTTCAGCCCCAAACTCCACATTTGCCACAATAAACTGAGAAGTCGTTTATCTTCCTTTGGCTTGGGGTGTCTGGGCTCCATATTCTGTCTCTTGCACCCTTTTCCTCATCCGTATCCAAAGTTGTGATGTAAGGGAGGAATGCAACGTTTCTGTCAACAGACATTGGGTAGGGTGATGATCACAAAAGAAGTTAAATGTCCATCTTCTCTCGTGGGAAGCCAATAGAGGATTCTTAAAACTGTCGCAGCAAGAAACAATATGTCACTGAAAGACAAGGAACAAGACAATGTGAGTCAACCAAGATAGTTAAAAGTCATCACCTCTGGGGAAAGGAAACAGGGAGAGAGAGGTTGGGGGAAACTTGCTTTTCCTAAGAAACCTTGTGGAATTTCTCAAATTACACGCATGTATAACTTTGATAAAAAATTGAAAACTGAATTAAAGAAAATGAAATCCTCACTGAACTCGAGGATAACAGCCCACATACTGATGCCAATAATCTGAACCATTGGCCATGGCAGTATCTGAGGATGAAACTGCAGTTTTGACAATCCCTTCCTGCCCCACACCTCCATCGTCCCATTCCAGTGAGCCCACCCCTCCCCCTCTGCTCACGCGCCCCTCCAGGATTCCGCAGCACCTACAGTGGGGTTCATCCTGAGACACCCAGGTAACTTGCATCTTCAGGAACATTGCAGACCACAGGTGGGACCCGGGTCAGCCCAGTTCAGACCCCACTCAAACCCTGAGTGCGCTCTTGCAACGTTTCTCCATGGAGTACTTGCTAACCTTCTCAGTAGATCAGTCCCACCTCCTGATCAGCTTCCAGGACTCCAAACAAGAGATGCCCCCGCTGTTGGAAGCAGCGAATCTTCATTTATGGGTGAAATCGGCCAGACCCAACAGCAGAAAACAATTTCTCTCATGACACCAACTCCTCGAGCTCTGGCGGGTGGCAGCTGCTGTCCCATTAGGAACACATTTTCCACGGTGCAAACAACCCTGCCACCCGCCGGGCTACAGCCAGCTTTGGAGCTGCCCCCGGAACAGCTGGAGTGGGTCACTCAAATCCACGGGTTGTGGCGCCCCGAGAAACATTCGTCCCCCAGATAGAGTATCTCCTTCTTCCCATGTGAACAGCAGACAGAGAAAGCCACTCAGGTGATGTCGGTGGTTGTGTTGCGGTGATAGGAACCACTAGGCACTCACACACACTCACATTCTCACATACACATGCGCTCCCACGCAGATACACACAGCCTGCCTCCCTGAAGACGACCTGGAGGGCTCAGTGGGCCCCAGGTAGAGCCCAACCTCTCGTCCTGATACGTCCAAGAAAAGGCACTGCGTTTAGCCACGATACCCGTGGACCGGAGGGAAAACACACGCTGAGCCTGACGTAGGTTCATGCCTCACTTACTCATAAATGGGAAAAATAATTTTTTATTTTTTTAATTTCACGTCTAAGGTAAGGACGGAAGTGTGCTTCCTTTGGCTTCAATGGAAAGATACGGAGGGCAGCATCATCTTATTTCACAGATGCTCACCGTCTCCCTCCACTCTCAGCAATCTCATTCCTGGAAACCCTAATTCTCCTAATAGTATCGCTTGAATTGGGGTCAAAGATAATAACTATTTGCTTTGAACGTCCCAGTCGACTGATCCTCGCCCCGGCAGACTGCACGCCAGACTCGGAGTGCTCGACTGCATTTTTCAAATCCCCCGGAAAGCTCCGGGCATTGTGAGCAGGTCCTGCTGACCAGGCTGACGTTCTACGGCCAAGCTCTCCAACAATGCCATTTACTGCACACGAAAGATCACAGCCAGCAGATGTGCGCGGCCTGGCTCTGGCCTCTTGAAACTGCATCTGTTTTGAAATGTGACTCGACTTCAATCCGAAGCTGACCATAACATCGACAGCACGGACGGGAGGTGTTTACTAGATAAGCTTTTGATATTTGATGTTTGCTAATCATATTAAAGGCTTGAAACAAAATCCCAGCTAAAATAAATCCTCTCAATTGTCCACATGGGGCAGGAAACGCCAAGGAGCTCTGCCTGCTGGGGGGCTGATCAGAGGCTGGGTGACACAGTGAGGGGAGCACAGGTCCGGAGGTCAAGGAAACAAAGACTTAGGGACTCAGTCTAATTCTTCCTGGGGCTAGCGGTGGACAAGTCACTTCCCCCGTCAGTTTCCCCATCTTAGAATTATGGCTCAGACTTGTGAGAGGGTGACTGGGGAGACAGAGAGATGAGAAGCCTTCATATCACAGCATCGCATGTGAACGTCTGACTATTCGTGGGGTAACGAATTTGACTTTGCAGCAATTCCCAATTCTCTCTCCTCTGTCCCTCCTGACTCTGTGACAACCGAGGCTTTGGCGTCCACAAGAGATCAGCCTCTCAGAAGCAGCCACTCCATGGCAGAGGGCGAAGCCTGCCTTTGCTGGTGGGCGGACGGAAGGCTCAGGACCTGGACCACAGCTGTCACTCCAAGAAGAGTCATCCCTGGATTCCTTCCCAGGAGTTGGACCCTAAGAAGGCAAACTATTTGGGGCTGAAAGTGGCTCTGGATGTCATCTCAGCCACACACACACACACACACACACACACACACACACACACCACTTCCTGGATGAACAGCTGGTGCCCTGCCCTCCATGCTTCATGCCTTCGTGCCTTCTATCTCCCTGACCCCATCCCATACCCCCCATCTCTCATTCGAGATGTCTTCCTCGATTCTCTCTCGCCTTAACCATAATCTTGCTTTACGCCTTAACTTACACTAAATTTAAAAGTGGGTGAAACCTAAAGCCCAGGGGATCAGAGAAGGCTGGTCTACAGTGCCTCCACTACTCTTCTGCTACCTGGTTTCACTTTTGCCCAGCCCTACTTCTCAGAACCTAGGCAGCACCCTATCCTGATGTGTCCCTATTAACCTGACCTATGAGCGGTAACTAATAACGGCGTAGGATCTGACCTTCCCAAGACAGTCTACCTTTGAAAAAGGGAAGCATCCTTCTAGGCTCTGAGAAGTTGGAGCTATCGTGATGGAATGGCAGGTATTAATTAGCTTGTTCTTTCTAGACACAGCAGCCTCCCTCATAACCTCACAAATCCTCACCATCTAAGCCTCCAGATTATTGGGTCATCTTAGGGCTGCCAGAGCTTCTCAGAGCCATCTGGTCAGAAAATATGTATCATCGACCTTTCTGAAATCCCCATTCGGCAATAATGGGGAGGTCTTGCTTATATCCAAGGAATAGAAAACTCTTCACTGAACTGGTACCAGGCAGGTAGAAGACCAGAGCAGAAGTGCACAGCAGTTCGCCTTCCCAGGAGCCTAGCCGGCCACCGTAAAAGCTGGTTTTCCTTCCAGTCCTCAGATCTCGTGAAACACTTGGCCAGTTGAGTGAAGTGACTGGCCGTCAGCTCTGTCTTGGGGGGAGAGGGACCTTCTCATTGGTGTCAGTGCTGGACATCAGTAAAGCAATTTCCTTTGTGGGACTAATTTAGTGCTTGCTCACACAATGAGGCCTGCCTGCTAGGCGAGGTCATTAACCAAACTGGCCAATTTAAAACTGGGATCATCACAGCAAGAGCTCACCACCAGACACACATTTCTCACCCACAAAGAGGAAGCAGTGCAAGTCAGCTAAGAAGAAACTTACGAACGTGAGCTACTTTGGGCTGAGTCCCTTCTCTGAGTGGGGCACTTGGCGGACAGTTCCTCACTGAAATCTCCCTGCCTACCTCTTTGGGGTCTCTGTTGTAATGCCCTCTTTGATGGATGAAAGCCAAGATCCCAGAAGGAATTAGAAGTACGTAAAAGCAGGGGACTTCCCGGGTGGTCCAGTGGTTAAGACTCCTCATTTCCACTGCAGGGGGCACAGGTTCAATCCCTGGTTGGGGAACTAAGATCCCATATGACACACAGAGTGACCTAAAAGAAAAAAAACAAAAAAAGTAGAAGCAGGATTTGAGCCTGAATCTCTGACCCAAAGTCTAGGCTCTGCTGTGAAAACTGTCAGCCTCCGCTGTTTCCCAAGAAGTTTAAAGACAGAAGGTAGGCCGTGTTAACATTTCACAAAACCCTGGGGAGACAGACTTTCACGACTCTTTTCGTGACTCGCTGTTACCCCCGGGTGCCTCCTTCAGAGCCTCTGAGGAGTTGATTTCACTGAGAAACCTGCTTTGGGGACTGGGATCCAACACCCGCCAACCACCACTGTCTCAAGCGCTTCCCCACTACCACCCGGCCCACCACTCTTCTGATGCCTGAAGATGCCTTCTTCCAAGTCACGGATGCAACTAGTCTGGCCCTGGCACTAGAGTTTTTGTTGTTATTTTTATTGCCATTATTTGTGTTTTCATATTAAAAATATATTTATAATGTTTATCTTTCCTATTAGAAAAGTGAAATTAATTTTTTAAGCCCCTAGAGTTCCATCAGTCAAAGAAGGCCACCATGAATGCTGCTTTCTAATTTTTTTCCATGCGTAATTGTGTGTCTGCGGCTCTGTGAGATTGTGTTTTCTCATAATCATGGCTAAATGCACAATTGTACAGTCCTCAATGTTATGACATAACCATTTCCCTCTGTTTTTATAGTCTTCATAAATATCCCTTCAATAACTGTAGAAAAGCCTATTGTTTTAGTATAAAAACAATATAAAATTTTTAAGAAGTATAAAAGAATTGTTTATGTAGTGAATCCCCTATTGTTGTATCTCTAGGTTATTCCCAATTTTTCTCCATTATAAACAACGCTGTAATGAACATGCTTGTTTGTAGGTTGCCTTTAGAAAGATGTCATGAAGTGATATCACTAGACCAAAGGGTATGAAGAAGTTAAGATCCTCAACAGATGTGTCCAAACAGCACTTAAAATATTTAAATATATTTAAACATCGACTCACAAAGTGTCAAAGTAGGAAAGAAACTTCAGAATCACCTGATTCAATCCCTTCCCCTCCCAGGTGAGAGATGACAGTGGGTCTATGAGATCGTGGTCGGCAGTCACCCCTCACTCAGCAAAATGGTGCCTACCCTTTATTTTGCTCATTTCCAGCAACACTATGCACTGGCCTTTGCTCAATTCTTTGCTCTTTCCTTGGAATATCCTCACGTTGCCTCCTGGCCTGTTTCTCCTTGTGGAGAAAACCATGCAGACTTCAAGGCCTGTGGGCCCTCCTCTATGGAGGTTTCCTTCCCTGTCAGCCGGTCACCATTGTACTGGGAGTAGGATGGACCAACGGGGAAAGGAAGGTCCACCAGTGAGACCCCCTTACACTGAGGAAAACACCTCTGGTCCCGCCCTGCCTGCCAGAGGTGTGACTACCTCTACCCCTACACTTAACCATGTACACACAATAAGTGTTCAATCACACTGAACATTTTCCTCCTTTCCCTTTTCTTTTCTTTTCTTTTCTTTTTTTTTTGGCTGTACCACACAGCTTGCAGGATCTTAGTTCCCTGACCAGGGATCGAACCCACGCCCCCTGCAGTGGGAGTGTGGAGTCCTAACCACTGGACCACCAGGGAATTCCCAATTTCCCTCCTTTCGTGGCCCAGCCCCAGCCCAGCCCTCAACTCCAGCTCACAGCCAGCTGGGCCAGGCCACACTGAGAAGCAAGTTCCTCCTCTCCTTCCTGGCCACACTGCCACATTGCACGGGGTCCCTCCCAACAGCCAAGTCAACGTCCAACAGTGAGGCCATCCTGGGGAAAAGGGCAAGCTTTCCAACCAGAGACCTGACTTCAAATCTCAACTCTAATTCATGGGCAGAGACCCCAAGCAAGTGACATGCCTCCCTGAGGGCTGCACTCTCACCTGTGGAACCATCTATAACTCCCTTAGAGGGTTACTGTGAGGACCAAACATCTGTAAGTTTCCACTCTCCACTTCCTATCACCCAGGCACCTAGCTCAGTTCACTTGCCTTAAAGGGCCATCCGTCAGGGGCAGGCGACAGGATGAGAGAACCAGAAATGATCACCCCCACCTCCTCCTTCAAATGGCTACAGGCTAACTGGGATGTCTTTGTCAGGAAGTGATGTGTACAAAGACACGAAGCCTAACTGTGTAATTATGCTGGGATTCCTTCTAGTAATTAGCTTTTCCTTATGAGAAAGGCAAATAATTCTCTTTCTTCCTCAGATCCAGACAGCACGTTCAGAGGCATCTATCGCGTATCCGGTGGGCAGTAGGGGAGTGGTGGAGGATGCCACCCAACAGAATACAGAACAGTGTGAAGCCAGTAAATGTTCTCAGAAATCACCTGTATAAACAATGCAACGTTTTGGAGGACGGTGAGGCTTTTGCTTGTTGCTGGGGTGTTTTACCAGTGACAGAGGTTAAGTTCTATGTGAAAGCGGCATACACAGAGGTGGTACCCAGAGCGCGGCAGGCAACCTCTGTCAGGAGGCTGTGGGCAGAGCAGGATCCACCCCCAGGACACAGTGGGAGATTCCAGCAGAGGGAGTTCATACCTCCTGCCCTCAGGGCCTTTCAGAAACAAGGGCCAGAGCCCACTCCCGGCTGCCCTGGGTTCCTGCTCCAAGCTCCCCACTGTTTCCAGGGTCTCCCTCATTAACCCAACTTCCTTCTGGCCTCAAACACAATCCTCCATCCCACCCCTTTTCCACACCTGGATATTTCCTTGGCCTTCAAGAATTGTTCAAGTATAATCTCATCTAGCAAAGCTTTGCTTCCCTTGAATACTCCCAGATAAGGTTCCCCTAATACACTGTGTTTCCCTCATCACAGCACTTCCTGGGTGGCATTGTAAGAGACCCTCAGTAAAAGAATGTTCTGGAGGACAGACATCACTGTGTATTCATTTTATATCTCCTGAACCTAATACAGTTCCAAGCACATAGTAAAGTATTTGTGGAATGAATAAATGAAAATGACTTGACTGACAAAGAAGAGATTATTGATTGGATAGGAATGAATGAATGGGTGCTTACCTTCCGGACAGTTTTAAATCTGGGCTGAAAAGGAGTAGCTGATAGAATAAGAACAGACTCCACCCCGCCGTGGAGGAAACTATAGGTAGATTCCTACCCAGAGGAAGGGCAGTGTGGCCAGCTGCCTATGGGCAAGCCCAGATTTCCTGAAGAGGCACAGGGACAAATGTCAATAAAGGGCGTCCGGCTGTCCAGAAGCAGACAGAAAAGACTGTATTTAACTTGCTCTCTGATGCTTCAGTGTAGTTTCCTCAAAGCCATTAACTGGAATTTGCATTGAGATTATTCGCTTTGGAGGAAATGGATTAATTTTCCCAGACTGTACAGTATTGCATAATAAACTTATTGTGATCATTTCACATCTGTCTCAATAGGTTTTACCCTCCCTTTAAAGGTCACCTCCTCCTGTCTCCATGCAGAATTCAACGTGCATATGAGTCCACCTGTCATCACACCTCTGATGGTTCATGCTGTCCTCCCTACCAGGCACTACCTTGTACCTGCTACCACCACCAGAATGGGAGCCCATCAAGGACAGGGACTGCAATTGTTTTCCTTTCTGTGTTCCCAGTGCTAGCAGCAATTTAATAATTATCCAGAGAAGGTGGTCAATTCCTGTTTGTAGGAATAAGTGAGCATATGATTTGATCCTTGTGATGTTTTAAAAAAAACTCACCAAAACCCTTCTGAAATACATTTACCACCTCTCAACCCCCTAGCACCTGATTCAGAAGACTTTGGTCCCTAAGCCATATTTATTCCTGTCTCTTCTATAAAGCTCCTTCTGAAATTATCAGAAGTCACTCCACACCTGGCTTGAAGTGCCTAAATGCTACCGGGTCATGGTCCCAGGCCCCTGCTGGAGGCATGCTGCGGGAAGAGGGATCTAAAAAGGAAGAAAACGTGCGCCCGCCTTCAAGGAGCTCAGTCATGGGGGGCCCAGTGGGAGGGGAAGGAGTTGCCACCGCCTGTGCTCCGGAGGTGGGAAGGGCTACAGCAGTGTGGAGGCTGCAGACAACTTGTGGAGGGTCCGGGAGGCCAGAACATTCCAGGGGATAGGAAGCAAATAGAGAATTCTGGGGAGTGTGCTGGGACCAAGGGTGGAAGATAGGACAGCCAAGCAGCAGGGGTGGGACTGTGGAGGCCTAAAGGCTTTAGAAAAAGCCCCCCTCACCCCTTCCCAGAAGGAAGAAGCCCCCAGGCCCTCAGGCCTTTGCATTCTGAGAAGAGAGGGCTTTGGTGAAGAGAAAGACTGAAGTACCTCCCACGAGAATCCATTCCACGCTGGTGTCCAACTCCTGCCCCCTCTTCCCGCTAGCTAAGTGCCTCCGTGCCCGGGGCCCAGTCACACGATGGGCACACCCTCTGGGTCGGGGGTCAGGCCCCTTATGGCAGCTGAGAAGCCGGGCTCTAGGTAGGCAAGATCAAAAGGCCTGAATAACCTCTGGGGTCACAGTGACAAAATGCTTATGGGCTGGAAGAGGATGGAGCCATTAGAGTACGGAAATGAACGCGGGCTTTTTCCCCCTGAGGACGCACAATGGGGGCCTATGGGGAGGGAACAAAGCTGGCCCACTTGGGTGGGAGGCTGGCGGTGAGGAGCCGGCCCTGTTCTCTGGCCCGGGAGTTAATGTCGGCCGCTGGAACAATGGGAGTGGTGACCCGGCTGAGGCTTTAGAGTGAGAACACTGCCGGGGTCAGAGCCGCCTGACCCCCAGCGAGGTTAACCAGATCAAAGCCTCCGCCGCTGGTGGCCCAGCCCACTGTGCCCCTAATGACTGGAAAATCGGAGTTTCCACCAGCACTGGCCCAGCTACCTCCTCAGGTAGCCGTAGAACAGGGGTTAGGAGCCACCGAGGTGGGGCCATCACCTCACCCACTTGGTGACCTCACCCCTTTTCCTGAATTTCTGCTGGGCCATCCCACCTCCAACCCACCCACCCTTCCCAAAGGCATCCATCACCCCTCCTGACTTCCCTGTTCTGTTTTAGGTAACAAAAATAACACTCAGCTTTTAACTTGTCAAGACATTGAGTCAGTAGGTAAAGAAGAACAATGATTGTCCTTTATATCGCTTTTGTTTTGTGTACTATAAAAGAAAGGCTCACCCATTTTACAAAATGGAGAGAAGCAAAAAGGAGAAGATAGCAACCATCCCAGAGAGGGGATTGGTGTATTTCTTGGTGTATTTCTTGCCAGGCTTCTTCCTATGCCTTTGTTTTTATACAGTTAGGGTCATTTTGTGTTCACAATTTCATACCCTGAATGTTTCAACAGTATAGCCTAACAATATTCTCATGTGATTAAGAACTCCCCACAACCATGATGCTTAACATCTACAATAGGTTTATAAATTTATTTATTTATTATTTATTTTTGGCTGCGTTGGGTCTTCGTTGCTGCGCGTGGGCTTCCTCTAGTTGCAGCGAGCAGGGGCTGCTCTTGGTTGCGGTGCGCGGGTTTCTCATTGTGGTGGCTTCTCTTGTTGCGGAGCATGGGCTTTAGGTGCACAGGCTTCAGTAGGCGTACGGGCTTCAGTAGTTGTGGCGCACAGGCTCAGTTGCTCTGCGGCATGTGGGATCTTCCCGGACCAGTGCTCGAACCCGTGTCCACTGCACTGGCAGGCGGATTCTTAACTGCTCCGCCACCACGGAATTCCTACAATAGGTTTAAAGGCAATCATACCTAGAATAGCACAGAATGGACCATGGTGTGATTAAACATTCATGTCTAAGTTGGTTCTTATGCTTTATTGATACGAATACTTCTATGATGAACATCATTGGCAGAAAGCCGCATCCATATCCCTGATGATTTCTTTGCCGTAGATTCTCAGGGACACATAATGGAATTATCCAATCAAATGGTATAAATGTTTTGAAAGAAAATTTATTTCAGTTTTTTTAAATGATTAAAAGCCAACCCATATGGTGTTCACTGAAGATACAGAGACCAGTGAGATGCAGTCTCCACCCTCTGAGAGCTCACATAACACGAGCACATGCACCACTCCAGTTCCCATGCAAAATGGGCTGCCGTTCTCATTGTGCATGGGAAGAGTTTAATAAAAAATACAAAACAAAGACATTGAAGAGCTTGGGGTGGTGGGGCAGAATCTTCCCATAATCCTTGGCCTTCCCTAGAACGCAGAACTGAAAGTTTTTTTGCCATTTAAGGGTAATTTTCGGGGATTCCCTGGCACTCCAATGGATAGGACGCGGTGCTCTCACTGCCAGGGGCCAGGGTTCAATCCCCGGTTGGGGACCTAAGAGCCCACAAGCCACACGGCACGGCCAAAAAAGAAAGACTCATTTTCATAGCATTCTTGATCTATGATCCCCACTCTTCTTGGAGTCAAGCCTATGGAAGATGAGTGACTTGAGACCACATGGGCCCTGCCAACCCCTCTGCCAGGCTGGGTCCTGCCTCTGGGCCTTTGCTCATGTCATCCTCTGCCTGGAATGCCTCTTCCCCCGAAAAGTCTTTAATCAGGCAGATTGAGGCCGGATCTAATCCCATCCCAGAAGTCTCCTGGGCCTCCCCAGTCCACACTGAATTCCTTTCCTCCCCATTGTCATGACCACAAAGGTCAGCCTTTAATGAAACATGAGCTCCTTGAGGCCAGGAACCCTGTCTTATTCATCTCATGGTACTTGGCATATCACTGGAACTTCATAGATGTTTAATGAATCAATCAAAAGACATATGCCACTTGTTAAAAAATAAACTGAGACATATGACAATTTTTTAGTGTTTATTTGAGCAAAAACTGATTCCCGTCAGGCAGCACCAAACAAAAAGCGGACAGCAGTCCACTGACAGGAGCCGGGGCAAGACTTTTATAAAGAAGACAAGGAAGCCAAGCAAGAAAATTATTTGATTGTCTCTAACCCACCCAGTTGCCTTATTCAGGAGAGCCTAGTTGGCTATTTACGCTTGGTTGTCTTTGGGTTTGGATTTCTTAACCTTGAGGCAATATAGGATCAGGTTTGCTCTGCTTCCTAGGCTACTTAAGACGTTAGAACCAACTCATTCAAATGGCATCCTTGTTAATTAAGTTAACACACTCTTTGCTATTTACTGATTATTTCCTTTGTGTTCATCTTATCTCTTCAAATTGATTATGCGGTGTAATGGTTAAGAGTTTTGGAATCCAAGTGAAGATCAAATCCCAACTCCACCTTAAGGCCTTCAACAATTCTCAGTTTTATCATCTGTAAAATGCCAATAATAACAGTATCTATCTCTTTGGGATTTTTGTAAGGATGAAATAATGCTGTACCAGATAGCAAGGAAGCTCTCAAAGATTGCTGGGGTTGTGTCCAAAGGGTTACAGAAGCCAATGTGAAGGATTGCCCCTAACTGAAAAAGACACAATTTGAGGAATAAAAGCAAAAATAAGCAAAAAGAATGAAATTTGAAATCAATACCTATACAAAAATCTATGAGTTCATAAACACTTTAAAAGTGTCGTTGTTCACCTTAGATGTTGTTCGGGTACAAAGTCATTCCGAAAACTGATAAAAAGGAGGAATCTAGCATCTTAAAAGAGAATTAAATGATATAACACCTTTATCTCATATGAAGTTATTAGCGCACAGTAAGGGCTCAATGATGTGATGTTTTACGGGATGATGAGAATATGTTTCCTGAGAGGAGAAAATGACTCATCTTTTTCTTTTTAAATTCCTTCCTTCCTTCTTTTGATTAATGATCTCTAGTTCTCCATTACCAGCTTAGGCTCAGGCTCTTAGTAGGTGCACAAGGAGGACAGATCAATTCCCATGTCAGAATCCACAAAAGTCTTTCATTATCACATTCTTCCGCCTTTGACTTTGTCAAAGGCAGGATGAGAAAGTCCCACCGCAGAAGGCGAGGGGGCTCCAGGAGGGCACACTTTGATGCAGGCAGGGACCCTCCCCTCCTCTCTCTGCCTCGCTTTAATAGGAGCCGAGGAAGGAATCTGCTTTAAGAAACCAGATCATTAGAGCTCAAAGAGACCCTTGAGAACACCCCATCCAACGCCTCGTCTGCAGATGAAGGAACTGGGGCTCGCGGAGGTTAAGTGACTCGCCCAAGATCACAAAGCCAGGCAGTTAGGCTCCAGCCCAGGGCTTTTTTCACTGTGCTGCTTCAAGGAAGTCTCTGGAAAAGAAATTCAAAGCTCAGCTTTAAGATTCCTGAGATGGATTTGCTGAGGCAACCGAGCTCAGCTCTGCTTCTGAAGAAAAGGAGGGGAAAAAAAAAAAAGGAATGGTTTAAACCTCTCTGGAGGATGGATACATGTTCCCACCTACTCTTCTGCACAACATTTGGAATGTCATTTGTGGACATTTCATGGATGTTTGGAGGTGGGATCACACTTTCTCCCAAATGTTCCTGGACCAAAGGACCACGGGACAGACTCTGAGTGGGCCTGGTATCCCCATATATCAGCACAGGAGCTAATAATCCTACCCCTCCTCCCAGCCCAGCCACGGGTACCAGCCCCAAGACATCCAGACCACACTCTCCCTAAATATTCTTCCCACAGTCTTCCCCATCGAGGACGGGCACCATCCACTCAGATGCTCAGGTCCACCATCTGGGGAGTCATTTTGATCGTGTTTTTGCTGTATCCTCTCTGTCCCATCCATCAGCAAGTCCCATTGTCTCTTCCACAAAAGCACATCCGGGGAAGGGCAATATAGGGGTGGGGGAGGGGAGGTACAAACTGTTGGGTGTAAGGTAGGCTCAAGGATGTCCTGTACAACACGGGGAATAGAGCCAATATTTTGTAATAACTGTAAATGGAAATTAACCTTTAAAAATTGTATAAAAATTAAAAATTTTTTTAAATAATTAAAAAAATAAAATAAACTCACATCCAGAATCTGATGACCGACATCTTTCTTCACTGCTGTCCCCTCACCCAAACCACAAGCATCTCCTGCTCGGGCTGCACCTGTAACCTCCTAACTGTTCTCCTTACATTCACTCTTCACACTTAACCCTCCACACTCCACCCAGCAGGGATCATCTTTGAAATACGGACATCAGATCACATCACTGTCCTGCATCGAAGCCTCCAGACGCTTCCTATGGCACCTCAAATAAAACCCAAAGAAAATCCTCAGCATCTCCAAAAGGCCCTGTCAGCCCAGGCCCCTGCCTCTCCAGGCTCCTGTCCGGGCTGCTGCTCTAGCTACTGTACACCAGCTTCACGGCCTTTCCACCCCTCGACACACAAAGCTGTGGTCTCCACCTGGAACGCTCTTCATAGTACCCACCCTACCATGTCATCTCTCTGGGCTCAGCCCAATATCAACGTAGCAGAAAAGCCCTCTGAACTCACCAGTCACCCTGTACCGTTCTCTTTGGTTTGCAGCACTTATCTCTATGCTTCTCAACATAATACTCATTCTTTTCTTTAATTTATTTGTCTGCACCGGGTCTTAGTTGCAGCATGCAGGATCTTTTGTCGCGGTGTGCGGGCTCAGTAGTTGCGGTGCGCAGGCTTAGTTGCCTTGTGGCATGTGGGATCTTAGTTCTTCGACCAGGGATCAAGCCCGCATCCCCTGCGTTGGAAGGTGGATTCTTTTTTTTTTTTTTTTTTTTGCGGTACACGGGCCTCTCACTGCTGTGGCCTCTCCCGTTGCGGAGCACAGGCTCTGGACACGCAGGCTCAGCGGCCATGGCTCACGGGCCCAGCCGCTCCGCGGCATGTGGGATCCCCCCGGACCGGGGCACGAACCCGTGTCCCCTGCATCGGCAGGCGGACTCTCAACCACTGCGCCACCACGGAAGCCCTGGAAGGTGGATTCTTAACCACTGGACCCCCAGGGATGTCCCGATACTCATTCATTTACATGTATATCCATCTCCACTTTCTAGGGTAAGCCCCAACAGGACAGGACTGGCTCAGCTTGCTCAGGGATGCATGCTCTGTGCCTTGCACACCCCAGGTGCCAATAACAATTTGTTGAAGGTATGAACTCAGCTTCTGAGGTGGGTTGAGCCGAGGGGACAGCCTCTAGGAGCCAAAAAAAGGGACATCAACTTCAAGAAACCTTCCCTCGCCACTTCCAGGACCCTGCCAGAACCCTGATGATCTGTGTACTACTGGTTCTCCAACTTGACAGCACGTTGGAATTACAAGAAGCGTTTGGAAAAACACTAATACCTGGATTCCATCTGCAGCCCCTCTGATTTAATTCGTCTAGGGTGTGCTTGGATTGGGAATATTTAAGTTTCCCCAATGATTCTGATGTTCTGTCCAGTTTGGGAGCCGTGGTCTACACCACTTATGCAGCAGCAGGCAGAAATGCTCTTGGTGCTGTACTTTGAAAGGAAGGACAAGAACAAAGAAAGAACATTAATTGAATGTCTTTCATAGGAAACGTCCTATACTGGGTAATGTATATGCTCTTTCATTTAACACTGAAAGCAATACTGTGAGATGGGCACTATTTATTTCATTTATTTAACAAACCCTTAGTATTTACCATTTTTCAGACACTGTTCTAATCGCTTTACACTATTAACTAATTTAATCTTCATAGCGAACTCATGAAGCAGGAACTATTCACCCTCATTGGAAGTCCAGTGATGTGGCCACAAGGTCTAGTAAGTGTCAGCGCCACCATCAGAGCCCAGCCTGTTTCCAGTCCAAGTGCATAACTTTATGTTATCCCACCTCTATTACTATCTGTATTTGATAAACAACTTGCCGCTCAAAGACATAAAAGAACTTTCTCGATGTCACACAGCAGATATTTATAGCAGCTTCATTCATAACTGCCAAAACTTGGAAGCAACTAAGACATCTTCCAGTAGGTGACCGGATAAATAACATGTGGTACGTCCAGACAATGGAATATTACCCAGTGCTGAGCTATCGAGCCATGGAAAGACATGGAGGAAACTTAAATGTGTATTACTAAGCGAAAGGAACCAATCTAAAAAGACTGCACGCTGTACGGTTCCAACTATATGACATTCTGGAAAAGGCAAACTACGGAGGCATTAAAAGATGAGTGGTGGGCAGGGGCCAGGGGGAGGGAGGGATGAATGGGTGGCGTACAGAGTACTATAGGGCAGTGGAAATACTCTGTATGATGCTGTAATCATGGGCACATGTCATTATCTATTTGCCCAAACCGGTGGAATGTCCAACACCAGGAGTGAACCCTAATGTAAACTGTGGACTTCGGGCAATAATGATGTATCGGTGCAGATCCATCAATTGTAACAAATATACTGTTGCTCACAGGAGAGACTATGCATGTTAGGAAATAGGGGGGTTGGTGGGAAATCTCTGTGCCTTCCTCTCAGTTTTGCTGTGAACCCAAAACTTCTGTAAAAAAAAAAAAAATAGTCTATTTCAAAAAAGAAAAGAAAGGTGTATGTCATATCATCCAATTTCAAATCCCTATATTTTTCATGTGGTGCCTCTACTACCCTCATTTAGACTCTAAGAGCTTTGAGATCAGGGACCCCATCGTTTACTGTTTCTTATTCTCCCAAAAAGCTGGCCGTTGTGCTGAGGGTAGAGTAGATGCTTAATAAACAGTTTTTTGGAAATTGTAGGAGTGTTCTAAGAAATGGAGTCAGATCGACTTCAAGGATGCGTGACTTTCACATAGCGGCTTACTGTGTGCGGAGCAGAGGTCGTTCTTTAATAATAAGGTTAGAATGAGCGGCAATTAACACCGCCAAGCACCAGCTGACAGCACCCACCTCTCTGCTACTTAATGGACTTTCCTCCTTTATATATAAATGAGAGCCTTGCAGTTGGTAAAGTATTTTTGCAAATCGATAATCAATGATAATAATGATTTTAATAATTTCATTAATATGACCATTATCAAAAGGATAACAAGAACAATACGATAGAGCTGTTCCCTGACCAGTGAGAAAACCATGACTTTCAGATTCCACAGTGAGTGAGCCAATTTCAGAATTTGATTTCCTTTTTTCTTTCATTCCATATTTAAATTCTATCTGAAATGTTTACCGATCGAATAACATAAGGCCGACTTTAGAAACCAAACATCACGCACAATCCGCGTTACTTCAGTCTCCGGGGCTATGCTGTGTAACAGTGAGCACCAGGCTCTCTATTTAGAGAACACTCTCCTCACCTTTCCCCTCTCTCCGTCTTCCGTACACCCAGCTTTCCTACCCCTTGAACACGGGAGCCGCAGCTGGGATGCCATTCTCCACATGCCTTCCGTGGTTTTATGATTCTAGCCCATTATCCTGTTGAATTTTCTAGAAGGTATAGTCGCTGCCTGAAATTATCTTCATTTTACAGATGAAGAAACTGAGGTACAGAAGGATTGAGCAACTTACCCAAGTTCGCAGGGCTTCTGATAGCAGAACTGGGTTTAGAATCCAGGGAGAATGACCTTGCAAGGCCAAACCCTCGCCTGGGCATCACCCAGCCTCTATCATTGATATTCTGCTACCATCAGTTCGACAGAGAGCAAATCCCAGCTCCACCAAATCCATCTCCAAGTCTCAGGTTTCTTAAGTATAAAATAGGGATAAAAATAACTCCCAAGAAGGTTGTAGTGAAGACTAGTGAATTAATCACCATAGGGTAGCTAACATGCCTGTCACACAGGAGGCGCTGAGACGTGCAACCCAGCTCTGCCACCTACTATCTGTATGACCCACAGCAAGTAATTTAACCTCCCTGGGCCTCAGTGTCCTCATCTGTAAAATGGGAATAATAATGTTACATTCCTCGTGAGGATTTTATGACAATAAAGTGAAATGATATATTTGAAAAGCATAGAAAATCAGTAGACATATATAAACTCAATAGATATTAGCTGCTGGTGATATTATTATTATGTTATTATTCCACTCTTACCCTGTGTGCATTTTATGGTTTAATTAGACTGTGGAGACCATCTCAGTGTCTGCTGTTTTCATCAGTCTTATATCTTAAGTCATTTTTCCATGTTTTTTTTTTTTTCTCTAGAGTTTTCTTAATTACCATTTTCACAGTGATAGAATAGGTTATCAAGGTGGGGACCCACTGGGTGATGGGTTTTCAATGCAGCAAACATTTCCTGCACACTTGCTCTGTGTCAGTTCTGTGTTAGGGTCTTCAGAAGATACAAAGAAATACTTGCCAGGTATATTTCCTACCTTCACCCTTGAGAAAACCACAGCACAGTAGGATATGTGCTATAACTGAACTTAAAAGTCCTTACTAGCCCAGGGGAAGAAGAAATCAATTCAATCCAAGGGGAGATTTGGATTTTGAAAATGAGCATACTCTTCCTAAAAAGGTCTTCTGGTGAATATAAACTAGAATTCTGAATGATTGGAATAGGCAGGGACCTCGAGATCTTCAGGTTTATAGATGGGGAAGCAGAGACCCAGAGGAGGCAGGAGACTTGTCCAAGGCCACACAGCACTATGGTGACCTCATTGGGAAGAAAGCAAGCTGGTGTACACTGACTGCTCTTCCGGCCCACGGGAAGAAGAAAACAGGAACACAGAGATTGAGATTCTGGAGAACTATTCTTTGGGCCAGCTACCATGGCTGTAAGGACTTGGATGGTTGCTAACCCTCCCTGGGCCTCAGCGGCCTACCCCACCTTTTACATAGGCATTTGTAAAACATTACTAATTCAGGTTGGGGTCATTTAGAGTTTGTTTTTTTTTAATGCCCAGTTTGTCAGACTCTAAAAATTAGCCTAAGTAAATGAAAATATGATTAACCTTATACTCTGCAAAGTATTTTCATATTTATTATCTCATTTGAGCAAAGGCCTTTTAAGAAAACTAACAGGGGTGAGGCAACTGAGGTCCAAAGAGACCAAACGACTTATCTGAAGACATCCTGACGGAAAGAAAGCATGAATTCAAACTCACTTCTGCCGAGTCCATCCCTCTCCCTACTGTGCTTTGCAGAAGTGACTTTCGTTCTGTTGTTGTCATTTTAATAGACGCACAATATCCCCACATCTCACATCCTTGCTGTGGATACTGGGAATATGAGCAAGTTGACTGAAATGTTCTCCTCTACATTTAGGAGCATGTATAAGTCACTCGTTTATTTCATCCATTCATTGTTAGTAACTGGAGAGACACCAAGAGATCCTTCTACAGTCAGGGTACTTGGGAATCCTGCACAGGCCTCAGCTCCAGAAGATAACAGCACAGTTCCAATGTATTTCACAGTTAAAACTAACAAACATTTTATTGCAAAACTGCTGTGTGCCAGTTACCGTCCTGGGCACTGTCTCTGCACAGGAGGATAAGCCAGACAGTTCTGAACACTTTCAAGGGTCAGGGGCAAAGGTGTCAGGAGCCTGAAAGCAAGTTTTCCAAACTCCTTACGGTGGCTGGAGCCCCTAGTTAGAGAGGATGCTTTGAAAGGCTTTTGGGAAGGAGGCCCTGTGGGAAATGCCTGGAACTCTCTCAAATTGGCTCCATTTCAGACCCCCAGGACCAAGAAAGCATTCAAAGGGAGTCCTGAAGGAACCATTTATATGGAGATCTTCTGGGGGGCGGTGTGGGCCGGGGGGGGGGCGCTGTTCAGGAGCTTGGATGCAGGCCATGGCTAACAGGGCTATTTCTGTTCCAACCAGAAGACGTCTAACTATCTCTGGCTTCTAACCAGTTATAATGGCTAAATACACCCACTTTAAAAAGAAAGAGAGATGGGAGGGGGAAGAAAGAAAGAAAGAAGGAAAGAGAGAATATCTAGTCAAGAAAGAAAAAAAAAAGGAGCTATGTTTTCCCTTTAGTCTCATGGTACTGTGAAGTGTTGTAGCTGGAAGGGACCTCCCATGTCAGTCCATCCAGATGTTTGAAGTTACAGGATCTTGATTTCCACCCAACAGCAATCCACCAAACAGTGAGAGATGGCCAATGGTCTCAGTGGCCCGTATTAGAAGAAGCCATACACACTCCCTCCAGCTGAACTTCCAGGTCGATCCGGGAGCCTGGAGACACTACCCAGGGGACTCCCATCATAAACAAGGTCTCCCTCCCTCTTCTCCCCCTTCCTCCCCCTCCCCTAACCTGCAGAGGTCCAAGGAGCAGAGTTTGGGAGTTGGAGAAAGTTCTGTATAAATCCTCGCTCCACTGAGCCTCGGTTTTCTTTGTGGGTAAAATGGAAATGACAATATGTACCCAGGAAGGTCCTTGTGAAGATGACATAAATCGATCACTATAAAACACCTAGAAAGTGGCAGCCACAGAGGAGGCATCCTCTGGGTATGCTGAACACCTTTCCCTGCTACACCAAGACTCTCCATGGGGTCCCATGGAGAATGCGAGTCCCTGAGCGCTGTAAGGGGAAAAATTCCCATTCCAGCCCTCAGAATCCATGTGCACTCTTACCCCAAACTGATTGAGAGTTCCACTGAGATCAGGGTTACACTAAGAAGGTGGCCACTGACCTAAGTCTTAAAGGATAAGGAGCCCATTGAGCATTAAATTGAGAAGAGAATGGTTTCCCAGCAATAGGAACCCCTAGATGAAAGGTAAGAAAGCCTGAAAATGCCTGGGCAGACAATGGGCTCCACCTCTGATTTATCTGTAACAGTAAAAATGTCAGGGTGCCTCTAAGTGTAGTGAGTCCAGCCATCAATAAGTTCGGGTTGACCTAATGATTAACTAATTGATAACAAAGAGTTCCTAAGTGCTGTCTCCTCATTAGAAGCCTTTGTGATGTTGATTGAGATCATTAGGGTCTTTGAAAGGAGTTGGGCTCAGGTGAGACAGCTCTTCTGCCTGGATTTTCCCCAAGGAACACCTGAACAGCTGGTTCCAGGAGTGACGAGACCACAGGAGCTGAACCACCCAGCGACTGAAGGCACGGCTGCCTACCACTCCCATCTTTTGTGGAGCCTTTCCTGAGTAATGACATTTCCTTTTTCTCCCCTTCTCTTACCGTCTGTAATTCTGACATTGTCCCAAGCAACCCCAAAGCCCCGAAGGTGTGTGCAGGTCACACATCCTTTCTCCTCCAGGATCACAGAACTTCTGATCCAGTGCTGGTTAATTTCCTCACTCTCAACTTTTTCTCTTAACACCAAGGCTTGTAGACCAAGGCTTTGCCAACTTTGATGTCTCTGTGACTCACAGGTATTTTGTTACAATGCAGGTTCTGATTGGGTAGATGTGGGATGGGGATGTCTTGCATGTCTAACAAGCTGCCGGTCCATCCGTGGTCCACACTTTGAGAGGCTACAGACTGGATGGCAATTGCTCCCCAGCTCATTATCGTGAAATCTCCTTGCAAGAGTAACACAAAACTCAGTTAGCTCCGTAATTGATGGGATTTCCTCTGGGTCTTCCTTTTCGGGGAGCTGATAGCAATCTCTAGCACTGGTACAGCAACTTACTGTTTACAGAGCCATTTCCTGTCTGTCTTGTCAGTTCTCTTCCACCCATGATGTGAAGTAGTTCAAGGAAGCATTTTCTCCCCATGTGTCAAAGGAAGAAAGTGAGGCTCAGGGAGGTCTTCATTCTCCAAGCAGCTCAAGTCTGTGTGGCACTGAACTCACCTCTCCTAGGCTTGTCATCACCACTGCTCTGGTGTCCTCCGGCCTGGAGCAGAAGGAAGAGGTGATGGAGCACGTCCTAGAGAGAGGACACCTTGCCACACCCATTGGTGATGGACGCTGTCACCACCAGGGCTTCACTGTCCGTCATCCAGTCTTCTTAGAGTCTCAGCCATCGCTCCACACTTTAAAGTAGGCTGCAATGACCTTGTGCCCTCAGCGCTAGCCATCCTGCGTATACACCTTTCCTCTCCTCTTTACAACAACCCTATGAGATAAGATGTGTTCTTCTTCTCCCTTTTACAGCTGAGGAAAGAAAAGCCTGAAGAAGCTACATAGATGTTCAAGGTCACAGGAAGTTACAGAGCAGGATTCAGAGTCAGGTGCATTGGATACCCAACTCTGTTCCTATAGTAATCTGCTTACATCTCTTAAACATATCACTTATGCTCTTCATCTCTAAGTTCCCCACATCGTAGTACCTTGCTATTCTAGAAATGTCTGTTGTGTTCTAGAAACATCTGCAGAATAGAATGAAATTGAATTGAACTGAACGATGCTTTCTAATACATTATATTTCAATAGCTTATTGCCTCCTGAAGTGACTGGGACATAGGAACACGGTGTTTCACACTCTGAATAAAGTTAGTACAACTTTATGCCTCTGAAATTGCTACAGAGAAAATGTTACAAATGGAAGTACAGTTAGAAACAGGGCAGCTAAGGCAATATGATGATTTGTTTCTGTTTTCTAATTTCTTGTGGATAAAAGAGCCAAACTGTGCATAGATTTAGTTTACCTTTTAAAATTTTACTCTTAGCAATAATAAATTAATAATAATAATGGCTCTCTCTCTTTTTTTTTTGCGATATGTGGGCCTCTCACTGTTGTGGCCTCTCCTGCTGCGGAGCACAGGCTCCGGACGCGCAGGCTCAGCGGCCATGGCTCACGGGCCCAGCCGCTCCGCGGCACGTGGGATCCTCCCGGACCGGGGCACGAACCCGTGTCCCCTGCATCGGCAGGCGGACTCTCAACCACTGCACCACCAGGGAAGCCCTCTCTCTTTTTTTTTAACAGCTGTTATTTGCCAGATACAGCATCAGATATACATTATGTCCCTTAATCCTTACAAAAAGCCTAGAAAGTAGATGTTAGCATCTTTGGAACTATGGAAAATGATGCTTAGCAGGCCTAAGTGCCTGGCCCTAAACCACAGCCCTAGTAACAGGGTGTCCAGAGTTCCTCTGACTTTGCCTCTCCTCTTCGTTTTTACCACAGTTATCTTCCCGGTAGTGATGCAAAGTTAGTTTGAAAATGAGACCAGGTAGTCTCCTGTGAATGCTTTGAAGTCACTACACCATTTAGGTTGTTTTCTCATATTTATGATTTTTCATTCTCCACTCCACTCTCCCCACCCTTGAAATAGATGTGCCAATTGCTAGGTTACGGAGGAATAAGCTGAAGCCCACAGAAGGGTGATCATTACCAAAAGGCACCAGATTCAACTCTAAGAGAAACCATTTCACTTTGTGGTCTGTTCCCCGTGATGCTTATTCAGCTACAGCACATCTTTCCATTTCTGGTGAGACCGACCTATATTCCTTTTGGCCAAAGTCCATGCAAGACTTGCAGGCAGGGATAAATTAGGAGGTTGGGATATACACACTATCTGTATAAAGTAGATAACCAACAGGGCTTACTGAGTGTATAGCACAGGGAACTCTACGCCATGTTTTGTAATAATCTATAAGGGAAAAGAATCTGAATAGGAATATATATACATATGCATGACTGAATCACTGTGCTGTACACCTGAAACTAACATGATGTTGTAAGTCAACCATACTTCAATAAAAAGAAAAAAGAAACTTGCAGAGAGTGAAAAGAATAGGCACAGCATCATTCAGAGTCATCAAGAAGAGATATGGGGCTTCCCTGGGGGCGCAGTGGTTGAGAGTCCGCCTGCCGATGCAGGGGATGCGGGTTCGTGCCCCGGTCTGGGAAGATCCCACATGCCGCGGAGCGGCTGGGCCCGTGAGCCATGGCCGCTGAGCCTGCGCGTCCGGAGCCTGTGTTCTGCAATGGGAGGGGCCGCAACAGTGAGAGGCCCGCATAACACACACACAAAAAAAGAAGAGATATGTTTCCAAGCATGAAAATATTAACATTTCAGAGCTAATTTCATTTTAAAAAATCACCCAAATACCTCACTTACAATCTCATTCATTCAACCTAAATTCTTGTTGAAAGAATAAAATACAGCATCTAAAGTACATTTTGCTCTGACTTTTCAAGTGGTGAAAGGAAAAGAGAGATCATAAAAGCTATGTTCATGTCTGGCTCAAATTGCCAGTAATTTCCCTTTTATAGAATTGATCCTCTGTGAACGACTTCCCCTGAGTTCCTGGCATCGTTTCAGACATAAAAACATGATAAAAACATTGAAGAGGAGCCTTCAGTTCAGCGATGTGATAGTCTTGAGTTCATCGCTATCTGTCTCTGATATAAAAACAGGCATCGTGGGACTTCCCTGGTGGCGCAGTGGTTAAGAATCTGCCTGCCAGTGCAGGGGACATGGGTTCGAGCCCTGGTCCGGGAAGATCCCACATGCCGCAGAGCAGCTAAGCCCGTGTGCCACAACTGCTGAGCTCGCGTGCCACAAGTATTGAAGCCCGCACACTTAGAGCCCGTGTTCCGCAACAAGAGAAGCCGCCGCAATAAGCAGCCCACGCACCGCAAGGAAGAGTAGCTCCCGCTAGCCGCAACTAGAGAAAACCCCACGCGCATCAACGACGACCCATGCAGCCAAATTAATTAATTAATTTTTTAAAAAGGAAAGAACAGGCATCGTCTGGAAACACGTGGCTAGAAACTACAGTCTCAGCTTGGGATGGGGAGAGTTTGTACTTCTGTGACCTCCTCTAGATGCCTTATGGAACCCAGGGAAAGGATGGAAGGAAGACAGAAGCGTTTCTCTCCAACCCTTTATCCTCAGCACCTGATGTTAGGTGTAGTGTTGGCACCGATAACTTGTTTGTTGGCGGGGTGGAAGAAGGAAGGGAAGTGGGTGGGAGGAAGGAAGGAGCCTCCATCCTGCTCATCAGGATAGAAGAGGGCTTATCAAGAAGTGAAGCCACTTGAGCAAAGAGGCGGGGGTGGGAAATGGCCTGGACTAGAATTTCCGAACCTTCATGCTCAGGGCAGTGGCAGGGAGGGGTGAGGGCTGGAACGAGAGCAGGAACCCCGGGCTTCCACACCAAATGAAAGAGCTGGTCTTTATTCTCGAGAGGACGATCCTGGGTCAATGAGCGGTTTTAAGGAAAAGAGAGAGAAAACTGGAATTGTGTTTTAGAAACAGCACTGTGGCCGCAGTTGGGGAAGATGGGTTGGTGGGGGGATGAGTAGCTTTAAGGGGTGCAGAAAGGAAGGTCTAGGTGCCTGCTTGGGTCCTGGGGGTATCATGGCTGACTCCCAGGTTTCTCAGGCAGAGGTGACACAGGGGAGAAGCCGGTTTAAAATGTCCAGTGAAGAACATGAGAAATGGCCGTTCTCTGTTGCTTTTCTGTTTCCCTTTCATTTAGTTTGGACAAGAGAGGCAACACGAGTTCAATGACGCCTTTCTTTCTTCAGCCCTGTGGGTCATTCACCGAGGAGGTAGGGAGGGGAGCCGTGAGGAGGGCAAGGGCGAGGGGTATTAGCAAACACGGAGCGAAAGCCGCCGACGGGTTGCTAAACAGAGCGCGCCCAGTCGCCGGCCAGCACCTGCCGCGACTGGGACGCCCAGCGCTGCCGTGTCCCTGTGTCCCCGGGGGCGGCCGCTCACCCCACAGGCCGTTTCCAAACGAAGAAAGACAGCAAAGCCTGGGCCCCAGTGGCACCTTTAGGGACTCGAGGACTTGCTTTAGAGACGGTTCTGCCAGCTTTAACTTTTAGAGTTTATTTTTTATTACAGGGATTTTTAAATTTTATTTTTGGGCATGGGGGTTTTGTTGTTGTTTGTTTCCAAACAGCTGCAACCTGCCTGCACAATTTTAAAGCGCCGCTTCTGCCCCCGGGGCCGCTGTCTCCTTGCTTCCTGCGCGTCTGAGGTTCTGGATGGCCAGTAGCAGGAACCAGCTGAACGCACGCCCCGGGGGGTCTCCACAGAGACCTCCCCGCGCTCCCGGGGCGCCTCGGTTCAGAAGCCCAGGCTCCCTTCCCGCTGAACTCTGTCCCTCGAAGAGAAATGGCTTTTTTCCTTCCTCCAAGGTCTCTGTCTCTCTCAATCTCCCTGTCTCTGTCTCTCTCAATCTCCCTGTCTCTGTCTCTCTCAGTCTCCCTGTCTCTGTCTCTCTCAATCTTCCTGTCTCTGTCTCTCTCAATCTGTCTCTATCAGCCTGTCTCAGTCTTTCTCTGTCTCTCTGTCTCTGTCTCTCCTAACCTCTGTCTGCCTCTCTTTCTTGATTTCTCTCTCTCTCTCTTTTCAAATTTCAAAGCATCCCCCTGAAAGGCTGACTATTCAGGGCGGGCAGAATGAGGCCTCTCTCGGGCTGGGCTGCCGTCAAAGCCGCGCGCACTTCTGAAGCGGCTGCCCCCGGTCCACCCTGGGCGGTGGCGGTGGCGATGGCGATGGCGGCGGGCGCCCCTGCGGCCCGACTGGCCATCTGTATGCAAATCTCCCTCCGCAGCCGCGGCAAACTCGCCGCAGCGCGGCCGGCCGGCGGGCCGTGCGCTCAGCAATTACCCGTGCACGTCGGGCCTTTGTGCCCGCGCGGGCTTTGTGGGTGCCGAGGCTGCCAGCACCTGCCCCGCGGAGGTGGCAGATGGCGGGACTTGGCAGCAATATGGAAGTTCGCCTGAATGTGGCCGAGCCGCAAATGGACATCTTTTATTTCCTCCTGGGGGTGGGGAGCTGAAGAGAGGGGATTAGTGCTGGATTGCCATCCACTCACACACTGGGCAGATATTTATTGAGGGCCTACTATGTGCCCCTCACCCGGCGGTGTAAGGGGGAGCCCCACAGAGGGGGACACGGTGTGGGCGTTTTCCTGGGAGGAAAGAAAAACAGGGAAGCGGCTACTGACATTCAAAATTGCTCCATATGCAACTGGTTGAGCAAAGCCTCTTTTTCATTCCTGGGGCCCGTGGACCTGGTTGGCCCCCAGGGCTCCTCCCTCCCAGAGCCCCACCCCCAGAGCCCTCCCAGGGTGGGGCGCGCGGGGCTGAAAAGCCACGGAGTGCTTCCTACCCACAGGATTGTGTTGTCCTGAACCCCAGCTCTGAAGAGAGAAAAGGGCTGTTTCTTTGTCCACCGACCCGCCCCCAGAGCGAGGGTCGACTGTGGAGACCGGCTGTGGCCACCTCTCTGATGCAGGCAGGACCAGCCCGCTCCCCAGTGCGCCTGTGTCGGGTCCTCGTTGTGCTGAGTCCTGGCGCGTTTGCGCAATTTCAAGTGCCTACCATCCGCAGTAGCTCAGGAGGTCCCTCAACCATTCTGCTAGTCGCTGTTATCTCCACTTGATGGAGAAGGAAGCTGATTCAGAGACGGTTAGTGACGACAGAGATCTCAGGGTGACCCGGGAGGGGAAGCCGGACTCAAGCCTGGGTCTCCTGGCCCCCCATGTTGAGCTCTGGGGATGGCAGGGTGGTGTCTCCTTCACAGTGAGTTGGCTTCTGCTTCCCAGGACAATTCCAATGCCGGGCTATTTAGAGAAAACATCTGGTCAGGGCCAAAACATCCTTTTTTATTTCCAAATAATGTATATACCTGGCACGGCACTCCACACCTAAGCCTCACTTCGTCCCTGACCCTCCACCCATCTCTTTACCCCCGCTGTCACTGCATGTGCCGTTCCTTCGTTGGTTCCGAGCTCCTTGTTCCTTGCTTAGGTGTATCTGCCGTGAGCTACCTCCTGTGGGAGCCCAGGGCTTTGGAGCCATACCTGCATATCTCCTGCTCTAATTTATGGAACGAATTGTGTGAAAGCATAGATGAAAGCCCGCTAGGAAAGCTGCCACGGTTCTTACATTTCCCATCCGTAAGAACAATGAGTAACATTCCCTGAGTAACATTTCATTCTGTTAATGAAAACAGAACTACCAGGCAAATCCAAATACTATGTCAACACAGGGAAGGGAGGAAGTCAAAGCTGGGCTGAAATGAGAGCCAGGGATGGGCAAAGGCGAGGCTGGGGTTTGGACCAGCAGCTGAGGGAGGAAAGGATTGGGGCAGGGACAGGATGCCTGCATGGAGCAGAACTGACATGGTTTATGCAGTTGAATGGAACATAGTCAAAATGTCCAGTGTGGTGTTTGGTGCTAGGGCTGGCTTCTATCACATAGGAGTTACAGACCCCTGGGAACTAACCCCAAGGACAGGGTCCTTGCCTGTCCAATGCTGATATCCAGAAATAGCTCCCAGCCCCACACGCCACGGTTGGGGCTGCCTGTACTGCCCAGCGTTCCTGGAGGTGCCGGGATGTCTGGAAAACTGCCTTCTGCCTACTTCCTGAAGGAAGGGACGTTTCAGGCACACTGGGAGCTGAATTCAATTTAACACATTTGTACTGTGACGAGAAGCCAACTTCAGTGGGAGGAGTCATTTTCAATGGGGTGAAAAAAGACCCAGAAATGGGAAGAATGCAGGGGTACTCGGGGAATAGGGGGTACCCTAATTTAACTAAAATAAAAGTCTGTGAGAACAAAGTCTCAGGTCTGTGCCTTAGCCTGCTAGGACTGGACTGGTCAGAGAAGTGAGTAAGGTAGGGAGATGGGTGAAGCAAAGGGAGACAGCATTTTAAAGATAAGGAGATGTTTCTTCCTTGATATAAGATGAGGCACACTGGAATGGGGTAAGAGGAGAAGAATTTTGTCGCCTGGAGTCAAATTTACCTTATCTGTATATTTAGGATACGATTACCTACCTAACAGAATTGCTGTAATTAAACAAGGAATGTGTGGGAACATGCCGGACACATGGTAGGGACTCAATGGCTATTTGATAAGTGAGTGGATCAATGAGTGAAAGAAAGAATGGAAGGATGGATGGACAGGCAAACGGATGGTAGATGGATGGAGGGAGGGAGGAGGGGGGTACAAATGCCAGTTGCTGAGTCTGTTCTTCAAGATCCTGTTTAAGGGCTGCCTCCTCCAAGAAGACTCCCAGGACCTCCACCTATCCTAATTCCCACCCCCCATGTGACCCCTCTTACTACTCCCTGAATAGCAAAAGTATTTCTTCCCCTCTTAAGCTGCTATAGAGGACAGACCTTGACCTTCTCAGTGGCCACTGACTCATGCGACAGAGGTTGGAAATAAACATGAGGGAATACTGTCCAACATTCTAGAGGAGTCCTTGGGTTCATTGTGTAGATACTGTTTTTTGGTTTGGGTTTGGGTTTGGGTTCTAAACCACATCTTTTCCTGGAAAATTCCACTGACTCAATGTTGGAACTAGAAACTTCAACATGGAAGAAATCGTTAGGTCCAATCTCTCTCCTAGTGCAAGAAGACACCCCTGCCACACACACACACGCACATCCCTTTCCCACCTCGTCTCCTGATCCTGTCAGCAGCGGAGAGATCCCTGCCCCCCAAGCTGTCTGCAGCCCTGCTGGACAGTTCTGCACATTACAGAGTTCTGCCTCTGGTCAAGCCCCGTCACACATCCGGTGGGAGCCTTCTGACCCCAGGGGATCTTTCTACTGAATTTCCTGACAGTGAAACTCATTTGGACCCTAAAAAGGGTGAGCACTCTGTTAACTGACTTTCCGTGTGCCGGTGTAGCTCCTCCTCTGATCTAGACAGTGGGCTCTTAGAGGGAGGGGCTGTACCTTATTCCCCTCCATCCCCCACTGTCCTTGCCCAGTGCCTGGCAAGGAGGAAGTGCTTCTTCGCTCTCTGAGCGAAAGCTTACTGAATTCCTACTATGTATCAGGCACCAGGGACATAAAGATGAATAAAGCACTATGACTTTCTTCCAGAAGCTCTATGTAGCCCCCAAACATTTGTTGCTGGAGTGATTAAGTTAAAATCCATAATGGGCTTCCCTGGTGGCGCAGTGGTTGAGAGTCCGCCTGCTGATGCAGGGGACACGGGTTCGTGCCCCGGTCCGGGAGGATCCCACATGCCGCGGAGCGGCTGGGCCCGTGAGCCATGGCCGCTGAGCCTGCGCCTCCAGAGCCTGTGCTCTGCAACGGGAGGGGCCCCAACAGTGAGAGGCCCGCGTACCACCAAAAAAAAAAAAAAAAAATCCATAAGACTACCTTCCCTGGGGACGCTTCCAGCTGGAATGGTGACAGAGAGACACAAGACCCCCTCCACCTGCGCTGAGCCCCTCAAAAAGCACAAAAGGACCCCACAGGATGCCTGTGGGACCAGAGAGACCAGAGGTGACATCACGACGGTGCAGCCCTGTTTGTCTTTCACTGTGAAGAAGCCCATCTGACGTCTCTAGAAGCCCTGCTTCTGGTCACGAGGAGGGAAGCTAGGGTTGTTTCAGTGGAGATACAGGGACCTGGGCTTAACATCTGTGGGCAGATCATTTAGTCTCTCTGAGCCTCAGTTTCCTGACTTCGAAAGAGGGATAAATCACCACCCTGTACGGACTGTTGTGAGGATCAAGTGAGATAACGTGTGCCCCACGCAGACCTCATCACACGTGCTCAAAACACAGCAGTGGTCAGGAGCCTCGTGGGCAGAACCTGTGATCAAAGAAACAGTTGAAAAGATGGCTCCCGTTTCCCAGAAAGATGCAGCTGTCTGCGTGGGCATCGCCTCGGGGACATTCCGAGGCCCAGACAGGAGGCAGGAAGATTGTGCTGGCCTCGTAAGACCCTGCAGGGCCACAGCTGAGCTGCCCCCCGGGAAACTCAGCCACCGTTGCACATCAAGTCCCAGAAGCTAGTCCTCGCTCTTGTGCCTGCAAAGCAAGGGAACGCCTCGTTTTACCAGAAAACTGACCTTTGGTTATAAACAGCGTATATGTTTAGAGTTTGGAGACAGGAAGGACTCTGGACACCTAGGGGACAGCCGGGCCAGGGCTGCCATGAAACCCAGCACGTCTGCTCCCCAGAGCGGGGCAGGCCTCGTGCCCCAGAGAGCCTGACCCATCACTCCTCGTGATTCCTTTCCTTTGCACTGAGGGCAGAGCGACAGTGCACACACTTCAGTGGCAAGAGTAATGGGCCCACAGAGAAAGCAAGAAAGGACTGCATTGGGCAATGCGATTCCCGAGCAGATGTCATTTTTTGAAAAACAGAAAACAGCATGATGTGTGTGTGTGTACGCGCACACACGTGCACGTACATGTGAATGAAGGGAGAGAACGGCACTGGGAACCAAAAGACGAGTTCTGGATCCAGATCCGCAGGGAACCAGCCATGCTGGCACAAGGCAGTCATGCCCTCTGGGCCACATCTGAGCATACGAGATAGTGGACCAGACGCTTTCTATGGTTGCCTACGAGCAGAATCAAACGGATGCTGGACGCTAACGCACTCACTGAGGCAGCGATGTACACATGTGCTTCCTCATCTGCCCACCTGCTCCACCCGAAGTCTCTGTGCTTTCCCACGTGATAGAGATGTGGACTTTTCCCAGCATCCCCTCAAAGAAAGAGTTTACTGTACCTGTCACATGTGGACGGTTGATTTTCTTTTCTTTTTTTTTCTTTTCTTTTTAGTTTTTGAGGATTGATTTCCAAACAACCAAAGGGAAAGAAAGCAGAGGGGGAGGGAGTTGAGGAGAAAAGGAGCCCATTTCAGAGCACACCCTAGGCTTCAAGTCTTGGACACGGAAGTTTCACGTGTGACTTCACTTAATCAGAACAATGAGCCAGAAAGAGCGGTGGGCGCTATTTTCATTGTTTTTGTAGATAAAGTGAGTGTGGTTCATATATGACTTTCCTGAGGTCCCACGGCTAGGAAGCGGTAAAATCAGAATTCAGTCCTAGGTCCCGCTGGATCCAAAGCCTGCGCCCTCTCCTGCACCCGTCAGGAGAAGCTCGCACCAAGGGGACCCTTCAGAGGGCGAGGCCCGCCCTTCCGACCAGAAACATCCTTTGACCTGGGTCACAAGTCAAAGTCTGCCAACAGGAACACAGTTCCCATTCATGGGCCGATCCCCAGGGAAGGGAATACTCTTTTCAAAGCAAAGACTAAGTTCTCAAAACACCCAACTAAAGCCCCTTTCCCACCTCCCTAGATAACCCAGCTGAAGCAGAAGGTGATGGAGGAATGGGCCGTGAGCACCATGAGAGGAGGGAGGGAATTTGGAAAAAAACAAAAACACACAGGACGTGCCTGAGACCAAAGCATGCTGACTTCACACCTCTCTGAGAGCCCTGTAGGTAAGCTAAGGGCAGCCCAAGGTACCAGCGTGCCACCAACTCACTGGATGATTATAACACTAGTTCTTTCACTCTTTCTGGCCTTGGTTTCCCCACAAGTTCAAGGAACCCTTGTCGACCGAACACTCTGTTACCTGGTGCCTGGAGATTGGTGCTGGGATGAAATGCTAAAGAAGAGCCGTGTCCCCAGTGTCTCCCGGTCTGGCGGGGATGACAGAGACGTAAGCAGACAATGCGAGCTCATCCTGACGACATTCTAAAGAAGCCTTTGAGTCAAGAGGTCCCTGAGTTCATCCTGGTGTTGTCGAGTCTCATGGCATCATCCAGGGGCAGCCAGCTTCTCATAATCTGGATCCACAATGATGGAAGGTGGCATCCTGGGGCCGAGGGAGAAAAGGCAGGGAGAGCAGAGGGAATCTCTGGTGTGCAAAGTGGACAGCAAGTCGTGATATCCCAGAGACGTTCCTCTCCTTCTGCCAGAACAATCCACCCTGGCCGGGCTGGCCTCCAGGGATGCTGTGTCTGGGACTGCCTGCCCTCCATCACCTCCCGTGAATGCACTTCTCCCAAGCCTCCCACTGTCCTCATCCTCCAGACAGTGACACCCTCAGGAACGGACACTCTCCCTTCAGACTCCACCCTGATCCACTGGTTTTGACCCACACCGCATCTCTCATCCTGCTCTGGACTCTCCGGCCCCCGATACCACTAACTGTTCCTACTCCGGCATCACTCCACCCCGAGGGGATAATGCAACACCTGTCACCTTGCCCTTTGCCATTCCGAAGCCCCTCCCAGCGCCACTCAGGGGACCCCAGATAAGGCCCCTTGGGTCAGCCCGTCCCCAAATCCTCACACCCCAAGGCTGCCATCTTGGGCTTCCTGGCCTCTTAGGCAACAGTAGTAAACTTTATATGACAGTTAGCTGTGTCTGGCAAACTGTGTCTGTTTTGATTATGTTACAAGTATTAACTCATTTCGACTTCACGACAATCTTAAAGAGAGATACTGTAATTATCCCCGTTTTACAGATGAGAAACTGAGGCACAGAGAAGTTAGGTCCCTTGCCCAAGGTGACCCAGCTGGTATGGTTCAATTGGAGAGTCAGCCCCAGGCTGTGTATTGGCTACAGCCTTCTGTAGCTCCTCAAAACCTAGGCGCTCCCCACCTCAGCACCATACCCACACACAACACACACTCATAGACACACCACACTCACACTTCATGAGCACATCCACACAAAAGACAACACCCAGACACACTCACACACACAAGTAAAATACACACTCACATGCGCATCTAGAGTGCCTACAATCCTACCTTCTCCGTCTTCAAGTCCTTTTGTTTCTCGAAGGCTGCATCTGTTGACCTCCTCCAAGAAGCCTTGGCCAGTCTCCCCGCTGACAGTGCCCTCTCTCTGCAACTTGTTCAGCACGTTTTTTCACTCTTATGTCCCTGGCACTTAAGCCCTATGATGTGACCCCCAACTGCGTTGCTGGCTTCTGGCAAGAGGCATCATGTACCCATCTTGGGGATCAACTCAGTGCCAATCAGTCTGCTTTGCAAGTTCCACTCCAGTCTAGCTGTTGAAAGCATAAGTGAATGAAGAGGCGATGGTGTTTATCACTGAGCACTCCGCTTTCATCCCCACCCCGACCAGCTCCCCGAACGAAAACAACAAAGAATTTCAGTTGGTGCCTTTTACTCAATTCCTAGAAAGATTGTGTTCTGCAAATACATTGTCAATTTTCTATTTGCAGTTGATGCTAACTATTTGGGATTTTGTATCTGCGAATTCGCCTACTCACTGAAATTTATTTCTAACCCCCAAATCAATCCTCATGGTGCCTTTACAGCCATTCCTGAATGTGGGCAAAGTGGTGAAAACTTTGAGTCACCTGATGCACCTGTTCCGGCTGAGGCTGAACAGGGGGATGCTCCGTCTTCTCGTCTCAGTTCTCGTTACTGTAAACAGGGTCCTTTTCTCAGTCTATCCAGTGCTGTGGTTTTCACACTTTTGTGCTTTTGGGGGTGATTTTATTGTTTAAAATGGCCCCCAAGTGTAGCGCTGGAGTGCTGTCTAGTGTTCCTAAGTGTGAGGCTGTGACGTGCCTTACGGAGAAAATACCGTGTGTTACATAAGCTTCACGCAGGCGTGACTTACAGTGCCGTTGACCCTGGGTTCAGTGTTAATGAATCCACAGGATATATTAAATAAGGTGTCTTTAAACAGAAACACAGATGAAACAAGTCTATGTATTGACTAATTGACAAAAATGTCATGACCAGAAGCTCACAGGAACCTAACCCTGTATTTCCCTCAGGAGCAATGGCTCAGTATTCACTGACTCAGTGTTTGCAGAGACTTTATAGAGCACAACTACCGCAAATAACTTATGAATAGATCTTTTTCGGATCTATATGAATATATGTGTGTGTGTATGTACAGAGATTATATATATATGTATATACATATGGAATATATATAGTTCCCTTCCTATCAATAAAAAGCATCATTTTAAATCACTTACAAACATTTCGAAAGCTACTTTATCTTTTCTTTGTGAGTTATCAAAAAGAAAATGGTGACCACATCCAAAGACCCATCTCTTAACTTTTGAGTTTTACAATCTCTTTTGAAGTTGAGTAGCATTGGGCCAGCTCTGAAGCAAAGAAAGCCCGGGCCTGCCCTCCTGAATCCGAAATCCCCCATGTTGGAGACCCCAGGACAAGGCGTTCTCGGCAGAGTTCTTGCGTGGTCTACTTAGGGCTGCCAGCTCCGAAGAAGAGGAATCGGTTCCCTTCCTTAGAAAAAGCTTCAGGTACCAATTGATGTCAGCGCTAGGAAACATTCCTAGTCAGGGAATGGCAGAAAAATTCCATGGAGAAGCCCGCCGAAGCCACCTGATTCAGGTCCCAAAAGAGCTCCAGTCGACACCATTCTGAAAACATGAGTGTGAAGTAAGAAAAATTATAGTCAAAGCCATTTTCTGACTACTCCTAAATAATCCTTTGTAGGTGACCAGCCCCACCCCCAGAATTCTCCCAGGGACGGCTCACCTTAGTCCTTGCTGCTACAATTTCATCCCCTTCCTGCCTAATCCGTTCTCAGCCCACAAAGACAAAGCATGGCTCCCTTCTGAATGACACCCATTCACGTCCCCCAACACTGTGATTAGACCCCCCTTGGGCGGCCTTCTTTGGTTAAATGATCCTCATTCATTGAACTTTTCCTCCTCTGACCTATATTGCTGCCCTTATATCAATTTCCTGGCTCCTTTTTGGACTCTAGGTGAAGAATGTGAAAAATGCTCCCCCTTGGCTAGGGTCTTATAACATCTCTCTCTTTTCATTCCATCCTGGGAAGTCAGGCATATGCCAGACCCTCTTTTTAGAAAAGAAACCATCGCCCAGTTCATTTTCTTAATTTGGCCTCACCACGCTTAATTCACGATACGTTCTAAGACTCAGAGAAGCTCTGTTGTTGCTGTTGAGCACCTATGCAAGTTATATTAGGATAATGTATTCAATTCTAGAAAACCCAGGTAAAGGGAGTGCTGACGATTATCCATACTATTCCTATTTTTAAGACATAGGCACTCAGAAACTGTCACAATAAAGGGGGGATTATGCTATTTTCTGTTCCTAATTAATGTATAAAATACTATCTTTCCCTGTCTCCATCTCTCACCTCCACTTCCAAGACACATGTATGGGTGTTGAGTTCCCGTCGATTAATTCATGGCACTTGGAGGCATCACTGTTCTCTCTTCCAGGTGTCATTTACTGTAATCACCTTGGAAAATGAAAGCCATTTTCCTGAAGCCAGGGAGTAGGCAGATACTCATTTGCATCCCCTATTTCAAGCCCTAAGTTACTCTCCAGTTCCCCAGAGGTCAGGCTAGAGCAGTGGTTGTCATTGCTTCTGTTTCCTGCCAGCTCCCTCGGCTTGCTGGTGGCTGTCCTTGCAAAGGAAGCATGTGGTCCTAGCTTTCTTCCCGGGCCCCAGGGTTATTGAAAACGTCCGTGGTGTGGCCACAGTCTGACAAATAAAAGTCAACATCATAAGTACTGGATGTGTAATATCACTGAGATAGACCGCAAAATGGCAAAATGACCAAAATCTGGCACGGGGGCAAGAATAGTTGAAGATCTGGGCTGTTTTGTCTGGAGAAGAGAACATTCAGGGCGGCATGAAAACTGCCTTCACATGCCTGGGGGCTCTCATGTGGAAGAGGGATTAGCCTTAGGCTGTGTGGTCTCCAGGGAAAGGACAAGAAAGCCATGAGTGGAAGCAGAGAGAAAAAGATTTCAGCACCACATCTCACAGACTTTCCAAAGTGGATGGAAAGTGCACGTGTAGCTAGCACTTGCTGGATTCCTACTATGTGTCAGGTGTCCTGCTGGTCACTAGGCATGTTACCTCCCTTCATCCTCGCGAGAACTCAGCAAGGCAGATGTGACGATGCACATTTCCTAGTTCCAGAAACTGAGGCTCCCAGGGGTAGGGGGTCCTGCGCCCGGAAGAAGGAAGGTCAGGATGGGAATCCAGCCAGATCTACCTGACTCCGAAGCTCTGTGTTAGAGGAGGGGATTCAGCAGCTGATGCGGTCCCGCCTTGAAAGATACACAAGAAATTTGTAGCCATGCTGCAGGGGAATCCAGCAAGGATAGGTGTGAGAACCCACCTCTTCGAGGGACACTTCCTGCCCTGAGCCTACCACTCAGATGCCACCAAGTGCAAATCGAAAAAGGGGCTTTTTTGTGTGTGTATATTGAAATCATAATGTGAGCAGCTATGTCTGAGCTGTCTGTGTGTCTGCAGTATGCTGGACAGTGTAGTAGGCATTTAACAACATTACTCCCATCTCTCAGTCCTCACACGATTCCGCCACGTGGTTCAAATAAACACACTTGGCTCAAAGAGGCCAAGTGACTTGGCAAGACCACACACAGCTCGGCACTGGCAGAAGAGCTCCAAATCCACCAGAATTCTGAGAAATGGCCTGCATCTCTGAGCAGAAGTGAATATTTACACCAGGGGAGGCAGAATAGTATTCTAAGTAAGTGGTTAGACTCTGGAGCAAGACCCATGTTCTAACCATTCCCTGCTGTGTGACCTTTGGGAACTTACTTGACCTCTCTGTGCCTCAGATTCCTCATCTGTGAGATGGAGACGGTTGTAAGAATGAACTAAATTAAAGCATTTAGATCTCTGACTGATCTTGGACTGATGGTAAGTGCTATACAAGTGTTGGTGATTATAATTCTTTTTTATCTGGGTGGATTAAACTGCTCAGAAATAATCATGGAGAGTGTGATGAGAGGGGCCCCCTGACTCCCCAGTTTGTTCACCAGGGTTGACCATCATTTGTCCCATCTCTGCTGGAGATGGAACCAAAAGGCTGCTTTGCAGCCAGAGAAAGGCAACTGCCCTCAGCTGCTGAGTGCCCCATAAATGTGCCTATGCTGGAACTTCTCAGAGCGTAACTGCCCATCCATCACATAAGTTTTCACAAGCAGCTGGCAGGTCCCTACTGAACCACTCACTGAAATGAAGAGGCAACTGGGCTTTCTCCACAAAAGGGGCCCCTCTAGGTTCGAAAGCAGGCAAGGCTTCACCTCCCTAGTGCCGAGTGGGAGGGGTAGATCAGCCACCCAGTCTAGGAGAGAGATGGTCACGGCAGAAAGAACGTGATGAGTTAGAAATAGATGACATCGTTCACTAAAAGTACTAATGAGCACTGACCATCCCTCGAGTTTTGCTCAGTCCTGAGTATTCCTGCACCTGACTGGGGCAAAGGGCAAGATTCAGGAAGAAGTTTCGAGCATAGAATCAGATTAGGAGGGAGCAAATGCTAACGAAGCCCTGCTCTGTGCCGGGCGGTCAGCACACGTCATCCTCCGCCGTCTCCTCAGGTTGGAGACGAGGACCAACCAGATCAGACGGCCTGAGTCACACTACATCACACAGACCCTAGATGGGGCGACCAGCGCTTGCATCTACATCTGTTCAGCTTCCAGTCCTGCCCTCATCTCACCCACTCCACTGCAGGCACCCAAGAATCTCCTTTTTCATAAGGGCCTGTTTGGGGGCCACCGAAAGCAGTTTCTGGCTCATAATGATGTAAAGCCCTGCGTGCTCTGTCACACACGCTGCTGTGGAGCTTGGGCGTGAATGTGCCAGGGTCAGCACCCGCCCAGAGCCAGCTGACCTCAGGAGAGCGCTGAGGCCCTCCAGGACCACCGGCTTGGAGGGGAGCAGAGCGAAGGGCCCCACCTCAGCCCCTCCTCCTGTGTCCTGCGGGCTCCAGCTGACTCTCCAAAGCAGGCAGCCACTTCAGCTGGGCCCATAGCTGCAAACAGCTGTGCGGGGGAAAGGCAGCGCCCCAATGCCCATCCTGAGGAGAATAAAGCCAGGCCTATACTGAAATCCACTGCTCCGCAGAAACCAATCATTCCTGCTCATTAGCGAGCAAAGAGCTGCCTCTCAGGGCTCCTTTTCCTCCTTGCAAACAAAACAAAACAAATCTTTCCTATGGATTTCATTTGCTATTTAATGCAACCTAATGATTTCCAATTGGAACCATATTTGTATCTGTATTGACTTATTAATAGCACATCCATTTTCCACGCAATAAAGCCTGAACATGAACTGATGACTTTGACCGAAATGCATTAGGTAGCATTAAAGATTAAATAAACACTGTTTGTATGAATAATGCTTAATGTCTTCTATTTGTCAGTCTATTGAAAATGGATCTCTGGGTATTTCAAGCCGGGGTTCCAAGGAGTGCATTTTGAACATATTATGAGTAATGAGTACGCATTAGGATGTGGAATGGTTTCCAGGCGATCGCTAGAGCTTGTTACAATCCACTGTATTTTGGTTCATTGGCACAAATCATCCCGTCGTTGATGGCAAAAGCGAAGCACCATGAGGACCAAACTGAAACATGTGGCTGATTCCAGAAAGCAACTTAGAAACGACTTAAAAGAGAACTGAGGAAACTATTCCTTTTCCCTCCCTCTGGGCACACTAGTCACGTTTGTCCACTTTAGTCATCGTTGATCTTTGCCGTTTCTCCTTATATGTTGGTAGACTGAGTTCCACACTGGAGCTTGGAAATGAGCTCCCTGCTGGCTCTGCCACTAGAGAAGGGGGGGCCCTGAGTGGAGATGGTCCTAGCCAATCCTCTCTGGGTCCTAGCCAATCCTCTCTGGGTCCCAAGTCTCTACCTAGAAGAGGACACAATCGGGTTAGATGATGACCTGAGGGCCCTGAATGCTCTGACTTTTCCTTGACACTGTGATTTCACTGAGGATAAATGTTCTCTTTGCCTTGGTGTCCCCAGGGTCCAGGACAGGGTCTGACACCTTTCAGACACTTTGGCCAAGTTTAGAAGTCAGATTTTCCTGGCAGACCTGACTTCAATAGGCCAATAATAATAATAATTAGAATAATATAACTATGATTAGTTATGTAATGATATAACTACTACTGCATATATTATATATACTTACACAGGACCTACTGTGGGCAGGCAGGCAGCCAGGTAGGTTATGTACATCACCTCTAATTGCCTCAATAATCTCCAAAGACGTTACCACCATTGCATACCGTGGATGACTTCCTTCATTTGTAATGACTGACATTATCCCCCAGATTATTATTAGGTGGTACAATGTTTTCACATCACTCTCTTTTGGATCCTGACCATGGAGCTGTTAGGCAGGAAGGTTTTATACCCATTTCACAGATGTGAAAGTAGGGCCCAGGCAAGCAAAATGACAGATGGTTTCCTCCCTGGTCGCTTCTTTGTCTCTTTCTTTCCGGGCCTCTCTCCTTCTCTTCCTTCCTTGCCCTCAGGTTCTCTGTCTTCCAGGCTTCCTCCTGTAGTTTCCCAGCAACCCTCTCCATGCCACCCCCAATCTCTTTCACTTTCTCACACTTTGTTCCTCTTGCTTCTGTGACAGTAGGGAGGGGCCTTCAGAAGCTGGTATTAGCAAGAGGTCTTTTGGCCCAAGTTTTAAAAGTAAGCCAGCTGGTGAATGTGGAAATCATCTGTCTTCAAATCTTAGCATGGTGGATCTGGAAAGGCCTTCAGCCTTGAGCCAGCCTAACTCCTAAATTTTAGAGATGAGGAAACGGAGGCACGGGGGAAATGATCCTCCTCGGACCCCTCTGCCATGTGTCCCCCGTTCCTTATGGTCAGCTTTTTTCACGTAAGCAAGGTGGAGACATATCCTGTTGCCATCAGTTCCGTCTGCATCTGTCTGTCCTCCAGCCTGGACCACAGGGCAAATAGGGTTGGTTCTGCCTGCCACAGCACTTCCACCGTAGTGCAGAACCGGCTGTCACACGGCAGGGGTGGTGGCTTCCCAGACGAACAATCACCAGATTGTTGGTTACAGCTGTGCACAGACAGCTGTACTAGCGTCCCTCGCGCCATATGGCTGGGGAAGGAGCGGCTCCGAGCGTGGTCCGAGAGAGCCTGTGCTTCACCTGTCCCCTGCCTCTCAGGAACGGCTCTGCCCTCCCCCAGGAATCCCCCTGCAGAAGCCTCTTATAAGACCAGCCTCAGTCTAACCATTCCAGCTGCCACTAAGTGGTCCTGCACAGAGACTGGGCCTTCGCATCTGAAGTTGGAGTGATTATTTCCACTTTAGGTTGAAAAAAACCCTGAGATTCAGGTTGAACTGCTTAAGATCACATAGTGGGTGAGTGTCAGGGCCGAGATTCAAACACGGAGCAGGCTAATTCCACCGCTGAGGCTGAGCTTGTGTCTCTCTCTCCAGGTGGTTGGGGACTCCGGGTCCTGGCTTCATTCCAGGCCACTCTCGGCTCTTCTGACCTGTGCTGAACCCTTACCTCACACCACACATGACAGGGACTAAGAGAGAGTGAACAAGACGCAGACTCCACCCTCCAAGCACTTACAATCTAATAAAAATAATAACCGTTGACCACGCACCACGTGAAAACCATGGATCAGGCGCTGACATGATTCTGTTATGATTTCCATAACAACCTTTGCTCTTCGTTACTGCGATCCTCGTTTTATAAACGAGGAAACTGAGGCAAAGAAATGTTGGAGTAAGTGGTCCACGGCCACAGAGCTTTTAAGTAAAAATGCCAGCCTTCAAACCTGTGGCCATTTCCTTCCCACCACAAGACAAGGAGAAAGGCAACATGCACTTGAGCCACGTGAATGCCTGGCGGGTGGCGTGAGATCAGCAAGGGCACCTGGGCCCGATCCCAGGCTTCAGTAGACAAATGTGGCACCTGAGTCAGGGGAAGTGACAAGACCTGGAGCAGGGCCCCAGCGAGGGCAGGAGGTGCAGAGAACAGTAAGACCCAGTGTGACCTCAGTGGAGGTGAGCGAGGCAGCCCCGAACATTTGTTTCACACCCACGTGCCAGGCTGGTTTGCAAACATTATCTACTTCCATCCTTTCAGCAGCAGCCCCCTAAGGGAGCCCTTCCCTCTTCATTTCTCAGATGAAGAAATGACATCTCTTTAAGTCTCCCAAGATGCTGGGTGGTAAGCAAAAATCATTCCCTTGGACCGAAGGTCCTCAAGATCATGCCCTTAGTCCTAAGTGGCTTTAAATCCTCGGCGGGCCTGGCTCAGGCCGGGCTCACGGGAGGCCCTGGCACAAGGCGTCGACTTCTGTGTGGATTTCATCACAGCCTCGTCCTTTTGTCCACAACGTCCGTGGAGCATCTGTTTATCGTGTGGAAACCAAGAGGACAAGGTTAACTGGTCCTCTCTCACCAGCATTCTCAGGGGGGCGACAGGTCTCTATCTGTAAGTCACAGGCATGGTGTTAAAGGCAAGATAGCAGGTCTAGGGGCTGGGAGTTCAGCCCTCGCTCTGCACACACAGCTGGGGGACCTTGGAGCAGTCATTTCACCTGTCTGGTTTTCCATCTGGAAATTGGGGTTTTTAAAAAAGATTTTAGGTGGAATTCCCTGGCCGCGTCCAGAGCTTAGGACTCGGCAATTTCGCTGCCGGGGCCGGGGTTCGATTCGCGGTCAGGGAACTAAGATCCCGCAAGCGTTGTGGCGCGGCCAAAAATAAATACGTAAGTAAAGTTAGGCTAACATGAAAGAAAAAAATTCTTAAATAAAAAAGATATTAGGGAAATGACATCTGCATGTTGATAGGGGCTAAAGCGACAAAACGTCCGGTCCTAAGAAGAGATGAAGAGGAACCGCGTGAGACCATAGGGAGCCACGGAAGCCTTCGGAAGACAGTCTTTTGCCCAGGTGCACGCTGAAACCAGAGCATACCTGCAGCTCAAAGCATAAAGAAGGGGACGTTTGCCTCCCACCCAGGTTTCCCTTCACACAGCCATTCCCGTCGTCCTGGTCCGCACCAGCCCTGTCCCGCTCAGGGTCTCCCCACCCTGTCCCCCTGGCCTGTGGCATCCCCAGAAAACCGTCTGTCTCATCCCGACACAGTGACACTCTAGCCCTGGGCTCTCTTTCCCCAAGGAACTTGCGCTCTAAGCCTCGTCTCTGATGAGGGAAGCTGGGCCTTTGTCTTTAGTGGAAGATGACAGGTACCGTCCGCATTCAGCTTTGTCCAGCAGAGGCAAGACAGCGCCCTACGCTAGGTGTCGGTGCCCTGGGTCCAGTCCCAGCTCTGGCTCTCCCTGTTCCTCATTTATAAATCGAGGCTTGGATGATTTCTAAGTCTCTTTCCAGTTCACAAGTCCTTGTTGCCACTAGCATGAAGCTCGGAGAAGCTGCTGGAAGTGGTTTTTAGTGCAAGGGTCTTTGGAGAATGTAGCTCAACCGGTATCGTGGGCTCGTTCAGACCCTCCCGAGCCTCCAAAACCAGAAAGGTCCTTAGTGAACTTTCCTCCAAGAATTCCTACCCAAGGCTTCCTGGGCACAAGAATCAGGCCCACAGAGATCTCCCTACGAAACCTACAGCTACTTTACTAAACATGGTTTCTTTATCATTTCAAGTTCACGTATACACCTGATTAGGAGGGAAGAAAACGATTCGTTGTATATAAACTTTTTGTTGTTTGTTTAAAAAAAAATCCTATTTTCTTCCTTTTGTGTTTCAAGGAAAAGTATTTGCAAGGCACAAGAAAGTTTTTATTCCCAAAAGATTTTACCTCAACGTTAGTTAAACAGCATTTTCCCATAAATAAGCATGAAAGCTGCATCTGCTGGGCTGATTGCTTTTAGTTTACCCACTGACTACGACACCCAATTCTACACAGGATGCCAGTTCTTTTTGAACAAAAACAGCTAAAATATATAATACCAGCGCTTTAAAATGCATGCACAGAGAATTGGGTAAGCCTAGCCCTGCACTATTACAGTATTTTGAAATGAATGTCAACATTGCTTGACTTCACACATCTTTGTCAAAATTATAGGTTACTGTCAAGCTGTATTATTCTGTTGATCATTACGTATCAGAGTGCGAATTATTTGTTTTAATTTAATCTTTTTTTCTATTGAAAACATTCCGGGTATGCCTCTAGAATTTCAGTCACAGTGGGGATGAATTATGAGGTCCAAGAGAGAGATGCTAACACTTTTACATACAGAAGGGCTTTTAGAGAAGACGTAGACCAGTCAGAAGAGGAAACTGAGAGGTAAGTGGTTTGTCTGAGGTCACCAGCCAAATGGTGACAAAGGTAGACTAGACAACTCTGATATCCTATCTTCCACGGGAATGCTATTTCTTCTAGAAGCCTTCTCAAATTTTTAATCAAAAAATACCAAATACCCTATGACTCTTCTCTCAAGAGACCATTTGCCCAAGTCCTTACAAAGCCTTTCTTCCTTAAGTGAATATTTGAAGCCTTTTTCAAATTATCATTGTCTCCTGTTTCCAGACCTTAAGAGTTGCGTGTTTCATTGAAGTCACCAGTGTCGAAAGCCAAAGACTTCCTGCTCTCACCCTTGCTTTGCCCAATGGTGGGGACAGAAATGGTCCTTGGCACTTAAAACGGAACAAAAACCACAGCCTCTTGGTTAGGGACATCTGGTATACCACACGTTTCAACTTGTAAGTATCCTTCATAACCGTGAGGCAAGTTGGTCAGTACTTCTAGCAAGAAACTGAACAGACTCACTTTAGTTGTCACCTCTTATCAGACACCCTCCCAGACTACCTCTCCTCACCCCACCCTTGTAAAGCCCCCACTCTGCGAACACAACCACTGCCATGATGCTTTTTTGTGAAAGGCACGACAAGGGGAGCAAGGTGGAAAGGAGGGTTCTCATACAGAAAACAGTGATATAAACCTGAATGCCAAGCAAAGACAGCAAACGGAGGTCCATTTGTCTGAAGCATAGACTGTGTCCAGTCATGGTGACACGGGAAGCAGACAGGAAGGGAGACAGATTATGAAAAGCCTTGCAAACATGTTAAGTTTGGACGGTATCCTGGGAGCAATGGGGAGCGGTTGAAGGATTTTATGTAACAAGGACCTAATCAGATTTCCGTCTTTTAAAAATTATTTAGCATTTCTTAACTTGCTAAAGTAATGTATGTGTGAGCGTGTGTGTTGTAACAAGTGAAACAGTAGAAAAATAAATTAAGAAAAAGCCTATTTTTTGTCTCCAACCCTCCCTCCATTCCTCCCCAACTTCAGATAACTGCCGTTAATGGCCTGGTATACACAGGCTTCCATGCTTTTCCTTTTCACCTTCAACATTTACAACATAAACACACACACATGGGGGATGGTCGATTTTTTCAGTTGAAAAAGAACCATGTTAGGCATGTTAGTAACTTAGTTTACCTCAATGAGTTATCACGGCGTTGCAGGACAACACACATAGACCTAAAGCGTTCTCTCTCTCTCTCTCTCTCTCTCTTTGGACGTTAATTTACTTACATAGATCATTTCACGTAAGTGTGGGTCATAGTAGACATGCTGGGTTCTTATTATTTTTAATGTTTCCTTCTTTCTTTTCTTTTTTTTTTTTGAAGAACTTGCATTTTAGAATTTTCCTTCTGGCAGTCACATAAGAAATAAACTAGAGGCAGGCAAACATGGAGACTTGGAGACAGGACGCTGCTATTGGGTTCCAGGAGAAGGAGGGGGAGCCCTGACTAAGGGCGTGGCTGTAGGGTAGAGCTACTGAGGGCACCTCATTGGGTTCTACAGTGGCGGACTTGTCCTGGGGATGCTGGTTTAGAAGAGACACCCATGCATCTTGTGAAGCGGGATGATTCAGGAAAGAGTTTTTCAGTGGAGCAGAGCTGGGCTCCAATCCACAGCTGGGTTTCCTGGGCGAGTTTCACTTAAACTATCTGAGCTTCATTTTCCTTTCTACAAAATGAGAGTGGTGGGGGGGGGGGGGGGGGATGGTGGAATTCTTTGGCGGTCCAGTGGTTAGAACACCATGCTCCCAGTGCAGGGGGCAAGGGTTCGAAACCTGGTGGGGGAACTAAGATCCCTCAAGCAGTGTGGCACAGCCAAACACACACACACACACACACACACACACAACTGGGGTGATCATTTCTACTGCATAGGATCTGTGTGAGGATTAAAAGAAAGAGGGTGTATGGAAGGCACTGAATCCCAGGCCTAGTGTGTAGTAGACAGTGAGCGAATGGTGAACACACAAGCACTGCTGCCTGGCCCAAAGTAGCCGGTTCCTCTCCACCTGCACCCCTTCTCCATCTCCCACACCCCAGCCAGTGATGCCCATAGTAGGGACCCATCTGCACCCGCCAACAGAACAGAGCCGAGCCCAGGCCTGTGACAGGGCCGGCCTCAAGCAGAGTGTGGGCAACCAGGCAGGAACCTGCAAATCCTCCAAAGAAAATTTGCCTGTACGTTTGCTGAGCCCGAGATCCTTTTCCTCAGAACACAGGCAACCTCTAATTCCACAGCTGAGATCAGATTTGGGGTACAAACCTCCAAGACAGAGAGGGCACGTTTCCTTTAATTCTTTCACTGCGGCCTGCCAGTTCAGATCTTTTCCCAACTGAGGGGGAAGAGGGATGGAATGTGCACCTTAAGGGCCTGAAGGGAAAAGCCAGAGCTCAGCACAGACATGGGAAGGGGCAGAACTGGGCCAGGAAGCAGGCTGAACTGTAGACAAAGAAGTCTTGGCCAGGCTGGGCCCTCACAGCCTATATCCAGATTCCTATTAGCTGCCCTGGAACAGGTATGACATAGATGCCTATTAAGTGAATAAGGGACCAGAAGTGAGTTGACTCACAACTCAGATTTGCGTTCACCAGGCATTCCTAAGGCAATGATGGTGAGAGACCAGGCAGTGTGGCCAGCGCACTGAGGGGACATGTGTTCAGCTGGAGGGCAGCGGGCTCTCAGGGAAGCACTTAGAGACAGAGGCTTCCTCCGAATTGTGTGAGGAATCCGGGCTGGTAGAGGAGCCTGGGGATGCGGTGGGGGAGAGAAGCCGGCTGAAGGTCAAGGCCTTCCGGCCTTTGGCTCTGATGTTTCAGACTCAGTTTTTGGTAACTTGTTAATCGGCAGCCTCACCCTGGGCTGGAGGCTGAGGGGAAGATGAGAGGAGAAACATCCTTCACTCCCCAAAGGCCACACGCATACATATACACCCACAGACACACTCATGGCACACAGAGCCCAGGCCTCTCTAGAGAACCAGCAAGAGGGAGACAGAGACATGAAGAGAAGGCGAATGAAGAGACGGAGAGAGTAAGGAGGAAAAGAAGGGTGAAGGCGAGGGGAGAAGGAAAGGGCCCACAGCTTCAGGGAACTCGGGCCAAGGCCAAGGCCAATCTTGAGAAGGGCCAAAGAGAAAAGCATGCTGCCAGGGCACGGCCTGGGCAGGAGGACGTCCTGTAGCCCCGTGATTCACTCTGTGATTTTACCAAGTCTTCCCACCGCCCCCAGCTCCCAAACCCGCCCTCTTTTTCTCCATCTGTACATTGGGACCACTGGACCAAGGCGTCTCCGAGGTCGCCTCCAGCTCCGTAGTTCTTGATGTCCTTGACGGCTTTGGTCGTTCATGGCTCCAAGAGTCAAGGCGGTGACAAGCCCTCTAAGAGCAGAGCGGTCAGGAAAGCCTTCTGGAAAACTTGGGATGGAGGGGGCACAAAGGTCAGGAATGTTCCTGAAGTTCTGGGAAGGCACTGTAGGCCGGGCATGAGAGACTTCAGACGGGGCCTTGCCGGGGCCTCTTCACCCCCAGTGCCTGCCTGCGGCTGTGCCGTGAGGCCGGGAGCCCTCGCCTGGGCGCTGGCAGGCCAGGGCAGCCGCCGGCCAGGGAGAGTTTTCCCTCGACTGCAGACAGCCTGGCTCCAGGCCCACCGCCCAGTCCCCTCGGCCTGACATCTTCTGGGCAGAGCCACGGTACCCAGGGAGCCGTGCGGATGGTGTTAGTAAACACGCTTTCTTGCGCCCAGGCTGGCAGGGCCTGTGGGCAGCGGGAGGGCGAGAGCTGGCAGCTCCCACGGCTGGGCAGGAGGACGGGCGGGCAGACAGGCAGGCGGGCCGCCCCGCTCAGCCAAGCCAAGGCCCAGAATGGAGCAGCTGCTCCCGTCGCCATGGAGACGGGGACTGAACAAAGAGCAGACAGAAATGCAGCATGGCTGCCTTGCACGGGAGCCCCACGCTCCCACCCGGCCTTGACACCGACACACACACACACACACGCTCACACATGCACACACGCATATGCACTCATACACACGGCCTAGGCCTCCCAGCTGGAGAAGCGGCCGACAGAGAGGGCAGGGAGGGAGGAAGGAGAGGAGGAACCAATGGCGAGGGTCGCAGCTCCACGGCTGCGAAGTTGAGCGACAGAGTCTCACCCTTTGATTCCAGCTAAAAATACATTTTACAAAACTAGCCAGGTTTTCAGAGGGTCATGTGCTGCCCTGGATTCTTGTGTAACAGAACCGACTAAAGGGGGTTTCTAATTAGCCAAAGGCATCTGGAACCAAATCACCTTAGACTTACTTAGAGACGGGTCGCTGAGATGCCAAGGCAGCTGTAAGTCCCAGGAAATTAGAAGTATGCTTTCTTCAGTGGACCTAAATCCCATGTAATTTCTCCTTGAGATAATGTGAAGGGGAAGCCAAAAGGTTTGGCCATAGTCCGGAAAGGGAAACCCGAAAAAGTTCCCCCCTGGTCCCTCAGGAAGGCAGAGGGAAGCTGCGTCCAGAGGCCTGAGGGTCGTGAGAGGATGCAGGGGGACACGGGAAGACATGGGAGCCGGTGCAGCAGGGGAGCAGGGAAGGCTCTGGCTGCAGTGCTCACGGGGTGTCCCTGGGCACCCCTTTGGAACACACAGATGGAGAGGAGTGAACCAGTCAACCCCTGTCTTCCAGGAGCTCCTGGGACCCCTGGGGAAGACGGCGGGGGTCCACAATGAGTCAGCTCCATCTTTTGCACCGAGAGCGCACTTCCCTGCGTACACACCCTCCCCGCTCACCAACGGGCCACTAGTCCCTCCTTCAACCCCTATCCTGTTTCTAAAATGAAAACACAGCACTGGGAGCATCTGAGCCTTCCTGGACCACTGCCCAAGGACTGGCAATTCCATCAAGGTCCTGACCTCCCAGGAGGCCACTTGATTTCTGGTGGCTTTGCCTGGTTCTGAGCAGATGGGGATCTGCTAGATCCCTATTAAAAAAAAAAAAAAAAAAAAAGACAGGACCACTTGCTAGTTGGTATGGTCAAGTGTGAGAGATGAAAGGGACATTTTAGAGGATGGGGTCCCCCACCAAGCTCAAGTTAGAAAGGACACACTTTAAAGATCACAGCAAGTGAATGCTAGAGCTGGGAGGGGACACTCATCCCTTCAGATATGCCAGCAGTGCCCGGAGAGCAGCAGAGTCTGGGGAGGGACACAGGAGAAGGGGGGATAAGGCAGTGGCCTCTTCTCTGGGGACAGAGTTTAAAAAGTGATATGGATTGTGGAGGCAAGACAAACAGAACCCCTTGGAAAGGGGGAAGGGAGCTTGGAAAGCAAAGGGAAGCCTGGGCGGGAAGAGGTGCCTCCCAGTCATAAATCTCATCAGTGGAGTCAGGTTCTAGCAGGTTCCAGTAACTGCTTTAAAGCTCAGCTGAGAAATCCTGAAGGACCCACCCTCGGGTTCCGGCGTCTAAAACTATAGGCACCACCAAAGAGAAAACAGTCAAAGGAGGGAGTGAGCATTAGGACCAAGCCAGACCCCTCCTGGCTCCCCACTGCCCCCTCCCTTCGCAGGAAGGTTCTGGGAGCTCTAGAAAGCCATCTGCGCTGGCTCAGAAGTGGTGGAGGGGGAATTAAAACCACGAAAGGAAGGATCAGAGAGAGACGCTCTCCCCCTCAAGAGCCACTTTAATAGATGAAAAAAGCCAGGCGATTTTTAATCATCACAAATTGTTTGAGCCTCTGATTCCATCCTCTGAAACAAGGGCAGCGTCCCCTGGTCACTCAGTGATGCTCCTGGGTCAGTGGTGGTCTGAGCTTTCCCACCAGCCGGGAGCCCACCTACATCTCCCTCCCCACTTCCTGGGACCCTCAGCTTGTCCTCCGGTCAAGACCCAGTGAGGCCGGGCAAGCTAACCCCCAGCTTATCTAAGAAGATCTGACAAGACTCCGGCCCTCAGGGGTATCGCCGCTGGCAAAACATATGGTACATCGTAAATAGGACTTCCTTTTAGGAAATGAGCACTGTAATTAAATCCTCATTCATTTTTTGTAACATACACACAGAGACAAATAGATCTTTATCCTTTGTAGGCACAGAAGAGAAATGGCTTGTGGGGAACAGAGATTCTCTGGTGTCATCTCTCATAAAACGCTTCCTAGAACCAGGTGGAAGGAGAACGTGGAATTCTGAAACCCAGCCACTGGCCCAAGTGGGTGAGCGGCTCTCTTTTCTGCCTCTGGGACAAGTGACGGGCCATTTGGGAATGGAAGAAGATATTTGCCTCCGATTTGGGTGGAGGAAGTGATCTCTCTTCGCATCCTGCAGTTGTACAGCCGAGTAAACTGGGGAACAAAGGTTAAATTAGATTTATTTCAATTGGGTTTAATTTGATTCTGTTCCACCCAAATGAACACCGGCTGTGAGCTGTGCACCGGGCGAGGCCCCAGGGAGATACGAAGAGGAAAAACCACGGGGGCTCAGGTCCACCAGGAAGGATTGGATGGTGAGGGCCGTGGTTTGTTCTGAGGGGTCTGGTAGGGTAGGATTTTCTTCCCAGAAACTGGAGTGAGAGCGCTTCCCAGGGAGAAAGATAGGAGTGGAGGTAGGAAAGGAAACGTCATGCTAAGATCTGTCCACTCGTTAGAGCCGCAAAGATTCATGGGGCGTAAGGCTGCAAAAAAAAAAAAAAAAGGAGAAACTGGACATCCCTCTTATCCTTTGGAAACAACAAGACTCAACATTGGATTTCCTCAGAAATGAAATTTGCTCTCACGAAGTCATCGAACATCTGTAGTCTCGCACACATTAGCCCCCCAAAATAAATAAACCAAAACCCTGAACTGGACTAAACTGATCTCTCAAACTGAAAGGTGTGTGAAAGGCAAGGAGGAGCTCAGATGTGCAGGATTGCCAGGGGTCAGCCTTGAGTCATTTGCAAGCCCTCAAAATTGCAAATACCATGGGGCGCTTCCCTGTAGTGACAGCTTTGAAACTGATAGAAAACTACAAAGCTTCTTTGAGATGCAAATATCCCGCGGTGGGCTGGGCTCCCACACAGTTCTGACCACTGTCTTCGCCTCTGCTCGGGTCTGCGCGGCCTGGCTTTCTGTGGGGCTTCTGGCTAGTTGACCCCAAGGAGGCTAAATCCCAAATACCAAAGCATAATACGAGATGGAAAGTGCTAAGGGCCATTTGAAAATGACACACAGAGTGCTAGGGAAAAAGCATCTTGAAGTCCCAAGAGGAAGAGAGGCTATGTCCCATAGGGCCCCAAACCCCTGGCTTGCCTTGTTGGAATCCCGACTCCAAAGCATAATTGCTGTGTGACTTTTAGCCAAGTACCTCACCTCTCTGTGCTCTCGTTCCTGCTCTGTAACATAGGGATTATAACAATGCAATATCCCTTCCTAGGGTTGTTGTGACATTCACTTGAACTAGTAAAACGAAACACCTGAGATAGTGCAGGATATGTAATAAGTACCTTAAGTGTTGTTATTGTTATTGAATGAACAGTTTAAGTAGATAAATAGGGACACTGAGGTAGGGTTATAAGGAAATCATTTTAGATGAAGAAAACTCTGTTAATTCTTGGTATCCAGACAGATTTCAAAAATAAAAATAAGCTTTCCTTGTAGTCCTTGTTGTTCAAAGATGAAATGGACCATCTCGGGAACGTGCATCCATGCTTTGATTGACAGGGACACCACCAAGGGATGCCGAGCACACTGGTGATTGGACTAGATGACCTCTGAGGTCCCTTCTAGCCCTGAAATTCTGCAGTGTTCCTCTGTCACATGCAGAGGTGTCTTCTCCCAATGTTCCCCAAGCCATGAAAAAAGAAGTAAAAGTACAGTGGCTGAGATGCTCCCTGACACATCCTGCCAGAGGGGTCCTCCAAGTTATCCCATAACCCTCCTGGGATAACACTTCCTATGACTCGGAGGCTCTGGACCTTGCGATGTAGCGTTTCGCTTTAATAAGGAAGGGGTCAAAAATAGAAAGTTTTCGTTTCTCTCTCTCAACATCATCTTTTCACGCACCTTCACTTAAAGATTAGGAAACTGAGGCCTGGTACCTTGCCCCACACCATATACAACTAGTCACTGGCAGAGCTGCAGGTAAACCAGGTTCCCATCCTCCCTAACCTCGGTCACCTCCGTGAGCTGCTCCACAGTTTGCAAAGGGCTTTTAAGTGGATGATTCTGATCTGCCCCAGGGCAGGTATCACCGGACTCACTTTACAAAGGAGTAAACCAAGGTACAGACAGAGGTAAAGTGCCCTGGCCACAGCTGCGTAGGCAGCACGCAGTAGAACTGGGATTCAACGCTCCTGTCACTGCACCGCACCCAGCCAGCGCCCTCTCTCCCTCACCCCATGCACACAGCTCACCTCTGATCCCATCCTCCTTGTCATTGCTGTTCCCTTTGGCCAAGCATCTCAGTTCCAGGGTGTCTACTCTTGGACAATCCTTCTATCTCCAGGATGAGTTCCATCTCGAAGAAACTGCTCTGTCTGTAAACGGAATTTTTCCTTCAGAGGCACTTCTTCACACTTTCCACCATTCTTCCCTGTTTTACTTGGAACCAAACAGCAGTTTTCACATGGATAATTACACTTTGCATTGGCTTAGCCCTTTCAGCTCCCCACAGCACTTTCCCATCTATTATCTTGTTTTATCCTAATAAACCCATGAGACTGACAACTTTCTCCCTATGCACAAATGCAGATAAGGGGGCACAGGGAAACGAGTGTCTGCTTCCAGGTCACCCAGGAATGGATGGCACGATGAGGACAGAACCTAGTAACTTTCCAGCTCTACACTCTTTCACTCAACATTACCAAATACATTCCTTTCTTGCCATGAATTGTGTTTTCCTTAAATGTGTATTGTGAATCATTTTAAAGAAGGAGAAGATCTTCTGAGCTTCAGAGATGTCAAATCAGCCACTGTCACAGGAGGAAAAAATGGTGACCAAGAGTCACGAGTGGACACTCGGTTTTGCTCTTTACTCCGTGTGTGACCTCTTCCCACCAAGCCTCGCTTTCTTCACTGCAAAATGATGGGGTTGGACCGCACACTTTGGAGGCCCCTCCCAGGTTCCAGAGCCTATGTTCCTAAATTCAGAACTGGCTAGTAGAAAATGTGCAGTTTTCTTTGACTCTCCACCTTGAAGTGACACAGAAAGGAACAGAGATGCAGAGAAAGAGGACTTGGAGGAAACGAAAGTCTTTCCCTAATCTTCTAGTTTTCGGTGAAACGGTCTCAACTGGAATGCCAGGTAAATGATTAAAACGTGAGTGGGCATTGTTCTGGCTTTTTTCATGATGCAGTCATTTAATCCCAACACCGCTGTGTGCTGTGTGAAGCGTATTCCTGTTTGCATGGGGGAGGCCCGTAGGTTTTTAATTCTTCGGTGGGAAACAAAGGCCCTCATTCACGAAACAGTAACTCAAGAGGGTCGTTTCTGCTCTTACCAGTCAAAAAATGTTGTCTGTCCACGAGATCTCATCATTGAACTCAAGAGGCAAAAGAAAGCTCTTTTTACACGGGGTCCCTTTCATACGTGGTTAAAGCTCGTGTTTGCATTTTCCCCTTTATGAATAAGGTCTCAGGTTTATTTTATAGAGAAATACATCAAGCCAGAGGTTTTAATGACAAGATAATGAGCAGAAGACGACTCTATTTGCTGTGAAAGGATTTGTGTTACAGAAAACAAAGTGACTTTGCCATTTGTTTTAGGAAGAAAGACTCCGCAGCTCCCTTCAATGGCTAGCTGAGAAGTGACTTCACACGTCCATAGGACAAATTTCAATCTCATTTACAAAAATTCCCAGAGAACACTCTCTTCATTCCCAGAGGAAGACACAGAAGACATCTAATTTATGGCCCAAGAGTTGTGATACAAATTTATTCACGGAAGACAAATATGTCATCTTCTAATGGCTCCTGAAATATATAAGATAGAATTACATTCCCAGCAAGGACCATAACACAGAAGGCCGTCTGTCTTCCTGTCTCCTCCATTCATTCAAAGACACCTATTTGGTTAGGGCTGATTAGCTCGCAAAGCTCCGAGGGGGACCCGTGCAGGGTAGGGAGGGGCCAGCACACCCAGATCCATGATCCTTCCACCACAACTTCAACCCCGCCCTCCACCGGCTTGCAATTTTGTCAGGAAATCAACTGCTACGTATTTGCCTGAAATACAATGAAGAATCTGATAAAACCTTGAAAGAGGTCAAGACAAATAACTACGAGAATTCCAAGGAGGGAGTAATCACAGATGCTTGGAGCTTCAAGGAATGTCTTAAAAAAAATAAGTGGGCCTAGAAGGGCCTGAAGCCGCACGGCCCACTAGAACCTTCTGCAGTGATGGGCATGTTCTCTGTCTGCTCTGAACAATACAGTAGCCACGAGGCTCACGTAGCTGTTATTTGAGATGTGGCCAGTGTCACTGAAGAACTGCATTTTATCTCTCATGTTTTTTTAATTTAAAAAATCTCTTTGCGTTTTTATTGTGCCAAAATACAGGTAACATAAAATTGACCACTTTCACCATTTTTAAGGGTACAAATCAGTGACACTACGTATATGCACATGACTGTGCAACCGTCACCACCACCCGTTTCCAGTAACTCCCCATTCTCCATCCCCACCCGGAGCCCCTGGGAACCTCTATTCTACTTTCTGTCTCTATACGAATTGCCTATTTTAGGTACCTCAGATAAATGAAATCCTCCAATATATGTCCTTTTGTGTCTGGCTTCTTTCACTCAGCATGTGCTCAAGATTCATCCGTGTTGTAGCCTGTGTCAGAATCCCCTTCCTTCTTAAGGCTGAATAATATTCTATTGGTGTATACAACGCATTTTGTTCAGCCGCTCATCTGCTGATATTTTATGCGACTAATTTAAATGGAGGAAGCCACGTGTAGCTGGTGGCTTCTAGGTTGGACACAGCATATCTGACGGATTTGGGCGTGTCTGTGGATACCGGAGGGAGTATGCGTGAGTGAGGTGCTGTGTGTGGGTTCACACGTGTTTTCGAACACCCCGGGCTGGAGAAGTAGTATTAGAATGAGGAGTATTCAAAGGGAAGGAATCTCGGTGAGCAAGGAGCTCAGAGATGTGAAGATAAAAGCTTTTGGAAAAGAGGAAGGTGCTGGTGGCTGGAGCATATGGTAAGATAAGAGAGGCAAAAAATAAGTCTAGAAAGAGAGCCAGAGCATGAATGGCCCTGGATACCAGGCTAAAAATTTGGAATGATCTCACAGTGAACTCTTTTGATTTGTACAATTGCAATATTATGTACATCTTCAAATCCCTCCAATCAGCCTATTATTTTATAAAGAATCGGGATCAAAAGCTGGACTAATACCTGCAGGACTCCACTTGAGAAAAAATACTATGTCTAAAAGTTCTGGTCTAGAAAGCAGATAACTTAGACAGAATTTGTTAAAGCTGCAGAAGAACGTCCTCACTTCACAAAGGCATTCACTGGAGACTTCCTTTGTAAAATGTGCTGCCTTAAGGCGCTGAAAATAGGATTTGATTTGCTAAAAAATGCACTTACAAGGTTTCCAGGTTCATGTTGACAGCACGAAGCAAAGCCCCCCTTCAGAAGCATTGCTCCTTTTAGGGGCTAAAACGCAGGTTTAGGTCTGTTTTTTTTCCAGATTGATGGAAATAGCAAGAAGAAGTGGAAAGAACTCAGGTCTTCAAGTCCATGATATCTTCCTCAGGAAAGCGAACTTATCAAAAATGTGGTTTCCTCATCTGTCCAACAGAGAAATTCATAGCAATCTTGCAGGTCTGTAGGGGAAGTACCTCGCCCAACATCTAGAAGGTTGTAGGAACACAAAAAGTGGGAGGGGGTAGAGAAAGTGGGAGTCTTTGAGACTCTATTGTTTACAAAACAACCAAATTCAGACCAAAACAGGCAAAATGTCAGAAATCAGGACATTTTATAGGATGTGACTTAACGGTAGAAAAAAATAAGAGACCTGGGTCAAAGTCGTATTGCCTCACTGAATCTTCAGGGGCGGGGGCCGCAGGGTCTCTGTTCTAAGCCCCCAGAGGGGGGCTTCCATTCCACGAGCTGTCTGCTTCTTAGAACTTCCTTCTCAGATGTGCGAGGGTGAGGAATATTCAGGCCACGCAAAGCAAGGAGAATACAAGCCCAGAAACACGATCTGAATTGTACCCAGGTGGCAGGAAGATTCAGGGTGCAGATCCACAGAGAGAAATCTTCTATTCTTATTACCTCCACTTGCTAAATGTGGACACTGAGTCTCAGAGAAATTCTAGTTTCTCCTAAGATGATGTAGAGAGAGTTAGTAGATAGACCAGCAACCAGGACGCAGATGAATCCCCTGTGAATCGAGCAGAAGAAATGTCGGCTTCACTCTGCCACGCCTTACTCTGCCACCACTTGCGACAGGGGACACTCAGTAGCTGAGTAAGGGCAGGTACAGGAGAGACTCGGGGCCTCAGGAAGGTACCAATTCATCAGTCTCAGCAAGAAAGGGCTACTGTAAAGTTTTGACTATTTCTAGGGGACCCTGGAGACCGTATCAACCAGTTATTTTGAAGGTGTGGAAACTGAGGCTCAGAGATAGGAGGTGACTCAGCAAATCGCCGGCAAGACAGGGACACAATTCCCACCTCCACACTCTTCTCTCAGCCACAGGAAGAGGCAGAGGAGGTAAGTTTTTCCCTCTTTACCGCTGGTGGGAACCGCCCCTGGTGTCTCTGCGTTAGCCGATCTTTCAAAGGCGTGATTACGTTAAGTCAGAGCATCACAAGGGTTCCTCCAGGAAACAGACACTTACCCTTCACTCTCGTTTCCCGGACATCCTTGGCTTGATGTTGGGAAAACAACGTGAGATCTCAGCCCTGACTCGGGGCTGTGATGGCAGGCCACGCGCTCGCTGAAAAGCAGTATATTCCCGAAATTAACCCAGAAAGAGTATGGGGAAATGAACAAATAAAGCAGTTCCCAAGAATAACAACACTCTGCTAACACCACCAGTAGACCACAGTTTTGTGGGTGTTTGTGTGTGTGTGTCTGTGTTGGCAATCACGAATTGCATCTACGTGGTATTTCAGAAATTTTAAAGCATCTTCATATCCATTCTATGATGTGTTCCATAAAATGCATCGATATCCATGGGACTTCTAATATTTCTTTTTATTTTTTTTTTTAAAGCTCAACCCCAAATTAGTTCCGCTTCCCATCCTTCCCTGCCTTCATATAACCTGCAGTTTCCATAGCAAACTGAGTTGCTTAGTATCTCCAAACCTCTGTTTGTTCTTTTCTTGCTTTCTGGAATGTCTTCCTTCAGTATTGTTTTTCCCTGAGGATCTCCTTCTTATCTGTAAGATAAGTGCTGCTTCCTCCAGGTCCAGACACCCAGGTTTTCAGGGTAAGGATTCCACTGGACTCATGTCTGCATCCCCACTCCTGGCCCAGGGGTCGCCATGGAACAGGCCCCCCACGGGATGCTGAGGACAGTGAGATCAAGAGGTTTGATCATCTGCTTGGCCTCAGAAGGTGAATCTGCCAGAATTTGGATTAAGACCCATAGATCTGACTCCCAGCCCAAGGCAGCAACTGAGCGGCTTCTGCCCAGAGAACAGAAGGTGGCCATTCAGAAGCCAGGTCTGGTCTTTCCTGCAACTGGAGGGCTCTGCACAGGGAATCCTGCTTTCCCCTTGACCCTGCCGGGTCCTGAGGCCTCTTGCAGCCCCCTCTGTGGTGGGGTCCTCAGCACACAGGGTCGTGTTTCCTCTCCTCTCTGCTCATCAGAAGAACAGGCTTAAAGGAATCTGCAAGGTCCTAAGTGACCGTGTCTTTCCTGCTGTATCAGTTTCTAATTGTGCAGAGAAAGGTCACGAAGGATGTCTCGGGTACGCTTTCATCCCAGGCTTGGGTTTTATTCGTTTCCTTCCTCATTCCCCATAGCTCTTCCAGTGTCCTGTCCTAAAGTTGCAGGGCTTTTCGAATTATTTCTGATCTCATTTTTAAGTTGAAGTGGACGTTTTAAAAGCCTCCGATCCCTTCACTGTGTTTATTTAGCCACAGGTAATATTATAATCCACGCTGATGCACTTGAAAGTAATTGTCTTGTAAATATTTGTCTGGCAAATCCTAATTGGTTCCTGGGAATTGAAGTAAAAATCATTTTGGCCAAGTCATGATGTAGTGATGTTCTTTGAGCCACTCACAATGCGTGTCCCACACACGTATGTGGGGAGGACGGCAGTCATGGGATGGAGGATGGCTGATGGATGACCCCCGCTCCTGCTATGAGCTCAGAGTGGAGAAGGGAACACAAGATGAGTGTAGTTAGAGGAACACAAGTGAGTTATTATTGAAAGGACACCAACAGGAGAAATAACCATTTGGACTGAAGGAATCAGCGTTGGAGGGAAACCTTGAACTTAGATTAAACTTGGTCCAACGAAGATTAAAGAGAAGAGCTCAGGGCGAGAGCATCTGTTCCCTGAGATGTGGCAGAGCTGGATGGGACCTGGAATGGGGCCGAGAACCTTGAAAAGACTCAGTGGAAACAATGAGGGAGAAACCTGAAGGAAGGAGCTGGGGAAAGGGAGAGGGAAAGGCTTCAAGGTTAGTGAGTGAGAATAGAAAGACAGCCTTCTGTCCTCTCCTTTGTCCCACAAAGTGCAACAGCAAGGGTGGGAAAGGCAGTCGCTGATTGGCCGTTGGTCCCTCTCTTCCTCAAACAGAAGCAGATTTTCTGTAAAGTTAATGAAACTGAAGCTTCAGGACCCTCAGCCCACTGACTTCTTCCAGAAGCTTAGCAATGGACTCACCAGGTTTTATAAAACTTCCAAAAGTAAGCTCTTTTAGAGGTGAGTGATTTAGAACCCTGTCTCTCTCACTCCAGCTTCCCCGGGGTTATCTTTGATTCTCGTGGCAGTGCAGTCGTCACGGGCATTTTTGCCATCCAGCTAAGGGGAAACTGGTATGAAATACCGACTTCACAAATATAGCCTAAAACTTACCACACAACATCACACGAGGTTGTTGATGAGAAACTTGTTCATGAAACTTGTCAATTCAAAGAATATTTAAGATTCATCCCTGCATAGGACTACCTTGAAATCTTACAGCTCTTCTGTGAAAGATACTTGATAGAGGTCTTTTCAAAATTAACAATTATGAGGGCTTCCCTGGTGGCGCAGTGGTTGAGGGTCCGCCTGCAGATGCAGGGGACGCGGGTTCGTGCCCCGGTCCGGGAGGATCCCACATGCCGCGGAGCGGCTGGGCCCGTGAGCCATGGCCGCTGAGCCTGCGCATCCGGAGCCTGTGCTCTGCAACGGGAGAGGCCACAGCAGTAAGAAGCCCGCGTACCGCAAAAAAAAAAAAAAAAAAGAAAACAAAACAAAATTAACAATTATGAGATAGATGCTTTTCTAAAGTACAAATAATTTTTTAAGAATGATTAGCCATTCCATGCTAGAGTAAAGACTGGATTATCTTTCCATTCTCTCTATAGAGAATGCTGCTAAAAAACTGTTGTCAGGTGAAGAGACAACCCAAAACACGTAGGAAGCAGTATTCCAGAAGCAGTGTCCCAGGTGATTCGTTAATAAACCTGTCATGGGTTTTCTGGGGTTTGGGATGATTACCGTGCTCAGTGTTTTCATATGGGATTTTTTAAAGTTCTTTTATCCTGAGTAAATATTTCCTTTCATATCTGATTTTGTTTTTATGGTTTTGTAAAGAGGATCCCCCATTGCGTAAGTTTCAGGGCCCACAAACTGCATCCACCAAGCCCTTTCCTGTCCCCACCCTCTGCCAGGGACCACGCTGATCCGGTTGTGAGGATTCAGCCCCAGGCTCCCTTTCTTCTCAAAACTGACCGTGGGGTTCATTAGCCAAAGCAGACAGACTCAAGAGAGTTACATACATTACAGTGTTTCTAACAGCACTCCGCTGAATTTTCTAGGGCCTGGTTCCAAATAGCCACTCCAGAAACACCTTCTAAGGAGGTCAAGTTCTCAGAAGTGTAGGCTGACAGAGCTACAGACCTTAGCTATAGGCTCATTACTTAGAGGACGGATTGGGGAATTGAGGCACAGAACAGGGACTAGAATCCAGAAGTTTCCACCCAAAATGTATAGAACTGGGGGCGGGGGGGGGGGATTGGGAGTTTGGGATTAGCAGATGCAAACTATTTATACATAGGATGGATAAACAACAAGGTCCTACTGTATAGCACAGGGAACTATATATATTCAATATCCTGTGATAAACCATAACGGAAAAGAATATGAAAAAGAATGTATGTATAACGGAATCACTTTGCTGTACAGCAGAAATTAAACACAACATTGTAAATCAAAGAAATGAAATAAAATGCTTTAAAAAAAAATTGTATAGGGAATTCCCTGGGGGTGCAGTCTTTAGGACTCCAAGCTTTCACAGATGAGGGCCCGGGTTCAATCCCTGGTTGCGGAACTAAGATTCCACAAGCCATGAGGCACAGCCAAATAAAACACACACACACACACACACACATTAAAAAAAAAAAGTATAGAATGGGCACTTCTGCCTTCCAGGCCTTGGATCAGCTGCTAAAAATTCAGAAAAGAATAAAGCATGGCCCTACCCTGGGGAAGCACACATTCTAGCCAGGCAAACAGTCCTGTGAGAAGGTCAGTAGCTCTAGCACCACGAGATAAGGGCTTTAGAATCCAGATCTTCTGCCTCTAGACCCAAGACCGTGAGGTGTTCACAATGAAAAACTCATCAAAGGGCAACCTAGTTACCTGCTAGCTTCCTACTGAGGTAGAGAAGGGTGGTTATGGGCCGTCATCACACTTGCCACTGCTAGATCTTCAGTTCTTCGCTACATTCGGGACTTTAAAACATTTAACAACCATTATATGGGACTTCCTAGGTGCCAGGAATCACCCCCAAGAAACCTATGTAGATTAACTAACGTGATCCTCATAATAATCCTAGAGGTGGGTGGTATTAGTCCTCCTTATAGATGATGGAGAAACAGAAACATGGAGAGATTAGGGAACTCGGCTGTGATCACAGAGCCAGGGAGAGGCAGAGTGGGCCCCATCCAGGCCGCCTGGATCCAGCGCCTGTGATCCACCCAGGCTACGTGCTAACTCTAACCTAGAGAAGCCTTGCTGAGCTATCTCCACCCAGAGCAGAGTTCGTGAGCATCAGTCCCTGGGCGGCCAGATTAGGTGAAAGGAGGGTGGGACGTGGAAGTTGATTCCTTGAGGAGACTTCAGCAACGCAGGTGAAAGATCCCCAGGTGTGGAGGTGGAAGTCTCATTGTGAATCTGGGCTGAAAGTCACATGACTTACCTCAGCTTCCTCACCTGGAAAATGGGGACAAAGTTTCATCCTGCCAGCCAGGAAGTGCCTAGGTGAGAATCCACGCCATGCCACGTTTGAAAGGTCTTTGCAAAGGTGGGGAAAGCAGAGGGGTTGTTCAAATAGGGAGAAAAAAAATGAAGACATGGAATTTTAGCCAAAAGACACTCCCTGGGGCATTTGATGGCTACTTCAGTTAAACACGTTTCTGGGTAAAATGGTTTGTGTTTCCGATTCTGCAGTGGCAGATTTGCAGCCTCATCGAACAACTCCTGGAAAAGGCCAAGCCAAGCCCGAACTCGCCTGGTTTCTTTGTCGGAAGATGCCAAAGGTGAGCAGGTCAGAGCACTAGCCGTGGATTGCTCTGCTCCCAGGCCTTGGGCTGCCCCACCCTCGTCCCTGGGTATCCCATCGCCACTACCCCTCCAAGTTCACGCTCTATTTCAAGGCACCTATACCACTTCATTTCACACAGTATGAATCATAATCCACAACTCCAAAAACAGAATCAAAAGGATTCATGAAAACAGTTAAAAACATCACATCCAGCCACTGGAGCGTTGGTTTTTCTCTTTCACCTGCGGATCCAGGTACTGAGGGGCAAGGAAAGCACCACTCATGTGCCCATTGGCCATTCTTCCTGGGCCCTGGACTGGAGGCCAGGCAGTTGGGGCAGTTAAAAGAGAAAGGAGGGCTTCCCCGGTGGCGCAGTGGTTGAGAGTCCGCCTGCCGATGCAGGGGACACGGGTTCGTGCCCCGGTCCGGGAGGATCCCACATGCCGTGGAGCGGCTGGGCCCGTGAGCCGTGGCCGCTGAGCCTGCGCGTCCGGAGCCTGCGCTCCGCAACGGGAGAGGCCACAGCAGTGAGAGGCCCACGTACCGCAAAAAAAAAAAAAAAGAAAGGAGATGTTCGAGGGAGATGTTCCCTGACCCACATCGGCTGTTAGAAACCTCCCTCGCCCCCAGGAGTTCTGAGGTTTTCCTGAGTCTGTTGGCAGATTTGAACTCACACAGTATTCTTGGAATCTGAAAAACTCGTCTTTGCCACCCTTGTCCCTCTTGAGTCCCCGGCTTTCCTCTGTAGGTTGTGTCCCTCCCTCCAGAAAGGCTCCCTTCCCTCCTCACCAGGTAGGATAGTGGGCGCCTTTACGAGAGCCCTCATCACCCTGTTTTCAGTCCATTCCTGGCATTGCTTCAATTTTCTTAATGGAAGTATAGTTGCTGTACAATATGAATATTATATGTTACAGGTGCAAAACATAGTGATTCCCAATTTTTAAAGGTTATACTCTATATTTATTGTAACATGTTGGCTATATTCCCGGTGTTGTACAATATATCCTTGCAGCTTATTATATACATAATACTTCGTACCTCTTAATCCCCCAGCCCTTTATTGCCCCTCCTCCCCCGCTGGTAACCACTAGTCTGTTCTCTCTATCTGTGAGTCTGATTCTTTTTTGTATGTTCACTAGTTTGTTGTATTTTTTAGATTCCACGTATAAGTGATATCATACAGTACTTGTCTTTCTCTGTCTGACTTATTTCACTTAACATAATGCCCTCCAAGACCATCCACGTTGCTTCAAATGGCAAAATGTCACTCTCTTTTATGGCTGAGCAGTATTCTGTTTATATATATATCACATCTTCTTTATCCATTCATCTGTTGATAGACACTTAGGTTGCTCCCGTACCTTGCCAATTGTAAATAATGTTGTTGTGAACACTGGACTGCATGAGTCTTTTCGAATTAACGTTTTGGTTTTTTTCAGATATATACCCAGGAGTGGAGTCGCTGGATCATATGGTAGTTTTATTTTTAGTTTTTTAAGAAACCTCCGTACTGATTTGTACAGTGGCTGCACCTGTTTACATTCCCACCAGCAGTGCTCATGCTGTATTATAACAGCTATGCCACCCTTGCCTCTCCCCACTAGGCTGTAAGTTCCCTGAGGGCAAAGACTGTTTTGTGCATCTCTGTATCCAAAGAGCAAGTACAGGGCTTAGCACAGAGCAGACGGCAAATAAAAGTTGACTGACCTGAGCCCGCCTGTTATGGGGTCGATGTGTGCCCCCTAAAATGTATGTTGAACTCTTAAGCACCAGTACCTCAGAATGTGACCTTATTTGCAAATAGGATTATTGCAGAGGTGATTAGTTAAGATAAGGCCAAACTAAAGTAGAGTGGATCCCTAATCCGATATGACTGGTATCCTTGCAAGTAGAGGGACATTGGGACTTCCCTGGTTGTCCAGTGGTTATAGGACTAGGCGTTCCCACTGCAGGGGGTGCAGGATCAATTCCTGGTCAGGGAACTAAGATCCCGCATGAAACGCCGGGCAGCCAAAAAAAAAGGAGGGAAATTTGGACACAGTCACAGAGGGGAGATGGCCATGTGGAGATGCAGAGATTCAAAGAGAAAACCCAGTAAAGGTGAGGACAGGGGCACATCTACAGGCCAAGGACCTCTAAGGATTGCCAGCTATCAGCGGAAGCTGGGAGAGAGGCCTGGGACAGTCTTCCCAGAGAGACTTTGAAAGAGCGTGGCTGTCCTGACACCTCGATATCAGACTTCTGGTCTCCGGAAGTGTGAGAAGTAAGTTTCTGCTGCTTTCGGCCACCCGGCCGGTGGTACTTCGTGTGTCAGTCCTAGGAACCGGTTACACTTCCTCCATCCACATCCTCTCCAAACCCCAGTTCTTCCCCTGAAGCACAGCAGTGTCTCAGAAAGACTTCATTTCTTAACTCCTTTCTGCTACTTGGGGCCTATCCCTCATTCTCTCTTGCTGCCTATTCTGGGCTGAGAAAAAGGTAACGGAGGTTGGCACCCACTGAGTGCTGTTTCTGGGGAAGAGTGATTTTTTTTTTTTTAACCTACAGTATTTCAAATGGCCTCGAGGATGCTCTTGGGATTTGAACCCACAGGAAGCCGTTTCCAAAGACCTAGAGAAATATTTGGGGTCCAGCAGCAGCCAGGGCCTGTGTCTGCGTGACTAGGAGCTGGGGGCCAGACACCCCCTCTTCACCTCCCAGGAGTCTTTCCCGGTCTCCCAGGGCACGTTGGCGCCAGGGAGCCAGAACCCCCAGCGCTGAGATGACAGGAAGCTGGGTGGCAGAATCTGTCCTCCACCCCATGGAAGACAGGAAATCCAGAGCTGAAGGTTGAAAATCTGACCTCAGCTCACCCCTGCATTGTGTGGGCCCGGAATGAAAGAACGGGCTGCACAAAGCCCTCTAAAGAAAGTGATTAGGGCCTGGCCCCCATGGCGAGGCAGAGAGCGACACCGGCCCAGCCCCACTGCCTCAGCTCCACAGACTGAACGGACCTGCCCGCAGCTCCCAGGACCAGAAGGCCCCAATCCCACCACCCCCGAGTCCCTGGGAAGGGGCGCACTTGAGGTTCCCCAGACGGCGAGCACCTGTGGCTGCTTCTAACAAACCAGGCTTCTGGAGCACAGAGGCCAGGCTTCCCCTCAAACCCTGGAGGAACAGGGCTCAGTGATAGCCAGGGGGCCGCAGACCTGCGTCCTCTCCCCAGCTCTGCCAGCGCCTTTACGGGGCCTGACCTCAGTTTCTCCATATGTCAAATGGGAATCACCTCCACCCATGTCAGGGGTGAAGAGGTAAATCGAGTGAGCCACTGGGTAACAATAACCCCATCTATTCGTGTCGTGCTTTACGGTTTGCATCACCCTGTGGTCCTTTATTTCATGTAATCCTCCTTGCAACTCGTGAGGTTAGAATGATCACCGCCTGTTACAGATGAGGTCATGGCTCCCGAGAGCTCAAAGGCAGCCACGGCTCAGGGGAGAGGACGAGTGAGCCACACGCACCCCGACCCTCCCCACACATACACCCGCCCCAGAGGCTCCAAGCTCCGTGCTCCCTGGGCCGCTCAGCACGCTCTGCCAGGATGGCAGGCAGACCTGGACCAGCTGAGGACCAGGGGCGGGAGTGGATGCTGAAGCGCCGGCCATGTCTGCTCAGGGGTCTCTTACCTAAGCTGACTACCTTCTTTGAAAAATTATAAAAATCATCCCTCACATTCATTAAATACTTACTACGGGCCTTGCCACTGTATTAACTCCTCACGACACACAGAAGTGCTAGACACGATTTTTATTTCTATTTTCCCGGTGTGGACACTGAAGCCTGCAGAGATGAAAACCAGGCTCAGCGCTACAAGGGGACTCTGGAATACACACCCAGGTGTTCTCACCCAAGGGCCTGCGCTCTCTCAACCCACGACATTAGACTGGCGCTCATGTGGCCGGAGCGGCGTGCCGCAGTCACATCCTCTAATTATAGCTGGAAAGGCCATTGCACCCAGAGCCACATGGCAGGGGGAACCTGGGTGAAACTTGGAAGGAACAAGAATTCATTTCAGTCCAGCAAATAACCATCACTGCCGCATGTTTCCTGAGCTCAAGAAGCTCACAGTCCATTGGGAAAGAGACAGTGTGAACAGAATGATACAGCTGCATGTTAACAGACATCCTCTGTTGGGGGCCTGAGTGAGCACAGTGCAGGGCAAAGGGCGTGACAAGCAGAGTTGGGTGGGGGATGGAGATGGAGAAGGGGCTCCACAGAGAGGCGATGGCACCTCCCTGGAGCACTTGGTCATGGACGGGATGACCAGCCACGCCTTGGAAGCAGTAGCCATCTGCGGGCTCCGTGTGAGAGACCAGAGAGCTGATTCAAGCTTCCTGTGCACTTGGCCAGAAACACCTCCACCTGGTACCCGTTTTAGGTCCGGGCACTAAGCCCTCCCCCAGTCATGCACCTCCTCACAGGGGCCAAGGGGCCGTGCCCACTAGATGCAGGAGGAAGCTGGTGATGGAAGGAAAAAAGGGCAAACTAAGGTGGGGGCCCCCATTGGGGCTCTTGGCCGGCCAGATCCACACGTGCCAGGGTGGCCTGCCTTTCCCTGACGGCACTGCAACATACACGAGCAGAGAGGAAGAAGCAATTCATTTTCCCAAGGGCATGGCCCAGGTCTCTCTCAATTTCTCCTTTTACATCTGTTAGCATTTGCCTTATGTGTTGAGGCGCTCCTGTGTTGGGTGCATATATATTTACAATTGTTGTATCTTCTTGGATTGATCCCTTGATCATTATGGAGTGTCCTTCTCTGTCTCTTGTAACAGTCTTTATTTTAAAGTCTATTTTGTTCGAAATGAGTTTTGCTATTCCAGCCTTTTTTTTTGGCCATGCCGAGCAGCTTGCAGAATCCTAGTTCCCAACCACGGATTGAACCTGGGCCCCGCAGTGAAAGCGCTGAGTCCTAACCACTGGACCACCAGGGAGTTCCCCTACTCCAGCCTTCTTCTGATTTCCATTTGCCCGGAATACCTTTTGCCATCTCCTCACTTTCAGTCTGTGTGTGTTTCTAGATGTGAAATGGAAGGAGAGGGTTCCTACACTATGCCCTCAGCAGTCGCCAAAGCCACTGTCAGCTACCACACATTCCCTGTATTCTCTAACGGGTTCAGCCTTAAGGCTCTGGTCTGCTCTGCATGTGATACCCACATCTGTGTCCTCAACTCTGCTGTAGTGAACAGGCTGGTGGTTGCTGCCCATGAAGCCTGAGCTCTGTTATCTTACAGTGGTCTCATCCCTCGCTGGACATTAGAAACATCTGGGAAGCCTTTAAAAATCTTCAGCACTGGGGGCTTCCCTCGTGGCGCAGTGGTTGCGAGTCCGCCTGCCGATGCAGGGGACACGGGTTTGTGCCCCGGTCCGGGAAGATCCCAGTTGCCGCGGAGCGTCTGTGCCCGTGAGCCATGGCCGCTGAGCCTGCGCGTCCGGAGCCTGTTGCTCCGCAACGGGAGAGGACCGCGTACCACACACACAAAAAAAATCTTCAGCATTGGGAATTCCCTGGCAGTCCAGTGGTTAGGACTCCGCGCTTTCACTGCCGAGGGTGCAGGTTTGATCCCTGGTCAGGGAACTAACATCCCGCGAGCTGCAAGGAGTGACCAAAAAAAAAAAAAAAAAAAAAAAAAAAAATATATATATATATATATATATATATATATATAAAAATCTTCAGCAATTCACTAAATCATGTGGATTTAGTGAATCCAGAGATCAAAGAAGAGTGTGACTCTTCTCTAGGAGTTTCACAGATAGTGAAAGATATGTATTGTCATTGGAACATTCATAGCACTTATTGAGGAACCTGGAAGATCTAGTCTATCATCTCTATTTTTTTTAATATTTATTCATTTTATTGATTTATTTTCTTTCTTTTTTTTTTGGCTGAGTCAGCTCTTAGTTGCGGCACGCAGGATCTTTCACTGCAGCGTGGGCTCTTCGTTGTGGCGCTCGGGCTTCTCTCTAGTTGTGGCGCAGGGCGTGTGAGCTCTGTAGTTTGCGGCACGTGGGCTTAGTTGCCCCGCGGCATGTGGGATCTTAGTTCCCCGACCAGGGATCGAACCTGCATCCCCTGCATTGGAAGGCAGATTCTTTATCACTGGGCTACCGGGGAAGTCCCCATCTCTATTTTAATGATGATGAACTTGAGACTCAGGGGGGTGCCTGGACAGTATGTAAACGAATCACCAAACACCCAAAGTGAAACATGAGATGTGCAGGGCAGGAGGGTAGAGTAGTACTAAGGGGGCACGGGAGAGGCTTCAATAAATTCCAACAAGATGGGTCACGGAAGGCTTTGCGAAAGAGACAGCTGATGAGCGGAGCCATGAAAAATGGGTAGTATTGAGAAAGGTGGGGACGGGGTAGCTTCCAGGTAGAGGCATCAGCAGGAGGAAAAGCACAGAGGCTGGGAGTGTCTGCACCCTCCTATAGAACTGTATTGTTACGTGAGCTCACAAACGCTAGGCTACTTATAACCTATTCTTACTTGTTTAGGGAAGAATGTTGAACTGAGATATCAAACATTTAACTGGCATTTTCAGTTCTTTGAGGTACCAGGGCTGCCAGTACAATTGTTCAGGGTGTGTCCTGCCCAAGAGGTGCCCTACTGGGGTTGGGGGAAGAGGGAGCTGATTTCCAACTGCATTCTGTGCACCAAGCCATCCCTACCAGTGGACTACATCTGCCTGCAGAAGAGAGGAAGCCTATCTCTAATTCATGCAAAGGTGTCATATAGGTTATTTGAAGGTAGCGCTGCAGATCAGAAGAAATGAGGAATCCACAGCATTGAAAACAGTTTGTTTTTCTCAGAATCTAAGTGACAGCTTATATCCCAAGAGTGGCCCGTTTTGGGTAAGACAAAAAAACATAACTGGCCCCACCGAACCAGGTGATTCTTAGGTTTTGTAGGGACCCAGTGTGAGTGCCTGAAATCATTGTTTGATGTCCTTTTAGTCTGGGGACATAACAACGTTAGTGCTACAAAGAACATACCCAGTCACCAGATTTGTAGGAAGATTCTTCTACCCACGGCAGAAACATGAATGACCAGAGGTCTACAGATTATGGGAACTAAGAAAGACCTCAGACATAACACAATCAAAAATTCTCATTTTACAGAGAGATACAGTATAGAGAAACCCATTCAATCATTCATTCATCACTTGCTCCCTGCCTGCTCTGTGCAAAACCCGTTCTAGAAGGTACAGAACACACAAGACAAGACAGCCCCTTACTCCTTGTAAGAGAGATAAGACCCAAATACAATGGCTTATAATACACAATGAAAAGTAATGTGTGACCTAACAAAGATACAAAACAAACAGGCATATTCGTACATATTTATGCGTATGTGGAAAAATCTAGGAAGAGGTACACCAGCATTTTAATAGCTGTTCTCTCTGAAGGGTGGGTCACTAGCGATATTTTTCTTTCTTTTTTATACTTTATTGTCTAATTTTTTTCATAGTGACCATGGTCGGGAGGGAGGGAGTTATCTTCATTTCTCAAAGCCCAAGAGAGTATGGGAAAGACACTGGGTGAGGTTAGAGGCAGGAAAGAAAGCTCTGCAGAGGAGAATGTGAAGGTTTTGTGAAGGAGATACCTTTAAGCTGGTCCATGGGCTTTGGATGTGGGGTAATGAGCAGAGAAAAGAGAGAAAACACAGAATCAACAAGGCTTGAGGTGGAAGAAACACTAAGTGGCGGCCTCGCTGAGTCAAGACCAAGGCTCTCAGAGGCCCAGGTCTGGGCTCCCCCCACCAAGGCCAGGAGTGCTAGGGGGGCCGCCATGGGAAGCAGTCATAATGGTTACTAGTTACTGAGACTGGCGAGAACAACTTTGTATGGGTTAAATATGTTCCCATAATAGCAAATTCTTCCAAAGTCACATGGGACCCAATCACGTCCCTCTCCTCAGACCCCGTGGTGGGTTCCCAGTGCCTGGAGGCAGTCCTTAGACCCAACCCATCCATCTCGCCTGCAGCCCCGGGATGCACCTGTGCCCTAAACACATTCCGTACATACCTCCATGCAGCCCCACTCAGGCTGCCCCTCAACTTGCAGTACTCCTCCTGTCTTTCCCCACCAGGCCAATCACCGTCCATTACGGCCACCTTGCACACCATCTCCTTTGTGGGAGGGCTCTCCTATACTTCCCACCACCCCGTCTCTGAAAATTAATGTGTTCACATCTCACCTTCCTTCCTATGTGGTGGTCAGAGCCCTCCGCGGCCGTGACTCTTCTCCCCGCCTGCGCTCCATCTCCTTCACCCGCACTCACTCCCCGCCCCGGGAAGGGTTGAATGGAATGCCATTGAATGTTATATTTTGCTGTTGAGTCCTAGTAGAGGAAGGGCAAGCGTCACATGGCTCAGGAGATTTGGGGGAGCCCGGCATTCCGTAATTCCATAATTCCAAGAAATCAAAACAAAATTGCATTGAGACTTCAGGGTGCATTCTGTGATCACGTAGCGCATTACCATTTTATGGGGGTGTGGGAGAGGTGGAGAGCAGAGTGAGCTCGGAGCTCCGAATCAGCGGGGAGGGGACCCCCAAACGGAAGCCATTCTCCATCAGGATAGCTTTAAGGGCTGACTCTCCCAGGGCCCTCCCCTCATGGGATTTATAATAAGGGTACCATCTGCATATTGAAGAGTCCCCAGATCCACTCTCATTCCCAAGCTGCAGGCCCTTTGTCCTTTCTCTTAATAATATGCACATGTCATTAACATGACAGACCCTCTCCCCTTCAGGGGGCCTGGGACAGGGGAGGATCTTCAGCCAGGCACTTGTGCCCCTTGAATAAGGATTTTCAGAATATGGAAGCTGTTGCTCCCTGGGAGTTAACTGGGGGTGACCCCCAAAAGCCAAATATATGTAAACACCTCTTTTAAAGGTCCCTAAAAGCTCTACTTGACTTGCCCTCTAGTTCCTTTTGTGAAAGAACCCACCTTCAAATCCTGAGGGATGTCATCCCTCTAGCCCTAAAGGCCTTGGCCAAAATGCTTTCACAACCGCCAATAAAAGGGAAACTCCACCACCAGGAGTTGTGAATCTCACAGGTCGCGTTAACGGCAATATCACCTCAGGGTCCTCGACCCGGGGAACGAAGGTCCAAAGCCAGTTTCAGATGCCTGAACTTGCAGCTTCTCTGATGAAGCAGAACCCGCCTCCCCACAGAAGAGTCTCAGGGAGGATTTAATGCCATGTGTTCCCTGCTGTCTCCGGGACCAGCCCATCCCCCAATAGCTTCAGGAAGGCCATCCCCTCACAGCCTGGGATTATTTGGTAAGTTAAAAATTGCTCCTTTTGGCTCCTTGCAAAGACCTGAGGAATGAAGGAGACTCAAGAAGGCCAGACTAGGGACTTCCTTGGTGGCACAGTGGTTAAGAGTCCACCTGCCGATACAGGGGACACGGGTTCAAGCCCTGATCCGGGAAGATCCCACGTGCCGTGGAGCAACTAAGCCTGTATGCCACAACCACTGAACCTGCGCTCTAGAGCCTTCAAGCCACAGCTACCGAAGCCCCTGCACCTAGAGCCCGTGCTCCGCAACAAGAAAAGCCACCGCAATGAGAAGCCCGCGCACCGCAGCGAAGACCCAACGCAGCCATAAATAAATAAATTTGTTAAAAAAAAAAAAAAGCCCAGGCTAGAAGACAGAAGCCAGCGTCATGGTCACGCCTCCAAAGCACTACTATTATTATTACTATTATTAGTAGTATTATTATCATTAAGTAGAAGGAGCCCCAGAGCCTGAGAGAAGTAGAGTGGGCAAGTCAGCCTTTGCGTGGAACCCACCACCTTCACACTCACGGTCAACGGCATCCCAGAAGGAAAACAAGAGATTTCTCCTCCTGGTACAGCCTGAGAATGACTCATTTCGAGTCACTTAGCAGTGGTTCCAGAGCTCAAATCCAGGTGCTCCGACACCAAGGCAATGTTCTTTCCAGCCCCTCCTCGTTTGCCAGGCCCTTGAACTCTACATGGCCAGTTGAGCCCTTGGAGGTGTGTGCGGTGGTGGTCCCAACCTCGGCCTCTAGGCTTACAGAGTAGCCCTGTCCGGCTGGTCACCCTGCAGTGAGAAAAAGCCAGTGCTAACGGGAGGGAAGCATGAGGGACGCTCCAGCCCCATGTGCCCAGAGATGGACTGTTTACAGAGACGCAGGACTTTCGGTTTTAAAACTGGGACGGTCACAGGACGAGAGGGGAAAAAGAAACCACATCCCTGCAAAAGGACTTGCCCTCCTCAAATGAAAGCACTGTGGAGAGAGCACTTGAATGGCAGTGGGCATCACAAGCATTTCATGGTGGTTTCTACTCCAGTTACCCCGCCCTCAGCATCCATGCCTCCAGTGAAGCTGGGGCTTCATTTGCACTTGAGCTAAAGGCTGTTTCTTGGCTCCAACATGTTCGTGTTGTGGTCCGTCACCGTGGGCAAGAAAAAAGTCCTCCTGGGGCTACCCAGCCAGCAGAACCCGAGGCCATGCGCAACACAGCAGCCTTCACACGCGGGCAGCCAAAGGTAATGGAGGCTCAGACTGCAGTGACAGAAGGATGCGCGCACTTATATTACCCAGAGGAATTTTCAAGGGAGGTGACTCTCCGGGAGCAGCAACCTCCCAGAGGTGTCAAACGAAATGCGTTCACAGCCATACTGGAAGTTCACGGTTACAGACAACCAAGGAAACCTCCAACCTCATTATTTTAATGACATGTTTGGGGAACAGGGTTTCTGGTAGAAAGATGCTTTTCCCTCAAGACAAACTATAAAATATTAGTTCAGGGAATTCAGAAAAAGGACCAACTTAGGATAAGAAAGATTTACTTTCACGCCCAGATGCAAACATACCATTTACAATAGCGAACCCTGGTCTCAACCCTGCCCTCTTCACCAACGAAAAATGTCTCTTAACTATAGCTTGAGCATCTTCAAATCCCTAGTCTCAGTATAAATTTCCTGTTCTTCTTGGCTTTATGCCAAAGAAAAGTGATTACACCAACCCAAGCGAAAACTCAAGGTGTCAGCTATCTGTTATCATATTCTGTTTTCCTTTGAGTAATCCAATTAAGAATTGGACGTATCATTGTTTTCTCTAGTTTCAGATGAGACAAACCTGGGTATCCAGTTGCACAAATTGAGAACCTCTAGCTGGCTGTGAACAATGCGTCAAGTCTTCTCACTGGCAATAATTATTTAACGTTATGGGGTAGCTACCTGTTCTAGGTACCGTTGAGCAATCAGAGATGTGCTTACTGACCTTAAATGTGTGTCCTACCTGGGGGGAACCCACTTAGAGATGAATCAGAAAGCAAACAGCGAAGTACACCAGGGAAGCACATGCCGAACGAGGGCTGCCTGTGAAAGTAAGACCTCATAGAAGACTCCCCAACTTCCACAGTGATGTCCCATCCCTCTTATACTTTACGGCATTCTATCCCTGTAAGAACCTTGCGGGGTGGTGATTACTCTTGCTGTTTGAGAGCTGAAGAAAGTGAGATTCAGAGGGAGGTGACTTGCCCTCAGCCACAGACTCTAGTGAATGTCAGAGCCCAGATATGTGTCACACCCAGAGCTTCCTGGAGACTGGAGAATGTTCCCAAGCACTGCAGGTATTTTAGCATTCAAGACTCCAGCCATCCCCAAGGGTCAATCACTCTCGAGCCTTAGAATTGAAAGGGGACCTTGGAGGTCACCATCTCCAATCCATCCCACTTCCAGTTGAGTCCGTTGAGCACCAGGCGCTTACCTCCCGTGCCAAGGCAAATAGCAAATAACTGAGCTAAGATCCAAGCCCAAGACGAGTGTTTGTATTTCCCAGACCTGCCTCCCAGTCAACCAGAAACATCATTTTGTAGGCCGGACGGACTGCTTTTATGGTCTCCTTCAGGAAAATGGTGGACGGTAGCCTAAGACGGAAAATTCAACTGGTAACAAGCTGCAGATTTGTGAAGAAACAGACTCACCTCCTGCACACCACTTCCCAAAAGCCTGCTGAAATTCTTAGGGCTGCTGAAAGGCAGAAGAAAGTCGATTTTGCCTTGCCTCTTTAGAGCACATCTCACAGCAACTCATCTGTATTTATCACAGGAGTACGTGCTGTGTGTGTTCTCCCAATATGCATTGTACCATAGGTTTGTCTGCTTCAACCATAAAAAGGCTCTGTTACTTCTCCTGGTCAAAGGCTTCAGGATGAATGTCTTGCAGCATGATATGCCCATATCAAAAGAGATCAGGTAACCCTGGTCAGTGGCCTATGAAGAGATTTCCTTTACAAGTAAGGAAAACTAATAATCCCTTGTAGAAGGCGTCGATGTTCTGCCACACTCAAATTCCTAGGCTTCGTCTTAAAATAGGCTTCAAAGCTCACATTCATTTGTTTCCAAGGTACCCGTTTTCAGGTTTTGTAAGGCCTCTTTTGAGGAACAAAAGTCTGCAAAGTTCTTGTTAAGCGCAGGCTTGTGAGTTTGTTCTGCCACTAAAGGTTTTTTAAAGATTCTTTGCCCTAGTAACATCCTAGGGAGAAGGAGAGAGGAAGGATTCTGTCAACAAGAAATCAGATGGTTTAACAGACTTAAATCGTACCCATCATACACCAGGCACTATTCCACGTGCCGTGTGTTAGTTAATTTCTGAAATCTCCCAGAAGCCCAGGTGAAGTGGGTAGTGCCAGCCCCGAGGTACCGGTAGGGAAACTGCACAACCCAGAGCTTGTGGGTGTGGGGATCAGATTCAAACCAGGTGGTCTAACTTTAGATCCACACTCTGTGACATCCTTGTACTTCCCTTTGAGAGAGTGAAGAATGAGTTGGTGGGGGACCTTTGCCAAGGTCCAAAGGGAGTTAAAGGAGGAAGAGCCTTGAACTAGGAAGACTGAGGCCACAATAGTGCCCGGGTTGCCCTCCACCAGCCCTGCCCCTCAGCTCCAGAGAAACTTCCAGATCTTTCTACTCAAAACTGCAACCCGCCTCCCTCCTGCTGTGGCACCCCAGAGTTTCTCCATCCTGTCCTACTTATCTTTCATAGCATTCACCACCTTATTAAATGCTATTTAATTTAGTTGCTTATTGTATTTCTTTTATTTTTGTCACTCTCTCCTAGACCGTAAACTCCCTAAAGCACGGATTTGAGGGAGTTTCATCTCTTTTGTTCACTGATGTCTCCCAAGCACCTGGAACTGAGCTTGAAACGGTAGGTGTGACGTTAATGTTTGTTATGAGAGAGAGAGGAGAGGAAGGAAGGGAGGAGGCTGGGAGGGAGGAAAAGAGGGAGAGAAAGGTAGAAAGGAAAAAGAAAAGGGAGCAGACCGGCTGACGTTCCTGTTCCTCTCCTTTCTGGTGTTCTACCTCTTGAAATGGGGCAGTGAGTTCGATGGCCTCTTCCAAACCTAATAACCTCTGATTCGGAAAACAACCCAAATTAGGATTTTCAAAAGATAGCCATCATGGGGATGAATGAAAGTCAAACCCAGAAGACCCAGTTCCCCAAATGGATATAGGACGAACTGGCCAGCTCTCCTGGAGGATTGTGAGAGTCAGGTGTAAAAACCCGAGTGATCTGTCCGGTGCCACACAGAGGTGGGAGGATTGTAACCACTGTCACCACAGTGCAGGTGACCTGTGGCCTCAGACAAGCGTACAAGCCTCCTTAGGCCTGTGATAGACCGGTAAACCAGTTTCCTCCAAAAGTGAGCTTGGAAGCGGGAAACCGGAGGAGCCGGATTCAGCCGCGGGACCCCTCGTAGGCTTTGGCTCAATCATCGCCCTGCCCCCAACCCATCCCGCCAGTCTCCCCTCCTTCTACCCAGCCCCCCGGGACTTAACTCCCTTCCAGACTCTGGGCTCCGTAAAGACAGGTCTCCATGTGTGTTTTATCTTCACCTCCAGCCGTCAGCTCCCAATGCCCGCGGATGCCCAGAGGATGTGTTTCCCCAGTTGGATTAGCCTGAGAGCTCGGGAAGCTGGTTTGCAGGAGGCAGACATGTAATGGTCCTCGCCGCGTTCCTTCCTCCGCTGCCTACTCAGCTGCCAGCCTTCTGCCCGCCTCAGCCAAGGCCCTGTCATCTGTCAGTCACCAGGCCGGACTCCACGGTCAAGGAGGTCCAGGCGGGTGATGGGGACAGCTCTTCTCTCTCCAGGGCCGATGTGGGATTAGGGACTGGAAAAGGCACCCCTGCGGGTATGAGAAAGGCTTCTTGAAAGAGATGACATTGGGTTTGTCATTCCAGGTTGAAAAGGATTTCAGTAAATGGAAACTGGGTAACCCAGGAGGAGGGAATACAGCGGGACAAGTAGAGGTGAGAGAGCGTGTCTGGCGTGGCTGGAAAGAGGGGTGTCTGTGGAGGGGCAGGGGTGATGGAGCTGGTGGGCCAGGGTGAAAGCAGCCTCACAGGCCGGGCTGAAGGATTTGGACTCTATCCTATAAGTGGTGGGGAACTGTTAGAAGTCTGTATGCAGAGTGGGCTATTTAGAAGGACTAATATGGAAGCACCCTGTGGGTGGATGGGTGAGCCAGGAGGTAGGGAGGCTACCGTGTGAGGGTGGGGAAAGCCAATACCATGGAAAGAGCACAGGCCGTTCATCAGCAAACTTTAGTCCCAGTTCGGCCACTAATTCGATCTGGGATCCCATGACCCCATTCTATAAAATGAAGTAATTCAATGAGGTGATCCCTACGCTCCCTCCAAGTCCTTGATTTACTGATCTAACTGATATAGAGCAGTCTCTCTCTCAAATAGTCTCAAAACTGTTCTTGGGGACTTCCCTGGCGGTCCAGTGGTTAAGACTCCGCGCTTCCACTGCAGGGGGCACAGGTTCAATCCCTGGCCAGGGAACTAAGATCCCGCATGCTGCACGGCATGGCCAAAACAAAATAAAATAAAAAATTTTTAAAAATGAAACTGCTCTTGGAATGCAGAGAAGGGCTCTCATGTTACTGAAAGGAGTGGTTCAATTCTTCAGTGACTATAGCAATTACTTTACAGATTATTGCAGATCTAAATTGAGTGACACTTTCCCTCGACTGGAGCAGGAAAGGCAAATAAGAGATATTTTATCTTAGTTTTAACATTTTAATACATATTTTTGATCCACCTAAAGCAAAAAGTTCTCTTTAAAGTAGCATAAAGAACATTTTTAAAAAGGTCGTTAAATAACAATGAAAAACAAAAGATCATACACATTTAGAAGAGAGAATGGGCACTCAGTATGTGGAATGAGAGCATCGAATTTAGCTCTGAGCGTCCCAGCAGCCAGAGCAAAAATGGAGCTTGGTAGGAATTAGTTTAGAGCCTTGTTCATCTCAACAGTTTAACCTCCTCCAGGACTAGAGTTCTATCTCATCTGAAACACCTAGGTAGGCCCCATATGGGGATCACAAAAGAAAAGGAATTGGGATGATTGAGTTGGGTTTCAAGAATCTCAGTAACTTTGAGGTCTCTCAATTTTCTTTTGGCTCATGGGCACAGGACAAGGTGCAGAGGCTGCAGGGAAGGTTTGGGGCCTGTAAAATGCAAATGGACAGGAAGTCTTTCTGAACGACAGTTCGAAAAGGACTCTCAAAGAGGGTTATTTTTTAGTGTGGGGATGGGGGCAAGGAGGGAGATTAAGGAGTAAAGAGAATTTTATCGGAATTTCAACATGATCTGACCATTGGTGATGTCCATGGCAATACCACCAACCTCAGAGCTCAGGAAATGTGGCTGTAAACCAGGCGAGGACCTCAAATTCTAAACTCCACTGGTCTTTGGAAAATGCAGACAGGGACCCTGGTGGCCTAGGCAAGAAAAGCCATTTCTCATCCCTGGATGTTTTCTTCTGAGCAAAGCAAAGGTCTTTTCAGTTGAAAGCTAAAATCTGAGATGAATGAAACCTCAAGAGAAATTGCTTTGAGTACCACCTTTCACCGAAGAGATGTATTCATAGGCTCTCAGTTCTGAGATGCTGAATGCCTCCCCAGCAAGGGTATCATCTCCCATCCGGGAAACTCTGAAACTGCCTCCTAGCTCTGCTGGGACCCCCTCCCCCAACCTGTTGGCCCTGGCTGTCCTCCAGAACCTGCAAAGGTGAATCTGGCTTCCACAGAACAGTCCACGCACCCAAAATAACAGGAGTGCCAAGCGGACAGAGCTACACTAACACCCCAGAGCCTCTCCTGAAGGGACAAGGTGCTTGAGCTGGGCCACACAGCTGTCACTCCAGGAATTACTCTGGTGAATCAGACTGTTAGCTTTTTGAGGGGAGGGACCAACTCCATCTTTATTCAGCTACAATGCCTAGCATAGAACCTTGCACAGGTCCTAGTAAATTTTGATGAATGCTTTCTTCTTAGAGATGCCCCACGCTCTATGGTGAAATATAAAGCCATCAGCTAACGGGATGAAGGTTACCAACACCAAACACTGCCAAGTTGCAGAACTCAGTGTCTTAATTTTAATTCTCCTTCTCAAGGGTCTTATGCCCCAGCTTAGTCTGGTTAAATGGCCAACACATAGGGAAGTGTTTTGTAAACTATGGGGTGCTATTGCTAGCAATGCACCATCACTAATAACATATCTATGCTGTTTAACTTGGGAGAAATCTCGTAACCTTCCTAAGCTCAGTTCCCTCCACCTCAGGTGGGGACAATGGCCCCTCCCCAGTCAGGACCGTACAGGTGTAAAATGACTGGTCTGTGGAAAACAAGTTCCCTGTCCAGGTTATGCACTCTTTACAGTTGCTGCTTAAAGGACAGAGTTTAACCGTTGCTGTTACGAAAAAAAAAAAAAAACAAAAAAAAACAAAAAAGGTTGCATCATTTAATTGCTATTTATTTTCATAAACATGAGGTATTTCAAAGTGCTATAAGATGCAGCACTAAATATATACATTTTGAAGAAATTAAACACAGAACTTTGCATTTACCCAGTTCTATGCACCAAACATGAACAAATACATTAACGGAAGAAACAGGCTAGGAAAAAGGCATATATATATAGTAAATTTCTTTACAAAAGTTTCTTAGTTCAAAAAGTGATAAAGTAATATCTACTCAAAACTTTCACAACTCATTTTCATACGAAAATATAAGTATCAAATTTAGTTATGTATCAGCATCATACAGGCGGTGTAAGAATTAGTAAGTACGTAACAGAGATTAACAATGTATTTGTATACAAAACATGCTCCTCAAACATTGAGGCATTACAGTACTTAGGTATGAACTTCCAGTCTAATACTGGCCGCAAAAGCCACCTCTCATTACCCAGGACGTATACAAAAGGCAGGTGTGTCCATGGTATTTACAGAAATGTTCCCCAGGGGTATCAATGGCAAACCCCCACGTGGCATCGGCTGGAACTTAAGCACCATGTTAAAAAGAAGGAGGAATGACTTTCTGTCGTCTGGAAACTTGTAACAAACAAGGTGACTTCAACAGCCCCAGAAGGCTCCCAACGGTCACGGACTTCGACCGCCGTCTCAGAGGTGACGTGGAGGAAAACCGCCAGGGCCACCTGCATCCCATCCTGCAGGCCCTCTCCCGAGATCCTGGCAGAACCCCTCATGTCCTGCTCCCCACCCAGATCCAAACTCGACGGGGGACCGATTTGAAAGTAAACCAACATTCTTAATGTCAACACAAGGTTTGTTTAAAAAAAAAAAAAAAAAAAATCAAAATGTGCAAAGTGGCAGTGACTGTCCAGTTTGGAGACACGTTTAGCAAGTCCGAGCGTGTTCGATTTTCTTTAGCAACTGCTGCTGTCTCGCCTGCAGCTTCTCCTTCTCCAGCAAAAGCTCATGCTCCTCGGCCTGGAGGGAGTGGACGTACTCGGTGGCCTTTTTCAAGATGACCACCTTGGCGGCCTTCTCGTTCTTCACCAGCTCTGGCACGTGGTCCCTGAGCGTGAGGAAGCTGGACCGCAGGTCGTTGCGGCGCTGGCGCTCCAAGATGTTGTGGTTCCGACGGCGCTCGCTGTCCTCCGAGTCAGAGTTGCGCGGGCTCAAGCTCTTGGCCTTTGGGGGGATGACGCTCTTGAGGGGACGCGGGGATGCTTCGCTCTTTATCTTCTTCTGGGGCGGCGCATCCTCGCTCTCCACGAAGGGAGACGGGGCGGCGTAGTTGTGTTGCTGGTGGATGGGGACGCAGCGCTTGAGGATCAGCTCACCCGACGGGGCCCTCCCAGGTCCCAGGGCCGCGCTCTTGGGACGCACGGTGATGGTGAAGGTGGTGACGGCCTTGCTGTTGGAGGAGGACCGCCGCTTCTCCACAGTCACTACGTCGATTTCCTCCTCTTCGTCTTCCTCCTCGTCATCTTCATCATCTTTGAGAACAAGGTGAGGGTTATTCTCATGATGAGGCACGTATGAATCAAATATACATACAGTCTCGTAGAGCAGGCCCTGGCCCGTGGTTTGCTCTTACTGTGATCCATCAGCACAGGTCTCTGAAGAGAGCTGTACATGCTTTTTCCCTCCCCATACTCCTAGCATTTCATCTTCCATTCAAGCTTGAGCAGGTGGCAGAAATAGAAAGAACCTCGGCTTTGGAGTTAGACAGAATCCCGGCTCCATCACACACACTAGCTGCACGACCCTGGGCAAGGTATTTTCTAAGCCTCAGTTTCCCCAGCTAGTAAATGCGGGATAATGCCATAGGTTGAGTTGGACAGATAATTCGTAGACAAGAGTCTCAGTAAACGGTAACCCTTTCCCATCATCGCTAGTCTGCCCCATAGACTTATTTATATTTCCCTCTCCACACTTAAGAACTGAGGCCTCCTCATTTTAGGAGCCTCAGTTAGCCACTTACACATGGTGGAGTCTGATTTTAAGTGAAACAAACTAAAGAACAATTTAATTCACTAAGGAAGAAAAATACTTCATCTTCCATGAACGTGACTTCTATACAGTAAGCAGTTTTTCATCTCAACAAAGATCAAACCTTAACTACAGAGCCGTAATCCACTGGAGCTCTAAACCCAGATTCGGGGCACCTCTTCTCAAAGTCACCACTGCCCGCAGCAGCCAGAAAAACGTGTAGCATCATGTGTGCGTTTTCCCCCTCTCTCCTCATTTACTACCATGCTCGGATAGAAAATTATTGTTTAAAATGCAAGCACGAAAATCAAAACACATCTTCTGCTTGATCTGAAGGGGACCGGAAAGCTGAACAATTGTGGGATTTGTGCTAAAGCCGAAATGTGAGGCTGTTCCAGTCGGTGGGTCCCTTTAAGCCAATGTTTTGGTTTTCTGCCAAGAAGACAGCTGTTGGAAGGAAGTGCTTCCTCACCAAAAGCTGTCAAGGCACAGACATTAAAGGGACAGAGACCCGTTCAAACTGAAGGCTTATCCCCAAGTTTCCTTTCAGGAGCCTCAGATGAATCTGTCCTCAGCCCTGAAGGAAATGTCGGCTTTTTATCCATCTGCGTTCTGAAAACAGTGGTTTTCAAGGTCCAAGTCTCCCAGCTCCAAGGACAAGGGCTATTCCAGGATTTGGGTAGGGTTCTTCACCTTCAGGCAACGTCTTGGTTTTAACCCTGCTCTTCAGTTTCACCAGGAGGCACACAATAGAACTAATCAATGAGTGCTTCAGGGTGTGTGCATTCCTGGAGGGCCTGCTAAGTGCCCGCCCTCACCTTGAAGGACACTGGGTTACAGAACACAGCTCGGATCTGAAATTAGTCCTGGAACTCTGGCTAGAAGATAAAACCGGGCGGTTCTCACTGCACACTGTAAAGAGGCGGCCCCTTGAGAATGTACACAACCGCTGTGGTACTGGCCGCCAGCTGCTGAGTGAAGGGAGGGAGGGAGGGATGGCCCTACCACCCCCAGCCTCTCAGATCCTCGCCCGCCTGCCGGCCAGCATATCGCCGCCTGCTGGCGACGGACCAGGAGCAAATAACCCACCACCCACCGAGGGAGGGGAAAAAAAAAAAGTACCGAGGTTCGAAAAAATAAAATACAATCGGTGCTTACCACCCGTGCAATCCCTCCGTAACTTCCTGCACCCTAAATAGGACTTTGCACAGGTTTGTGCTTTTCGGGCCGTCTCCCCCACCCCTGACCCGGGCCGCAGAGTCCCTTTCCACCCCTGGGCTAACAGGTTTCTGCCAGCGGCCCCCCGAACCCCAACTCGGCTTTACCACTCAACTTTTTCTCATTTTCTTCCTCGGAGGGCGCTGCAGAGAGAGACGGGGTACGGGGTGGGGGCCAGTGATGGAGTCGGGCTCCCGACGGGGGATGAGGGAACTTTAGGGAAGGTGAGGCTGGAGGTCACAGCTTTCACCCACCCTCTCCTCCGTACCCTAGAGATCGGCCCGGGAAAAACCACTTCTCAGCCACCAGCACTACCTCCAGACGACTCTCCCCCAGCACCCTAACCCACGAACGACAAACCCGGCGCCACCCCCAGCCCCAGTACCCCAGGAGGGCAGCCGGACCCTGGCTCGCTCTTTACCTGAGTCGCTCAGGGTGTCCTCTCCGGAGGTGCTGAGGGCCTTGTGGTCACCGCCGCTGGCCAGGCGGCCGCCGGTGCGTGGAAGAGCGGCCACCGGGGCGCCCGCTGGGGCTGCGGCGCTCGCCCCCGAGGCGACCGCGGCCCCCGCCGCTGGGGCACCGGCCGGGGCGGCGGGCGCCGCCGCGGGCTCGCGCTTGTTCACCGGGAACGGGAAGACCACGGCGGGATCCACGCACTCGGCGGCCGTGTGGGCGAGCTCGGCGGGCAGGGCGGCCCCGGCGCGGCCCGGCCCCGCAGCCACTGCGCTGTGCCCGCGGCCCGCGGGGCCGGTGGCGCCCGCGCCCGGGGCCGGGACCGCGGGCCCCGCGGCGGGCGGCCGGCCGTGCTGCAGCTTCTCGCTCACCGCGCGCTCCAGCTTCTCGCGGGCCGAGAAGCCGCTCCACATGCAGTCCTGGAGGATGACCGGGTTGGGCGTGAGGCCGCCCAGGCCCCCCAGGCCGAACGCGTCCTCCTCGGCCGGGTTGCCCCACAGGTCGGCCTCGGGCAGCAGCATCTCGGTGGCCCAGTTCGGGGGCTCCGGGCTGTGCTCCGGGAAGGCACGGCTGGGCGACAGCGGGGGCGTGGGCAACAGCTCAAACTTCTTCCAGATGTCCTCCCCCGGGGGGGTCGAGTCGGGGCCGCCGAAGTAGAAGTCATCTTCGTCCGGGTAGAAGCAGGGCTGCAGAGAGTCAAACTCGAGGTCCGGGTTCTTGCAGATCATCCCCGGCATGGTGGACGCGGTGCAGCTCGGCATCGGCTCGCCTCCTGGCCGCCGAATGAGGGCTTCTTTCCGCTCCGCTCTTTTTAGTTCGGGGGATGCTTCCTTCCCGTGGGGGGCGCGGAGGGCGGGGGCCCGCGCCAACCTCCGACACTGCAACCGACAGACACACCAGGAGAGGGTTGGCAAGCGGAGCCGGATGGGGGGCGCGAGGGGTGGGGACGGGCAGCGGTCACCCCCTCTCACCCGCTTCCTCAATCACCCCTCCAAGCCCCCCACTCCGCCCAGGGCTCCCGAAGGTGGAGGAAGTTGTGTCTCTCGCTCTCTCCCTCCCTCCTTTTGTGTACATGCTGTCTACGACAGGGGGTGGGAGGGGGCATGCAGATGCGGGGGGTGGCGGCGTAGCTCTGCAACTTTGTAAACTGCCGTTTCATTCACACAAGGCACTGCCTGGGGGAGGGGGCTGCCCAAGGCTGCAGAATTCTAGCTCCCACCAGCTCACCGACACCCGCGGTTGCACCCAAGGAGGGCCCGCTGCTCCCAGGAAGCGCCCAGGACTCCAACCCAGCTACCGGATCTAGGATTCTGGAGAGCCCTCAAACCACCCCCCTCCTTTGTAAAATTGCAACCTCGGGAGCGCAAGCGATAGCGGGGGGTTTAGGAAACTTTGCAAATGGAAAAACCCTTTCTCTAGACCGAGACCAACAACAGGCACCCAAATCCAGAACCCCCTCCCCCAAATTTTGATCCGACGCCCCCAGCCTTCACCCGCTGCAGGGAAAGTACTGTCAATAGCTGATTTTGAACCTCTCTACCCCCACCCCCGCTCTTCCAAGCCCCCAACGACATCCTCTTCCTGGGAGAGCCTGTACCCCAGTCCCCGGGAATGGTTCAGGAACACCAGCGCGGGGAGGGTCGCAGGGAGAGCCACGTCTCCTCTGAGCCGGGGCGGCAGTGACCCAGATTACCACCGCGACGGCCTCGCCCTGCTTAACCCCCTTCTTCTTCCTCTGGGGGCACCCTTTGGAGGAGAACCCAGCTTCGGGGTGGGGACGCACCGGCTCCCCGTCAGCTCAAATGCAGACAAATGTTCTAGAGAAGGGTGAATTTCTTTTCGATGAAGCCATTACAACCCCTGGCAAGGGCACTAGATGGATTAGGGCGGGTCTCTCCCAGTCCGGGAGCCTTGGGGACTGGAACTGGCTTTTCAGGGAAAACCCCGAGAGGGTTTTGTTTCGGAAGCAGAAACAGTCCCCCCGGGCACAGTCGGGCGCCCTGTGCGCCAGCCGCGATCCCGTCCAGGGCTTGCCTTCCCGCCGCGTTCGCCGCTCCCGGGGCGCCGGGCGCTTTGCGCCCCCCGCTCCTTACCTCCCGCCGACGGCCGGGGATCCGGAGGCGATTTTGTGCCGGGGTCCCCGGGTGGCCAGGGGCGGGGGGTGGTCCTCGGGTGGCTGCAGTCTGTGCGCGCTTGCGCCTGGCTAGCGCTAGCTCGGCTCCAACCCAGTTCCCAGGAGCCCCCCGCATCCACCCAGCGCGTCCAGACAGATGACTGTCACTGGCTGCGCTTTGAAGCTCGGGGGATATTATTAACTGAAAAATCTGACACACCCGGGGGGCGGGGAGAGAAGGGGGCTGCGGCACAGACAAGGGGGAGGGAGAAAGGCAGAGGAAAGCGGCTTTACCCCGCCCTCTTGATTTCCATAAAAATCAGGGGAGGCGCCAAGGCTTTCGCGCCAAAAGCCACTTGCTTTTCTTCTTTGCAGAGAGGAGGCTGCAAAGCTGGGAAGCCCGGGGCGTGCTCCTCCCGCCCTTTTAGACCCCCGGGCTTGCCCCCTGTGCACTCTGCGGACCAGCTGCGCGCCGAGCGGTGCAGTGCAACACCCACCCTGCGGGCCTGGCAATTGCTCGGCGTAAAAAAGAAAAATTTCCGGAGGGCTCCGGGGGTGTTCAGAGTCTCCTAACCCAGCCCCCGCCTCGACTGCGTGTATGTGCTGCTGAGCGCGAGGCCGACGTCCAGCCGGGCCGTGCGGGGGGCGAGGGAGGGGTGTTGCTCGTGTGTGATCTCGGAAGGGAAGCTGGACCCGGGGTGCACAGTGGGAGGGAGAGGACGCGCCCATTTAAGAACGAAACCGCGGGAGGTTTCTAGTTTTAAATTGAAAGGAGAGGGGCGCCCCCTTGTTTGAAAATAAATAAATAACTGCGGGCTACGAGGGTGGCGCCGCTGTGGTTTCTTCGGCCGAAGGCGACACCTCGCGGAGGCCGCGCAGAAAGCGGAGCCGCGGGGCCTGGTCTCGGGGGTCCAACCGGGGCCACGGGCAGCCCTCCCGCCGCGCTGTCAACCCGTCCTCACCACCGCGCTGGGGGTGCCGCCTCGCCTCGGCTTCCGAAGGGGATGGGCGTGAGGCTCCCGAAGCCGTTCCCACGGACTCCCAAGTTAGCCTCTCAAAACCAGCTATTTCCCGAATTATGGGGAGGCGGATCAGGTCCTCGTTGGAGTCGGCGGTCCACACCTCCTGCAGTCCAAACCCTGGCTCAGAAACCTTGGCTTCAGACTGTTGCAGGCAAAGGGGCAAGCTGCTATCTCTGCTCAGCCTCGATGTGCCTCGGTTTCTTCAATTGTGAAATGGAGTTAGTGACGGTGCTTACCTCACAGGGTTGTTTTAAGATATTTTGAAAGCGTTCGGGACGGTGCCCAGCACAGGGTGCTTGAGTGTCAGCTATTGTTATTACCAGATCCTGATCGATTCTTCCGGGGAAATTAACACCCCACCCCCTCTCCCATCCCACCGCCGCTTTCAGATCCTAACTTCACTCTGGTCAAGCTTTCCTGCAGGTGTGTTGGGGGGCGGAGGGGTGACAGGGTCAGAGATTCCAGAACCAAAACTCCCCGGGAACAACCCGAATCTCAGCCCCCTTCACAACCAGATACACGATGAAGTGGGATTTCCTCGGGAAAAACGTTCCTCTTCGGATGGTTTGGGGTAGAGAAACCTGCCCCCTCCCCCGCGCCCTCACTGGGGTGGGAAAGCTTCTCCACCTCCTTTTTCCCAAACTGGAAATGCCAGTCATCCTCGCCATTCACCTCCTCATTCAAGCTAGTTACGGATGAAGATGCAGAGGGTCAGGGGGCAGCCTGTAAAACGCTCACCTATTAGCATTTGTGAAGGCTCTTCCAGTCCTTACCCTGGATGCCTACATAATTCGGGGGAGAGAGGCAGGTTCCCAGAGTCCTAGGAAGTGGCCCATGAATGAGGATGAGCTGCCCTTCCAAACACCTTTATTATTATTATTTCCTTCCCGTATGTAAAGCTCTAAACCTTTGCAAAAGCCTTTCACACTCCCACTTTGCTTTTCCCTAACCCCCTAATCTAAACCATGTCCTCCCGCTGTATTCTCCCCAAGCATCCTGGATTTTCCTTCAGAACACTTAGTTTCATTTGTAATGATATATGCCTGGGAGAGTTTGTTTAATGCCCGCTTCTCCCGAGACACCGAGTGGAAACAGGCTCTGTCTTCCTCACTCCATCTATGTCTGTTTTGCTCCAGGGGGCATCCTTGGAGCAAAGCAGATACCTGTGTACCTACGTACTCAACGATATTGTTCAAGGCAGAGAGGCCTGAATGAGTCCTTCTGAAGCAAAGCCAGCTCTTTGAAGAGAGTTTCTGTTTATCAGCAGTAGAGGGAAAAAGGAATGAATGCCACGCCAGGACCTTCAGGTCCTCAGCAGCAGCCCCAGGAAGTGCTCTCAGAATTGCCTGCCCCACCTTTTTACCGAAAGGGCAGGGGGACTGTTACAATAGGCCAGGATGACCCTAGTCGCTACATTTAAAAGTCCTACCTTGTCCTCTTTGACCCGACCTGTGCCCTTCACCACGCCATTCGTCCTTTGTCAAGGGACAAAGTGCAGCAGAAAATGAGAAGACAAGAGACCCGGTTACTCTGTGTGCCTCCAAGCAAATCTTGTATTCTTCCTGGACCTCAATCTCTAATCTCATGCTCTTAATGCAAACCAGTAATTACTGACAAGTCTGAATTTGAAGTTTAACAGAATGATAAAATTTTACAAGTATTTATTGGTACTTTCATTTGCAAATGGAAAGATAAAAGACTTGGTCCGTGGAGAAATCTTGCTACTGCAGGTTCCTTGTTTGCTTGTAGAGAAGCCTGCAAATTCCTCTTAAAAATGTTGAAACACTCTTAGACTATGCGGACACACACGAAATACATCTTGAGAAGACTTGGAAGACAAGTTCAGCCGGCATCCACTGTCCCGATTCAGAACAGAGACGAGTAAAGGCACAGCCTGAATGAGCTCATCATGGGCTGAGGGAGACACACCTAAAATGGACCAACAGACAGGAGAGAGTTGTACACAGAATTTGGTTTATAAATGGGGAGATTTTTGAGGGAGGACAATGTTTTCGTCTACAAATCCTTTCTTTATAAAACAAAACCAGGTCTCTCTCTCTCACACACACACGCACACACGCATACGCACACAGGCGTGCACACACGCACACACACACATGCATACACACACACATTCAGAGGGGTCCAACCCATGACTGGCCTGGGAGATCAAAAACCTCTAGATGCTTTTCCCAGATGGTGAGTTAAAGATCTTCTGGGTCCAGCTTCAAGGACCACGGTTTCTCCTAGGAACTTTACTGGGTCCCTCCCTGCCTCCCTCCAAAGTGTACATTTTTGCTGATTAAATGCTTTTAAAATTCCTGACTCTTCATTTAGAATAAAGTAAAGCTAGCTGCCTGACTTACCCAATTACTAATGAATTAATTAAGCAACTAAATAATTAATTTAAAAAACCTAAATTGAAGTTTTAAATTGCAAAAAGTAAGGTTATACAAGCAAAGAAATTAGAGAGTGGAATTCTTTCTAAGACAGAGAGCCCAGAAACATGAAAGAAAAATTTTAACATATTTGACAATAATAAAAATTTTTAATTACACTTAAAACATATCCTAAACAAAGTCAAAAGACAACAGTGTGATAGAAAAATACTTTCCTCATCCCTAAGAGACAAAGAGTAAATCCCATGTACACAAAGAGCTCCTACACATTGAATAGAAAAACAACCCGATAGAAATATGGGTCCAGGATAAGACTAGGTAATTTACTGAATAGGAAATGCAAATTGTCCATAAACATATGAAAAGATGCTCAGCTTCACTAGTAGGCAGGGAAATGCAAATTAAATCTCAAGGAGATTAGCATTTTTTGGTCTAGCAGATTGGCCCAAGTGTTGGCAAGGCCCGGGGTGGGGGGGGGAGGGGGAGGGGGGCAGGGGGACACGACCCTCTCCTACACCACTGGCGTTCCAGGCCCAAGAGTAAAGGCCATCCCAGTCTTCAAATTCCATCCTACAAGAAATAATAAAATAAATACGTCAAAATACATAAACAAGAACCTGTATTGTAGCATTGTCCTCAATAACAAAAATATTATAAATAATCTAAATGCCCATCCATAGGAAAATGGTTGCATCTATTATAAGGTGTTCATGCAGTGGAATAACATGCAACCTCTAAAAACAGTATGTTATATGTACATGTACTGACTTGGAAACATCCATGAGTATGAAGGGAAATAAGCAAGGTCTAGGGCAGTGGTCTGCCATTTTGGATATATGTGCACTTAGATATGTCTGCGTAAACCCAACAACGAATTGGGTGTAATATGCAACAATTTTTCATTAGTGGTTTACTGGGTTTTTTTCGGTTTTTTGTTTTTTTGCGGTACGCGTGCCTCTCGCTGTTGTGGCCTCTCCCGTTGCGGAGCACAGACTCCGGACGCGCAGGCTCAGCGGCCATGGCTCACGGGCCCAGCCGCTCCGCGGCATGTGGGATCTTCCCGGACTGGGGCACGAACCCGCGTCCCCTGCATCGGCAGGCAGACTCTCAACCACTGCGCCACCAGGGAAGCCCTAGTGGTTTACTTTGAAGAAAGGAATCAGGTGAAGGGAGAAACTTTCCTCTTGATGAAATATTTTTGAACCAGTGGAATTATGAGCAAATTTAATTTTTTGTTTTGGTTATTTTTCAAAACAATATTTTTGTTACTCCCCGGGAAAGCTCATCATTAAGCGGATCATTTGGGGGCAGTAAAGGATCCTTTTGCGAAGCCTAAAATCATCCCCCCAAGTTCTTTTTTGTTTCCCAGGCTGGTTGGCATTCTTTCAAACCAAACTAGTGCTGAACTGAGTCATCTGAGTGGGTTATTAGAGACAAAATGGCACTGGTTTAATTAGGATTAGAATCAAGCCAACCAAAACCATTTGAGTATATGATGTTGGATGTGCCCAAAGCACGACATGTATTTTTTTGACTTCTGAGGCTGGAGGAAAATTTGAGATCCAGCATTGAGAGTTTTGGGGGTGGGGAGTTTTATTGGTACTGGCACAATTATGTTTTATTTATTTATTTTTGGCTGCATTGGGTCTTCGTTGCTGCCCGTGGACTTTCTCCAGTTGCGGCGAGCGGGGGCTACCTTTCATTTCAGTGCGTGGGCTTCTCCCTGCGGTGGTATCTCTTGTGGAGCACGGGATCTAGGTACATGGGCTCCGCAGTTGTGGCTCGCGGGCTCTAGAGCACAGGCTCAGTAGTTGTGGCGCATAGACTTAGTTGCTCCGCGGCATGTGGGATCTTCCTGGACCAGGGATCAAACCCGTGTCTCCTGCGTTGGCAGGCGGATTCTTAACCACTGCGCCACCAGAGAAGTCCACAATTATGTTTAAAACAAAAATTATCCTCATTGAGTGCCAGTAATTTAATTACAGATCTAGAAAATGAGAAGTGTCCCACAGGCTCTGTACTCCTCTCGACTGATTTCACATCCTTTGAGGCAGCTCAGGTACCCCCCTCCATGGGAAACCTTCTTTCAGGCTTAGTATGTTACAGAGACTTGGGGAAAGCACAAAGGTGGGGCTGAGTAAAAATGGCTCTTGCCAACTGCAAAGAGCGCCGTGGGTGGTTGTTGCCTTCGAGTTCGAATTTCCATTTACCTGCTTTTCTTGATGCTAAAAGGCAAGATGGGAAAACTGTCCTGGGAGACAGGCAAGTTGCTCAGGACCAGGCTCTGAGGGGTGGGGGAGGCAAAGAAGCCTCCACTTTGTAGACCTTAAACTTGAATCATCTACATCAGAGAGTATGCACGGAGGGGAGCCCAGTCTTAGCGGGAGCCAGTAAGAGCCACAAGGAATTCTGACTCCAGGTCAGGTCTTCAAGTCCGTTTGGCACTGCCCCTTAGAACGAGCAGAACTTCCTACATCCCATCTTCCCTTTCTGGGACTACTTTCCAGTCTCACTGATTTAATTTGGTTGGGTGTGTCCAGATTTCCTCAGTTGAGGTTTTCAGATCTCTTCTGGTGGTTACAGAACAGATGGCTGATTTGCCCATTCATTGGTCCTTGCTAATCTCTATTTCCTTTAATTCTGGAGTCATCCCCTACAGCCCAGACCCACCCTAATATCTGCCTGAGGGTGGGGTGTGATGGGGGGGGGGATGTTTCCTTGTGTTTAAATAGTGGTGAGTAACAGGCCCCACTGCTACTTCTGGCCTGGAAAGTCTTTTTCTTTTCTGCTTCAAATACTGTCCTCAAAAATCGGCTGGAGACTCTCCAAGAAGGAAGGCTGTTGTTCTTCGCCCCAACTACACTCTCCCATCCAAATCTCCATTCTTTGTGGACCGCCAGCTAGCGTTATCCAGCTGTGTTCTTTATCGGGTTCACGTGTAGGTGTGGCTCTTCTAACAAAGCAGTTCCAGAGTAGAAGAAGCCTTCCCCACCACAGACAGCCCAGCTGAGCTCTGCCAGATGAGCCAATCCAGGCAGCCACTCCCACTTCATCGTCTTTAAATTAAATTAGCATTCCCTGCGGATTAAGTAGGGAAGCATCCCTCAAGTGCCTGCTTTATAATGGTGCTCAGTAGGAGTCAGTGCTCTCTTGTCCCGGCTCCAACCCGCTTACACGGGCTCAGCAAATCCTACACCCACAGACTACAGCACCTGGGCTCCAGGTTGAGCCTTCTGATGTTGGTCCTCTGGTTTTCTGGAACTAGTTAATAATCCTTCCTCCAACCAGAACTTCCCCTGGGTGGCTCCCCCTCCCTCTTAGCTTGTCCAAAACCCAGGTAACTTTGGCCTTGGAGGAAGGTCATGCACTGTCAAAGTAGGGTAAGGCAGTAATAGTGAGAGCACAAGACCACAGGGGAGAGGATTGGAGTTCTCCAAGCCTAGAGCTGCGGATTAATTGTTGAAACATCTTACACTGGTCATTTAACTGCTCTTGGCCTCAGTTACTTGGTTCATTAAATGGGAATAATGATTTCATCCCTGCTGCTATTCCACAGGGTAGAAATGATATCTGTAGAGAAGTGGGTTTAGATTCAGAAATTAAGTTTAATGTCCTGGTACTATGTTGTTTCCATATCCTAGACAAGTCCACTTCCAGAGCCTCAGTTTTCTCGTCTGCAAATAGGGATAATAATATCCGTTTTACTGCAAGGGAGCAGATAAGAGATTTGGAATCAAAAGGCCACGTACCTTGCATTATATTATGAACTCCTAGAAAATGTGGAGGTGAAACTGCTTGGAAAATGGTGAAATTTCTACACAGGAATAGTGAGGATTCTGTGTGAAGTTACTAAAACTGGGCTGTTTGGGATGGACACTTTAGAATCATCTTACAGTGATGGTCATATTTCCTGGTAAGTGGTATCAAATCCAAAAACCTGTCAAAGGGACAGATGGCATTCTTAGCACAAAAGAGGAAACCAATTAGAAGTTAAAATACAGAAAATGGGAACTTGTAAATGCTAACAAATTGTTTCAGTGTGGAAGACTGCTATATTCCCTGCCGCTTGCTGAGGAGGGTTTCCGTCTGGTATGGCATTGTTCACAGGGCACTGGCTGTTAGAGTGCCTGGAGAAACCTTACAGACCCTCTTTTCTAATCCCCTTGATTTCAAGCTTTCATACCTAACCTGAGTTGTCGGGCAGATGTTGACAATTGCACCTTGTCACTTATACAGTGACAGATTGTGTCTTTGCAGCTAAGAAATGAGCAAAAAACGCTAGGCTTTAAGAAGCAATTTCCAAATTCTATACTTGCATTCATTCAGTCTATCAATAAATACATATATATAACTTCTGCTCTCAGGTATTTACAAGCCAGTGCGGATGATAGACAAAGACACAAAAAAGTTCAGGTAAACTTATTATATGTTATAATATATTGTGTGCACAGAAGAAAGACCCTTCACCTCCATCTGGGGGAGTGGACCATGACTTCACAGACTGGGAGACATTTAAGCTATGGGATGGGAAACAGGAGTTTTCCCATGATATAAGAGTAGATAAGTGTATTAGTCAGGATGGATGAGGTTATGCTGTAGCAACAAAGACCCCCTAAATCTCAGTGGCTCAATATAACAAAGGTTTAATTTCTGCTCTCTTTACATGTTACATCATCCTTATTAGAGAAGCAGCCCCTCACAGAAAAAAAGAAAAAGAAAAAAGAAGGCAAGAAACAAATCAAGAGCACAGCTGTTATACCCTTTGTTAAAATCTCTGATTGGATTAAAGTGACCCTCCGTTGGACAAAGTGATTTAGGAAAAAGAAACTAAAGCATGGCCACTCCTCAAAGAAGTCTCATAAGCTGAAGATACTAAAAGTAAGTCTAGAAAGATAGATGTTTTGAAGACAGCTGTGTCCATGGCTACAGCTCTTAAGAATCAGATCACTCAAGGATGGAAACCCAGGCCTACCTCGCAGCCCTCATGCTTTCCGCTCCTCTGAACCACCTGCCATGGCCTGTAACCTGTACCATTCAGCACTGGACAACCTCCTCAAGGGCAAGGGGGGCATTTATTAGACCTTTTTATTTTTCACAGGGCATAGTTGTACCTGGCACAAAGGAAGTACTCAATAAATGTTAGCGGAATGAGTGAATGAATTTCTCTGTTCTCCCAAAACAAGACTGAGCTGTATATACATGTAGAATATCAGGACCAGCACCCCATAGAAAAGTGAGGCGACAGACCTGTGGTTTTCAGTTTTGGTTTTAGCATCAAAATTCCACTGCAGGATTGAGCCCCCTGCAGTGGAAGCTCCAAGTGTTAACCACTAGACCACCAGTCCCAAAACTCTTTATTTAAAAAACAATAATTAGAGACTCCCCTGGTGGCGCAGTGGTTAAGAATCCGCATGCCAACGCAGGGGACACGGGTTCGATCCCTGGTCCGGGAAGATCCCACATGCCGTGCCTAACTATGGAGCAACTAAGCCCGTGAGCCGCAACTACTGAGCCCACGTGCTGCAACTACTGAAACTCGCGAGCCTAGAGCCCATGCTCCACAATAAGAGAAGCCACTGCAATGAGAAGCCCGCGGACCGCAACGAAGAGTGTCCCCTGCTCACCACAACTAGAGGAAGCCCGCGTGCAGCAATGAGGACCAAACGCAGCCAAAATAAATAAATTAATAAATTAATAATTAAATAACTTTTACACTAAGCCCACATTTTTTAAAAAACATGAGACAGAAGTGGAGTGGCTCTGGTTGATATGGAAATAAGGAACCCTGAGCCCCACTTTCTCTGCCCCCTTTTGGCTCCCTCTAAAGGAACCTCTGGGCATCTTTAGGATTTTCAAACCCACATTGAAAGTCGAGCACTTAGATAAATCAAAGCCCACAAATAAGAAACCCCAGCACTTTCTTAGGAAACCAGCAGAAGTTTCTGGCTTTCATCTCTTGCTGCTGTTGAAATCTACAGTTATCTCCATTCTCCTACGAGGGGTTTGAGGGTGTGGTGCATTTCGTTTCACAAGGAAGGAATGAAATGTTCAGATGTGAGTGTGAGATGGTCAGTTCTCGAGAGTGGAGGGCTGAGAGAAGCCACTGGCTCCAAGATCCTCCAAAAGGCTCGCCCTGCAGGTCCAGGGGCTGGGACTCCTGCAGACACAGATTAGCTAAGCAAGGTTCCCAGTGCCTCCTGAAGGTGGGAGCCTAGGCAGATGTCACCTTTTCTGCAAAATCTGCTTAGGCTCCCAAGGAAGATTGTCTTTCTCTCTATCTGATACTCATTTCTCACAGGCCAAGGTTTTGGGAAGGCTGGGGAGAAAGAAGAAGAGGCTTTGCTGGTCCACCCACCCCCCCTCCTCTGGCTCACTAAAGAACCTCCACCCACAATATTACCAGTCAAGAGCGACCCAGAGAGAACCTGGGTCTTCCAGTCCCATCATTGCTAGTCGGAGCCAAGGAAAGCCAGACTTTCAGGGGCCCCATGGATGCTGTCAGAGAGGCCAAGGATGCCTGTTTCCTACCAACAGCCTCCCACCTAACTTCCACGGAGAAGACAGGGCTGCAGAGCTGGGCAAACTTTCTAAGCGTCATCATCCAGTGTCAGATGGGGTCTCTGGTCCTTTTCGTCCTCATTCTGCTCCATTAAAACCCAAACCCTCAACCTTAGATAATTCCTTTATTAAAGGTTCACCTTTGAAACCATGAGGATGAATACGGGAGATTTTCACTCTGTGAACGAGTGAGGTCTCCTCCCCCTTCTCCATCCTCACGGAGACCCTGGGGACCCCAGTTCCAAGCCAAGAAGAGCTCCCCTAGCCCAAGCCACTCTTCAGGCAGCTGGGGCAACAGCATCCCAAGAGAGGTGGACATGCCCAGGTTGGGACAGAAGCCCGATGCCCACCCAGTGTAAGTTCCACTGTTCTGCATTTGATTTCTAACATGGGGCAAGCACTTCGGAGGTGCTCACCAAACACTGTGAATCATTTACAACTATGTTTAGATGAAGAGGACCCCAGCGCTTAAGCCAGAGGTCCCAAAAGAGCATTCCTCCGAAACTGAGGAAGTAGCCTCAGTTCTGCTCAATTCATCAAGTCAGATGCCAAGCGGTCACTCTGCTCCTTTTTAGGTCCATCTGCTGGCCGAGGACCTTAATGAGTCAGCTCAGGGAAAAGCAGGTTTGTTAAGCAGCCCGACACACCCCCTTTCCTCCACCTCGCTCCCAACACCTGGCCTCCCAGATGCATGGACACCTGTTTGAACCTCAGTCTTCTCAGGCTTAAAATGGGATAATTGGTTCCTCTGTCCTTGCAGGATTGCTGTCAGAGTCAACTGTGACATAAATGATAAAGTGCCATGTAACTGTAGGGGTGATTGTCAGTATTACAAAACTAATCCCTACTCATTCATGAATTCCCAAATTGTCTTATCTGGATTATTTCCCCACCTGTTGTCTGGATTTCTGCCATATTTTAGAGATGAAATAATCAGGTGTTAACCTGAGTTTTTCTGTTTTCATCCAACTCTTTAGAATCACGTACTCAAAACATCACATTTCACTGGCATTATTTCTGCTAACACCCTTCTTTAAAAACCCATCAGGGGGCTTCCTTGGTGGCGCAGTGGTTGAGAGTCCACCTGCCGATGCAGGGGACACAGGTTCGTGCCCCGGTCTGGGAAGATCCCATATGCTGTGGAGTGGCTGGGCCCGTGAGCCATGGCCGCTGAGCCTGCGTGTCCGGAGCCTGTGCTCCGCAACGGGAGAGGCCACAACAGCGAGAGGCCCGCGTACCGCAAAACAAAAAACAAAAAGCAAAAAACCCCCATCAGAATAATATACGGCTAAGAATAATATATAGCTTCTTTTAAAACCCATCAGAATCACATATAGCTATGGTGTTAGATGAAAAAGTGAAGCTGTAGAACAACGTATAGCATGAGCTCATTCTGAAGGGAAAACACCACATGTGCTTCTTTATGCACGTCTGAAAGTTGTACACCAAACTGTTTAGTGGAATTGTTGGGGGCTGGGATTAAGGATGGAGGGGAGGGATGATGAGGAAATTTTTATTTATTTTTCTATTGTTTGAATTTTTTGAAACTATGATTGTTTATTGTTCACTTAAACTTTTTTTTTTTTTTGGTACGCGGGCCTCTCACTGTTGTGGCCTCTCCCGTTGCGGAGCACAGGCTTCGGACGCACAGGCTCAGCGGCCATGGCTCACGGGCCCAGCCACTCCGTGGCATGTGGGATCTTCCCGGACTGGGGCACGAACCCATGTCCCCTGCATTGGCAGGTGGACTCTCAACCACTGCACCACCAGGGAAGCCCTATTTACTTAAACTTTTTTTTAAAAATGAAAATTTTTTAAAATTTAATATTACGTTTTAAATTAACAAAATTTTAAACATCAGCAGACACTTTAAACACATGGCTTTGAAATATATTTTAATAGATCATTATATCTGTTTTTACTCTTTAATTTTGTAAATAAGTTACATGCACATTCTCTCTCATGTGTAAAACTGGAATCTACAGCCCTAATCACTGCCTGTATCAAGCACCTGCTATATCCCAGGCTGAATGCCAGGCACTTAACCCTCACTCTCGACTTGCAAGGTGAATTGTTTTCATACCCATTTTCCATCTTAGGAAGCTAAGGCCTAAGGTCACACTGTAAATTAGTGGCAGAGCTGGAATTCTAACCCAGCACAATCTGACTCAGTATGACCAAAGTGCACATTTGTTTATAAAGGTACCTCTCTTCAGGTTCCCTGATGCGATCTTCAAGATTGCATTAAACCTCATAAACAGAATTTTAAAATTTATTATCAATATATACTTGTATATACAATCTGATTTTAACATAGTCAATATAGCATATTATCTCTCTCCTTCAAACGCTGACCCCCATCTTCCCCCAGATGGCAATGGCCTAGGTAGATCTTAGGGTGCACTCTCCTTTATGTGAATGACATCTAAGTGAAGCCACAGCAATTTACGAATCCGTTCAGAACTCCTTCTCAGAGATTTCTCAGGGCTTCCCTGGTGGCACAGTGGTTAAGAATCTGCCTGCCAATGCAGGGGACGTGGGTTCGAGCTCTGGTCTGGGAAGATCCCACATGCTCCAGAGCAACTAAGCCTGTGTACCACAACTACTGAGCCTGCACTGTAGAGCCCGTGAGCCACAACTACTGAGCCCATGCGCCACAACTCCTGAAGCCCGTGCTCTGCAACAAAGAGAAACCACCACAATGAGAAGCCTGCACACTGCAATGAAGACCCAACACAGCCAAAAATAAATAAAATAAAATAACTAAAATCTTTTTTTTTAATGCACGGTATTAAAAAAAAAAAAGATTTCTCAAATCCTGTAAGTCTGTAGACTTATGACACCACCATATGGGACACGATGTCAACCACAGACTCCCGAGAGCCTCACCCTAATATATCACTGGGGAGCAGAGGTTGGTATCTAGTGAGTCTGCTTGTTTCCCCATTCACGAGGACTCAACTCTCAAAGGAATCTTCCGATAGGAAACGGAATTTTTCTGTGTTGCTCCAGCAAGTGAACTTTACAAGTGACAGGAGGCACTGTCTGAGAGTAGAGTTCCCAGTCTCAACAGTAGGAGAAAGAATTTGGTAGGGACTAGAACCCGCCAACAGTGGATGGGGCTCTCTTAGTAGGTACTGAGTCGACTGCCACAGGATTCAAAGAGAGGTGAGTGAAGCATCAAACTTGCGATAGAAGGTATTTTTGTATAAAAATAAAATTTGTGATTCTCATTGTACATTTTTATTTATTGTTGGTAAGACTAACATGTGGCCTTAGGGGAAAACATCCTTGAAGTGATAAGTTCTAGGGTCTAAATTCACTGTGCATTTATGGTGTTGGGTTAGGAAACTGGTTAGTTTCTGAAGGTTTGAATTTTAAAGACCATCAATCCATTGTTTGGTCCTCATTAATTTTGCTTGAGAATGTCTGACGATGTTAACAGAAGCAGCGATTAAAACTGAATGGTGGTGCAATCACCATCTCAAATATTTAAACAATGCGATTATATAATATCTATCAACACAGTGGGAAAAAAAGACTCTTAAGGAAACAGATGTGAAAAGAAAATGAGTATTTCTTCAGGGTTTGGCAAATGCAGTTTCTTTTCCTCATGCCTCCCAGATCTTCAAGGTACAAGACAATAATACATGCTCTTGCCGGCCCCTCACGCTGCCTTCTGACAGCAGTAAAGCCCTCACAGATCCCACACCTTGGGTACTTGGAGCTGAAGCATGCCCTCCAGTTGTCTGCGTCGATCACAGTCAGACAAAGGATGTTCTGTGTTTTCCCCTTGAAGTCAGTCTGCGTGGGGTCCTTCCAATCAGTCCATGAGCCTGGGGCTGAAGTCTTTGTGTCTGGAGTTCTTATTCAGCCCTGGACAGATTGATTGAGGTCCTACTATGTGCCTATTGAAACTTCCAGATTGCCTTTTGCATCCTCACCTTATTTCCTAAAAAACTATACCCATCTATTCAATGCTTACGGACATCACTTCCCAGAAATCCCTCACATTTATCGTGTCCCAAACTGAACTCAGTGTCTTTCCCTTCAAGCTATACCTCCTGCCAAATTCCCTTTCAGTGATGGTACCACCTTTTACCCAGATCAGAAACCTGGCATTCAGGCTCTCCTCCTCCTTCTGAGTCATCTTGCTCCTTTACAGTGACCATATTTTGTTATTTCTACCTCCATCCAGGGCTTATAGAAGGCACCAGAATGTCCATGCCCATTTTTCAAAGATTGAAACCCTTCGATTCCAGTCGGTAAAGAGTCACAGTGCCACACTCCCCAAATGCCCCTCTGTTCACCACTTCAGCCCCTCCCTCCAGAGCCTGTGACCCTTCCCAAGATCCAGCAAACCAAGAGGTAAGGTCTGGCACAGTGAGGGGCCTTCAGGAACTTGCTCTGGTTTTTTTTCTTTGTTTTCCTTTATTTTTTTGGCTGCGTTAGGTCTGTGCTGCTGCGCGCAGGTTTTCTCTAGTTGCAGAGAGCAGGGGCTACTCTTCGTTGATGTGCGCGGGCTTCTCATCACGGTGGCTTCTCTTGTTGCGGAGCACGGGCTCTAGGCACGCGGGCTTCAGTAGCTGTGGCACGTGGGCTCACTAGTTGTGGCTCGTGGGCTCTGGAGCGCAGGCTCAGTAGCTGTGGCACACGGGCTTAGTTGCTCTGTGGCATGTGGGATCTTCCCGGGCCAGGGCTTGAACCCGTGTTCCCTGTATTAGCAGGCAAATTCTTAACCACTGTACCACCAAGGAAGCCCCTTGCTCTGGTTTGGATTGGCTGGTGCCTGAGTGGAACCATTCATTACTATTTGACTACCCTGTTCACAGCCCATGTCCAGCTTATTGGTTAGTGCACAGTAAATGCTGTGCCTTGGGGCCCCAAAAAAGGCTTAAGTTAAATTTCTTTTAAAATCAGAAGACAAAAGTGAATATTATCACAATGACTAACTAATAAAGAATCGTGCCTGGATTTACATTTCTAACCACACAGTCACAAAGTTTAATTTTGCAGTATTTGTAATGCATGAGGCCTCCAAGAACAAAAGCAAACCCAGAATGCAGCCCCATTCCCCTTTTCCTCATCCCTCTCTTATCTCCAGGAGCCCATGATGGTATTTCCGCGGACCTTCCTTCATCCACTGTCTTCCTCTTTTCCTCCTCATTCGCAGACCACCTACTGGGTACCGTGAGCATCTGGAAATGAGGAAGCCGCACTGCCTGCCCTTGGGTTGTCCACAGTCCGGAGGCGATGAAGATACAGAGACCACCAGCTGGGATGCTGTGCCGGGAGATGGTCCTGCATGGGACCAAGCGCTCTGAGAAGAGGGAGGTCTCCTCTACCCAAGTGAGTCGGGACAGATGTGATACTTGAGCTCCAGGCATCCCCGCAGAATTTCTCTCTCAGCTCAGACGGGAGGGCACAGAACCGGGGACCATCTGGGGGCTTGAGCTTCTCTCCCAGCCTCTGCCAGGGCCCACACCCGCAGTCCCAGCGTCTGTCCAAGAGGAGTCTGACCGAACTTTTAAAGGGCTGGTGAGGATGTGCTGGTGCCTTATGGGCCGGGGTTGTAGACAGTGTTTGGGTCTGGATAGAGTCCAGCTCTGTGACGAGTCATCACCCTAGAGAACCACCACCACCCACCTCAGAGGACGATTGCACACAGCTGATGAAGGGCCCGCCCCCAAGGGGGAGGGGAGCAGAGGATGCAGCCCGCTGACCCGCGGAGCCAGAGGCAGTAACGCGTGTTTGGCTGAGGGGCCGAGTCATCCACTTCACTCCTTCCTGCCCTCGCCTCCCCGCAGGCAGTCTCACACCGGCATTCAGACCTTGCAGAGGGAACGCAGGGATGCAGGTGGTTGGCCAGGCATGATGGTGACCTGCTATGCCAGCAATGCCTTGTTGCTGCATTCTGAGGTCACCTCCCTGACCTGCCCTGCCCCCCACAGGCCAGCCCCAGAGGCTATTCCTACGCCAGGCATTTCTCATGCTTCCACACTTTTCGCGCACTCTTTCTCTAGCTCTGATGCTTCGCTTGGCCATCAAAGCCCTGGAAGTTCTGCAGTGAAAGTCAGTTTTATTCCTCCAGTGGGAGCTAGTCCCTGTGTTCCCAAAACATATGGCAAACTTATAAAGGGGTGTGACAGTCCTTAGGTGCTTTGGCACGACTTGAAGTTCTTTGCACGTGTGTGTCTCACTCAGTAGCTACACCTCTTTGAGAGCAGTGACCCTGAGTGATCTTCGCCTCCCCAGAGACCAGCACGGACCCATCAGTGAAGCTCGTCTCAGCAAGTGCTTGTAAACGACTCACTCCCACTGGGGCCTGGAAGTGCGAAGGATCCTGGATTAAGCTGCTTAATGCCTCATTTGCCAAATTCTGCCTGTATTTTGGTGGTTCATCCTTAGAACAAATCTGAAGATCAGAAGTAGGGCTGGTCAGAAGTAGGTTCAGATAGAACCACAGACATCTAGGACAAGTGTGTCCTTCCCATAATATCCCATAATTTAACCCAAAGTAAAGCTAGCGTGAGATGAGACCTCACAGGCTCTAGGGGAAAATGGCATGGGTCTCCATCAGCAGCAGGTGAGCTGGGAACCCCGCTCGCTCCTCCCTCACGGCATGCCAAAGATGCCCTTTCGCAAGATGCCCTTCACTTTCCTGATGGGCAATTTCTACTCCCTGGAAGATCCACTGCAGGTATCAGCTCCTCTCTGCAGCCATCCCCAACTTTCTCAGAAAGAGTTCATTGTTTCTTCCTTGGGGTTGCCATAATACCTCCCTCTCGTCTCTATTAAGTAGTTTGGCACATTTATTAAAATGATCTCCTTGCCTATTTGGCTTTTTCCACTATGCCAGACACTCATGATAGTTAATTCTGGGAGCAATGATTTAAAAGGAGACAGACTACAAAACGTCCAGAAGAGAGTAGCCGGGGTGAGGAAGGATCTGGAAACCTGTGCTCCGTGCGGTGACTGTACAGAGCAGTCGGCCTGGGACACGCCTGGTTAAGCCCATCATCTCTGTGTCATTATTACTGGCACCCACTCTCACCCCCAGAACCATACTAGTTTGGTCCATAAAATCTATATTCACTCTATTCGAGGAATAAGTAAAGAAACCACAGGTGTTCAATCTGAGGGAGACTTGGGGGAACCCACCGCTGTCCTCAGCTCTCTGAAGGGCCACCTTCGGGGTGGGCCAGGGTGCTGTTTGTAGCCCCAGGGGGATCCTGGGACCCATGGGCAAAGATGATGTCATGTCAGCCTTCCCACCATCTGTTTTGTTTACTGCTGGGCACTCAGGACTTGGCAATGCTCCTGGACTGTAGGAATCCCTTGATAAATATTTGTGGGAGAGAGGGAAATTTCCAGCAAGAGAGCTTACTGCGTTGAGGGCCGTGCACCTCCGTCGGTGGGAGTGACCATCAGAGGCTGAAAGGCCCTTTGTTAGGATGGCATGGAAGGTGTTATAGGCTGAATTTGCCCCCTCCCCCCCAAAAAAGGGTATGTTGAAGTTCTAACCCCCAGAGTGCGACCTTATTTAGAGTTGGGGTCGTTGCAGATGTCACGAGTTAAGACGAGGTTATGCTGGAGTAGCTGGGCCCCAATCCAATAGGACTGGTGCCCTTCTAAGAAGACAGCCACGTGAAGACAGAGTCACATGAGAATGTCATGTGACGTCAAAGGCAAAGGTTGGAATTACGTGGCTGCAAGCCAAGGGATCCCCAAAGTTGCCAGAAAAGCACCAGAAGCTAGAAGAGGCAAGAAGCCTTCTCCCCTACCGCTCTCACGGGGAGCCCTGCCAGCAGCGTGATTTCAGACTTTAGACTCCAGAACGGCGAAACTATCCATTGCTGTTGTTTAAAGCCACCTGCTTTGTGGTGCTTTGTGATGGCAGCCTAGGAAACTCAGACAGAAGGAACTGTGCCGTGGGTGTGCAGAGGAGCGCGACCGATGGTCCCCGGGGCCTCCCTCAGAGTGGACTAGCTGCCCTTCCTTCCGTCTCTGAGCCAGGCTGGCAGTGATGGGTTCGCCTGATCCCACCCAGAGTCCCACAGCGTGTCCATCTAGTTCTGGACAGGTGGCCTGCACTGGGGAGTGGGGCACAGGCTCCTCTGAGCTGACTGCAGCATCTGTGTCCTCACGCCTCCCCTCTCTGTCCAGCTGGCTACGGGCTCAGGGATCTTTGATTCCTAGAAGGTCAGAGCCTGAGGAAGTTCATAAAGGCAATCAAGTTCACCCCCTCACTGGCAACCCAGATTCCAGGCCCAGCAAGGGGTGGGGGCACCTGGACCCCTATTCCCTTCTCTCTGCACACATGCCAAGTTTACTCCCACTAGAGTTTTGCACTTGAGTTCCTCCCAACCTGATGCCCCGCACTCCCAGCTCACACTTCTGTCCGGACTCTGCTCCAAGGAAGGCATGTAATCCTGTAGCATCATATCTGAAACAGCCCATGGCCGCTCTCAATTCTTTGCCCTGCTCTCTCCTGTTCTTCTTAGCAGTTTTCAGTAACAGCAATTCTGTATACATGTGCTTGTTTCTTCACTGTCTCCCCACTGGAATGTCACAGCACACTGTTTAGGGTGTAGTGAGCACTCAGTCAGCACTGAATGAATGAATGACTGAACGAAGTGACATTCCAGGTGAGTCAGCCAGATGGAGAGCGGTCCTGGCAGAGGGAAGAGCATTGAAAATGCTCAGAGATAGGACTGCACAGTCAAGACAAAGTTGGAGGGGAAAAGGAGGGAAAGAGTGAGAAAGGGTCCTGGAGAGAAAAGCAGGGCTGCTGTAGGCCAGGCACGGCTTTATCCTCAGCCTGGGACGGTGGCGCCTGTTAAAGGAACGCCTCGTACTTCTATTTCCTGCATCTTCGGGATGACATACCCACCTCCGCTGACACTTGGAGATCAAGATTAAAGGGGACAAAATCCTTCTGCTTTGGGCTTACCGTTGCAATAGCTGCCTCAAATTATTCTTTGAATAAGACAGGTAAATACAAATGTATAATAATCATCACACATCCGTGTAGGAATAATTGTACATCTTCGAGAAGGGGAAAAGAGATGTAAGATTTATTTCAGCAGCAAGGGCCAGCTTCTTTAGAGCTGTGATAGACTTTAATCGTCAGAACAATCTCTCTGATGCAAGGATTACTCGCTCCATTTTACAGATGGGAAAACCGAGGCCAGGAGGAGCTAAGTAACTCCCCCCAAGATCACCCAGTTAGTGGCCCAGGATTCAAACTCAGATCTTCTGACTCCAACGTTTGTCTTCTTCCTACAAGAATACACTGCCCCCTCCAAGATTTCTGGCTCCGACGACGCCATGGGGATGGGGGACAAAAAGAGCAATGAACTTGAAGGAAACCTTCACTTTGGTGCTTGAGGGTGATCCTGGGCAAGTCAGGTAGCTTTTCTGAGTCTCACTTGTTTTATCTAAGATGGGACTGGTGATCCCAGCCCTGCCAGCTTCACTGGGAGGAAAAATGCCTCTGAAAATCTTTGAAGACTAAGCGAATACATCCAGGATCTGACATCAAACTATGCCCAAAATAAAGATGGTGTTTATTCCCTGCACTTCTTTGTATGTTTTGAGATCCTGTGATGCAGGTGGCTCTAGGACCCTCCCTTCTGCCCCCATCCTATCCTATCCTTGGCTTCCTTCCAGCCCTATAGGAAATCCCCTGAGGCAGGGCTGGAGGAACTCAGGGCTGCTTCTGAGAGAATGGGAAACCGCGCCAGCCGCACACAGCTTCCCTGGAGCGGAGAACAGAAGGCTCAGCGCCAAGAGGCAGCCCCTTTCTGGGCTTGAACTGCCTGTCCTGCCTGTAGAGGTCCTGCCTGCGTCTGGACTGCTGTGGCAGCTCTAGAGAGTTCTAGAGTTCTCGGAGAGTGCCAGGACCTGCCTGAGAAGCTGATCTGGGTGTCACACTGTAGAACGGCTGACTCCACTCCACCCTGTTGTTCTCCTAGTGACTCAGTCATTTCTTCCACATGCGTGTGTCAAGTTTCTTTGCTTTCCTAGACTCCATGATAGATGGAAAGCCCTTGAACGTGAAAATTGAAGGCCCATACCTCTGGCTTGGTTCCACCTCTGACTTGGGAAAGTGGCTTAATCTAGTTGAGCCTCCATCTCTCTGTCTAGACAACCGGGATGACCTGAGCATCCTTCTACCCCCTGCAGACATAACAAGTGTATAATGTCTGCACAGTGCCTGGCCCCTAATAGGCAGTGAAAGACGGTCATTACCGTTCATAGCTACCACCCCACTGGCCACACAGTAGACACTCAATAAAAATGTAAGGAATGAAAAAGAGACTCCCAAATACTCCCTTCAATTCCCATCTGAACTCCACCCAGAGCCAGGGGGTGGGGAGAAATCCAACGTATCTGGTGTTTAGAAACGTGACATCCAAAAAATGTCTGTTTGCAAGTCACATTTCTTTCTTTCCTGCAGCTGTCAGAGGCTAGAATTACTTAGGAACCGTGGCCAGCTTTTGGGGAGGTGGGTCTGTCGGGAAGAGATCTGCTCAGATGAAAAAGATAACACACCACACAAGTGGCCCCAGCCAGGGATTATGTCATCTGGCCCGGCAGCCTAAGTGAGGAGGAATTTCCCTTGTACCTGACAATAACATTTTTTTTCAAAATAAAATCTGTTGAGGTTGAGAAGTTTATCTTGGCGGAGCATTGCACCATTAGCTCAAGATTAAATGCATCCTGTCCAAATTCTTTTGCTACTTGTAAGGGGCCTCAGACTCTCAGCCTCCAGATGCTGATTCCACGGAGGCCTCAGGAAAGGAAGCTAATTGTTCTTTGCATTAGATGTGCCCAAACTGGGCTGGTGTGGCTGTCCCCACATACTCCCCAGAACCCAAGCCCTCATCCCCCCAGCTACCGGCAGTGTTGTCTCTACTGATGGCTCCCAGCTGAGTCCCTCCTGGACGCTACCCTTGGCTGAAGGCCATTGCCACTCACAAAGTTATGGCCCCCTCCCATGAGGCAGCTCAGTCAGATTGGCTGATGGGAAGGTACAAGAGGCCAGCCCCCTGCTTCAATCTGGGACAACTCTGAAGAGTCACCCTAGCTCCAGATCTCCCTGTGAGATTGGCTGAGCTTTGTGGCCAAGACACTGGAGTTCAACTCCTTCTTGTTCATTGTATTTCCCTCACTGCCCCACTGGGGTTGATTCAGAGAGCAGCCACCAACATACTTACTGCACACAAGTCTCTTGCTCAGAGATGCTGGTACCAGGAATGGTTTGAGGAAGCCGATTCTCCTTGGGATTTTGGAGTTTGATCTCTCACCGGCCAGTTGGCCATGAGGACTCCATCACTTGCAGTGGAGCGCTGATTGCCTCAGGCATGCTGTGAACTTTGTTAAGAGTTCTATTATGAACTTGGATGGAATATCCATGGAGAGGAATGCACTGGGGGGAGAATGTATCTCAGATATTTGAGAGGCTGGCAGGAGGGTAGAACAATGGAGTAGGGTGGCTGTTACTGAGAACTACTGATGCATTTGACAAGGACATTGGAAAAGTTGAGGGTGATTGATCAATAAGGTCAAGTATGAAAGCCAGAGAACCTTTCTGGTGGCATATGAAGAGACAACCTGCAACCTGCAGGCAGAAGAGGCTGAGCGTTAGTTCTGGAACTTAATTAGCAGAGTGGTGGAGCTCCAGAGATGGTTGAATTCTCAACCCTAGCGCTCCGCTACGCCAAGGTCAGACTGTGCAGAGTGCCTTGAGGCTGCAACACAGTTTAATTCCTCCCTCTGCCCAGTCCCTCTGCTTTCACGTTTCACACGAGTAATTCTCAAGAGCCTTCCCCAATCATCTTCCTGGACTTTAATCTCACTTTCAGAGTCAGCTTCCCAGGAAAGCCCACACCAGACAGGGCATATCAATAAGGAGTATTCACTAGGGGCAGGGCAGGAATAAAGATGCAGACGTAGAAGATGGACTTGAGGACACGGGGAGGGGGAAGGGTAAGCTGGGATGAAGTGAGAGTGGCATGGACTTATATATACACTACCAAAAGTAAAATAGATAGCCAGTGGGAAGCAGCCGCATAGCACAGGGAGATCAGCTTGGTGCTTTGTGACCACCTAGAGGGGTGGGATAGGGAGGGTGGGAGAGAGACGCAAGGGGGAGGAGATATGGGGATATATGTATATGTATAGCTGATTCACTCTGTTATACAGCAGAAACTAACACACCATTGTAAAGCAATTATACTCCAATAAAGATGTTAAAAAAAAATAAATAGGGACTTCCCTGGTGGCACAGTGGTTAAGAATCCGCCTGCGAATTGCAGGGGACACGGGTTCGAGCCCTGGTCCGGGAAGATCACACATGCTGCGGAGCAACTAAGCCTGTGTGCCACAACTACTGCCTGTGCTCTAGAGCCCGTGAGCCACAACTACTGAGCCCATGTGCTGCAACTACTGAAGCCTGCGTGCCTAGAGCCTGTGCTCTGCAACAAGAGAAGCCCACACACTGCAACGAAGAGTAGCCCCTGCTCGCTGCAACTAGAGAAAGCCCGCGCACAGCAGCAAAGACCCAATGCAGCCAAAAATAAATAAATAAACTTATTAATAAATAAATAAATAAGGAGTGTTCAGATCCCCGCTAGTGGGGTTTGCCGTGGTATTTGGAGTTGATGACTTTTTTTCACTCTCATCTCATGGTCTTTGCCCTTCCTTTTCTCTGAACCTGAAACACTCTGCTCCTAGGTCTTTCCACAGCCTGTTATTCAGGGCTCGGCCCAAACACTGCTTCCTCAGAGGCCTTCCCTGACCACTTTGATGCACCCACACCTGCCCTCACCCAGTTACTATTACTTCACCATGTTTTATTTGTGTCACAGCCCTAACAAGTATCTGAAATTGCTCCTTTCATTTATTTATTCCAGATCTCCCACTAGAGTGTAAGTTCCATGAAGACCCAGACCCGTGTGTAGTGTCATGCCTGGGTGCTGTATAAATATTTTTGGATGGAAAAAAAAAAATGATGAAGGAAGGATGGAAGGGAGAAATGGGGCAAGAAAGCATGGAGGCGTCAGCATTCAAATTCTGACTTTGGTGAACTTGGAAAGATTCTTTGACCTCTCTCGGCTTTTGATTCCTTTCCTGTCAAAAGGGGATATGAATTATTTTTTGGAATTCAGTGAGATCATTTGTGCAAAGGACCCATTTTTGTAGCTTTTCCCCCTGGAAACTTTAGGAAGTTCTCTTTAGAATAGCAGTCAACTGCTTCTCACTTCCTTTCTCACTCACGTCCCACTCTAACCTCTCAGCTCCCTTCTAAAGGAGAGAGGTCTGGACATTGAAGTTCCAAATGGGAGATGTTGTTGAAGTTAAGTTGCAGGTATGGGAAGGCAGCCCATTAGCGATGGCAGGAATCTTACATCAACCTTTGATGGTGCGTGTGTGTGTGTGTATGTGTTGGTGGTGGTGGTGTGTATGTGTGGTAGTGTGTGTGTATGTGCTGGTGGTGGTGTGTGTGTGTGCGTGGTGCAGTGTGTGAGCATCGGCTCTCAGGAAGCCTGGCTTGCATCCTGGAATGATCCCATGGTGATTTCCCCGGGAAGGCTGCTCCTGGGCACTGCCAATCAGGAGTACTGCCAGCTGCTCTGATTCTGGGATTTTCCATCTCGGTTTCTACTTTCTTTTCAAAGTCTTTTCCTTTACCTTATTGAGCATTGTAAACAGGATGGGCTTTTTGTTCACTTGCATTTATTGACTCATTTGTTTTCTTCTTTTATGACAGTAATAAATAGACTTGGAAAAACTCTGGGCAAGTACAAATAAGCAGGCAGACACAAAGAGTCAAACCCACTGTGTTCACTGTTATTGATGTTCTCCCAGCAATCTTTCCATACATTCTCTTGAATTTTATTTGGTCACAGAGATATTTATATATAGTTTAAAAAGATAGAGAATGTTGGGTTTTGGTAACAACCAGCAGTCTACTGCCTCAGTCCCCTTCCCTACCCCGATTCCCATTCCCTAGAGGCAATTATTTTTATTTTCCCCAGCTAGGTCTCTGTTATCTACCCCCATCTGTCTACATAATCTGCTTATATTACTATTTCTTTTCTTTCCAGCTTTACTGAGGTATAGTTCACATATAACGCTGTGTAAGTTTAAGGTGTACAATGTGATGATTTGATCACGTATGTACTGCAAATGATTTACCACAATAAGGCTAGATAGGCACCTTCATCATCTCACTGAGTTACATTCTCTGTTGATGCTTTTAGATTTTTTGTCTCTTGACTTCTTGGTATGGGAGTTGGGATTCTAGCCCTCCTGCTCTCTCCACCACCACTCAGCTATACACCAATTCTTACCCGTCTCCCTCCACTTTTCCCAATATAGTATATGAATTTAGCTAAAGAAATAATCTTTACTTCCACGTTTATGCCACTGTAAATATGTTTGGGACACAGATATTTTTGTGTACTGTCAATACATTTCCTGTCTTGTATGACTTTTTCCCATTCTTTGGAATTCATAATTGCCTAATTTTGTTTACTTAGCTTTCTATGTATCTATCTCTAGCACATTCCAAACTCTCTAGTAGAACTGTATTTCCTTAGTATTTTAATTGATGCATTCAAACGCACAAAGTAAGCTATGTCTTTCATTTTCGTTCCTTGGAAACATCCTTTCTGGAGCATTCCTTCTTCCTGTTCCAATCTGGATTGATAGTTCTTTCATGTTCAACTGTGTCCTAGGCCTTCTCTTAACAAATTCATGGTCATTCCCATCCCCTATCTCTTGTGTTGGATCCCTAAGTCCTATATGTCTTTTTTTAAAAAAATTTTTAACAGCTTTATGAGGTGTAATTAACAAACAGTAAACTTCACATGTTAAAATGTACAATCTGATACATTTTTTCATACGTATGCATTTACGAAACCATCACCACAATCAAGATAATGAACATATCACATATCCATCACCCTCTAAAATGTCCCTGTGTCTCTTGGTAATCCTTCTCTTCTGTCCCTACCCCATCCACAGGCAACCACTGACCTGCTTTCTGTCACTACAGAGTGGTTGGCATTTTCTAGAATTTTATATAGTTGGATTCATCTAGTATGTACTTGTTTTTATCTGGCTTCATTTGCTCAGCATAATTATTTTGAGATTTATCTCTGCTGTTATCTGTATCAATAGTTCATTACTTTTTTCTTTTTTTTTTTGCTGAGTAGTATTCCATTATATAGATGTCCCCAGATTGCTCATCCATTCTCCTGTCGAGGACATTTGGGGTGTTTTTGTTCTTCTGTTATTAAAAATAAAATTCCTGTGAACATTCATGTACAAATCACTGTATGGACATGAGCTCTCTTTTCTCTTGGGTAAATAGCTAGGAGAGGAATGACTGGGTCATAAGAGAGGTGTGTTTGTTGCTGTTATTGTTGCCAAACTATTTTCTAAAATGTTGGTATCACATTACCTTCCCATCAGCTGTGTATGAGAGTTCTAATTGCTCCACATTCTGGCCAATGCCTGGTAGAATCAGTCTTTTTAATTGTAGACATTCTATTGGATGTTTACTGGTATCTCATTGTGGTTTTAATTTCTTGTAGACAACCTATAAGTGGGTCTTTTTGTTTTTTTTAATTCACTCTGACAATCTCTGTCTTTAATTGGTACATTTAGACCATTGCTGTTCAAAGTGATTATTGATATAGTTGGATTAATGTCTTGGATATATAAGCTATAATACAGCTGGAGCCATATTTGCTACTATTTTCTATTTGTTACCCACCTTCTTTGTTTCTTTTTTTTTTTCTGTCTTCCACTATTTTTCTGTCTTTTGTAGCTTTAACCAAGCATTTTATATGATTGCATTTTCTCTCCTTTTATAGGATACCTGTTATACTTCTTTTTACTTTTTTGTCATTGCCCTAGAATTTTCAATACACATTTACAACTAATCCAAGTCTCCTTTCAAATAACACTAGACTACTTCATAGGTAGTGTTATTATTTTATAATAACCAAATAATCTTAATTCTTCTCTCCAGTCTTTGTATCATTGCTGTCACTAATTCCATTTATATATAAGCACGCATAAGCGTACGTATATACATAAGCAAACATAATCAAATACATTGTTGCTATTATTATTATGAATAAACTGTTATCTGCTAAATCAATTAATAATAAGAAAAATAACATTTTTATTTCACCTTCACTTATTACTTCTTTGATAATACTCTTTCTTTTTGTAGATCTGGGTTTTGATCCTTTTCATTTACATACCAATTTTAGAATCTGCATGTCAATTTTTACACAAAAACCTCGCTGGGATTTTTATTGGAAGTGTGTTGAGTCTGGAGAGGTTTAGTGAGGTTTAGTGGTAAATTTAGTGGAGAGTCTTAAGAGGTCTCTTAGGAATATAGAGTCATTGGATCCACGAACCTATGTATCTCTCCACACATTTAGGTTTTTAATTTTTCTCAGCAATGTTTTGTATTTTCAGTTTAAATGTCTTGTACACCTTTTGTCAGATTTGTCCCTAAGTAGTTAATATTTCTGACGCTACTGTAAATTTTATATATATATATGCACACACACACACATATATTTATTTAATTAATTTTATTTTTTTGGCCATGCTGCATGGCTTGTGGGGAATCTTAGTTCCCCAACCAGGGATCAGACCTGTGCCCCTTGCAGTGGGAGCATGGAGTCTTAACCACTGGACTTCCAGGGAAGTCCCTGTAAATTATAATTTAAATTTAAATTTCTGATTCTTTATTGCTAGTCTATAGAAATACAATTGATTTTTATATATTAATCTTGTGTCCTGCAACTTTGCTAGTCTCATTTAATAGTTGTAGTAACTTTTTTGTGTATTCAAAAGAATTTTCTATGTAGAAAGAATTTTCATGTCATCCATAACTGGAGACAGTTTTACTTCTTCCTTTCAATCCAGATGCCCTTTAATTCTTTTTCTTGCCTTTATGAAGTAGCTACCACCTCCAGTGCAATGCTGCATAGAAATGGTGAGAGACTGCATCGTTGCTTTGAACCTGATCTTAGGAAGGAAACATTCAGGCGTTGTACGATGTTAATTTTAGGAGTTTGTAAATGCCCCTTTTCTGATTGAAGAAGTTCCCCTCTATTGCTAGTTTGCTGAGAGTTCTTTTCAGGAATAGACGTTGGGTTTTGTCAAATGCTTTTTTTTTTTGCCATTTATTAGAGATGATCATATCCCTTTTTTGGTCTGATTTTGGATTTAGTCTGTTAATATGGTAAATTATGTTACTTGATTTTCCAATGTAAAACCAACTTTGCATTTCTGGGATAAACTACACTGAGTCTTGATATATTATTCTTTTTTACACATTGTTGAATTCAATTTGCCAAAATTTTACTAACAATTGTTGCATTTATGCTAATGAGGGATATGGGTCTAGTTTTCTTGTAACACCTTTGGTTTAGATATCAGTATAATACTAGTCTCATAGAATCTGTTGAGAAATACTATTTCCTCTTCAGCATAGAATCAGAATAGTTTCTTCCTTAAATGTGTATTAGAATTCATCATTAAAGCCATCTGGGCCTGGAATTTCCTTTGTGGGAAAGTTTGTCATTTATTTAAAAGACATAGGGTTATTCAGGTTATCTATTTCTTCTCAAGGAAACTCTGGTAGTTTGTCTTTCTAGGAATTTGTCCATTCATCAATTTGTCAAATTTATTGTCTAGGGTTGTTCATAATATTCATTGTCCCTCTCATAGCTAGAGAATCGAAATGATTCTCTCACTACCTCACTCATTGCTGAAATTGGCTGTTTCTGTTTTATCTATTTTTTTCTGATCAGTCTGACTTGAAATTTATCAATTTAATTGATCTCAAAGAGACAGCAATTGATTTCACTGATTTTTCCCTATTATTTATGTATTTTTCTCTTTTATTTATTTACTCTTTTATCTCCCTTTCTTCTACTTTCTTTGCTTTATTTTCTCTTTTCTTTTTAGCTTCTTAAGGTAATGTCCTTGAGACATTTCCTCTGTTATCTAATATAATCTTTTAGCACTGTAGATTTCCAAGTACTATCTTGGATGATATGTTGTGTTTTCATTTCCTTTTAGTGGAAAGTATTTTTAGGCTTACCTTGAGACTTTTTCTTTGAACCACAGATTATTCAGACTTGTGTTATTTAGGATCCAAATATTTTGGACTTTCTAGATCTCTTTCTACTATTGATTTCTAACTTCATTTCACTGTGGTCAAAGAACATACTTTGTAAGACTTGAATCTTTTTAAATTTATAAAGACTTCCTTGTCTTATGGCCTAAGCTATAGTCTATCTTGGTAAATGTTTTGTGTGTCCTTGAGAAGAATGTATATTCTGCTGTTGGCAGTGTTCTATAAATGTCTATTAAGTTAAGTGGGTTGATAGTGTTTTTCAAGTCTTCTGTATCCTTATTAGTGTTATGTTTTCTTGTTTTATAGTTATTGAGAGAGGGTTGTTGAAATCTCAGACTATAATTGTGGTTTTGTCTGTTTCTCCTTGCAGTTTCATTAATATTTGCTTCATTTATTTTAAAGCTCAGTCATTAAGCATATGATGTTTAAGATGTTGTGGTTTTTTTTTTATGCATTGATTTGCTTTATCCCTGGTAATGTTCTTTGCCTGAAATAGACATAGTCTGATATTAATATAGCCATTCTAGCTTTCTTTTGATTATATTAGCATAGCATATCTATTTCCCTCTTTTTGCTTTTAACCTGTTTGTATCTATATATTTAGGGTAGGTTTCTTGTAGACAGCATATCATTTGGTCTTGCTTTTTTTCCCACTTTTTTAATTGTGGCGAAATATACATAGGATAAAATTTATCATTTTAGCCATTTTTTCCATTATATAAGTAGTTTTTTCTTTCTTTCTTTTCTTTCTTTTTTTGTTGAAGTTTAGTTGATTTACAATGTTGTGTTAGCTTCAGGTGTACAGCAAACTGATTCAGTTTTACATGTATATGTATATATCTATATTCCTTTCCATTATAGTTTATTGTAAGATATTGAATATAGTTTCCTGTGCTATACAGTAAATCCTTGTTGCTTATCTTATCATTTTAGCCATTTTAAAGTGTACAGTTCAGGGCATCAAGTACATTTACAATGTTGTGCAATCATCACTGCTGTCCATTTCCGGAACTTTTTCATGATTCTAAACAGAAATTCTGTACCTGTTTAAACAATACCTCCCATCCCCAGCCCCTGGTAACCTCTATTCTACTTTCTGTTTGTATGAATCTGTGTACTTGAGGTAACTCATATAAGTGGGATCACACAGTTTTTGTCCTTTTGTGTCTAACTTATTTTATTTAGCATATCCTCAAGGTTTATCCATGCTGCAGCATGTATCAGAATTTCATTCCTTTTTAAGGCTGAATAATATTTCACTGTGTGTATATACCGAATTTTGTTAATCCATTCATCCATCAGTGAATATTTGGGTTGTTTCCATCTTTTGGCTATTGTGAATAACGCTGCTATGAACATTGGTGTGTAAGAATCTGAGTCCCTGCTCTCAGTTCTCTCAGGTATACCCCTAGGAGTGGGATTACTGGATCACACAGTAATTCTACTTTTATCTTTTTGAGGAAGCACCGTACTGTTTTCACAGAAGCTATACCATTTTATATTCCCACCAGCAATGCACTAGAGTTCCAATGTCTCTCTATCTTTGCCAACACTTGTTATTTTCTGTTTGCTATTGTTGTTGTTTTTAAAATATTAGTCATCCTAATGGGTGTGAACTGGTGGGTCTTGCTTTTTTATCCAACCTGACAAAATCTGTTTTTTAATTAAAATCTATATTAGTTATCTACCACTGTGTAACAAATTATCCCCAAACTCAACAGTTTAAAGTACCAAACATTTTCTATCTCACGAGTTTCTGAGGGTCGGAAATCCTGCAGTGGTTCTGGCTCAGCATCTCTCAGGAGGCAGCAGTCAAGGCTTCCATCTCTGAAGATTGAGACTAAAGACTCCACTTTCAAGCTCACTCAGGAGGCTGATTGCAGGAGGCTGCAGTTCGTCAGCATGTGGGCTCAACCACAGGACTGCTCACATCATGGCTTTCCTCATAGCAACTGCTCCTGGAGAGAGAGAGAGAGAGAGAGAGAGAGAGAGAATGCAATACCAGCCAGCCTTTTATACACTAGTCTCCAATCATACACCAAGATATAAGCCTTACCTTGTCTTTAGTAAGTCACTAAGCCCAGCCCATTCAGTGGGAAAGGCTTATGATGATATGAGTACCAGAAAGTATGTCTCAATGGTGGCCATCTTGGAGATTGTCTAAACGTCTCAAGGTATTTAGACCATTTATATTTAATGTGGTTATGATGTGTTTGGATTCAAATCTATCATCTTACTATTTACTTTCTATTTCTGCCATGTGTTCTTTGTGCTACATTTGCCCCTTTTCCACATTCTTCTGAATTCATGAGGTATTTTTTTATGATTCCATTTTAAACCCTTTGTTGGTTCATTAGGTATAATTCTTTGTTGTGTTATTTTAGCAGTTGCTTTATAGTCTATGTATACATCTTTAACTTTCTATGGCTACCTCCAAGTGATATACTACTCCATGTATAAGAATCTTAGAACAATATATGTCTATGTCTTCCCTCTAAGCCTTTGTGATATTATTCTCATGCATTTTACTTCTATATATGTTATCAACTTCACAACACATTGTTAATATTTTTACTGTAATTGGTTTTATTATTTAAAGAAATTTCCATGATAATAATTATAATAGTCTGTATATTTATCCATGAATTTTATTTATGTTAGGTGCTGGATAGTTTTCCATTCCTAAAAATATCCTTGAATTTTGTTCTGGGTTGAGGTAAAATTACATGGAAATAATCTTTTTGGGTTTTGTTTTTAATCTTTGGTGGCCTGGAACAAAGCAATGGTTAGTCTAAGGCTAATTTTCCCCCCCAAATCTGAGACAAAACCCTTTTTCATATTTAGCTGGTGCTTCTTGAATTATGAGATTTTGCAGCTTGACTGTTGGGAACAGGCAGTAGTCCCAGCAGTGTTTCCTCTAATCATTTTAATGGTTCTTTCTCTGTGGGTACTTTTCTCACCCATGTGAACTGATAGGTACTCAGTTGAATACTTGAGGCATCAATCCTTTTCAGATCTCTGAGGTTCTTTTTCTGTGTAGCTCTCTTTACTCAAGTATTCCATCCTATAGATGCCAGCTGCCCTGGTTTCCCCAGACATCCCACTCCATCTCCTTAAGGAAACCTCTGGGTTCTGTCTTATTGACCTTCCCTACACTACAGGGCTTACTTTATCTCCCATCCCTCAGAGCTTACTGGCCTTTGTTCCCTGGTGTCCAATGTCTTGAGAGCCATTGTTTCATATATTTTGTCTAGTTCTTTACTTGTTTCAGGCGGTCCCCATGACTCCATCTTTGCCATGTTCCACATCTTTTACTTTCTTAATTCTCTCATTTTGGTGGAGTATATTTTGCAGTAATTTCCCGAGGAAGGATTTGTGGGAGATAAGTTTTTGAGATCTTTCAAGTCTGAATTGTTAAGTCTCAACTTACATTTGATTGATATTTTGGATGAGTATAATGTTTTATATTTGGAAAATATTTTCCCTCAGAATTTTTAAGACCCTGCTTTCATGTGTTTTTATTTTCTGGTTTTCTGGTTGGTTTTTTTCCCAAAAACTTTTAGAATATCCTTTTTATACCTACTATTATTAAATTTCATTACTTTTTTTTTTATGCTTGGAGGATACTTTCTATTAAAAAAAACAAAAACAAAAAACATGTCCCTTAGCTCTGGGAAATTTTCCTGTGTAGTTTCTCTGAAACTTTACTTTGGATTTTCTAAAATTGAGATAAGGGTCTTCTGATTGGTTTGGGTTCCCTTTTAGAAATTGTTTTGACTTTTCCATCATACTAGAGGCTTTTTTTTTTTTTTTTTTTTTGCGGTACGCAGGCCTCTCACTGTTGTGGCCTCTCCCGTTGCGGAGCACAGGCTCCGGACGCGCAGGCTCAGCGGCCATGGCTCACGGGCCCAGCTGCTCTGCGGCATGTGGGATCTTCCCGGACCGGGGCACGAACCCGTGTCCCCTGCATCGGCAGGCGGACTCTTAACCACTGCTCCACCAGGGAAGGCCCATACTAAAGGCTTTTTTAAAAAATTGGGTGCCCTTTGGCTGTATAACCGTATTTTAAAACAAGGCCCTTAATGGCTTTGTGTACGCGTGTGGAGGTTGCTGACTGGTAGGCTTTGTTATAATATGATCAGGTGGGGACCTGACTGGCTCTCTGGGTGAACTTTCAAACGTCAGTATTCACAGATTTTTTTTTTTCTTGTTTTGGACAATCGATGTCTGCAGTGAGAATGTCTCCATTTTCTTGCCAAAATGTGCCTGGGGTGATTGTTAAGCTGAGTGTCACCATTTGGAGGGTAGGCAGAGAAAGGAGCCAGGAGCAGGGATGGTGCCACTCCGCATTTGTGCTTACTTTTACTTTGTCCTCTTGCTTTCAAGACCAAACATCATCCTGTCCTCAGCTGTGCCCAGTGTCTCTGAGATGATATCCTCTGCAGTTTAACTGGTTTAGGGAGTAAACTTCCCGCATTCTACCAAAGTGGGTGCATGGGGTATGGGAGGGCATCTGGAGGTTTAACTGCTCCTTATGAAGACTTTTAGCTAATTCTCCACTTTTTAGCCCTATTCTGAATCCTCACCTCCAGAGAAATCTGGGGCTCCCCAGATGGGGCTTTTCCATAGTTCTAGGGCTCATATCCGCTTATTTCTAGTCGGGTCTACTGAAAAAAGTTAGATTCCCTTCTCCTCTCCCTTTTCAGTCAGATGCCATTAATCCATCTGTTTTTGTGCTTTTAGAACTCCGTCGACAGCTCTTGTTTGCTACTGTCTCCTCTCTAGTTTACTCAACCTACTGAAGAAAGTTAGATGATTCTTCTCTCTGCCAAGTTAGTTACCACAAATCCATCTGTTTTCCAGCTTCTGAATTTTGTGGCTAACTCTGCTGCCGTCTCCTCCCCTCTCCCCTTTGTCCTTGTGGCTCATGCCTTTTGCATTCCTTTACTATCATTTTAGTGGGATTCCAGGAGGGAGTGGAGATAACGTGTGTGTCCATGGGGCATTCACTCGAAAGAGAAGGCACGGGTCCAGGCAATCAAACAGCAGACTGTGGAAACCAGTGGTGACTGGGCAGATCAGAATCCACTCCCCGCTCGCCAGGGCTTGCCGACCTCCATGGACCAGTCAGGACTCGTTCCAGGAGAAGCAAGGTAGGGACCTCAAATGTACCACTGAAACAGCTGGATCATACGTCACCTAGACATAGCTGTAGAGATTCATTCAGTTTATTCCAAACGCCTGCATTGGCAGCTCCTTCATGTAAGTCCAGGCCAGCTGACTCCAGAGCCCCTGCTCTAGACCCCTTTGATTTGCTCTAGACCAAGAGAGATCAGAGAAGCAACTTTACCTGATACCTATCCCTCTGTTGAGATGTCCCAGTAGCTTCTCCCCTTGAGCAGCTTGAAGCCCAGTGGCCAAAGCCTCTGCGTCCTGTCCGTGTTAGTAGAGGTTTGATATTAAGACCGATGGTGGTGGAAGTACCCGCTAATCTGGGTTTTCTCGTGGTGACTCTAGGTGAACAATGGTCCTTTGATCTTCGGAAGCAGGCCACAGACTCCCGCCTGCTCCTAGCTTGCAGCAGGCTGTGGGGGTCAGTTGGAGGCCCTATAGAATCCAGTTTCCCTGGCTGTAGGTTGGAGTGATTTGCATTTCAAAGGCTCCAGATAAACTGCAAAAGAGCACATCAGCGAGAGATTACTTCTAATTCCTAAAGACCGAAGAAAGGCTTGGTCATCGCTGACCACCCAGCTGAAGCCTGTTCAAGAGTGAGTTTTTTAGTGAAAGAAAGATGAAACACAGCCAAGCCCAGGGAAGCTGTCAGAGACACGGGAGAAGTGGAAATGAGGGGGAAGAAAGGCACTGAGAGCTACAAGTAGTTAGAAGAAACTTGTTAATATTTTACCTGCATTTCCATCTGCTTTCTTTCATTTCCTATGTAAGAACAGGAAGGGCCTTTCATAATTATCTGGCTGACACCCCCCCCCCCCCCAGTTTCACGAATGGAGGGATTTAGGTCCAGAGGTCAGATATCTTGTTTATGGACAAAATGGGTGAGGGCTGAATCAGGATTTGAAGCCTTAAGTCCGATCTCCCAGTCCTGTGTCCTTCCCCGCTACAGTTTAATGGTCTCACTGCAGATAATTCAAACAGGCTTGGCCTGTGTTCTTCTGGAACCCATCACCGTGAGACACAGAGGAAGTGGATCATGGGGAAGAAATCGAGAACTGTAAGATTGTCCCTTCAATTTCTCTTGCTTTGTGTTTATTCTGGAAGGTTTAGGATTTTCACAGCAACTGTGATCAGAGTATGTATCGAGAGCCTTAAAACTGTATATCCTTTAACCGAACAAATGCATTTCCAGAAATTTCGTCTCCAAAAATAATTTTGACATGCACCAAGTTTTGGCCAAAGGAATGATTATCTCAATCCTTTTTGATTTCGTAAAGCAAAAAATTGGAAAGAAACATCCCACAATAGGGGCACAGTTAAGTACATTTTTACACATTCATATGAAGGACTACCATATAGCTATGAAAGTGGTTTTATAGACTGTATTTGATGAAACAGATAAAAGCTTTGGCCTATAAATGGACAAAAAGTGTTATAGAAGAAAATATAGCATGACTACTCTTTTGGGGTAAATAACATATACATGAATACAAAATAACTAGAAGTATATATCAAATTTTAGCAGTAGGTCTGTTGGGAATGGAATTATTGTCTTTTTATATTGTTTTATATTTTTTACATTTTCTAGAATGTATTAGTTTTGTTTAACATTTGTTAAAACTAATCTATTAGTTTTCAATGAAATTTTTTAAAAACCTAAGCTTTTTCAGAGTGACAATAAATTACCAAAGAGTAGAACAAGACAATTTTTAACTTACTCTGCTTGGGTAAAAGTGTGGTTCTTCTAAGGATCAACTCATAAATACCCCATAATAATTACTCCTTTTACCCATCCTGCCCGGTCAGCCATTTTGCATTTGGTCCTATACTTAGAATTTTTTTTTTTAATTACTGAACTGAATTGTTGGTTTTTTTTAAATCACAGAATAATCCCTATCAGACAATAGATAAAAGGGCTTTTTAAAGCTTTGAAACAGAAACAAACAAATCATTAGGTATCTTGGCTTGCAAATTTTAAGCAAAGATGCTTATAACTGTCGGCATTGAGTGACTTCAGAACAAAGCCTGCCTTATCAATCCTGACAATCTTCGGATGATTTTACCTTGTAGGTTTCAAACCAAACAGTAACAAGAATTTACAAGAGGCAGCTCTGACTGTGAGGTCTGAAGTCAACTGTTGTCAAAACAAAACCTGGTTAGTGCGTTTGTAGGATGAGCTATCACCCAACCCAGGACACTTTTGAAAGTTTAAGGGGTATGGGACATCCCTGGTGGTCCAGTGGTTAAGACTCCATGCTTCCAATGCGTGGGTTCGAGCCCTGGTCAGGGAACTAAGATCCCACATGCCATGTGGCCAAAAACTTTTAAAAAATTAAAAAAGTTTAAGGGGTGCAACTGTCATTACATGGGGCAAAAGGCAGAAACTGGGACGGTTTGGGGCAAAATGGGACTTATGGTCAGCCTATGAATTTAGCTTCTTTTTAGACTGTTCTCTTTGAGGGTCTATTCGGGGTGGAGAGTATTGGAATGTGGGACTTGGATGTGCCCTTGGAAGCCCACCACCAGATTGTCTGATGGGGAAGCTGAGGTACAGAATGAGGAGGAACTAACCCCAGGTCAGAGGCAGCTCCTAACTAATGATCCAAGGCTAAATGCCTTTTGCTGATAGCTTTCTCTGTCTTTTATTTTTTTATAAATTTAACCATTTTATTTATTTATTTAGTTTTGGCTACGTTGGGTCTTCGTTGCTGTATGCGGGCTTCTCATCGCGGTGGCTTCTCTTGTTGCGGAGCATGGGCTCTAGGCACGCGGGCTTCAGTAGTTGTGGAGCGCAGGCTCAGTAGTTGTGGCTGGCGGGCTCCAGAGCCCAGGCTCAGTAGTTGTGGCGCATGGGCTTAGTTGCTCCGTGGCATGTGGGATCTTCCCAGACCAGGGCTCGAACCCGTGTCCCCTGCATTGGCAGGCGGATTCTTAACCACTGTGCCACCAGGGAAGTCCCAATAGTTTTTTTTTTGTTTTGTTTTTGTTTTAGAGTTTAGGACTTGTAATTTGTCCCAACAAAATCCTTTTAGTTAAGGCCATGCAGAGGGCGCTAAGGCATTCATAGGATAGAAGGCAGCACACAGAAATAAAGACCTGCCAGAAAGATCTGGCTTTAAATCCCACCTTTATTTCTGGCTTTATGATTTTGGGGGCACTCACAGAACTACCCTGAACCTCGGTTTCTTCATCTATAAAATTGGAAGGATAATAACTACTTCATACGGTTGTACTGAGTACCTATTAGCTATTCAAAAAATGTTAACCATCATTATTATTCAGGTTGTACATTGACTTTGTTTTTTAATTGTGGTAAAGTATACATAACATGAAACGTAAATGTAACTTACGATTTTAACATTTTTTTTTTTTTGCGGTACACGGGCCTCTCACTGTTGTGGCCTCTCCCGTTGCGGAGCACAGGCTCCAGACGCGCAGGCTCAGCGGCCATGGCTCACGGGCCCAGCCGCTCCACGGCATGTGGGATCTTCCCGGACCGGGGCGCGAACCCGCGTCCCCTGCATCGGCAGGCGGACTCTCAACCACTGCGCCACCGGGGAAGCCCGATTTGAACCATTTTTAAGTGTACAGTTCAGTGGCATTAAGTGCATTTACTTTGTTGTGCCACCATCACCACCATCCATCTCCAGAACTTCTTCATGATCATGAACAGAAAGTTCATACCCATGAAACATTAATTCCCCATTTCTACCCCCTACCCCCTGCCCCCTGTCCCTGGCAACAACCATTCTACTTTCTGTCACTATGAATTTGACTACTTCAGGTACCTGAAGTAACTGCAATCATACAATATGAATCTTTTAGTGCCTGCCTTATTTCACTTAGGTTTATCCAAGTTGTAGCATGTGTGAGAATTTCTTCCCTGTCTTAAGGCTGAACGATATGACATACATGTACACGCCACACTTTGTTTATCCATTCATCCCTCTGTAGCTATTTAGGTTGTTTCTACCTTTTGGGTGTTATGAATGATGCTGCTATGAACAGTGGTGTTCAAGTCCCTGCTTTCAATTCTTTTGTGGATTTACTGGGCCATATGGTTGTACATCACTATTAAGTGATACTTGTATATATAGCCTTGGACTCAAAAAAAAGGTTACTAAACTTTTTTGAACCTCACTGGAAATAATAACTCTCTCAGGCCCTGCCATAAAGGTAAGTCACCACAGGCATAGTGATGATACATAATAACGTAGGTTAAAAAAATTTAGTTGTTTGCTCCAGGGCTGTGAACAGGTTGGGGTGACCCAAAGCGTTCGTTCTCATCAGGAGGCTTCACAGAGCACCTCTTGCTCTTGCAAATTCCTCCAGTTCCAGAGATTTCCCTTCCCAGCCCGAACTGCCCCTCACTTCCCTTCAGCAGATTGTAATCCTGGAAAGTTGTGTTTAGTAATATTTTAAACGCTCATTATTCAAGGAACCCTGCGGTGGTTCCTTCTGGAAAAGCCAGGCTTTGTTGGTGGAGGAAATAACAAGCTCTAAATTACTTGTAATAAATTAGAGCTTTGATGTAAAAAGTTCTGACCTGTATGGAGGACTTCACAGTTTACAGGAGGCTCTCACCTCTGCTAGTCCGAGTCATCTGGTGTTTATGGGGTGGAGCCATGTAGGGAAGCTTTTACACTGAGGAAGGTGGGCTGGGTATTGCAGCAGAAGACAGGACTTTGGAGGACCACAGTCCTGTCTTCAAATTCCTTCTCTGCTACTAACTCTGCAACCCGAGCTAAGTTACTTCTCTCTGGACCTCAGTTTTCCTGGCTGGAGAATGGAGATGGTACCCATCTCATGGGACTGTTGAAAAGATCAAATAAGATAATGGGCTTAGCACCCGGTAGGGGCTCCAAGGAGCCCATCTCTGCTAAAGCATGAGCACACCATTCATATGAAATCTCAGAAATCATGTTCTAGAAACTTGTGGTTGTTAGGGGGGTGGGGTGGGGGAGGGATGGATGGGGAGTTCGGGATTAGCAGATGCAAACTTTTATATATAGAGTGGATAAACAGCAAGGTCCTACTGTGTAGCACGGGGAACTCTATTCAATATCCTGGAATAAACCATCATGGAAAAGAATAGGAAAAAGAATGTATATATATATATATATAACTGAATCACTTTGCTGTACAGCAGAAATTAACACAACATTGTAAGTCAACTATACTTCAATTTTAAAAAACCCCACTAGTTTCAAAAGTCAAAAAAAAAGAAAAAAAGAAATCATGTTCTACAAGTGATCGTTTCTGTGAGAGTTTCAGCAGATAAAGTTGGTTTTCCTGCAGGAATATCAGTAATAAAGGTCTTTTCACAATCCTACATTTATAGCCTTCAGATCGCCTCCCTAAAGCAAATCCCTGTGTCCGATTACATTCAGCTCTCACCAGCCAGAGACTTCATTTTACTGTCACCTCAGAGTGCCCTTACGCCTTTATCACCTGCTCTTTATAACAAGAAAGTCAAGCAACAAGATTTTAAAAAAGGGAAACTGTTATCAGCATAATGCAATCTGTGTTTCGTAAGCAGAGACTTAATAAACGACCCCCAAGATAAAAACTGGAGGTGGTTTTCTATAGCAGGGGGCTGTACCTGCTCCAATCAGGGCAAAGGCAACCTGCCTTCTGTTTAACGCTTATGCAACCTTTACATTCTTCAGATTCCCCCGGCCCTCAGATAGGCAGTGTCCTACCATTGTCCCCGTTTAGTCCAAAAATCCGAGTTCCAGAGAGGTGAGGTCAGTCGCCCCGGGAGACTCAGCTGGTAGGTGGATGAGACTGGTGACTCCTCCCTCCACAGCGCGTCTGTGGGCCCCAGAGCTGGGGGTGTCCCTGCCAGGCTGCCCCTCTTTCCTGCCCCTCTGTCCAGGGCCACTCTAGCAGCTTCCAGTGTGGGACCAGCTTCAGGCGGTGACAGACTGAGGGTGGAGGGACCCCTCCTGGGGGCTGGAGGCTAAGGGCTGGGCAGGGAGGGCTCCTCCAGGAAGAGACCCCTATTTGTGGAACCAAGCAGATCCTGAGTTCGTCAGCAAGTAATAACCATCCTTCTAGATGTTCCAGGGGGGCGATTGTACAGCACCTGAGGAGATAGCCAGCCCGCCTACAGGCCTGAACGGAATTCCTCGGTGTGGGAAATAGCCTGGAGATCAAAGCACCCTTATCTCTGGCGAGACAGCTGAGATTTCCAGGGTTCCTGCCCCTTCCTCTGGGCTTGGCTTGCCCTACCCCCTGCTCCCCCCCGGACCACCATCTGGGCGCAGAAGCCTGAAGGGGGCGGGGCTCATAGACCAGCTGGTCCCCCACCCCGGCACATACTTGGTATCCCCTCAACACTTGCTGAATAAAGGACGGGTAGCCCTCTGAGCCTCAGCGTTCCCATCTGTGAAACAGGGATAATAATAGTACTTAATTCAGTTCCACTCTGTGTATCGAGTGGGAGAAGCCAGCAAGCAGCCTGGGAATACGGAGGCCATCCAGCGGGTGAGTAGCTATCATCATTTTGGCTGTGGTTAGCGGAGGAGAGAGACCTCTGTCTTCAAGGTGTACCGGGAAGGCCTCCTGTCTCAGTGAGCAGGGGACTGGGCCTCCGAGGAAGATGGCCTGGGACCATCGAGAAGAGGGAACGATGGCAGCCCAGGTGGCGGAACCACGGGGGCAGAGCCGTCCGTGCGCGCTGAGCTCGTCCCGGCTCTGCACGCAGAGCATATGAGGGCTCAGCCCACGCCCACACCCCACCCCCCGGCCCCCGCTGCCTCTCCTCCTGGCGCTCGGTTTGCGTCACGGGAGTGAAAGTGTCCACACTCCTCTGGTCCTCCTCAAGCTTCCTGTGATAGAGAGGCCAGGACAGGAGTGAGAGCCGCGCTGCCTGTGCTTACCGTGCCTGGGAATCTCCCGGGGCTCTGGTAAAGACGCACATCTGATGCTGCAGGTCTGGGGTGGGCCTGAGACTCTGCAGGTCTCACAGCTCCCACGGGTGCCGAGGCCTCTGGCCCTGGTTCACGGACCACACTTTGAGTAGCTGGGCTGGGGAGGCCCCTAGTAAGATTCCTGGAGCTCCTGGCTCCCGGGAGGACCCACGGCTGGGAGGGAAGTGACTCTTGGCTGCCTCGTGTCTGTAAGCGCGGCTGTGTGTGTGTGTGTGTGTGTGTGTGTGTGTGTGTGTGTGTGAGCATGTGTGTGTGTGTGCGCGCGTGCTTTCTATTCCCCACCTACCTGAGTCCACTCTGTGTGTGTGTGTGTGTGTGCGCTCTCTATTCCCCATCTATCTCTCTGAGTCCACTCCTGTTTGGGTGTCTGTCTCTCTGGCTCCGTCCATGTGGGTCTCTCACGGGGGTCTCCACCTGACTGCAGGTGCTCAGGCCTCAAATGCCGTCTGTCCCTGGATCTGCCTGTCACAGAGCTCTTCTGGGTTCCCGCTGATGATGGGAGTGTCACGTGGTGGGAGAGGGGCTGAGTGCTAACAACTGGCTGACAGCTGGTCACAGCTGGTGACAGCTTGGGCAGGCCCAGGCGTGGGAAAACACAATGCAGGCAGCAACAGCTGGGAAGAGACCACACTCAGAAGACGGGCCCACAGAGTGCCACACAGCGTGCGAAGGGCAGAGCCCAAGCCCTCACGCCCGCCAGCCACTTTCCCAAGGAGTGAGGCCACCACACAGGAGGGCCCTGGGGCTGCCCCGCTCCCGCCGTTCCTGCAGCCCTGTTCAAGGGGACTGCTGTCCTGTCTTGGGCCTCACGCAGATGCTTCGGCTCCTGTTCAAGCCGAATGTGGATTTCATTTGGTGGGTTCATGAAGGGTAAGAAGGAGACATCTGTGTATATCCACGAGGATGCTTTCTTGGAAGCTCTGTGTGTGTGTTTGAGCGTGCAGGCTCTGGGGGTGGGGTGTGCTGAAGGAGAGGGGTGATTGTGTCAGATAGCTGACATTTCTAGAAAGCTAAGGGCCAATTATGACAAACGGGTGAATGCAGAGTTGGTAAACAAGAGATAGCATGAAATATAAACGCTGCTTATTGTCATCATTATCATTATTGCCTCTTTAAACATTAAAATTTTATTCTTTCCAGGGAATTCCCTGGTGGATCAGTGGTTAGGACTCATTGCTTTCACTGCCGTGGCGCCAGCTTCAATTCCTGGTTGGGGAACTAAGATCCTACAAGCTGCGAGGTGAAAGAAAATGTTTTTATTCTATTCATTTTGAACGGAGACGATTCTAAAATATGCTACAAATGCCCTGCTTTCTTTCTTTGTATTTATTTATTTATTTATTTTGGCTGCGTTGGGTCTTCGTTGCTGCACGCAGGCTTTCTCTAACTGTGGCGAGTCGGGGCTACTTGTTGTGGGCTTCAGTAGTCGTGGCTCGTGGGCTCAGCCGTTGTGGCTCGTGGGCTCTAGAGCGCAGGCTCAGTAGTTGTGGTGCACGGGCTTAGTTGCTCCGCAGCACGTGGGATCCTCCCAGACCAGGCCTCGAACCCATGTCCCCTGCATTGGCAGGTGGACTCCCAACCACTGCGCCACCAGGGAAGCCCCTGCGCTGCTGTCTTAAGCCAGTGACATTGAGCTAATTAAACCAAGAGCAGGCGCTGCTGCTGGAGGAGGCAAGGCACAGAGGGATCTGGGCTGCTGGCACCCACCCCCCTGCCTTGAAGTTCCCGGGGTCCCTCCCTTACTCCAGGCTGTCTGCCAAGATTGACTGTGACCTCCCCCAGTCGCCCCCGCTTATTTTGCTACTGCCCACAGCTCAGCTAGAGAGAACCAGGGCTGCCAGACCTGGATGCAAAGTGAGAGGTAGCGGACATCCAGGCCTAGGAGGCTTTTGGAACAGTAAAGGATATGGCAACTGGGTGTCCACTTGGTGACCATGACTTTGTTCAGAAGCTCCTTATTTCTTATTTACCTACTTTTGGCTGGTAGTGTGTGTGTGTGTGTGTGTGTGTGAGAGAGAGAGAGAGAGAGAGAGAGAGAAGGACAGACACAGAGACAGAGAGACAGAGAGAGGGTCACGAGGCCGCTCCTGGTAACTAAGAACATCGTGATACCTATACCAGCATCCCAGCCTGGTGTTGGGGCTTATTTCCCAGCCGAAGGCTGTCCTGTGTGAGACCTGACTTAGCATCGTCAGAGATTTATCATCTAACTCCTGCCAAGGACCCGAGTGATGTACGTGCTCACACCGTCCCTCCCTCATGCTCTGCTCTCTCAGACACAGCTGGTGCTGGAAACCGAGACCAAGGAGGTATTAGGCAAACTCTTGAGAATTATCCTAACGTGCTTAAGCCCCCCCAGTGGCTCCCCACAGCTTTTAGAGGAAAATCCAAACAGCCTTCCGTGGCCAGCCCCTTCTCGCCTCTCCAGCTCCCAGCCCTGCCCTGGGGAACCAGACCCCTCCCCCCTGGTCATCTTCCATTTCCCCAACCTTCCAAGCTCTTGCCACTCACAAGGTCTTTGCCTCTGTAGTCCCAGCACCTGGAATGTTCTTCACCCCCAGCCCCACCCTTCCCAGGGCTTACCTATCTCTGTGTTGCTCCCTCAGAAAGGCCTTTGCTGACCACCCTATTCAAGCAGGTCTCCCACTGCTATTCACCACCTTCACTCTATGTATTTCCTGCTGTAGCATTTATCACAATGTGGAATAACTTCGTGTCCCTTTTTATTTGTCATCTACTCCCATTCACTCTCAACTGAGCTGTAAGCCCCGTGAGGGCAGTGCTGAGTCTGACTGGCTGACTGTCTCATCTGCAGCCCCTCTGACCCATTAGGCATTTAATAAATATTTGTTGACTGAATGAATGATTAAAAAACATTGCACATCTAGGAGTCCTGGCCTCAAAGAGCACAGAGGCATTCCAAAATGCCCGCAAGAGGGGTTGAGCGTCCTGAAGGAGCCCTCTGTTCAGCTTACTGAGGACAAAGCAGCCTCCCGCTTCAAGAGATCTATGGTGAAGTCGGGGGATGTCCCTGTCACTATAGCTGTGCCAAGTGGCACCCCAAAACTTAGTGGCATAAAGCAACCATTTACTGGGCTCACTGGTTCCGTGGGCTGGGAATTTAGAACACAGTGGGGATGGCTTTGCCTCTGCTCCATGGTGTCTCGACTGGAGGGCTCAAAGTAAGGAGACTGGGATCATCTAAAGGTCTGTTCCCTTGCAAGTCTCATGGCTGATGCTGGCTGTCGGCTGGGGGCCTCCATTCCTCTCTCTGGGCTTCTCCGCGTGTACTCTCCTTGTGGGCTAGTTGGGCTCCCTCACAGCATGGTGGCTGATTTCAAAGACAAGCATCCCAAGAAGTCCTAGTAGACACTATGTCCCCCCTATGAACTCGCCTCAGAAATCATGCAGCATCCATATTTGATTCAACGAGGTGGTCACAGTGCCCCATCCATGTTCAAGGGGATATAAACCCTGCTTCTTGATAGGGAGTGGCAAGGTTCTGGAAAACCATGTGGGACTGAAAATATGGCTGTGCCATTTTCGGAAAATAAAATTGGCCACCAGAAGATAACAATAATATAGGATGAGAAAGGACACTAAGACCCTCTAAGACTTCACATCGTGGGGGGGTGGGCTTGGGATGGAATAATAATCACAGTAGGAATAACAGGGAGCAAGTGAAAGAAATTTTAGGTTGACCACCTACTTACATAACAGGCCCTGGGTAGATACTTTACAAGTATTATCTCACTTGATGAGGTAACATTAGGTGAGTATTTCACAGCTTACGAATCATTTTCACACATGATATTGCAAAGTCCTCATTACAAACCTCCCAGCCAGGAAGTCTCAGCTTTACCCATGAGAAAACCGAGGTTCGGAGCAAGCCAGGGGGCGCTGCCTTCGTTCCCAAAGCCTAGAAACAGTGGAACCTGCCCCAGGCACAGAAGATTCTGTGCTGTGGCCCCCCAGCCACACAGCAGATCTGATGACAGACAGACTCAGAGAGGATTTTACATCCTTTAGACCAGGGGAGCGGAGTAGACAATTTAGTATCATTTTGCATTTTGCAGCTGGTGTGAAAACAGACTTTCTGCTCTGGTAGGTTTCTGTGATTTCCTCTCACCATCACCCTGTGGTCCCCCAGGTGGCTTCTCCCGTACCTGTGGGTAGTGCAGCCATTCCAGATCAATCCCCAAATCAAATCACGATGAAGTCCCGTCCAGCTGGAGAGCCAGCCTCCCGTTCTCACACAGTGTGGTTTCCAGACGGCACACCCGGTGTTCTGGGGCTCTCGTGAACGCATTGGAGTCAGCACAGCTCTGTGGCTCTCTGGTCAAGTGAAAAGAGTGAGGACACGTCCTTTCACCTGCGTGGGTTTCAGTTTTGCGCTCTGTGGAACGAGAGGAATACTAGCTGCCCTTGTTATTGGGAGAGTAAGTGCTGTGCACATCACCTGGTGCTGGCTGATGCGGGAACCCACCAGGAAAACCCACTCTTCTCTTGGGGTTCAAGTTTTGAATGTGTCTCTATTGGAAAATCCACGCCTATGACTTTGGGTAAAGCTAGGTCCTGTAACAAATAAACCAAACCATGTACAATGGCTCATAGCAGGTAGGAGTGTTTTAGAGACCTTGCTCATCCCTGGACAGAAAGTACTGGGCAATCCCTCTCTGTCTCCATTTGCAAATGGAGGGGGATCACGTGGAAATGCTCTACCCAACCTTGGTCCCCCAGTGGAATAAATCTATCTTAAGGGTGATTCAGCTTTGAATTCTGAGCTCCAGCTGCATAATTTCACATCACGTGGCTACACGCTAATTTATTGAACCGTCTCTGTAGGTTATTCTGGTTTTGTTGTCATTGATATCATTTTAAACAAGTTATGTTGTGAATATGGCTTTAAAATGCATTTTATGTTATTTTAGTGGAGTATTGAGATGGAGAGGATTTAAACACGTGTGACTAATCTGAGTTTTGACCCAGAACTCTGCAGGTTTCTATATATACCTTTTGCTATAGAAAACTTCAAACGCCACCATCCCATCATCCGTAATCTAGTGTCAATATTATCAACATTTTTCTAATCTTCTCTCATCTGTCTAGACTGTTAAAAAATTTTTATTGAAGTATAGTTGATTTACAATGTTGTATTAATTTCTGCTCTACAGCAAAGTGACTCAGTTATACATATATATTCTTTTTCATTTTTTTCCCTTATGATTTATTACAGGATATTGAGTATAGTTCCCTGCGCTACACAGTAGGACCTTGTTGTTTATCCATTCTATATATAATAGCTTGCATCTGCTGTCTAAACTTTTATTTTTTAACTTGCTAGAGTGTTTTGAAGTTCTAAGCATCATATACTTTGACATGAATAAGGTAATATTAAAATTTTGTAAGTTTAGAATTAGATACTTTATTCCCATGACTTAAAAAGTGCAAATTTTTCACCTACCTACTTCTTTACTCAGAGGCAACCAATGTTATCTGGCTCTCGTACATCCCATCCAGGTATATTATGCATTTTCTTACTTTTTTACCCAAATGGCAGCATGTTATAAACACCGTTCTGAACCTCTTTTTTCCCACCAGCAATTTTCCCATATTTGTTCATAAAGAGCTTCCTCATTCTTTTTAAATGACTGCACACTATTTCATTGAAGGGATATATTGTAATTTATTTAATCAGTTTCTTCTTAGGTCGTTTTTCCTTTCTTGCTGTTACAAACAACACCACAGTATATAGCGTTGTCCATATCACACCCGTATCATTATTTTTGAAGTCCCCTGCGTGTCCATCCTACAATCTCATCCCTTTTCTTTCCAGAGTTTTCTACCACCCTACACTTCAGTTTCATTATTTTCTTGCTTTTCTTTAGAGCTTTGCCACATGTATTTGTATCCTTACACAATACATTATTTAGATTTGCATGATTTTGAACTTTACGTAAACAGAACCACAGTCTATGCATTCCTCTGCAATTTGCTTCATTTCTTCGATATTAAGTTCTTGAAATTTATTTGGGGTGGGAACAGACGGATAAATTGGGAATTTGGGATTAACAGATACATGCTACTATACATAAAATAGATAAACAGCAAGGGACCTACTGTATAGCATAGGGAACTATATTCAATATCTTGTAATAACCTATAATAGAAAGGAATCTGAAAAAGAATATATATATATATATATATATATGTATATAATTGAATCACTTTGCTGTATACCAGAACCATTGTAAATCAACTATACTTAAGTTTTTTAAATTTATTTTTACATCTTTATGGGAGTATAATTGCTTTACAATGTTGTGTTAGTTTCCGCTGTACAACAGAGTGAATCAGTTATACATTTACATATATCCCCATATCCCCTCCCTCTTGCGTCTCCCTCCCACCCTCCCTATCCCACCCCTCTAAGTTATCACAAAGCGTCGAGCTGATCTCCCTGAGCTATGCAGCAGCTTCCCACTAGCCATCCATTTTACATTTGGTAGTGTATATATGTCAATCATACTCTCCCACTTCTTGCCAGCTTCTCCTCCCCGCACTGTGTCCTCAAGTCCGTTCTCTACATCTGCATCTTTATTCCTGCCCTGCCACTAGGTTCATCAGTACCATTTTTTAGATTCCATGTATAGGCATTAGCGTACGGTATTTGTTTTCTCTTTCTGACTTACTTCACTCTGTATGACAGACTCTAGGTCCACCCACCCCATTACAAATAACTCAGTTTCGTTCCTTTTATGGCTGAGTAATATTCCATTGTATATATGTGCCACATCTTCTTTATCCATTCATCTGTTGATGGACATTTAGGTTGCTTCCATGTCCTGGCTATTGTAAATGATATACCTCAATTTGAAGGTACCTTCAAATACCTCAATTTGAAGTAAATGATATACTTCAATTTTTTTAAAAAAGAAATTTATCCATGATCTTTCATGCAGCTGCAATGCATTCATTTTCCTTTCTGTATGATATTCTGTTATACTAGTATATCATACATTTAATTATTCATTATTGGTGACCTTTTGGACTGTTTCCAGTTTTGCTATTATAAACAGTGCTACCCTGAACATTTTTTAAGCATCTTTTCATAAGCACAGGTGGAGAAGTTTTTCTAGGGTATTCACTACGGCGTACAATTGTCAGAATCCATACAGATACTTATCATAGGATGTCAAATTATTTTCCAAAGGGATTATATCAATTCATACTCCCACCATCAGTGTATAAATATTCTGGCTGCTCCAACCTCACCAAAAGTTGATATTTTCAGACTTTTTCATTGTCGCCTCTCTGGCAGATGTAAAATATATTTCATGATGACTTAAAATTGCATTTACCTAATTAGTAATTAAGTTGAGCACCTTTTCATGTCTTTTTTTACTTTTTTAATCTTAAAAAAGTATTTATTTATTTATTTGGCTGTGCTGGATCTTAGTTGCGGCATGCGGCATCTTTAGTTGTGGCATGTGGGATCTAGTTCCCTGACCAGAGATCGAACCCGGGCCCCCTGCATTGGGAGCTCAGAGTCTTAACCGCTGACCACTAGGGAAGTCCCATGTCTTTATTGATTATAAAAGATTCTTGCTAGGTAAAGTGTTTCTTCAAGTCTTTTGCGAAATTTTCCATGAGGTTTGTTTTGTTATGTGAGTGATACTTAATGCTTTGTCCATTACATGTATCAGAAATAAATTCTCCAAGTTTTGGGGCATTTTTATCCCCAGTCTGTGAAAGTCTTTGCATTCTCTTTATGGTGTCTTTCAAATAGGTGTTTTACATTTTAATGTAGTCAACTTTATTTACCTTTTTCTCTATGATTTGGGCATTTTGTTATTTGTACCTCTTGTGACATAAGTTTAAGAAATTCTTTCCTTTCCTGAGATCAAAAACACATTTTCATATGTTTCATTCTAAGTATTCTGTAGTTTGATCACTTGTATTCACATCTTTAATTCACTTGGAGTTGATTTTCATGTATGGTGTGAGGTAGGAATCGAATACCATATTTGCCATATGGATAACCAATAGTGCCAGCACCATTTATTAAAATCCCACCCTTTTTCCTCTGATTTGCAATGCCTGCTCAGTCATAAATCCAGTTCTATGTGTTTGGGGGTCTGGTCCTGGCTCACCAGTCTGCCCTTGTTTATCTGCTCAGTAGCTAATCTGACTGTCTCTGAACTGATACTACACTGTCTTCATCATCTGGGCTTTGTAACACTTCCTGATGATGTCTGATTAAGATTTGCCAAGTCAAAAAAAAAAAAAAAAAAGATTTGCCAAGTCCATCACTTTGTCCAACAGCTTCCTAACACTACAGGCTATTCTTGGCCTCTGCTTTTGTACATACATTTTAGAATCAAATATTATTCTAAAAAGAGGGTAGTTTCTACTTCTCAGGATATTGTGAAGATTTAATCAAATAATATGTGCAGAGTGTCTACTATAATTAATAGGTACTAGGTAAGTGATGGGGGAAATAAGCTGGCAGAGTCACCTTGGGAAAGTATTCTTGCTGTCAGGGTCTGCTGTCTGTCATGACGTCAGTGGTAAGTGATGCAGTGTGACAGTCTCACTCTGCCCAGCACACCATAGAGCTCTTGTGGGAGTAGGAGTGAGACAAGAGATGTGAGAACACTCTGCCAACTGCTAGTTGTCTGAAACTTTGTATCCCTTCCATGGGGATTATCAACTGGTTATTGGCAGGACTACAGTGTCCTTAGATGAGCAATAACTGACGCTGAAGGCATCACCAAATACTGGGCAAACTTATGGATTTTAACAATCTCATTCCTTTTAAGAAGCATTGTATAGTTTCACTGATACCATGAAGGCCTTTCAATGGATGTGTATTTTTGTTCTGATGGCACACACGTGCCTAGCTCAGTAAAGGGGTTTTGCCAGGGGTTTTTCCTGGGTACTCAGCTGTGAGAAAAGAAATTTTGGTACCAGAAAAATGAGATATGATGGTACAGTTGACTTTGCTTCTGCAGGAGAGCAAAAATTCCCTTCTAGTCTCTTAGGTTCCGTGACTGGGTCTAAGAATGAAATGGCCGTATGACAGCTTAGCAGGAGAAAAGTATACAAATGTTACTTCATATTTACATGTTACACAGGAGTCTTCAAAAGGAAAATGAAGACCTGAAGAAGGTGTTAGGCCCAAAAGCTTATATACTTTTTACACAAAGGACAATAAATTGTGGGAATGTGACAGGACAAAAGGGCTTGGGCTAGGGGCAGTAAATTTTGTGACAGTGACCAGGAAATATACGCGGGAAACCAGTAGACCCTATGGGCTATTTCAGAAGGTTTGTTTGTACAGGTCCTTTCTGGCGTCAACTACAGTCTCCAGTGATAAGAACGTTCTTCTTTTCCTGGTACCTTTCTCACGGGAAATTTTAGACCCTGCTTTTAGGTAGAGAGAGCCTGCGGCTTCTCAAGTGCCTTCAGGTCAAAATTACCTTATGCCAAAGCCTGGGTGGCACGTTTGTGTCCCTTCACTCCCAACTCCCAGTTGCCCTTAAAGTGCTTCCAAGCTTGAGCAGCAGCCTGTGGTCCCATCGCTTGTCACGAGGCACCTGTCCAGCTCCTGGACTGTCCCCTGTGCTGGGCAGCAGCCTGGCCTTTGCTCCTGGCCTGCAGAGCCCATTGAGGACATGGCCGGGCTCACGTCTCCCACAGCAGCCCAGCTAGGCTTGGAGCAACCCTGAAGGAAGAATGCTGGGCTGAGAACTTGGATTCACAACCTGACTCAAACCCTCCTGGGCTCTGTGACCAGACGCCTATGATTCGTACGTCCTGCAATTTCCCTGATGAAATGTGGGCATCACATTACTTGCCTTCTGGGAGGATGAGTGTTGGGCACTGAACACAGAGCCCGGTAGGCACTAGGTGGTTGTTTTGGCCACACACACTCAGTAAATGGTGATTGGAGAGCTGGGGGAGGGGAACGTGTGGGATGTATCCATGGTGGTTAATTGTCTGAGTGGTATGAACTTTGGGAATGTCCTGTGTAAGGGGCGATGGGAGATGAAGCAGGAAGGGAAATTAGGATCAAATCTGGGGAGAGCTTTGAAAGTCAGGCTTACAGATTTGAACTTTATTCTCGTGGTGTTGGACTCAATTTAACTCCCTTTACTAACACTTTCCTTCCTCGCCAAGACCCTCTGCTACAGGTGCCTACAGCCTGGTCCAAGGATCTCAGGAGTTTTCTCCAGCTCAGTCTGCCATTCCTGGCCCTTCCAGCTTCTCCTGGAGTTTTACCAGTTCCTATCTTCCTGCTTTCTACCTAGATGATCCTTCCAGTAAACTCCCCACTGCTCCTTCTGCCTGGCCTTCCATTTTCATCACCCTTGAGTTATTCTCTCAGTTCTTATCAGTGAAGCCACAGGCATGTTGCGCTCTCTCCAAGTCCGCTCTGTCTCCTAGGACCCAGCCGCCCTAGAGCCGGGGATCTTTCCGGTCTGGGAGGGGAGGGGGGGTGGCGTTGGCACTGGATTGCTGGTGAAGAATTCTCAAAGAAGTAAATGACCCAGTCAGACCTGGGCCATCGCCTGGGGGAGTCAGAGGAGTGAATAGTCTATCTGGTCCCTAGGAAGAAATCAATCAGCTGTATTGATTGGAACGGGGGAGGGGAGGGGGCTCTGCGGAAGGCCCATTGTGTGTGTGATGTGTGCAGCATGTATAGGCTGAAACACCGCAGCCGTCGGGCGCGGTGGGAGAGGAATGGCTTGTCTAGCCTGGCCCTCTGGTTACTAGAATCGTAACTGCTGTTATTCAGGGGTGCACCTGGCCCAGATGTCTTAACATCTGGAGACAGAGGCCTTTGAGGGCGTGTGACAAGGGCAAGGCCCTGAACTTGTGCTACATGGAATGTCTGTACCTAAAGAGGTTCTTCAGCTCAGAAGTTTGTAAATGTGACCAAGAAGGACTTAGCTATGCTCTTGGATGAAATCAGTCTGGAGAGACTGATACCTGGATGAAAGGCATTGGGCAGGAGGCTCGTTAGAGTGAGAGGCAAAACAACATTAGCATTAGTGGAGAGGGCTCTGGAGGGGTTAATATATGCTTAACTAACTAGCCAGTTACCGCAGAGACTCTGTAGCATAGAGGTTAAGAGGTTTTCGTGTGAGACTGTCCTGCATGAATCTGTGAGGAACTAGCTCTTTGACCCTGAGAAAGCTACTTAAACTTTTTCTCAGTTTTGTTTAAGCTGTGGAATATGACAAACACACACACACACACACACAAAAGAAGTCTTTCGATGTATAGGGAAATAAACATGTTTCGAGTGAATACCTGTGTACCCATCACCCAGGTCAGGAACTAGAACGCCATCACCCCAGCTCCGTCCTCCTACGCCCCACGCCAGATGTTCCCTCCCAGCTCATACTCCCTTCCCTAGCTCCTGAAAATAACCGCTTTTCTGAATTTTATGGTAAACACTTCCCTGTTTCTTCAGTCTTACCACCTATGTATGTAACTCTAAACAATGTGGTTTAGCTCTGCCTGGTTTTGAATATTCTGTTAATGGACTCATACTCTCCATGCACTTTCTTCTTTTACTCAGTGTGCTCTTAAGATGGATCTGTGCTCTTGCATTTAGCAAGATTTCTTTAATTTTCATTGTGACGTGGTAGTGCATTAGATGAATGATCTACACATTATTTATCCATTCTACTATTTATGGATATTAGACTGTTCCCATTTTTTTTTTTTTACTACAAACAGTGCAGCAATGAACATTCTTACCCTGAGTCTTGTATATACCTACAAGAGGTTTTTTTTAAAGCCTATATCCAGGAATGGAATTGCAGGGTTATACATAGTGTATGGGTTTCAACTGTCATTGATCACGCCAAATTGTTTTCCCAAGTGGTTATATGTATTAACATTCCCATCCGCAGCGTATGAGGGTTCTTCTTGCTACATGCCCTCACCAAGATCTGTTATTGTCGGAACTATTTTTTTTTTTCTGATTTGATGGGAAAGTAATATCATGATTTCATTTTCTTGACGATGAGTGAGATTGAAATCTCTTTCTGCATTTGTGTTTCTCCCTCTGTGAACTGTGTTGTAGTCTTTTGGCCATTTTTCTACTGTGTTGACTATCTCTTTCTTATTGATGTGCTAGAGTTCTTTTTTTAAAAAAATATTTTGGATAAAAGCCCTTTATTGGTTATATATGTTGCCAATCTTCCTTCATTCTTTGGCTTATGTCTTTCAAATTCTTAATAATGCCTTTGACCCAAATTGTTTTAACTTTAACACAATCGTATTTATATGGGTATATATTTTTCTTTACAGATGATGTTTTGGAATCGACTTGAGAGATCGCTCCCTATCCAGAAGCCATAAAAATATTCACTTATATAATTTTAATTCGGGATTGTAAGCTTCTTAGCGCATTCTATTATCTATCTTAGCACAATTTTATTCCTCTCTCCTTTGTTTGGCTTTTACTGTTGTTGGAATCGTACAGTATGTGGCCTTTTCAGACTGGCTTCTTTCCCTTGAAAATGTGCATTTAAGTTTTCATGGCTTGATAACTCATTGCTTTTTAGTGCTATGTAATATTCTACTGTATATTTATTTATATCACAGTTTATTGATTAATTTGCCTATTGAAGGACATCTTGGTTGCTTCCAAGTTTTGGCAGTTATGAATACAGGTGCTATACACATTTGTGTGTGGGTTTTTGTGTGGCCAAACTTTTCAGTTCATGTGGGTCGCTTTTTTATATTTAAAGAGCCATTCATCACTTTATTTCTCTGCTCTCTGATTTTATTAGAAGCAACTTGGAGGAGCCAGACAGCACCACTGCGCCTGGAAATTTCCTTAATTAGATTGTCAGCTCCTTGGGTACAGCTTCTCACTTACATGTTACCATGGGTGATAATACTGTTAAATTTTAGCCTCCTGCATGCAAGTTCTTCTGGCCTCTGATAACACCTTTCTCACATTCAAGTCTTCACCAGCAGCCTCCTTGAAGCCCTTTGGCTCCTACCATGTCTGGTCCCAAAGCTAAGGCTACATCTTGCAGGTTTTCGTTACAGCGACACCAGACTCCTGGTACCAAAACCTATCCCAGCAATCTACAGTTTTATTTTAAAAAACCTACCTCACACTTAGCAGCTTGTAACAACAGCCGTGATTTACGTTGCTTGTGAACCTGCAGTCTGAGCGATGCTTAGTGACACAAGCTCATCCCTGCTCCTTGTGGCATCAACTGGGGGATGTCTCGCTCACTCCTTTCCTAACAGAGCTCCAATTTCAATACGTTAGTACTTCTCGCTCTATCTCGCTCTATCCTTCCTGCCAACCTTCCTTTCTTCCTCTCTGTGCGGCACTCTGGATCATTTCTTTACGTCCTAATTTACCAAATTTCCCTGTCGGTGCTAATATCTATTTGAACCCATCTATTAAATTTTAAACTTCAATCTGAGCTCCTTTCTTTTAGAAATTGGTCTCAACTTTATTAAAGTGTAATTTGCAAACAGTACAATGCACGGATTTTAAGTAAACAGTTTGCTGAGTTTTGATAAACGTATACACCTTTGTAGCTATCACCCCAATGAAAACATAGAGTATATCCATCACCCCCCAAAGTTCCTTTATTGCCTTCGGAGCCTCAATACTCCCCTCAGTCCCTTCCCAGGCCACCGCTGATCTGGTTTCTAGCCCTCTAGATGAGGTTTGCCTGCTCTAGGACTTTATATAAATGGTACCATGCAGTCTGGACTCGTGTCTGGCTTCTTTCCTCTTCAGCATAATGATTCTCCCATGTTTGTTGTGAGTATCTGTAGGTGTTCTTTTTCATATTATGAGTATACCAGTTTATTTATCCATCGACCTATTGATCCATATTTGTGGGGGGTAGGTGGTGGTCTTGGTGGTTTCCCATTTTTTATTATCGTCTATAAAGCTACTATAAACATTACTCACAAGTCTTTTCTGTGGACAGGTGTTTTCATTCCTCTTGGGTAACCACCAAGGTGTAGAATTGTTGGGCCATAGCGTTAAGTCTATTTTAATTTTACAAGAAAAAGCCGAAGGATTTTCCAAAGTGCCTGTCCCATTTTACATTCTCGCCGGCAATAATGATATTTCCATGCCCCACACCCTTGCCAATGCTTGGTATTGTAAGTCTTTAAAAAAACTGTTTCTTCCTCATCTTGATTTGTAGTAGTATCTCATTGTCTTTCTAATTTACATTTTTCCATGACTAAAGATATTGAACATCTCTTCATGGGCCTATTGGCCACTTCTATACCTTCTTTTTGAGATATCTGTTAAATCTTCAACCTGTTTTAAAATTGGGTTGTCTCATTATTGAGTTGCCAAGTTTCTTTTAGGTTCTAGATATAAGTCCTTTTTTAGCTACATCTCTTGCAAATATTTTCTCCATGTCCTTTTATTTAAAAAAAAAAAAACATGCTTTTAAAAACATCTGTCACTGTCACTTCACCCTGCCATTTTTCTTTACAGCCCTTCCTCATCTGACACATTAAAATATATTTGTTGCTTATTTCTGTCTTCCCTACTAGAATGTAAATTTCATGAATGCCAGGTCTTTGCCTCTTTGTTCAGAGCTGAATCTTCAGCCCCTAGCACACTGTCTGGCACCTAATAAGCTCTGAATAACTATTTCTTAAATGAATGGTTAAAGTCCAATCCTATTTTTCTCGGTGGAATAACAATGACTAACCTGAATATTTATTTTGAATAAATGTACCTTTACTTTGTCTGTTGATATCCAAACTAAAATGTTGGAACACCTACCTAGTTAAAAAGGACTTGAAAGAATTACCTGGGCAGAAGTAACATTGGATTCTTACAGGGTTAAAGAAGATGCTTCTGGAAAATCATGCCCCTTTAGAAAGAACTTAAAGGCTATTGCTATTGTCTCCAATCATTTTTGTTCTAGCCTGTTGAGCTTTTTAAAAGAGAAGTTGAGACCGGTTCCTCGCCAGGAGTTGTACAATGAATGAACAGCCATTATCTGTGCATGCAGAGTCTGAAAGTTGCAGCCTTGGATAATGACATTCATTGAGAGAAGTTTCTGAGAGTCAGAGAGAGGCTGCCATAACAAAATATATTTATAGAGCTCGCTTGTCTTGACTTAGAATAATTTGATATCAGAATAAGACTCTTAGGCATTAACCCTTTGGTCATAACTTTATGCTTTTTTGTTTTTCTCGTTTTTTGAAGCTACTGGACAAAGTGCCAAATATTCTAATATACAATCTCTTAATTTATAAAGTCTCAGTGTCTATGAATTACATGGCAGGATATTGTAATTATTTTTCCAACAGTTTTACAGGGTAGACTTGGCTAACACACGCATGGTTTCACTAACTCATTGAGACCTTGGTAATTGACTTACCCAACCAGGAAATCCACCTATCATGTCTACCCAGTTCAGGTTGCTGTCCTTGGTGATATCTGTGGGGCTTGTTTATCTTGGTACTCAAGATCTAGATTGAGTCTACAGATCGAGTTATGTACAAATTTGCTAAATTTATTAATATATCTGTATATTTACATACACATGTAAAATATGCTAACTTACGTGTATAATTATGAAATTGTTCTGGTGTTTATTAAATACTGATCCCCAAAAGTAGGGCCTGGGTAAAGTCCTTACTCAGAACCTGAATCACTGCCTGTACAAGATTGCTGTCTACATAATGGCGCCCCCTGGAGTCTATAACGTGAATGGCGAGCAATCAAGTTGTGCAACTTGGGCCCTGGGGTTCATTTCCCTCTCTTGGGACACCATTTTTTCATCATTTTTGACAGACAGCTTTCCACTGTGCTTACAAGCTCCCTGTGGAATGCTCTCAGACTCTCCATTTGCATGCTCAAAGGTCAATCTTTAAAAAACAGATGTGTTCTACCCCAACAGCAGAGAATAGCAACTCTTTTTATCTCTTTTTAGCAACTCTTTGACTGTGGATATTCTAAGTACCCCAAGATCTGTGTGGTCTGTGAAACTCCAGTTGACTCTTCCATCATTGGTTCTAGACAAGGTATTATACAGTTACCTGTGGTTCCAAGTAAAAAGAATCTTCTAGACTTCATCATACCTGGAAGACATTTTTCCAGCTTTTACTTACCATTACTTATTAGCTATTTCCAATATTTTACTATGGAAATAAGGCTTCTGGCCACTAGCAGAGGTTTTTTTAAGCTTCTACAGCTATTTATTAGGTGAGTTATATTTACAAACCAAGCTAGTTTAGAAGGTGTGCTTCTAAACTATTGGTGTGCTTCTCTCACTATTGTACCCTTAGTACCCAGCTCAACGCTTGGCACAAGCTCAGTTAATATCATTTCAACCGCATTAAAATCGTAATTTTGTAAGCTAGGCAATTAAATGGGCCATGGCTTATTTGAATGGGTTTTTCGCTAGAAACAATAGATGGATGTGCATTGAATCATAAGGCTGGATAATTTATCTGCTCTGAGTTGATTTAAAAAATGAAACAAACACCATCTATGAGTTTGTATTTAGTAGAAATCTCTAGGAAATTGATTAAAGTCTTATCTTTATTTTCTTTCTGGCCAATAGGGCTGACAGATGTTAGAAGAGTCCCCTGAATTGTAGAAATCAACTTTGGATAACTTTCAGAACAGAAGAGGCAATCAATGTTCTTGGAGTAACTGGGGTGTTATCTTAAATGGTACTGGTGACATTTTAAATTAGTAACTAATAAGATAACTTAATAATTGATTTGAATGGCACTTTGCAGTTTAACATGCTATCATATAAAGTATATCATTTGAGCTACGCATCAGTCTCAAAACTGTTTATTTTTATTCCCATTCTGGGTTTTTGTTTCTGTTTTTGTTTTGGTTTTGGTTGTGCTGCGTGGCTTGCGGGATCTTAGTTCTCTGACCAGGGATTGAACCTGAGCCCCGGCAGTGAAAGTGCCAAGGCCTAACCACTGGACTGCCAGGGAATTCCCTTTTTATTCCCATTTTGAAGACAAGTAAAACTGAGGCTCAAAAGGACAAAGTAATGGATCCAGATTGACCCAGCTGGCAAGTGTTCTAATTCTAAAGCAATATTCTTTCCACAACACCCCAACACCCATTTTAATGCCATGCAATGATTCATATTAACAGTCTGTTAATTAATATTTCAGGTGTTGTACTAGATGTTTAAGGACGAGGGGGCACAATGTAGAATAAGATCACCCTCAAGGAACTGCAGTCTCCCTAAGGGATACTGGTGGTAGAAAGCCAGTTTCTGTGCCCTGTGATGAATGCCTTGGTGGAAGGAAGCCCAGGTGCTGTGTGAACAGGGACAAGGACCTTCTCAAGGGCAGGACCACGTCACATTCCTCTTCTGATCTCCTTAGAGCCTTAGGCACATACTGGGTCTCAGAAAATATTTATCAGATGGATTGATGGCTGATTCTTAGAAAAAAGAATGAGTGAGTTGACTTCTGGATCCCAAAATAGGTAGAAAATTTCCAGGACATTCTAGGGTAAGGAAGTAGTGAAGGCCCTGTGTTTTAGAGGACACCTATTTTAAAGAACAGTCCCATGGGTTAAAGAGGTGTCTCTGTTTACTGAGGCAATGCATTCTTTGTACGACCTTCTGCAGTTAAGTGGAGCCCAACACATGGTCTGCACCCTTGTCTCTTTGACTGTGGAGGTGCGGCTCACGCAGGCAGTGAGAACTCCACTTCCATGAGCAAAAAACATTGGAGGTTATTATTTTCTTTCCTTTTATCCCCCATTGCCTCAAAATTGCACTACCTTTCTGTTCATATCAAGTGCCACTCTTGAGAGAACGATCTCTGTTTCCGAGCGATTCGTTGAGAACACTGAGTGCCAGACCACATGCTAATTAAGGCTTGTCACATACCATTATGGCACCTTAGTAATACACCAATTAACAGTCACTCTAATTACACCACTTACATGAAATTAAAGAGTCGAGCTGATGAGAAATAAGAACCTGTACGTTAGAGCAAAACAGAACGTTCATCAAGTTTCTGATGAAATAGCCTTTGAGAAATCTCTTCTTCCCCATTGCCTAAAGAAATATTTTCAGAGGGTAGGGGAATGGCCTTTTGTAAAATGAACTGGCAAGAAATGGAGAAAAAATACTCATGCTTGCTGCTAGAAGGGCTGAGTGCTCAGGCTTTAAGGTCTGAGAGACTGGGTATAAATACTCCATATCTGCCCTTTCTAACTCTGCTCTCAGCAAACGAGGAATAGAAGCAAACTTCCTCAACCTGGAAAAGGCATCTACAGAACACCTACATTTTACTTAATGGTTAAAGACTTGATGCTTTCTGCCTAAAATCAGAAATAGGGCAAGGACGTAGCCTCTCATCACTGCAGTGCAGTATTGCACATTGTAGTTTATAGCTGCTGCAATGAGGCAGAAAAAGAAGGCATCCAATTAAAAAGTAAGCAAAACTTTATTTGTAGATGACATGATCACCTATACAGAAAAGCCAATGGAATCTACAAAACAAGTCACTAGAATTTTTTTTCTTCTTCCTTTGCCGTACGCGGGCCTCTCACCGTTGTGGCCTCTCCCACTGCGGAGCACAGTCTCCAGACGTGCAGGCTCAGCGGCCATGGGTCACGGGCCCAGCCACTCCGCAGCATGTGGGATCTTCCCGGACCGGGGCATGAACCCGTGTGCCCTGCATCGGCAGGCGGACTCTCAACCACTGCACCACAAGGGAAGCTCCATGACTAAACTTTTATAATGACCTCCTAAACAGTTTTTCTACTTTTGATCTCCCCACCTTAAATCCAATTTTTTCACAGCAGCCAGAGTGATCTCTCTAAAATGCAAATCTGATCACCTCATTGTGTTATTTAAACCCTCTTGTTTTTCCCTATTGAACTCAGAGTTAAGCCCGAGCTTCTTCGTAGCCTGGCTTCTGCAAACACGCTAGACATTTTTTGGACTAAACCACTTACACTTTTCCCCAAACACCAAGCATTTTCTTGCTTCTCAGCCTTTCTCAATTCGTTTCTGCTTCCAAAAAAATGTCTCCACCTTTCCTCTCCACACCTGTCAAGCCCATCCCAACCACTACCCAAGAATCTACTAGGCAACCTTCCAGTCCCGCACAAGGTCGTCTTCCCTGTGAAGTCGATCTCGATTGCTCTAGGCAAAATTAATTATCACCTCCCAGACATCCTTCTCTCCTAGGCATTTAGCACACTCTACTATAATCTTCTCTTTACCTGTCTATGAGCTTTTTAAGGACAGGACCACACACTCTATTTGTCCCTGTGTCTCCTGTACCCACCAGAAGGCTCTGTAAATGTTTGCTGAAGATATTCGGGATCCTTCTCTGCTTCCTGACATATTCCTTTTGCTCCACCCAGGCCTGACGAATCCTGCCTGCCAGGATGGCTCTCATTCCTTCCATTTGATCCTATCTTCAAGATCTCTGACCCAGCTGGAATTCATGCCCTTGCAGGAGCCCTTCCCAGGGTTTCTTACCCCCTGTGTTCTTGCTACCAATTTTGCTGTCTGGGTAAGTCCAGAATAACGTCCTGGTTTTAGTTTTTGCTCTGCCTTCTTCTCCTAGCTCTGTGTTTTCTAGCCTTGTCTGATGTGAAGAATCTCCCAGGTACACAGATTCCTGGGCTCCTCCCTGGGAGATTCTGGTTCCCCAGGTCTGGGTTGGACCCAGGAATGGAGATAAGCCCTGGGTGATTCCTGCCATCAGTCAGGCTTGGGAAATGCCACCACCCTCTGACCAGGGCAGGTGTACTCAGTCCTGAAAGGTGGGTTGTTGTTCAGGTTCTCCTCCCCTTTCCTCCAGCACATGCCCTGGCTGCGTTGTTCACACCTTGGGGACTCAGATTTCTCTATTTCTAGAATAAGCAGGGGTTCAGGGCTCATAGCCTCAGTGCTTCTTCTCTTTCTGGCTGGCTCCAGGGGTGTCAGAAATATAGTGGGGGAGGAACTGACTCGACCTTGGGAGACAGGGGCTCAAAGGGAAGCCCCTCTCATGTCAGATGCTACCTGGAAGATAAACAGATGTGAGTAGTTAGGGGAAAACAAAAACTGACGCACACCAAAAAGAGAGAGAGAGAGAGAAAAATGAGGAAAAACTAGCCCTACCTCTTTTCAAAACATCCTGCTAGAAGGTAAGGGACTAGCATAAATAGGTCTGGATCAATGAAACCGATTTTAACTCTAGAATCCATCCAAACTGAACCTGTGCTGAGGTCAGCCTCAAAACAGGGTAAGATCATTCAGGAGATTGTACAGGCACAATGTGAAAGCTGTTTTTTAAATAAAAAAAGAAAACAGGGCTTCCCTGGTGGCGCAGTGGTTGAGAGTCCGCCTGCTGATGCAGGGGACATGGGTTCGTGCCCTGGTCCGGGAAGATCCCAAATGCCGCGGAGCGGCTGGGCCCGTGGGCCATGATAGCTGAGCCTGCGCGTCCAGAGCCTGTGCTCTGCAGCGGGAGAGGCCACAACAGTGAGAGGCCCGCGTACAGCAAAAAAAAAAAAAAAAGAAAACAAACCCAAATCCCAAAGCTTTAGTTTCTCATTTTATATTATACTCCAACACAAATTTCAGATGGACTAAAGAATTAAATACAAAAACATAAAGCCATAAGATGTCTAGAACATATAAATAACTTACATTCTGAACAAGGAGAACCACCGAAATGTAGTGGAAGGGATTGCAAAGAGGAAGATCAGTAGATTTGAATAGGTAAAGTGGGCATTAAAAGGTGACCCATATTAAAAGTTAAAAAAAGGATGGAAAAAAACCTGTAGCCACTATAACAAGAGGTTAACATCTAATGTTTAAAAGAGACGCAAATGCATAAGAAAAACACTAAGATCTTGATTTTTTAAAAAACAAAATGGACTTCATTAGACAGAGAGCCAATAAATAGCTAAAAACACTTTATAATGTTCAATCCCCTAGAAATCAAAGGCCAAGTAAAACTATGACATGAGCTTTACCAATCAAATTCTCAAAGATTTTAAAAGGTCATAATATTCAGGACTGGTGAAGATGCTACAAGACAGACTTTCTCATATACAGTTTGTGGTGGAAATGTAATTTTTTTTTTTGCCGTACGTGGGCCTCTCACTGCTGTGGCCTCTCCCGTTGCGGAGCACAGGCTCCGGACGCGCAGGCTCAGCGGCCATGGCTCACGGGCCCAGCCGCTCCGCGGCGTGTGGGATCTTCCCGGACCGGGGCACGAACCCGCGTCCCCTGCATCGGCAGGCGGACTCTCAACCACTGCGCCACCAGGGAAGCCCTGGAAATGTAATTTTATGGAAAGCAATTGTAAGTGCTGGGAATCTGAAAAAATAATTGCAAGAAAGTAGGCTAAAATGGTATGGGACATCTCTGACTGGCATAACGTCTTTAAAAATATTTATCCTTTCCTTTATTTTGCAAATTATCTGTATGTGTTAACTTTATAATTAGTAAAAATTTTGTTTTGTTAGAAGCCATATGTGTGTGTGTGTGTGTGTGTGTGTGTATTTTTACCCAATAATTTCACTTCAAGAAATCTAAAGGAAATAATACAAAATAAGAAAGCAAGATTGATGGAAAAATCTGACCAATATAATGCCATCTACGACAGTTAAAAGATATCCCAAATAGGGCAAATTAGCCTATATCCACTTAGAGAAGTAGTCTATGTAATTAAAATTATGTTTGGGAAGAGTTTACAATAACACCAGAAGATGCTTATACCATTCTTTGTCTTTAGTTTGCTGTTACTTTACTAGGATGGCTGTAACAAAGTATTACAAACTTGGTGGCTTAAATAACACGAATGTGTTGTCTCAGCTCTGGAGGCCGGTTGTCTGAGGTCAGGGTGTCTGCAGGTCAGTTCCTGCTGAGGCTCCAAGGGAGGCTCTGTTCCAGGCTTCTCTCCTATAGCTGCAGGTGGCTTCTGACAATTCTTGGTGTTCACTGGTTTGTAGCAACACAACTTCAGCCTCCACGTGGAATTCTCCCTGTGTGGGTGTCTGTGTCCCAATTTTCTCCTTTCATAATGATACCAGTCACATTGGATTAGGGGCCCACCCTGCTCCAGTATGGCTTCATCTTAACTTGATCGTCTACAAAGACCCTATTTTCATATCACGTTACATTCATGGGTTCCGAGGGTGAGGACGTCAACACTTTTGTGGGGACACATCAACCCGTAACACACTGTGATGTGATATAGAACCAAAAATTAGGATGTGAAATTATATATGTAAGATCATAACCATGTTTTGAAAAACAACTGGAAAGCAATACACCAAAATGTTAGCCGCGGTCATTTGGGGGAGCAGAATTAGGAGTGATTTTCTTTCTTGTTTCCCGCCCTGTTTTCCACGTTTCCTATACTGAGACCCACTAACAATCCTCGTCCCAACATAAGCCTTGCCTGCCCTCCCACACGCAAAGAAGGCTCTACTCCTGTGCTAGAAGCTCGACTCTCAATTACCGTATTTTCTCTCAGCCCCAAATCTACTTCTGGAGTCAGCTCCATGGTCCTGGGGATGGGACTCTGCATGGCCAGCAGCCTCTCTATTGGGCTCTGCCAACAGGGGATGATGGGGGAGCCCAGAAGGCTGAAGGCAGTTGCTCTTCCTCTGAGTGTCACCCCAACTATGCTCCTTCACTCTGGCATCAGCAGCTGGATCCAGTTTCCCTTTTCTTCTACCCCTTATAGACCAGCTTCATTTGCCCTCCTCTCCAGAGATCCCAGCACCAGACAAGCAGAGCCTCAGAGGTCTGGGTCCCAACTCCCCAGGACCCCTCCTCCAGCTCAGAGACCCCAGGACCAGCCAAACAGCACCCCTACCAGATGCCTGGGGCTCAACTCTGTGGGTCCCACCCTCAAAACTTCCAAGTTTTAGACATCCTGAACAATTCCTTTGGTTCTTGCAGTCCTAGGGGTGGCAAACTGTTCCGTGTATTGTTATCTCCAGGATATTTCAGAGTTCTCCTTTCGCTTTTCCAGTCACCTAGTTAATAGCTTTATACCTCAGAATCCTTTATGTTAAATTCTCTGTGTGCAAATGATCGCGGTGGTTTGTGTCTTGATTGGACCCTGACTGCTGCAACTTGTCTCAACCCAACCAGAAATGCCCCCGCCCAGCTGCTAGGAACGTCCTGAGGGCTGAGACCAGCCTCCTCCCCTCCCTCCTGTAACTTCGGGAGTCTGTAGTTAAAGCTCTTTTCAGGGCAGTAAGTGTCTTATTCTTCCTGCACTCACACTTCCCTCTCTCCCTCTTCCTCCATCCCTCCATCACTCCCTGTATTCCTTCATCCCTTCATCCTTTTCTCTCCCTCTCCTTCTCTCTCATTCCTCTCCTACTCATCCAATCAGAAAAAGGATAAAACACCTTTTAAGAGCTTGGGGACTTCCCCCTAACTTCGCAAGGAGTGCTGCGCTAGGATGTTTCTCCTTCTAGCAGGAAATAAGGAAAACAGAAGAGCAGAGACTGTTTCTGGCCTCAGGCCTCAGGCCACAACCACACCTGATAGAGCCTGCTGACCTCTTCTGGGGCCCGTGGGCACTGGGTGCTGTGCTGTTCCTGATGGAGAAGACCCTCCATGCTCAGGCTCCCGGTTGCTTCTCTGGTAGAGGAGGAACTCCCAGGGATCCCTTCAAGGACTGGGCTGGGTCTGGCCTTTCAGGCTCCCCGGGAGCTGCTCTTCCACGTATCGGTAGGAAGGGCCAACCCAAGTGGACCCTGGTCTGTGGCCTTCGCGTGAATTTGTCATTAACAGATTCGAGAATTGTTTCTTGCTCCCTTTGGGTCAAATCTCATCTTCTCAGGTTGGGCTTCAAGCTTTGGAAGCCATCTTTAGAAAACAAAGTGATTTTCATGAAAAGGCATTTTTATGGTTGACTTAAAACCCTTCTGAGGCTTCCCAAGGCCAATCCCTCAGGGCTCTGCCTGGACTCTGCCGTCTCTCCGGAGCGCCTCTCAATCCACTTCTACAGATGCCCTTCCCCTCCAGGACCTCAAACACACTGTTCCCTCTCCCTTTAACAGCCTTCCCTGTACTTGTGAACTCCTACTCTACCTTTGGGGCCTCTGAGAAACTGTCCTCAATAGTTAGAGTAACCGGGGTTGGTGCCCTCTGCTGTGCTCCTGTGGGTGGCAGGACCCCCGAGTTACCTCTGTCAGTGCCCTTTTTACTCCTTGTTTCTATTCATCCTTCTCTCCCACCAGACAGTGGTCATTTCCAGGACCAGGGCTAGAGACCCAGAACAGGCTCAAGCACAGTGGACATTGGCTGGACCAATAGTAGCCTTTGCCATAGATTGATTAGTGCTGGCTGCATACAACACTGTCCTCAGTCTTGAAAAGCTTTCAGTCCCTGGGGAGGCAGGACACTCCAGGTGACCCATGACACCAGCAGCTAGGAAGCTGGGTGGGGATGCCCTGCCCGTGGGCGCAGGGTAGAGGGGCCTGGCTCCACGGCCAGGCTGATCAAACCCTGGTGAGGTCTGCCCCCTCCACTGTGAGATGGCTCCCAGACACGCTGTTTTGTTGTAAACGCCTCCAGATCCAGAGCGTTTTCTAGCAGGACAACTGGTAGATAATTATCGTCCAGGCTGCACTGGAGGAGCTCGCTGTGCGCGGATCTGGTGTGCTTCTCCTGCCCGGGCTGGCGGGCTGCCACCGCGTCATTTTCTGTCCCACTTGCTTAGCTTGGGTGAAAAACAACAGCAAATGTTTTCTTGCTGGGAACGCTCATCTCTGCACGCCGCCTCTCCCCTCTTCCTTCCCGAGCCTCTGGTTTCCCAGAAGAGAGAACTTCTCCAGGGGAAAGTGCAAATGTGCGTGAGCTGCCTTCCTGCACCGGTGCCCCCTTACCTGCCTGACAACACCTTGATTGCCTTTCAAAGCCAGCTAGCGCCTCCTTGTCTCCTGGACGCTACCATTCCACGGATCACGCGCCTCCCAGCAGGATTAGGGTCTCCATCCTTTGTGTTCCATGGCATTTGTACAAACCTCTCTGAGCCCTGGGCTCACCGTCCTGCAGTTATTGGTTGGCCTGCTCGCAGCCCGACTGAACTGTGAGGATCTTCCGTGTGTCTCTGCATCCCTGGCACGAGGCACACGCTCTCTACATGAAAGACCCCACAAGGGCTAGCGACTCTTGTGTGAGGTCTGGAAAGCACCATTGCAGGACAGGCTCCTGGAGCCAACTCTGAGGCAGAGATTAACATGCAGGAGACTTACTGGGGGGCGAAGGAAGCAGGACCAGGTGAGGGAGAGTCGAGCTGGGATGCGATGATGACGGAACCTTGGAGCTGAGCTGGTCCCACAGAGCTGCTCTGGACTGGGGCCAGGGGCTAGGCCTTGACGCCCCCTCCTCCTCGACCAGTCACTAGATGATGGCTGTGCTGGGGAGAAGATGTGACCCTGGCAGTGGACGTGGGTAGGGTGACCACAGAGAGCTGTCCGCCCTCAACACTCCCAGAGCTGAAAAGGGTCTGGGGGCCCTGCCAGCCCTCAGTGCCCACTCAGGGCCTGGGCTCATCATCCAGGCTGTGTCCCCCACAGGGTGGGCTGCAGACTCCTGCATTACCCACCCCCTGCCAGGGCCCAGGAATCGTCACCAGTGACTGGGGTGATTGCGATGGACCCGAAAGTTTAAGAGAAACTGAGGCTACAAAGGGGATGTGGCTTCTCTGAGGTTCACAGCGGATTGACAAAAGGGTACAGGTGGACCCTTGCCTGGGTGTCCTACAGTGCAGGCAAGGGTGCTGGGACGAAGCCCCGAACAGCATAGGCAGAGGACGGGGGGTGGGTGTGCGCAGGCAGCCGTGGCCCAGCCTCATCCAGAGCAGAGGGCGGCAGCCTCCTGGAGAACCTGCTCCCAGGGCCCGGGACCCACACAGCGAGCGGCACTTGTAACTAACACAGATCAGAGGCATCCCGGCCCATCCTGCCCCAGTGACCCTAAGCGATCACCCACCAGGGAAGAAGGGCCCTGGTTTCTGTGTGAGACTCTCCTAGGATCCTCCTAGGAGTTGTTTCAGGCCAGGGGGTCCCGTGTGTCTCTAGCCAACCGTGTGGAGGGTCTCTCCATTAACAAGAGTGAGGGGCAGGGGATGGGACCTCCATTCCAAAGAACAAACGGTCACCATCACATGCTCACAGCGTGGAGTCACTATTCCAAGCAGCCTGCTTGTATTAACTCAAACCTCCCAGCAATCCAGGGAGGGAAGGACCATGTTACCCGCCCTTTACGGTGAGAAAACACAGGCACAGAGAAGCTACGAAACTGTTCCTCCCCTGGTAGGTAGCACAGCCTTTAATCCTACCGCCCAGGTAGGTATTTTACATGTATTTTTTCAATAGACGTTATCACTCCACTTTATGAAGGAGGAGACTGAGGCTCAGAAATAATTAGTAGTGTCTTGAGACAATTAAAAATGAAGAGACGGATATACATACAGACATTCTGGGGGGCAGGGGGATGGCACGCCACACTTACAAATGCAGGGGGCTGGGAGGAACACCGTGTATTCAAAGTTCAGCACGCGGAAGGATAGGAGGAAGGCGTGAGACCCAGCTAGAGATCTAGGGCTCAGCCTGGAGCGCTAGAGTCCCCGAGAGGTACTGGAGCAAGGCCTCTGCTCTCCGAGCTGAGGGGGAGGCAGTGGCCGAAGCAGGGGGGATGGGGTGGGACCAGCCTGCTGTGGTTACACCTGTGACTCTTCCCGGGGTGAATGGAGGCTGCTTCCTGCAGATTTAATTCAAGGTCAGCTGCAAAGCTCTATTAACTAAATTGGCCATCAACCCGCTTGTCCGTTCCACATAATGGGGTCTTGCACAAAACGAGTTTTTCCCTGCGTTAAAAAGCGTCGTGTTTGAATCAAAACTTATTCCAACGTTCGGGCTAATGAAAGCCTCAGGTGAGAGTTGATCCCTTGGGCTTGAGGTGTTTCCACGGAAACAAGAGGAGGGAGGCAGGTCTGATGCGATGCCAGGTGCACCAAGGTGATGCTCTGCCGTGCTCAGTGGGGGGACCCTCACTCAGCTCCAGCTGGGGACAGAGACCGAGAGCCAGAGCCAGTCCGGGGTGGGCGCGGAGAGGGGGCCTGCCCGGGAGCTGGAGCCTCTGGGTCCGAGTTTAGCACGCTTGCTGCAACAGTCAAACCTGTTTTTAAGGATTTATTTTTGTGTTTTTCCCAGGCCTTTGAGACGTCAGCAAGAAGGCTCCCCCAAACTAGCGTCTCATGTGCACTGGCCCTGCTGCTGCAGCCCTGGCCAGCCCCGGGCACAGTGGGTGCCTTGAGAGGGCTGTCCGCAGTGCACCTTGCGGGAGTCACTTCCCCTTTCTGGCCACTGATTCCTTATCTCTAAAATGATGACTAGTGTAAAAAGCTGTAGTACTGGGGGCTGGGAGATGCGAATTTCAGGCCCCCTTCTTCTCTGATGTGAGCAGGTCCCTTAACCTATCTGAGGGGTAGTTTCTCTATCCATAAATCCGGGAGTGGTGTCTCGGGTCCCTCTAGGAAGATGTCGTAGTAGCTGGCATCTGACAGGCCACCGGCCAACCACACAGACAGCTAGATGTCAGGCTGATGCCCACTGGACTGGCAAACGGGAGGAACCATGTGGCCAGTGCTTCTGCCTGGGGCCTCCGGTCCCTCCTGCAGACGGACTGCGGGCCCCCATTCGCCTCAGAGAAGCCACAGACCAACACGAAGGCCTTTTGGGCATATTCCTCTCCTCGTGTCATCCTTACAGCAGCCCTGGTGGGATCACTGTTCTATCACTCGTGAGGCCACGCACCAGGGAGGCTGAGTGGTCTTCCACAGTCCCACCGCTGTTATGTGACATGGCTGGGACCAGAGCCACCACTGTTACGGGGTGCGTCGACGGCCACCCAGGCCTCCTGCCTCTCCCTCTGCCCTCGATCCCTTGGCTCACCCAACCCACGATGGCTGTCAGCCGGGCATCTGTCCCTCAGCTCGGGCTTGGCACCACGGACCCTGGAGACGGCCCTTCTTCTGAGTTGGCCTGTGCAGGCCGCTGCAAGGCTGGCCACTGGCCACACGTCCAGCCAGTTTCCCCGTGCCGCCATATGGCTGAGGGGTCTGTTTTGCTAGGGGATGGCAGGGCCAGTGAATGGCCCATTCTGTGCCAGGGACCAGGGCCTGATTCAATTTAAACTGCCTGTCCAGGGAGCTGCCTGAGGGAATAAGGACTGTTGTATCTGGGAGATGCAGGCAGGCTGCAGCCAGAGACCCTGTAATCAGGTTTGCTGGGGCCGGCCTCAGCCTCGGCCCGGCAGCTCGCCCCATTATCAGCATCCTCTGAGGGGTCAGTGTAGTGGCACGCCTGCCCTGTGGCTTCACAAGGCCCCTCTTTCCCCTTAATCGAATCAGGCTCCAGCCTGGCATTCCCCCGGCCTGAGTCATCTCCGTGGGGAGGGGAGCCGGGCATGAGGCATGAAGAGCTTGGGGCGGAGATGGACGGGGCCAGAAGGGACCCAAGAAGTCACTCGGAGCTCACCCACCATAGACTCAGGGGTTGAAGCCAGAGAGGGGCAGGCTCGTCCTTACAGTGACTGTGGGGTGGTGGGGGGCAGAGGGCGGGCCCTGGCAGAGGAGGGAGCAGAAGCCCCAGCCCCAGGACCCACATGGGGAAGGGATTCTTTCCCCCCTTCTGCTACCAAAAGTCTGAAGGCTGAAGTGAGAATGAACCGATCACTCCTACCCACACCTCCGATGGCCCTCACAACACAGAGGAACCGCGACAACATAAACACAGACGAAGCTCAATAGAATGAGAGAGAAAGCAGACGCAGAAGAGTACGTCCACATGGTTCCACCCATAGGAGGGTCAGGAGTGAGAGCACACGCTGCTTCTAGAAGGCAGATGTGCGAGAGGGCAGATGGGGCTCGCTGGGCGCTGGGAGGCCAATCTCTGAGCCGGTGACACAAGTGTGTTCACATGTGAAAACCGATGGAGCCGTGCGCTTGGGGTTTGTCCATCTTTCTGCGTGGGTGAGACTCTAATAAAAAGCCTTTAAAGAGCTGAAAGCTAAGAGACACTGTATTTTTTTTTTTTTTTTTTGCGGTACGCGGGCCTTTCACTGTTGCGGCCTCTCCCGTTGCAGAGCACAGGCTCCGGACGCGCAGGTTCAGCGGCCATGGCTCACGGGCCCAGCCACTCCGCCGCATGTGGGATCTTCCCAGACCGGGGCACGAACCCGTGTCTCCTGCATCGGCAGGCGGACTCTCAACCACCGCGCCACCAGGGAAGCCCAAGAGACGCTGTATTTTTAAGAAACAGTTCCTGAATGCCTGCCCTGGCCCTTTGCTGGGTGCCCAGGGACAAAGGACACATTCCTTAACCAGAAGGATGGAGGTCATAGTCAAAATCTGGACAGTGCAGTGTCCTCCGTGTTCTGCCGGAGGGACATGTGCGTGGCTGAGGGCACAGGGATGGACCAGCCCTCGAGGGTAGGAGGCTCCAGCGGAAAGCGTGGTCTGGGTCTCCACGTCTTGATGTGCTCGTAAGAGTAAAGGAGTGGGGTGAGGCCTGCACGCGTCGGAAGCAGCCCGTCCCAGCACCAGAGGCACAGGCCGTGCAGGCCAGTGATGCCTAAACCTGGGTATGCTCTGGGGTCACCCAGAGAGTGTCCTGGGCTCTAGAACTCAGGATCCAAATCTCTGAGGGTGTTAGAACAGAAGCAAAAGCCACCCCAGAAAAATCGTTGATGAAGTTTTTTTTGTTTGTTTTTTTTTTATTTTGCGGTACGCGGGCCCCTCACTGTTGTGGCCTCTCCCGTTGCAGAGCACAGGCTCCGGACGTGCAGGCTCAGCGACCATGGCTCACGGGCCCAGCCGCTCCGCGGCATGTGGGATCCTCCTGGACCGGGGCACGGACCTGTGTCCCCTGCATCGGCAGGCGGACTCTCAACCACTGTGCCCCCAGGGAAGACCAATTGATGAAGTTTTAACAGGAGAGTCATTTGAAGAAGATAAGCTTTTTAGAGAGATGGTCTCATCCTTGTTTCAGTTAGGGGAGCATGGGAGCCCCCATCCAGGTGAGAGGTTCCGGTGGCCTGACCTGACGCAGTGGTGGCTGGGATGGAGAGAAGTGGTGAGGTTCTAGAGATACAACGACGGAAGATTTGAATGGACTTTTTGACCGGCAGGAGGATGGCAAGGATAATGCACAGGTTTGGGAAGCTGGGGAGATGGAGGTACCTGAGGGGAGACAGGGGCCCTAGGGGAGCAGATGTGAGAGGACGGCTTGGAGATCCTGTGGAGGAAACATCAATGATGGTGGGCACTGGCCAGCAGGATGTATGACCACACAGCATGGAGACAGTGGTTTGAGAGTCACGTGAGTGTAGACGGTAGATAACGCCTCCCAGGTGACAGCGCCTGTTAGGGAGAGTGCATGGTGCAAGACACGTGTGACCTCCCCAGAGCATGTGGGTTTGGATTAGAACTCAGAGTACCTGTTGGGAGAGTGGTCAGCCAGTCCCATGAGGGTTGCTTATCTCCCGGGGAGAGAAGAATGTAGATAACCCACGGAAAACGTACCGGCACTGAGTCCTTGGCAACTCTCACCATCACCCTGATCTTTGCTCAGCTGCAATACATCCCTTTATTTGTCCACATGACAAAGGCAACTCCTGGCTTTTCCAGGCAGATATAGACTTTGACCATCACCCTAGAAATCTTGGAACTGCCCAAGGTGTTCTTTCTTAGGAAGAAGCTTGAAGCTGGAGACAAATCTGTCTGCTGGGGCCCGTCACCTCCTTCAGTACCAGAAGGTACTTCAGTACCAGCTCTCAGCACTCGACTTCGTTAGGACTGGAAATCCATGACTCACCTCTGTCCTCCAACCTCAACTACACATCTGAGATTGATCGAATAAATGCCACATGCCAACTCTACGGTTGGCACTCTGGGCAGGGGACCAGATGGTGCTCAAAACCCAGGGTGTGGAAGGGTAGACAGTGAGATCCTGTTCAAATCAATTCAGCACAAGACCCTTGAGTGCCAGGTGCCTGCAGGGTGCCGACTGGGGAATGGGAGCTGAGGACGACCCTGCTCTCGGGTCCCCTAGCCTAGTGCATGTGTGTGGTAGGGGTCCGAGGCGTTGGTAATAACATCACGAGGCTGGATGGCAGCAGACAAGCAGGAGAAAACCTTCCTTTCCTAGTCCATGGGTGTATTCGTGTTTATTAGGGATGCAGCCCATCTAAATGATTCTAAAACTGAAAAGGGTAATGGTCCTTGTTAGCCAACAGCCAGTGTATCTTCGTGGCAGGACCTTGAGCTGGTCTCGGCAGCAGAGGCCACGGGGAGTGGAGGATGGGGCATGGCCAGCTTGTTTCAGGGCAGTGAGACCAGGTGCCAGTGAGGACAAGATGGGTAGGAGGGTAGAGCCGTCACACAGAATTGCTCCGCACTGCTATGCTTGATGTCCCTTTGCGTTGAGGAGGTGTCTCTGTGTAACAGGACACTGCTGGTGCCCCACAGGTTCAACCTCAGGTAGAAAGGGACACCTCTCGGCAGGCGAGGTCCTCCAGCCCTCCCTTCCTATCCCCATTGCCTTTACACTCTTGATGAACCCACTGCTCCAGCCTTACTGGACTGCGTCCAACCTGGCGTGTATATCCTCCCATCCCTTATGAATCCTTCTCGCCCATCCTCACATCAGCACCGGAATGCCCTTCTTTCTCCAAAACTGCCTAATGAAATCCACATACCCTTCAAGACCCAGCTGAATCCCGCTCCCTCCCAGACGCCTCTCCAGATCTATCCCATCGGCATTCATCTCTCTGCCACTCAGGCTCCCACAGACTGAGCAGAAATCTGCCCTGTGCCAGGGCTTTTTTTTTTTTTTTAAATTGAGGTAAACACACATAACATACGATTTACCATTTTCACACTTTTAAGTGCAAATTTAGTAACATTAAGTACATTTGTGGGCAACCATCACCACTATTCATTTCCAGGAGTTTCTCAGCATTCCAAACTGAAACTCTGTACCCATTAAACAATAACTCCCCGTGCCCCCTCTCCCCAGCCCCTGGTAACCTTCATTCTACTTTCTGTCTCTGTGAATTTACCTACTCTAGAAGTGGAATCATACAATAATTGTCCTTTTGTGTCTGGCCTATTTTCCCTAGCATAGTGTTTTCAAGGTTCATCGGTGATGTAGCTTGTGTCAGAATTTCATCTCTTTTTATGGCTGAATAATACTCCACAGTACGCACACACCACATTTTGTTTATCTGTTCATCTGTTTATGAACATTTGGCTTTTTCCACCTTTTGACTGTTGTGAATAATGCTGCTATGAACGTGGGTGTACAAGGATCTGTTTAAGTCCTTGCTTTCAATTCTTTCGGGTATCTACCTAGTCCTGGAATTGCTGGGTCATACAGTAATTCTGTTTAACTTTTTGAGGAACTGTGTCCAGACATTTTATGCCCACCTGTGCAATAACCCAGGAGCATGAGGATGGTAGAGCCCATGCTGCATTCATTTGCACATGGCAAACTCTAAAGGGGTCTTTGGGGCCAGACAACCCTAGGTTCAACTCCCAGCTCTACTTCTCAATAGCTGAGCCTCCATTTTCTTGTTTTTGAAACAGGGTTACTGTAAACATGAAATGTGCTCAGAATGTGAAACACCTGGCACTCTGCAGGTGTTCAGTAAATATTCATCCTGACTCCCCTTACCCACTTCTGTTTCCTCATCTGTAAAAAAGCATCTTATTTACTAAATGCCTCGTAAACCCCAAATGCTTTCAGGACAACTGGGTGGAAATATTCGGAGGTAACTTTCTTTAGAAAACATGCCCCCCTTTCAAATAGAAACCCATAATTCCTCCACATGCTTCCCCATCTGTTCCCCCAAATGTGATAATTAGGAAATGATGCTGTCACTTTCCAATGTGAGAAATCGGTCCCTCCCATCTCATCTCTTAGTGACATGGCAGAAGGATAAGCAGATAGCTCTTAAAACTCACAAGCGGCCCCATCTCCAGTCCCCAAGGTTTTGATGTGGTTCAAAAACCAGGTCAGTCTCCCCAGGAGGCAACCCAAGGTGTGGCAATAAGATGCTAATCTCAGGAGATGTGAGTGGAATGGACTTAGAGGCCACCTCACCATTTATGGTTCTTCTTTCATGAGTCTTCACCACTGGCTAGAGTAGTGAGATGCACTAGTCACATTTAAGATTAGTGAATGAGGCCCAGGGGGACAAGTGAACTGAATACAGCTAGCTGTTAGGAGAGCTGAGACACACATCCTGATCTCCTCCCACCCTGCTGCTGCTGATGGGGGCAACATGGCATCCAGCCCTTTGAGTAGACCAAGAGGACTCATCTAGTCTTCCCAAGGCAGCACGTGAATCTGGAACTCCAGGCTGTCTGCTAATGGTCCTTAAAACTTTCATGTCATGGACCTAGAGATTGTCATACTGAGTGAAGTAAGTCAGACACAGAAAGACAAATATCATAGGATATCGCTTATATGTGGAACCTAAAAAAAAAAGGGTACAAGTGAACTTATTTACAAAACAGGAGAGAGTCACAGATGTAGAAAACAAACTTATGGTTACCAGGGGATGGGGGGTGAGGGATAAATTGGGAGACTGGGATTGACATATACACACTACTGTATATAAAATAGATAACTAATAAGGACCTACTGTATAGCACAGGGAACTCTACTCAATGCTCTGTAATGACCTATATGGGAAAGAATCTTTTTAAAAAAAGAGCGGGTATATGTATATGTATAACTGATTCACTTTGCTGTACACCTGAAACTAACATAACTTTGTAAATCAACTATACTCCAATTTTTAAAAAATGTGTTCTTGGGGAAAAAAAAAAACTTTCATGTCAACCAGTTCTGTCCCCCATTACCCTTGTGGAGTGTTCACATTCTAGCTTCTAAACCTTTTTCCATGAAGTCCCTTGTCTTAGACTGAATTCCCTCCAAAGCAGAGCCTGAGACAAGGATTTGGGTGCAGGTTGTTCATTTGAGAAATGATCCCGGAAAGCTGGAGTGAAGAGGAGATGGGATTGGAGGGAAAGTCAGGAAGGGGTGCATTGTGGAGCTGGTTTTCACTTTGGTAACTGTGACCCAGTCCCACCGGGAATCCTCTGAATCATGGTGTAGAATTGTTCCTCCAAAGATGGGAGGTTGGAAGCATCATTCCTGTCCCCTGCTGGTTAAGAATTGTCTTCATTATCTATCAATGAGCAACAATTTTGTGGCCCAGAATTTACAGGCTTAAAACAACACACATTTATTGTCTCACAGTTTCTCTGGGTGAGGAATCTAGGAGAGGCTTAGCTGGCGGATTCTGGCTCAGGGTCTCTCATGAGGCCACAGTCAGACTGTCCACGGGGGCTGCCATCTCTGAAGGCTTAACTGGGGCGGAAGGATCCACTCCCAAGATGGCCACTTGCATGGCTGTCAGCAGGAAGCCTCAGTTCCCAGCCTCGTGGGCCTCTCCACAGGACGTCTCACAACACAGCCCCATCCAGAGTGAGTGACCTGAGAGTGAGGAAGAGAGAAGGAGCACCTAGGACGGAAGCTGAAGGCTTGTCATCTAATCTCAGGAGCAACACGCTGTTGCCTCTGTTGTGTACTGTTGGCCATATGATCAACTCTGGTACACAGTGGGGTAGACGGCAAGGAGGCGGGGTTCCCCCAGAGGCTGGCTAGCTCGAGGTTTGATCTTGGAAGCGTTAACCCTCCCCACTAAACACACACACATTTCCAGGCTGCACCCGCTCCTTGGATGAATGGGCTCATGTTTAGGGAGCTGAGACGCAGTGGGTGCTTGAGATGGGAGGCTGTCCGCAGGCATGGGGACCCCCCACCATGCTGAGTGGACTCGCCAGTGGGCAGGGGGGCCAGGCACTGATAGCACCTCCTACATCCTTTGCAGCCACGTCCTCTCTCCCTGGCCTTCCCCCTGCCTCGCTCCTGGCCCCAATCATGTGCATCCTCTGAAGCCATCCTCTAGCCCTGAAACCCTCCTTGACTGCCTGGCTTCCAGCCCTTCACCTGGGTTCACCCACTTCACCTGGGTGTTTGCACAAACACTGTCAGGAACAGCCAAGGGACAAGAAGTGTTCCTCACTGGGTCCACTGCAGGCCAGGAGGCCTTGGAAAAGTACCGAGCTAGGGTGTGTCTAGGACTGGTTCATGGAGGGGCTAAAAGTGTCACCAGTGTCCGGGTTTGCCCCATCTCCCCACTCTGTCCCCTCTGGGTGTCAGCTTTGGCCTTGGCTAGCCCTCCCTGCTCCAGACACGGCAGCTGCCCTTCCAGCTGAGACACCCCGACAGACACAACGAGGCCCCTAGACAGAAGAGAAGCACGTATTCCTCGTGTCTCCTTAAAGCAAAGACACCTTGCTCAGTGGCCCCCAGTGGATTTCCCTTCACATCTGATCGGGAAGGTCTTGGTCCCCTGCCAAGCCCTAAACTACTCTCTGGCAAAGGGAAAGGGATTGTCATGAGCAGCCTAGATGGATCAGTGGCCACCCGAGAGCAGAGAATGGGACCACTTTCCCTGAGCATGTGGGCTCAGGAGCAGTGGATGTCTCCATCCCCACTCCACTGCTTACTGTCTCTGAGCCCCAGGTGCTTCCCTTATCAGGACAGTGAGACCTACTTTGTTTATTTATATACATATATATATATATATATATATATATAAATATATATATATTTTTTTTTTTTTCAGTATGCGGGCCTCTCACTGCTATGGCCTCTCCCGTTGCGGAGCACAGGCTCCGGACGCGCAGGCTCAGCGGCCATGGCTCACGGGCCCAGCCGCTCCGCGGCACGCGGGATCGTCCCGGACTGGGGCACGAACCCGTGTCCCCTGCATCGGCAGGCGGACTCTCAACCACTGCGCCACCGGGAAAGCCCTATATATATTTTTAATTTACCTTTTTACCGAAGTACAGTTGACTTACAATGTTGTGTTAATTTCTGCTGTACAGAAATTAACATTCTTTATATATACATTCTTTCTTATATTCTTTTCCATTATGATTTATCCCAGGATATTGAATAGGGTTCCCTGTGCCATACAGTAGGACCTTCTTGTCCATCCATTCTATTTGTAATAGTTTGCATCTACTAACACCAAACTCCCTGTCCATTCCTCTCCCACACTCCCTCCCCCTTGGCAACCACAAGTCTGTTCTCTGTGTCTGTGAGTCTTTTTCTGTTTCATAGGTAGGTTCATTTGTGCCATATTTTAGATTCCACATATAAGTGATATCACATGGTATTTGTCTTTCTCTGTCTGACTTATTTCACGTAGTATGACAATCTCTAGGTCCATCCATGTTGCTGCAAATGGCATTATTTCTTTCTTTTTGTGGCTGAGTCGTATTCCATTGTATATATGTGCCACATCTTCTTTATCCATTCCTCTGTTGATGGACATTTAGGCTGTTTCCATGGTGAGGCCTACTTTGAATGGTTAAAGTCGGGCTCTAACACCTAAACATCTCTCTAATCAGTTGCTCCCTGCCCCACCATCCCCATTGCTACCTATTTTTTCCAGTCCATCCATCTCTCTCTCTCTCTCTCTCTCTCGCTCTCTCTCACACACACACACACACACATTTTAAGATTTTTAACTGACATATATCTAACAAACATAAGGTATACACATCTTAAATGCACAGCTCCGTCAGTTTCTACATATGTATACCTCCCATGTAACCACCAGCTAAAGCAAGATTTAGAACATTTCCAGTACCCCCAGAAGGCTCCCTTGTACCTTTTCCCAGTTAATACCTCCCCCAAAATGGTACCTCTATCTGACCTCTAGTATAATATGCCTGTTTTTGAACTTTGTAGAAATGGAACAATACGGTATGGCTTCTTTGTTCAATATAGTGTCTGGAAAATGAATCCATGTTGTTGCACGTCGATTTTTTTCACTGTTACATAGTATACCACTGTCTGAATACCCTGCGATTTATTTACCCAATCTTCCGTTGATAGGCATTTGAGTTGTTTCCAGTTTTTACTATTATGAATAACGCTGTTATGAATCTTTGTGTGCAAGTCCTTTGGTGAACGCAAGCACTCATTTTCATTGACTCTACAACCAGGAGAGCAATCGCTGGTTATAAGGTGTATGTATGTTGAGCTTTGGCAGTTACTACTAAATCCTTTCCGAAGGAGGTCTCCTGACTTACAATCCCACCGGAAACGCGTGTCCTCCACAACGTCTTGCCTGGACTACTGCAGCATGCTGGTCATTCTCCTCCTCAAAATTATCCAAGCCCCACCCCTTTCCATGCCTGGGATTCTGGAAGCTGGCAGTGCCATCTGGGCAGGGCACCCCTAGTCCAGACTGGGATCTGTGTGGGCCCTAGGGCTCGTTTCTCCCCTTTGGAGTCCTCCCTGACTCTCTAGCCCCTCTTCCCCCTGCCCACATCTGGTTGACCAGAGGCCTCAAGGAGCTCTAGGATTTACATCTATGGGGTTGTCCTGGATTCCAGTGGTTGGGTGCCAGTCCCAGAAGGGCAGCCTGATGTCCAGATCGCTTCTGCTGCCAGCATGGTACTTCTTTTCCAGGACTAAACAAAAATGGGCTGCCAGAATGGAGGTGACATGTTGGTTTGGGGAGACTGATTCACAATAGATATAGGACAACTTCAGGATTCTGGGTTACCCTTGTCGACTGATCCTTGGGCTTGAACCCCATGCACCAGCTCTTGTCCACCCGTGTTCTACCACAGCGCCTCCTGAAATCTACCCTATCCAAGGGAGGAGTGGGGGAGGGCAGCAATCTGTGCCCTGTGTACCCCTACTGTTGGCAGCAGGATAACACCCCATACCTTCCACAGGCTCCGTACCATTGGCCAAACCCTTCTCATGTCTTCTCCTGGGGCTCCTGAGACAGTTGCTACACAAAGCCAACGGGCCCTTCCAGTCAACGTCCCCTCTTGCCTTCAATCGACAAGGGGATGCATTGCTCTTCCCAGGTCTTCTTCAGCTGTGAAATATGAGGACAGACGTTTCTTATGCAAATGAGCTCTTTTCCGGTGCCCACAGGTCCTCTGCCCATCCTGCCTGTCGGTCGCAGCGTGTGAATCAAGTCAAGGTCAACACTGGAAGAGATCACATTCTAAAAATGCAATGGTTATGGCCTAAAGCGCTCAAGATGTGTCGTTCTACATTTATGTTATAAAATTCCCAGCAGTAAATTTAACATGACCAGAAAATGAGTGACCAGTCACGTTTTCCTGCCTGCTCAGGGTGAGACTTGCCTTGGTGGTCACGTAACCAGCCTTCAATAAATGGTGTTGGAAAACCGCAGAGGCAAGTCGTTCTGTATTGTTTCAACACAAGGAGATTTGGAAGAGCCACGGCATGATGTCTCAAACTGGGAGATAGGAAATTAACCAGGACTAAAGCATTTGACAGTAAAGATCCTGATGACATGGTTCCAGATCTGAAGAGTCAGAGATGGTGCCTGGACACTGAGGAATCTTCACAAGCACTAATCAGACAATAAACAAATATATACCATTCTTCCTACCATCATTCTAAATCTTCATCAAGAAACTACCGTACTGGCACTTCCCTGGTGGTCCAGTGGTTAGGGCTCCGAGCTTCCACTGCAGGGGGCACAGGTGCGATCCCTGGTTGGGGAACTAGGATCCCGCATGCTACACAGCAAGGCCAAAGAAAAAAAAGAAACCACCGTTCAGTTGATCCTCATTATTTACATATTCTGTCTTTGCAAATTTGTGCCTTTACCAAAATGTAGTTTACCCCCCAAATTAATATTCACGGTGCTTTCACAGTCATTCATAGACATGTGCAGAGTGTTGAAAAGTTTGAGTTGTCCAAAGTGCACGTTCCCAGCTAAGGTAGAATCAGATGATGCTCTACTTTTTGTCTCACTTCTCAGAGATGTAAACTTCCTGTACTGTCTTTTTCTTTTCTTTTTTTTGTTTTGCATTTTAGTGCTTTTATTTTATTTTGGTGATGTCACTGTTTAAAATGTGGCACCCAAGCGTACCGCTGAAGTGTTGTCGAGTGGCGTTCCTAAGTGTGAGGCTGTGATGTGCCTTACAGAGATGAGCTTTGTTCAGGCATATGGGTTGCAGTGCTATTGACCCTGAGGTCAATGTTAATGAATCAAAATATATATTAAATAAGGCGTCTTTAAACAGAAACACATAGAACAAGATTATGTGTTGATCAGTTGACAAAAATGTGACCAGAATCTCATAGGAACCTAACCTGTATTTCCCCCAGGAGCAAGGTTCAGTATTCACTAAATCAGTGGTCACAGTGATGTTATAAAATATAACTACCATGAATAATGAGAATCAACTGTGCCTCACACGGGCCCATGAATTTCGTAATTTATCTTTCATTTAAATTGTTTATATAGACAAGGCCTTGGCAAAAAAATTATTTGCCCAGGGTCCTGCGCACCCTGCTCTCAGTCTGGCAGTCACGTGCTCTAAGGAGGGTAAGTCTTTGGCATTTTTGAGCCACCCAAAGCCTGCCCACCTCCATCACCCAGCTGCCAGGGGAAGAGGGATGCAAAGGTGACCATGGTGGGACTGGAACCCTGTATTATTTATCTAGGGCTGCTGTGACAAATACCAGAGACAGTGGCTTCAACAACAGAAATGTCTTCTCTTACAACTCTGGAGGCCGGAAATTCAAGATCAAGGCGTCAGCAGGGTCATTGTCTCTGGAGGCCTCTCTCCTTGCTTTACAGATGGCTGTCTTCTTGTTGTGACCTCACGTGGCCTTTTCTCTGTGCAACCACATCACTGATGTCTCTTCCTCTTTTTATAAGGACACCAGCCATACTGGATTAGGGCCCCACCCTTATGACCTCCTTTAACCTTAATACATCTTTGAAGGCCCTGTCTCCAAATATAGTCACACTGGGGGTTAGGGCTTCAACATATGAATTGGATTGGGGGTTGGGGGACACAGTTCAGTCTATTACAGACCCCATCAGGAAGTGCTCATGGTCTAGTCATCAATTTCCAAAAAAGCAACCACAGAGACTGAGAGTGTGATGCAAGGGACCTAAACGGGCAGATGACACCTGAGACCTTCCCTCTGCTCCTGCCTTCCTCTCCTGGCCTTTTCTCACCGATAGCCCTCCTGTGTTGGTAGAGCAGTTGACGATCGCTGGATTCTGAGACTCAAAAGAGCTGGGTCTGAGTCCATGAGAAGCCTTAAGGAAGTCAGTGTGGGCCTCAGTTTACTCATCTGTAAAGTGGGATTTCAACCACTGCCTTGCCTCAGCCTCAAAGCTGTTGTAAGAGTCACATGGAAAAACGGATATGGCAGTGTTTTGCAAGCTGCAATGTCCTAAAACCTGAGAAGGAAAAGGTGAATACAGGTGGCACACTTACCCACAAAGATCAAATTTACCTGGTCAAGGGCATATACAAGAACATCCCCTAGCACAGACTTCACATTGACTCAGAGCCCGACTCTCCGGGGGCTCTGTAAGTCTGCGCTCCTCGCAAGAGAAAGGCTGGGCCACTGGTTACAAGTGAAAGGCTGGACCACTTAGTCCACCAAATGCTGGACCAAGGCGCACTGACCTGGATCATCACATTTTTTTAAAGTTAAAATTCTCAACCATAGAGCCTGACAAACCTTTAGACTGTTGAAGGAAATATACATATGCATGCATTTGTCATTTACACACGGGCCACCAGCCTCAAAGCAATTTATTGAATGTTTTAAAAAGGAAGCAATTTAAATAAGAAAAGTTAAGCACTAACAATCAGCCAACATTGTTAAGAAACCCAAAAAGGAATTCTGGTTTAAAAAAATAATGGAAGAAGTATTTTAATATTTTATGTATTTTATATATATATATATATATATATATATATATACACACACACACACACACACACAACACAGTAAAGATAAAACTAACTCTGAAACTTTTAGTGAATTTTGTAAAAGTGCCAGTTTGATGGAGTCTGGATTTAAAACACTTTATGTATGGAATGGGAAGGGAAAAAAATGTGAACCCTTAAGAAAACCTATGAAAATGTCTGACACAAGAATGAACTGGTGGAACCAAGGGGAAAGCCATCCTCCAGCTCTTCCTTCACGAGGATCTTGCCCTAATCTGGGTGGTTGTTCTTCCCTTCGGCTCCTGCCTCATACTTGTCCCCAACAGCCAGTACCAGGAGAAGGCAAATCCACCGTAAATAACCCACAATTGACCAATAGGGTTCAGCTTCAAAGCTGGAATGACTCAGTTGAAATTTTAAAGGTTCCAGCTCAGCTTAGGAAACGAATTAGTCCAGAAAGCCCCGTTTTACGTAATCGGGCAAATTTACCATCATTAGTAGCAATTAAGATAAAGTGTTAATGACCCTGTTTACCTTGGTGGGAAAGCATGCAGGGTGTGTGCGCTGGGGGCAAGGAGAGCCGCCTGATGCAGGGCTTGGCCTGGGAGGACGTTCCTGGGGCTTGGGGGATGCTCTCTGTCTCTCCCCCTAGAACACTGGAAGAGTCAGGTCCCCTTAGGGAACAGCATTTAACAGGTAGCGAAACTAAGGCTGAAACGGACCCTGCTCTGAAACTCTTCCCACTTCGTGTAGCTGTCTCACTGGCATAAAGGGTTATTGCTGACGGAGGGGCTGGAGAAGCAGGAGGGCAAGGGGGCTGTTTAGAGCCACACCTGGGTGCCAGGCACCTAGTTAATTATACATGCACGTCACATAATTGACTATCTTAACCCTAACAAACATGACCCTTCTGGAGAGACCTCATTAGCCCCATTTCATAGATGAGAAAACTATGGGCTGGGGAAAGTGAAAGCAGCTGTACACTGTTAGGCAGCCAGTAGTTCCTGCTCCACATCTCCGGTTTGGTCCATTTCACCCTCCAGCCTTTCAGAGGTCGTCTAGTTCAACCCCTTGCCCTCGCTTAGGCCTACACAGCAGGCTTGCCCCAAGCCCCTGGAGGGGGTCTGGAGTGGGGGAACGGGGATCAAAGCGTGCTCTGGGTCTGATGGGGCCTGCCCGCCTCTCCTTGGGCTGCCTGCAGCTGTGGGACACGTCCCACCAAGGTGGCTTCCTCTCGCGACTTCCGGGCTGGGAAAAGAGCAAGGGCTGCGGCATTCCTGAGCTCAGGGATGGGAGGTAGCTGGCCGATAATTAAGGAGCAGGGAGCAGTAGGGAATTGAAGCCATTACCCAGCTAATTGAGGCCCAGTGGCCCACTTTCCCCGAATATCTGGGGGCCAGGCTCAGGAGGCTGACGGCCCAAAGCTTCAGGTAATGGTGTCTGAACGGTCCCGGGAAGCGGGGGGGCCTTGGGAACCCAAAACTCTTGCTTCAGGCTGTGTCTCCAGCCTTGTCTTCCTCACGGTGAAGGCGGGTTGCCTGTCAAGTTGCTGCCTGTGGAATTTACTGATCCAGAGGTTGCTTTCCTCCACTGTACATTGGATTAAACCATTTCTGATCACTGTGGTATCCTGTGGGGTCATCACACTGGCCCCATGTTACACATGGAGAAACTGAGACCTAGATGGTGAAAGCGAGTCGCTCAGAGTCATGCCCCCAAAGAGGAATGAACAGGAAAAGCCGGCATCTCTCGATCGCTGGCCCCATTATTTTCTGCCCGCACCGCCAGCTCTTGCCTGGAGGAGGAGTTTGGACACGTGTCTCCCACCCCACCCTTCCCACCTCCACCCCCACCCATGGAGACCAACCTATTTGCCATCCCCGGAACGAATATTGAGGTCACCGCTTCAGGAGCCGGAATTCTCCTCGCTGCCGAGAGCCCAGCTTTTGTGTTTGTTGTGTACACAAAGGCAGCCTAAGTTAGCACATGTGTTCCAGCGGCTTCCACCCCCAGGCCCCTCTCCAGGGACCCATGGGGAATTCTGCTAAGATAATTATCTCCAACTGGGGTTTTGTTCAGTCCTCTGGTAAGACAAGCTCCCGTTTAGAATAATAAAGGCTCTGCTATTGAAGGCTAGCTGGGAAATATTTTTCAAACAAGCAATTCACGTATGTGTTTCACATATGCCGCTCATTAAGGTTTATAAGACCTTTTGGTCTTCACAATAAAGCTTGTTTTTTTAAAGGTTAAAGTTAGCAAGCCCCGGTTACTGCCAGCACCCTGCTTCCCTCTTCTGAGGGGACAGAAATCCTGGGAAGTGTTGAAAGGGAATCAAAGAGGCTGATGGCTCCCAACCCAACCGAGGAAGGGATGGTGACCCCGAGAAGTCTCCGTCGCCCCTGCAGCAGGACCTGGAGGGGAGCCCTCCTGCCCGACTCCCTCATGTGTGCAGGCCTCCACGATTTGGAAACGGAGGCTGCATCTTTATCTCGGGGACTCGAAACCTGGCAGCCCATTAGACTCACCAGGGACATTTGAGAGACACACATGCCTGGGTTCCAACCCCCCAAATCCTGATTAGGTTGGTCAGAGGTGGGTCCCTGGATGGGGTTGTTTTTAAAGCTCCTTGGGTGATCGTAGTGTGCAGCCAAGGTCAAGACCATCAACTAACTCCTGGGCTCTCCAAGCTGCCCTGCAGGTAGGCGGGCCAGGAATCATTCTCCCCATACTAGAGATGAGCAGGGTGAGGCCCAGGGCGCAGATGCGGCAGAGCTGGGACTCCCTCTTCCAAGCTCTCCCCCTTGCCATCCACGTGACAGTGATAGTGAGAGCTTACCATTTACTGAGCCCCAGATCTTTGCATGTGCTCTCATTCAAGCCTAGCAAAGCACTGAAGTCAGTATTAGGGCAGCCACTTTGCAGATGAGGAAACTGAGGCTCAGAGAGGTTGAATGACATGCTTCGTGTCACACCAAATACAGAGGACCTGATTGCAAAAGTCCTGCAGGAGACAGGTACCATGGGCCATAGGAATTTAGCCATTAGGTTCCCACCTCTGAGAGCCTCTCACTCTAAAGAGTCCTTGAGGTCCTTGAAGGACCTGATGCAGTGAGAGGAAGCAAACGTTCATTTATCATCCACCTTCTCTGTGTCACACACCACGCTGGCTCCTTTACCTACCTTTTACAGTTGGAATCGATCAGGCAGGTGTTGCCCTCCCCACTTCAAAGGAGAGAGGGAGCTGAGACGTGGTGCTGCGGTATGACTTGCTCCAGGTCAAGAGCGTGGAAGAGTCAGATTAAAGCTCCACAGTCCACCGGTTCCCAGCGCCCCACACCTCCTCCCCACGCTTGTCAACATGGCAGGTGTGACCTGCCCAGACACAGAGAAGAGTTTAAGGCAAAGTTGAAAACAACAAAGATGATTAAAAAGGGGGCAGGGGAACAGCTTTATTGTGGCCTTGGCTGGATTTCATTGTTTTTGAAGTCACCGTTAAGTTGGTACAACGGCATTTTAATCAATTAGCTTGAAGCGGGTTATTTCTGAACCCACCAAGAGTGTGCGTCTGCTTTTGTTATTAATTAAGAACATCATTGTTTGTAAACATTCCTTGGTAAAACCGTTCTTTGCCTCCTAGTTTATTTTAAACATGGCCATGGGTGAAAGTAGAAAACCATAACCAGGGGAGGGCACAGGGCCAAGAATCAGGAAAGCTGGGTGTGTCCCAGCCCCGCCCTGACCCTAAACACGATCTTGGACAAGTCACTTGACTTCCAGGAGCCTCAGTTTCTTCCCCAAATGGGAGGTTATGATCTCTACCCTAGCTCCCTTTCAGGGACGCTATGAGAATGAAAATGAGAGAATCGAGATAAAACATTAAAAACTACAAAGGATTATGCAAATCGGGTTTGTTGCTAAGGAAAGTATTACTATTAATATATAAAAACGGTTGGCTAACGTTGGTGTGAAATATGCACTGTTATTCCCAGTTACAAAAAAGTTATCGACAACAATGGAGGGCAACATGTATTTACTCATCGCCCTTTGAGGTCCAGGGAGCCACCAGCTGTAGACTAAGGATCAGTCAGTCACTTATGCATTCAATCCGTGACTGGGGACTTCGCACGGGCCATCCCTGGCCTAGGGGAGGTGCCGAGATGAAGCAGGCACAGAGCCCGCTCAGGTCAGCGAAGGAAGACCAGCCTTCATGGACTTAACCAGTGAAGCAGAGTGAGATGAGGATACAGCGGAAGGAAAGAAGAATCTCCGTGGAAACCCAGAGAAGTGAGAGTTGGGTGGGCTGGGGTGAGTACACTCTCTGGGTGGCAATGGGATTTGGTCAAGTTTGTGCTTTCCTCCCATGAGCCCTTACTCTCAGCCTTCACCCTCCACCAGGGTGTCCCCTAGCATCTCCCCTGGGAACTCTCAGAGAGGACTCTGGCTGAGCTTCAGAGGAGCTATAGGACTTGCACATGGCAGGGTCCTTTGGAGGCCCGTAGGACTGGGCTTGCTGGTCTACCTCTAGCTGCCCTATGCATGGGCCTCAGGATCTCCTCAGAGAAAACACTCCCAAGGGAGCCTGTCAGGCCACTGTCTCAGGCATGTCGCGTCTATTCACTCATTCGTCTATCCATCCAACCAGTCGTTTCTTCACTCACCAGCTCCCACTGACCCACATATGTTCGACCAGTTGACATCCATCAGTAAACAGTCCTCAAGAGAACTTACGCCTGGAACTCACTTTCATTCATTCAACGAACATTTATTGGGAGCCCAGTATTGACCAGGCATTGTTCTGTGTCACAAGGCCTTTTCGACAGACTTCTTCAAAATCCTGTGTAAATTCAACTCAACGTTACAAGGAGGTCCTTTCCTCCTTTGACATCACTAATCAGAGGAAATATAATTTATTCTCCTGGCAAATATCAATGACTCATTAAATAATACTCCATACTGCCTAACCTTCGCATATAATATGAAATGAGATTCACTTAACTTTTAGGGCTAGAGGGACTATAGAGATCTGTCCCATATTACAGATGAGATAACTAAGGCCTAGAGAGCCGGGAGTAAAGTGCTCAAGGTCATATAGTAGGTTAGTGGCAGAGCTAAGGCTCTTATCTCCCTATCCCAGGCCAGTCTTCAATCCTGTATTATAATATGTTCTAGTAACATATGACATTCTAGAATATGCCAAATGAGCTTGGACAAATCTCTTTTGGATTCAGTTTTCTTACCTATGAAGAAAGTTTGCTATTGATTTCTAATCAACCTTCTAGCTCTATTTTCTAGATCTCCACAAAAAGACATGCACCGGCATGCAATCATTAAAGTTGCAGGAAACGTGGCCTGCTTTTCACCTAGAACAGAATGAACCTGCCAGTGGATTCTGCTTAACTATAGGACGGTTGTCCATTATCATCACTAGCCCATTCAGAGCCTTGGGTGGGCTGGCCTGGGGATCCTTGGGCCAGGCTGAAAGCGAGGTCTTCTCCTGTCTGCAGCTCTGCCCCATGCCCACTTTAGAGGCTTGGCATGTTTGAGTCTGAGCCATGGGTATCAGGGAAGTTGGTAGAATTAGCTTGCTCTGATCCCTGGTCCTAAAGGCACGAGCGTCACACTCACAGCACTCGGTGCCATTCCCAGCCCCAGACTCCTCTGTCTTAGGCAGCGGGATGCTGGTGGAGCTTGAAGCATCACAACCTCCCCCCATTCATCGAGCCAACTATCCATTCATCCAACCAGAAGACGTCAGCCATTGGGCCTTGTCTAGTCCAATGAGAGCTGCTTTCAGAGACTCACAGAAATTCTGTCAAATGAACTGTCAGATAACCAGATAACGAGCACATTGAGGGCAGGGGCTATATCGTTCATTTTGCATCTCCAGTACCAAACACGGTAGGTGCTCTATAAGTGATGGTTAGTTGAGTGGATTATCTGCTGGAGAACTCCATACTGGCTTCAAGATAGTGGGCAAAATCACCTAACCTCTCTAACCCCTCTTTTCTCGCGTCTAAAATGAGAAAACCGATAACACTGACCGGAAGTAAGTCATACACAAGAGATACTGGTTGTTCATTTGCCTGTTTGCTTTTCAATAGAAAAAAAAAAAGATGGACAAATGAAAGATATGGTGGCCATTCACAGTCTAAACAAGAATTCTGACAGCAAGTGAGCTTTTCTGCTTGTGGTTTTGGTGTGGATATCGAACCAGATTACTAAGAGGTAACTCACCTCTATGGAGTCGTTGCTATGCACAGGGCACTGTCCATACCTTATCCCGTTTAATTAGGAATCTGAGGGAGATTCAAAACTGCTGTCCCATAGTTATTTGGGTTCTGGAATCCAGGGATCTGGGAGGGCTGAGGTCAAAGGTTTTCCCATTATTAAAGTGTCCAGAATGACGGAAAGATCCAACGCCCGCCGCCTGACCTCCACCTCCACCTCTGTCCCTCCCCTCCCGCCGCCCAGCCGCGGTCTTATTCAAATAAACAGTCTCAGGTCCCACGCGGAGTTCCCTCGAAGCCAGAGCAGCAATCCTAATTGTGGTTTAATGAGGCCCGGGTTTGCTCTGACTGGGCTGTTTACTGAAGCAATTTCGGTTTGCTCCTTCTGGCCAGAGATGGCAGCCACAGGCTAGCCTGTTCAGGATAAATGTCATTGCGGCACCAGGGGAGGTTGGACCACCTCCCCTCCTCCCTCTGTCCCCTCACTCAGCAAAAGGACCCCAGGAATAAAGAGAAGGAAGAGGTAGACCTTGTCTCTAAGGTCCAGTGAGGCAGCAATTAAAGGAGGGACAGAACTCTAAGAGAGGGCAACATGGGTGCTCCGGGGGCCCGAGCCCAGCTTCCTCAGAGTCAAAGGAAAAGCTGGTATGGGAAGGCTTCCTGGAGGAAGCGTCACATGGCAGCTGTTCAGGGGCTAGCTCCATTCTAGAGCCCAGAGTGCTATGCCCTTTCCCACAGCTTATGGCCACCCCAGCAGGCTGCAAAGGGCTTCCCCGCCCTCTTCTGCACCATGCCTGTGCAGGAGGTGACTGCAAAGATCTCTTAGTTGCAAAATCACAAAGAAACACACATTTTAGGTGACTTGTCCAGTGTGATAGCTCCTTCTGCAAAGGGAAGTTCCCCAAACATGGAGGCCCAGCTTCTGTTGCTTTGAGGGCACGGCACACGTGCTTTTTCTCTTCACTCCCAGGCTTCAGAGAGGAAAGAGAAGGGAGATAATGTTTACTGAAATGTGTAAGCAAATTGCCTCTCCTTTAACATTTTGATTGATCGATTCTTTTCGCCAATATGCAGAGGAGGACACTGAGGTCTGGAGAGGCAGCGACTCGCTCAAGGTCACACAGTGGTGGAGCCAGAATATATCCAGAATTATCCATTCACTCACCGACTACTTACTGAGCACTCACCACGGGCCAGGCATGGTTCTAGGTGCTGAGGATGTATCTGGGAATAATCAAAGAGCCGGCCTCATGGAGATGAGTGAGATTCCAGGCAGGGAGACAGACCGTGAACGCATTGATATATAATATAATATAACATCTGTAAGACACGTCTGACTCAAAGCTATGCTCTCTCTTCTACCACGCACAGCATCCCTTGCAGCCACGAGCATCTGGCCTCGGACGAGTCCCTCGATCCTTTTTATTTTGAGGGGCCCGACATTCAGGCTTAATAGCCTGCTGTCTATCCACACGCCCTCCATAAACCCTAAGTGCCCCTTTGGGGGTTTGTGCCATGCCCACAAAGCCGTCACAGCATCAAAGAAGAACTCTGTTCTCTGCCTCATGCCTGTGGAGCAGCTGTCCTCAGCAGGCCTGGAATCCCCCAAAGAAGTCGGCCCCTGAGGTTCTCCCCTCCTTCCTGGAGGTACCCTCTGAAGTTCCTGGCGAGGAAGTTCTGGTTCAGATAAAGGTTACCCAAATAGCTCCAGCCGCCCAAAATGTGGTGGGAGATTTACAGGAAGCAGGGAGGGGTGGCACTTCCAGGGGCCGTAAATCTCTCCTGCCCGAGGCTGGGGACGAGTGCGCCGCCAACACTAAATCAATTTCATTGGCGTGCTCCGGTGTTTCTGCACTTGGACGCTGGGCCCGGAGTGGGAAGGAAATAGTTGTCAAACATCGGGAGCGATGAGGACAGACGCCGGAATCCGAGGTTGTGATTTCCTGCGGACCAGAGAGTTTCCTTGGTCTTGGTCTTGGTCTTTTCTTGGGGGTCTGGTCCCAAAATGCCTCTGTCCCAGGGAGTGAGTAGCTGAAGCTCCACGGCCTTGGGTTGCAGACAGCGTTGGCCCCCGGGGTCTTTTCATCCAGCCCCCTTCTCCTGGGCTCCCTCCTCCCAGCTCTCTGCATGGCTGGCTCCGTCTCATCAGGCATATCTTAGCCCAGATATTTCTTTCCAGAGAGGCCTTCCCTGGATGGTCTTTCTAAAGTTTGGCCCGAGGGATAGATTGAGAGTTTGGGATTGACATGTACACGCTGCTACATTTAAAATAGATAACCAAAAAGGATGTACTATAAATAGCACAAGGAACTCTGCTCAATACTCTGTAATAACCTAAATGGGAAAAGAATTTGAAAAAGAATAGATACATGTCTGTGTATAACTGAATCACTTTGCTGTACACCTGGAACTAACACGTTGTTTTTTTTTTAACATCTTTATTGGAGTATAATTGCTTTACAATGGTGTGTTAGTTTCTGCTTTATAACAAAGTGAATCAGTTATACATATACATACGTTCCCATATCTCTTCCCTCTTGCGTCTCCCTCCCTCCCACCCTCCCTATCCCACCCCTCTAGGTGGTCACAAACCACGGAGCTGATCTCCCTGTGCTATGCGGCTGCTTCCCACTAGCTATCTATTTTACGTTTGGTAGTGTATATATGTCCATGCCACTCTCTCACTTTGTCCCAGCTTACCCTTCCCCCTCACCATATCCTCAAGTCCATGCTCTAGTAGGTCTGTGTCTTTATTCCTGTCTTACCCCTAGGTTCTTCATGACATTTTTTTTTCCCCTTAGATTCCATATATATGTGTTAGCATATGGTATTTGTTTTTCTCTTTCTGACTTACTTCACTCTGTATGATAGACTCTAGGTCCATCCACCTCACTACAAATAACTCAATTTCGTTTCTTTTTATTGCTGAGTAATATTCCATTGTATATATGTGCCACATCTTCTTTATCCATTCATCCGATGATGGACACTTAGGTTGCTTCCGTGTCCTGGCTATTGTAAATAGAGCTGCAATGAACATTGTGGTACGTGACTCTTTTTAAATTATGATTTTCTCAGGGTATATACCCAGTACTGGGATTGCTGGGTCATATGGTAGTTCTATTTTTAGTTTTTTAAGGAACCTCCATACTGTTCTCCATAGTGGCTGTACCAATTTACATTCCCACCAACAGTGCAAGAGGGTTCCCTTTTCTCCACACCCTCTCCAGCATTTATTGTTTCTAGATTTTTTGATGATGGCCATTCTGACCGGTAACACAACACTGTTAATCAGCTATACTCCAATATAAAATAAAAATTATAAAAAAACAAATAAATAAAGTCAGCCCGTGACCCCACTGCTCTCTCTTGGGAGCCCTCTGGTGTACTGCCTTCGTGGGCAATCCTGTATGAAAGAATCCTGCTGACGTCATCACTGTGACAGCCTATATATCCCACCATGTCAACTCCATGAGGATTGACTTGTCTGCTCTTGCATTCCTGGTACCTAGCGTAGGACTTAGTATATAGTAGGTGCTCAATAAAGATTGACTGAATCAATGACCAAATAAATTACCAAAAGGCTTCTACCCTCCTCTTCATTTTCCATTCTGAGTAGCAAAGATGGATGGTGAGGAGGGGGATAAGCCCCTTCACTCCAAGCACTAGGAATGTTGAAGGAGAGCTTTTTCACCAAAAGCTTACATGGTGTGTGCTCGGCTCTGGGAGAGGCGTTGACATGTTTTTCTCATGCTACAGAAAGAGCTCATGGAAGCAGAGCTCTTCCTCTATTACACAAGGGTCCTTAAGACCTGAGGCTGGGTTCTGGGGTAAGCACGGCTGAGACTATTGACCTCTGGTTCTTACCTCCTTCCTCATGTCCTGCTGTTTCCCCTAATGGCCTCTCCAACTCCCAAGGCCAAGAGGAAGCTGCAGTTGGGTCCCATCTCTCCTCTCGCCCTGCCGCTCTGTCTGCACGCCGCGGTCTTCCTGCTCTCCCACCCCTCCCTGGTACAGAACTTGCAAAGGTCTCTGTCCTTCACTTGTAAGAGGCTGGCCTTCCCTGGAGACGCGGATGGATCCTGGGCCAGTTTAGTCAGAAGCCTTTGAGGGTCACCTGGCCCCAATTCGTCATTTTGCAGAGGGGCGAGTTGAGCCTCAGAGAAGAAAAGGGACTTTTTTAAGGTCACGCAGTGCTAGGCCAAGGCCTGGGTGTCCTGAGTCCAAGGCCAGTGCTCCTTGGGTTGTACCTACCTTCTTGTCTTGGAGAAGCACGTAGCTTCTGGGAAAGGACGGGGCGGGGTGTGATCGCCCCACTCTGTTGCAGAGCAGCCCAGGCTCCATTAGTGAGATGGAAAGAGAGCACGGACTCGGGAGTGGAAGAAACCTGGTCTCCCTGCCACATGGCCTTGGCAGATGCTTCCGTCTCTGAGGCTCATTAGTAAAATCTCCTGGAGATGGACCTGTGGGGGAGGTGGAATAAGAATGGCGGGTCAGTGCCTGGCTCCAGAAAGTGCCTGGGGAGGGTTAGCATTCTTCTCTGTTGCTTTTTTTTTTCCTTCATACAGTTTTTGGGTCTCCTCTCACCCCCCAAATCCTATTTCTCTCTCTCCCTCAATCCCTCCCCACTCCCCAATTTGCTACCAATTTAAACCCCCTCTCATGTCTACTGTGGTCCCTGTTTTAGGGATGTCCCTCTCTTGCTATCTAACCTAATTTTTAAAAATATTTTTTTTAATTTTCAATCATCTCTTCCAGGAAGGCTTCTAGGATTTCCAGTCCCATTTTGATGGAAACAAAAGTGTCTAACAACAGCTTCTCTTTCTGGTTATAAGTTTAAATAGCCAACATCTCTCAATATTCATTCATTCAATCAACACACATTGTAGGCATGACCATCAGCCTCAGAATATAAAGACAAATCAGACAAGGCCTCTTCTCTCCAAGAGCTCCCAGACTAGTGAGAGAGAAAGACACGTAGGCAGTTACGTGACGGAGGGGTAAGAGGCCTAAAGAGCAAATCAGATTAGCTAGGTTACCTGCTATAACAATAAGCCCCCAAATGTCTGAGCTTAACACGACAGAAGGGGATTTCTCACTCACGAAACTGTCTGATGCATGTGTACTGGTTATCAGGAGGCTGCCTGGGAACAGTCACTTCCAGGGAGTTGGGGGGACACTTCTCCAGCTGGGGAAGGAAGGGACAGTTAAAGGGTAAACCAGTCGAGCCAGATGGGGGGCTGGTGTAAACCAGAGCTCGCATGCTTGGTGCTTGGTGTGTGCTAAGTTGCGCTCGTTCAGGCCAAGTCAATGATGGTCTTTTTTTCTTTAGGATAGAAATGTACAATTTCAAAGAAGACACCCGGGACTCCAGTTTGGGAAATCTCTGTCAGGCCGGCTTGCCCTCCTGCCCTTGGGTCATCCAGCATTGGGAAGATGGGCTCACTTTTAGGAAATGCCTCAATTTCTACTTTTGGTCTTTGCAGTGTGGCCGGATGGAGTCCAATTGACAAACGCGCTAAAGGAAGGTATGCTCAGCTCTGACCTGTGACGTTTGCCCCCGGGGTGGGAGGGTGGAAGGACCAGGAGTGTGTGCCCATGGGGAGCCAGCCTCAAAGGTCTGTGTGAGCATGCAGTTTAAAAGACGATGGGGGCTTCCCCGGTGGCGCAGTGGTTGAGAGTCCACCTGCCGATGCAGGGGACGCGGGTTCGCGCCCCGGTCCGGGAAGATCCCACATGCCGCGGAGCGGCTGGGCCCGTGAGCCATGGCCGCTGAGCCTGCGCGTCCGGAGCCTGTGCTCCGCAATGGGAGAGGCCACAACAGTGAGAGGCCTGCGTACCGCAAAAAAAAAAAAAAAAAAAAAAAAAGATGACGGGGCACCCGGCAAGGGGTACAGCTGATTTTCATGATAGAGATCCTCTGACCACATCCAGTCTAGGAGCCAGAGCTAAATGGGACTTGAAGGCCATCTGGGCCAACCCCTTATCATTTGAATCCCTGGTTATAGCAGTTCCCTGAGGGTGGCCCTGTCTCAGCTTGGATTGTCTCACTAGGCAGACTGGATGTGTCGGGAAGCTCTGAGAGAAAGACATACTTAGATTCAACTAAAATCTGGCTCCGGGACCTTCCAACCCCAGGCCCTCTTAGACCCCCAGATTGTCTTCGTCCCTCATGTTACATTCGAGGAAACAGTAGGGAGAAGGAACCTGCCCATGTCCTCAGCAACTTCATGACAGATCCGGGAAGGGGTTCTTCCCACTCTGTTTTGTCAAATCTGTTTACAAAAGAGAAAAACCAAAGGAGCTGTGTTTCTTCCAACTTGGTTTCAAATCTCCGAGGTTTTCCTGGTGAGACAGAAGGCACGTGGGAGGCTGGAGGAGGGGCCCCGCTTCTCCAGGAGACCCGAGGTGTCGGGGAAATGTGACACGAGGAAATACATTCACGCAGAATAAAAATAGGGGAAAGGGAGCAATTTTCAAACCTTCAAGCAATTAGGAAAAAAGGCATCTCAGGAAATAAAAAATGACCCTTTCAGGAATGTTCTTTCAGAGAGTGAACAAGGAGCCCACACATCTCTTACATAAAGTAAATAGTCTGGTTACCTGATTTTCCGCATAATTGATGGGGATCTCAACATAATCACTCTGGCATTCATTAACAGATCTTGATAACTAGTTTTAACACTTGCCACACACCAAAAAGAAAAAAAAAAAAATCAGGAAAGATAAATCCCCCTGGAAGGAATTGATTTCAACGCACCAAGGACGGGTCTGCACAGATAACAGTTCCCTGGGAGAAGGGTATGTCTCTCAGTCATGTTTACGTCTACCTCTCTCCACCACACAGGGCGAACCCACCCCCAGGATGCTCAGAGAACTGCCCCTCCACCACAGCCAGACTGGCCCCAGGACTGGGGGAGGCGGGGGGAGGCCAGGGAGGGAGTACAGGGAGATGGCGGCAGCCCTCGTGTCTGTACAGCTCCAATCCCACTCTGCGCTTACATGCTGTGCACGTGGTCAGGGCTTCCCAGAAGTGGTCTGGTCTTGTTTTGTGCAGTTACCTGCCCTTCCCAGAAAGCGCTCCCAGGCCCTGGGGGAGAGACCACTCAAACCCAGCGTGTCAAGTGACGTGCAGGAGAACCTTGAAATAGAAGCAGAGGCAGCAGAGGAGGGAGCGACGATCTCTGGAAGGGAGGGAGTCAGGGTGCGCAGCACTTAGATGGTGGTGCTCAAGTGGGGCTTTGAAGGGTACATGTGAGGAAGGGGGAAGGGATCCCGGGCAGGAGGGCTGGGCTGCACAAAGGCTCAGGTAGGGCCCAGCAGGGCCCGTGCAGAAAACTGCCGTGAATCTGCAGAGCTGGTGCTGGGGAGCAAAGGAAGGAACAGACTCATCCCTTGAGCCAGGACTGCAAGGCTGGGCTGCACCCCACAGGGGCGTCCAAAGGTCACCGCCACACGAGTGCTCCCATGAGGGGACAAAGGGTCTGGCCTCCAGCCCCAGAACCTCAGAGCTGCAACATGGCAGGGATGGTCTCTGCCAGAAGTTCCCCCAGCACCACCGCCGCCCTTCCTGGTCTTTGCAGCTGCCCAGAAACAAGCTCCATTTGCCCAAGTCAGGGGCCTGGCTCCATGGCAAGGCAAAGAGAACCCTCACAGCACTCAAGCGCTTAGAGCAGGGTCAGAGGAGAGCCCTTAGGAGCCGCTGGCTTCAAACCCGAATGCGGGAGCTGAAGCCCAGAGAGGGAGGGACGTGAACGCGGCCCCACAGGGAGCTGGCAGCTGACCCTCATGCAAGGCAGCGAGAAGGCAGCGAGAAGGCAGCGAGAAGCCAGGTCTCCGGACTCCCAGGCCAGGGCTCCCATCCAGGGCCACTGTGCTGCCCAGCTCCAGGAGGCTCCCCGGGGGCGAGACGTAGGGCGCCCCCTGGGGTTGTGCTGGCAAAGCCTGTGCAGCCGAGGCCAAAGCCGGGCTCCAGCTCTCCAGGCAGCTAGAGATCGGTTCCTCACTACTGAGTGATTCCGACGCCGCGCAGACACAGAACCTGATGCTGTAAGTCATGCCCAGGAGCTTAGCCCTCATCTAGTCCAGGGTCGATAACTGTGGCAGGACGTGAAGCCCTTGCCCCGCCCTGACCTTGCCCACGGCAGACGTAGCTTGTTAGTCACCATCAGTGTTCCTGCGAAGCCTGGGGAAGGCCTCTCTATTCTTCTCAAAACGAGCCCAGAACAGCCATCGCTAATTCATTCATTCAAAATACATTTATTTTCGTGCCAGGCCCTGTTCCAGGACCCCTCAGAGTTGTCCTGGACCCAGATGTCACCCGCAGTTTCTGACCCACTAGCTCAGTGTCCGCATGGGCGGTCCAGGCCAGAGAGGACGATGACCTGCCCGCCATCACAGAGCCCGTTATCAAACCCAGTCTCTTGACTCTGGGGCCAATTCTCTCTCTCATCCATCACGATGCCTCCCAAGCTCCCTATTCGTTTAACGCTATAATTAAACTCAAGACCGCAGTGAGCGCCCAACCCTGTGTGAGAAACACATCAATATTCTCAAGTTTCTCGTCACTTGCATGTCAGGAGGCCACAATAACTAGTCGCACCCTCGCCTCCAGCCCAGATTCCCTTTACCACTTACCAACGGGATTGTATCTGGTGGCTTAGCTTCACCGAGCAACTTACATATATCCTGTCTTGCGCGGGACCTCGTAACGTGAGCATGAGTGAATCCATTTCATATATGAGGATGCTGGGGTCCAGGGTGTTGGGCTGACCAGCCCTCAGAGGTCACGCAGCCAAAGGGGGCCGGCCCAAGATCTGAGCCAGACCCCTACCCGCAGTCTGAGTGCCTCTCACTGCACCCCGGTGCCTTTGCACACACACACGCTGTGTTCATCACTTCATTCACCCTCAGACCTGTCATCACTTGTCATGGATTTAAATTTTTAAGTTTTTCCTTCGAAATATCCTGCTTTCATTTGGCATTGGCTTCTGCAACTGTGTAGTTTGAGAACAATATGAAAATCAGCATTTCATCAAGATGTAAAGCTTGCTAAGTGAGAGCTTGAAATCCCTAAAATTATTCTTCCAGGATCAAGCACAACATAGGATGCTTGAATCGTAAGCATTTATTTGGAAAAAAAACTGAAATAGATGTCAGTGAATTTCTAAAAAATAAGCCCAAACGGAGACAGTTGAGGGATTTTCCATTCTGTGAGTTTTTCATAGTGAAAGGAACCTCGTTGCAACAGTGTAGTAAATGCAGCGCAGTGAGGAAAGACGAGAGCTGGGAGTGGGAGACCCGGCCCTTGCTGTGTGATTCTGGCCAAGTGTCTTCCCCTCTCTGGGTCCCAGATTCTCCATTGGTCTTATGAAAGATTGCACTGGGTGCCATTTCTGTTCCCTCCCACCCACGACTCCCTGTGAACGTGGCCTCTAATTCTGCACTCACTTGCACTTGGAACAAGGTTAGACATCCACCCCAAGGGTGCTGTCTCTGTAACTTGTCCTCCTTCAGGAAATTTAGTCTCACGTGCAACAGCAGGGATGAAATTTGTGCCTGGGAGTAGCCTGAAGGTCAGCCTGGACCACACCAGCATCCATCCCAGGCCTACAGAGAGCCCCACGCCAAGGGAGTCTGGAAGCTTTAGGGCCTCCCCAGACGCCCTGCCACTGTGATGCATCTCCTTTTGTCTCTCTTTGCAGCTGTGTAGGGGCCCAAGGAAGTCCCAGGCACTGGCAGGCAGTAGCAGCACCTCTAGAGTGCTGATGGGGAGAAGGAAGGATCCACACAGAGCAAGAAGGAAAGTTCTGGAACGCCACCAGAACCAGGAAACCATCCCAGGAATTCAACGAAAAGGCTTTGACGTGGAGACCAGTACGGCAGCCAAAATTCTACCTTTTTGGGGAGCCAGTCCTGCTTAGAGTAAAGGACACGAGCCCTGTGCTCTGCCAGGGCTTCTGCTGACCACCTACGCAAATGGAGAAAATATAACCTAATATAAACATAAGGATGGTTCTGAAGATTTAAATTAGATCATGGCTCTAAGGCATGTGCCGCGGTTCCTAGCACACAGCGGCTACCCTGTCGATGTCGGCTCAATTAAAATGGAGATTTGCACTGCGTTCATCTGTGCTTTAGGAAAGCATGGAATGAAAGGAAAATTCCTCCCATCCTCTCCGCCTTTCCTCATCGCCCTCATGTTAGAACACGCAGCCACAGAGAACGTGAGGATTCTGGCGAATTCTATCTACGAGACCAAAATGACCGCACTCCTGTTCCGTGACTCTGTGTGCAACCCCGGATAGTAAAGAGAAAAAGGAGATTCTTCCAGGCTTTTTGTTTGTTTTTTTTTTTTTTTTTTTTTTTTTTTTTTTGTGGCCTCTCCCGCTGCAGAGCACAGGCTCCACGGCCATGGCTCACAGACCCAGCCGCTCCACGGCACGCGGGATCTTCCCGGACCAGGGCGCGAACCCGTGTCCCCTGCATCAGCAGGCAGACTCTCAACCACTGTGCCACCAGGGAAGCCCTGTTTGTCTGTTTTTTGTTTTTTTGATGCAAACAGAAATCAAAACGAGCCAAAAATGCTACTTCTTTCTTTACCCTTTTGGCTCTCACCAAACAAAATAGTTCCACAGTATCTCTGAACTCCCACCTTTCTGCTGGGGCCTGGCTTCTCACTGGAGAATTTTACATGTTTTCCTGGAAGTATTTCTCCCCTGCTCTCCTCTCTACCAGACAGGGTCAGCTCTGGCTCCCCGGCTCCCCACACATCCCTGCACTTGCTTCTCTAAAAGCTCTTTCCAGCTGGGATTGTACAGTCCACCTCCCGCCCAGCCGTGATACCCCTGAGCGCAGGGGCTGCGTCCTGTTTCTCTCTCAATGCTCACCTCCTCCAGCCAGCGCCCGGCCAAGAATGGGTACTCGATGAATGGCTGACCTAAATTCGGTTGACTCAGGTAAGTTCAATTCATTTAAAATGTGCACAGGGGGTTTCCCTGGTGGCGCAGTGGTTGAGAGTCCGCCTGCCAGTGCAGGGGACATGGGTTCGTGCCCCGGTCCGGGAAGATCCCACATGCCGCGGAGCGGCTGGGCCCGTGAGCCATGGCCGCTGAGCCTGCGCGTCCGGAGCCTGTGCTCCGCAACGGGAGAGGCCACAGCAGTGAGAGGCCTGCGTACTGCAAAAATAAAATAAAAAATAAAATGTGCACAGAGACCTGTCAAGATTCTGGTCAAAACCTCTGTGTTCTGCTAAGAGCTTAGTGCGGCCGTGTCCCATCCCCCATCCCGAAGGCTGATTGATTAGCGTGAATCTTAGATAGAATGATGATCTGATGGAATCCTTTTCCTTTCTTGAATGGCCACTGGCAGCCTAGAAGCACAAGATTGGAAATGGCGGTTGATCCAGCTCCTGCTGCAGCAGTTGGATATTCTCCTACAAAGACGCTATGTGAAGACTTCATATCTGAGGGAATCGTCCCGACATAAGAGAGTTTCCAAAAAGGCCACCCGGCCCCCCTCCTTCTTCTTCTTTAGGAACATGAAAGAGTCGACTGCCATTCAGCTCTGAGAGGCAGCAGGGCTGGTAGAAAGAGCGTCGCTTTGGAGTCAGAAAGATCTGAGTTCAAAATCCAGTTCTGTGACACACTCGTTGTGTGACCTTGGGCAATTCTGCTCCACGTCTCCGAGATTCACTTTCCTTATCTTTGAAATAAGGATAATCCTACCAATAACACCCGCCCGTAGTGTTGTTGAGGATGAGAAAAAAAACTGTGTGAGCACCCAGCATGGGGCCTGGCACATAGTAGGTGCCCGGCAAGTGGTAGCTTTGACCTTGACTGTTGTTTGAGGTGACTCCAGGCAAGTCACATAATTCTAGCTAGAGGGTACAACCTGCTTCTCCAGTGGATCTTAGCCAAGTCAGCAGAGGACCGCTGGACAGTCCACGACTCTACCTGGGCCACTGAAGCCATTTCCCTGTAAAATGCATCTGACACTCTCAGGCCCCTCCTCTCTGAGGACAGGTGGGTCCCATGGGAAGGAAGGAAGGAAAGGAGGGAGGGCCATAGCCCGTAGGATACCCAAGGAGGAGGTGACCGAGACCTTGAATAGCCCACCTCCATTGCCAAGTCCCCTGCAGTGTTATTTAGACAGGGTCTAATTATAGATCCACATAGATCTTTACATCCTAACCCTTCTTCCGCTTTTTGGAAAGCAATGCTCGGTTCCGTCCCATCAGCAGACATTTTCCCCTGTTCTGCCTCTGCTCTATGCCAGGTCTTACGAGGAACTAGAGGCAAAAGGAGGAGGACAGCAGTGCTGGCCTGGGAGAGCTCAGGAGCCTGGTGGGCATCCGTGTTCTTTATTCATACCCTCCCCAAGGCCTGGCCAGAGCCATGCTTCAGTGCAGAGCCCGGCTCTGGTGCTGGAAACCGAAGACTAGCTGGGATGGGGGATGGGGGGACGGACCCATGATAGCTGTGGCCTGGCAGGGATAGTGCCTCAAAGCCAGGGCCTTCCCACCGCCCTGAAGAGGCAGCCTCTGCCTGGCCCTGTGAGGGAGGGAGGGAGGAAGCAGAGGGTCCAGAGGCTGAAAACTGGAAAAGCTAAGGCAGCAAAGAGGGTTTGCCCTGGACAAGCAGAGAGTTACTGGTGGCAGCGAGGGGAACGGAAAGCTGGGTTTTGGGAAGAGATTGAAATCACTTTATTAAAAAAGGATTTTCAGAAGCTTTGCCAGGCGCTATGAATGCAATCTTCCTTTGATATTCCCTTCAGACACTGAAGTCAAGATTTCTGTTGCTTTTAAATTATTGTGGTTGTTGGATTGTTGTTTATTGAGTGAAACATGGGGCAGAGGCCAGGCCTCAAGGCCCCTTAACCTTGGTGACAATCTGCCTTGGGCTCAAAGTATAATGAAATGCCTTTTATTCTCCCCCTCCCCCATGCCAACCATGAGCCCCCTGAGGGTGGGGTTAGTGCTTGCTGTCTTTGAATTGTCTCATTCACGACAGAGGCTCAACCAATGTTTTGGGAAGGAGGGGATGCTGAGGGTAAAGGTGGAAGAGGGCTGAAGCCGGACTCCACTGAGATCCTTTCCCCCACCCTCCCCTGGATCATTTGTTCTGGTCACTGGTGGGTAGGTTTCCGAAGCCCTGGCACACGCTGGAGACCTCAGTCTAAGAGACCATGTGGAAGGACGGTCAGAGGGGGATGCCAGTGTCCGCTGGTGGAACTGCTTTCAACCCTTCCAACCTCGTCTGTTGGCAGAATAGAGCTGGATGGGAAAGCAGCCCTCCGGGAGGTGAAGACAAGAGGAACGAGTAGGACAGTAGGCTGGAGGGAATGAAGGAAGGGGAGCGTGGAAGAGGCAGGCCACAGTCAGACGCAGGAAGAGGCAGGCGGAAGAGACGGAGGCCTGGCAGGCAGGCCCCCGCAGGCGCCGAGGGATGGGAGAAGGCGCGGCCAAGGGTCATCTCCCCCATGAAGAACTCTGCTTAGTCCACTGTACAGACATAAAAGAGCTTTCAAAGTGGACCTGGTACTTCGGTCCGTCATCGCCCTCCAACTTCCTTTCTTCCTTAGAGACAGAGATAAGGCTGTATCCCCATCCGTTTACACAGCATTCCAAATGGATCTGCGGGATGAGGCCTCGGGTTCAAAACCCTGGTTGGGACAAGATCCTTCTGCCCAGGTGACTCTCTCCAGCTTCTGCCTCATCTCCCCTCCCTCTGGTTAAGAGGCAGCTGGAGCGGCATTCGGAGGATGGCTGGAGGCCCACGTTCTGGAACAAAGCAGTGACTCCTCCAGCACCACCGTGGTCCACCCCCCTCCCCGAGTCCTCAGGGAAGGGCAATTTGTGGAAATGGAGCTGCTGGGTAATAGATTCCTCTGTCAGCATGATGAGTGAAAGAAAGACCGAGGTAATTACCAGTAACGCGCTTCAATTATGGCTCTGCCTCCCCATACCCCGCCCCAGCTCCGGGTCCCCGTTTAATTTTCATTTAAAACAAAACAGTTGCCACAGACCCAAGGCTAAAAACAGAAATCCCTTTCAGCTCCTGGCAAATTAGCAGGAATGTCTTATTATGGAAGCGGTGGGCGACGAACTTCTTCCAGAGCAACACAGGAAGCGGGCCTCCCGGTGGCCCGGTGGCCCCTGCCACACCGCTCCATCCTCCAAGGCTCCAAGCAATTAACCTTGTCCCTCCAGGACCCCAGATCGCCCTCCCCTCGCAGGCCTGGCTTGGCCTCTTTCAAAGCCCTTGCCTGAGCAATTCTGTCAAAAATCAGTAGCACCTTGAGGGAGGCCTGAGGTCAGGGGACTTCCTTGCTACACAGGAAGGCGTGTTCTATCAGAAACGGGAAATGTTCTCAGCCCCTCAGATCTTGGGCGACTAAAAATAAACGAATAGGCCTTAAATTAACTTTTTCTTTCTTTCCCCCCCCTCTCCCACCCCCCACTTTCCACCAGGACTTTTCAACTTGAAGGAAAAGCATTTATTATCTGAGAGTGACACACAGGAAATTAGACTTATAAATTGTGCTTAAAACATTATAGTTTCCAACTTTCTTTAATGCTAATCTTAACGCTAATAGGTTGTGAGATCTGTGTCTTGAGAGATTTTTTTTTTTTTCCTTTTCTAATTAATTCTCGGCTTTACCACATGAAGCATTTGTGGTGGAGGAGTTCCAGCAGTTTGCACACTGCCGGAGAAAGGGCCCCCCTGGAGGGGTTCAAACGGCCATTTTCCTATAGGGGCTTCCAGAAAAATTCGGTCCACCCAGAGAATCAAATACCTCACTCTCGGGCTTCCCTGGTGGCTCAGTGGTTGAGAGTCTGCCTGCCAATGCAGGGGACACGGGTTCGAGCCCTGTTCTGGGAAGATCCCACATGCCGCGGAGCAACTAGGCCCGTGAGCCACAACTACTGAGCCTGCGCGTCCGGAGCCTGTGCTCCGCAACAAGAGAGGCCGCGATAGTGAGAGGCCCGCGCACCGCGATGAAGAGTGGCCCCCGCTTGCCGCAACTAGAGAAAGCCCTCGCACAGAAACGAAGACCCAACACAGCCCAAAATAAAAATAAATAAATTAAAAGAAGGCTCAACATTAAAAAAAAAAAAAAAAGTGCTCACTCTCTACTGATAAAATTCAGAAGAAGGGAACTGTGCTGACATTCCACTACGACCCCAAGCTACCTCCACCACCCTGGTCTGGATTCCACGCTTCTCTCTCAGGTTCTTTCTGTGCCAGTCAGAAAAGCCCTGGAGGTTTCCCAGTGGGACCAGGCTCACCTAGCACAACCGTCTGATTCACCTCACTCCCCACCTGGACGCCCACTTGACTCCCCCATTCCATGCAGATTCTTACAAGGATGGCCCTGGCTTTTCAGCATTTGTACATTACCTATTCGTCAGGACAGTGGTCACGTGAGAAAAACACCTCACGCTGCTGGGAAACGCCCTCCTCCAGGGCAGGGGCTGACATCTCTGGGCTCCGCAGCCCCTCCTAGACGCCGTGGGAACGCCAGGGACGTCAAATCAGCAGGAATTCTGGGTGTCGCTAGGTTCACGCCGGTCATGAGGGGCCGAGGAGGTGTGATGTGGGCGAAGACTGTCCTTACGGTTTTCCAGATGAGCCGAAGACCTTCCAGGAGGTTTCCGCGGACGGACCGGGGGACGAGAATGAAGCCCCACTGGCGAGGTGGAGAAGAAATTTTGCTTTCTTTTATGTTCAAGAAGAAAAATAACATACGTGGACTCTACCTGTGGAATACATTGACTACTTGGTCCCCAAACCACCCCCTTTTTCTCTTAGGCATACGGCAGGCTTTCTTTCCCAGCCTCCCTTGCAACGAGCTGTGGTCATGTGACTGAGTCTGTCCAATAGAATTGAGGAGCCGTGTCACATGTTCCCCCCCCCACCCCCCAGTCTTTCCCTTCCCTCGGGTAGAGGTGGGGATCCAAGGAAGCGCTCCAGGCTGTGGAGGAGGGAGGAGACCCTAGATCAGTAGTTTTCAACTGGGGACAATTTTGCAGGGGACACAGCCACAGCTAGAGGTGTGTGTGCTGTGCTAAATGCCTTACAAAGCACAGAACAGCGCCTACAACGAAGAATGATTGGGTTCCAAAGTGTAAAAATGCTGAAGTTGAGAAACCCTGCTCCAAATGGAGAGAGCCTGGGTCTCTGATGACTGTGTGACTCTCTGCAAGCCTGCGTGGCACCGTGATAGAAGCAAGAAAGAAATCTTCACCAGTTGAGCCACAGAGATTTGGTGGTGGTTTGTTAGAGGGGTCAGGTCACTGTGATGAGTCCCCTGCTCCCTGCCACTAGATGCACCACCTGAAACAGGAGGCGTGTTGGTGTGCACCAGGGAAGCTCGTTACACCCCTGCCCCAAATCACAAGCATGAGCGGTCCTCTGCACTTGGAAGCACAGTCCCAACCTTGTAAATACCTACTGCCTCCACCTTGAAAAAGTTATGTGTGTCCAGAGGTGTCACCTGAAATTCACTGGGAGGTCTTTGAAGGCAGGGACTGAATCTCGGCCAAGTTCAGAGGAGTTCAACAATCTCTTTCAGAGGGTCTTCTCTGTACCACTCTTTGCCAGTAGCTGGGGGTAGACACCTAGCCAAGCTCTAGTCCTTGCCCTCATGCAGTCATCAGTCCAGTGGGAGGGACAGAAACTTAAAGAGATGGTAGAACAGTAAACGCAAACGCTGTAATGGAGGTGTGCTCGAGCTGCAAGGAGGTCACCATCTGTCACGTGACACGATGGTTTCCTTCCTCCGGGGCTCATCCCTAGAAGCCTGGGCTCCTTGGCCACACTGGGTGGGAGTGGTGGAGAGAGCTGAGGGCAGCTGGACCCTGTTGACAATACTTGCCAAGTTCTTCAGCAAGACGCATGACCACTGCTCTCCTCTCCATCCCTCCAGCCCGCTCCTGGTCCGAGGTACCTGCTTTACACATCTGGGTGACCATGAAGGCTCTCATGCCTCCAGCCATGCATTCCAACCGTAGTACAAAAGTGCCATAAACTGCACGTAGGGACAGAGCAGTCACCAACAAAGTCCTACTTTTCTTGTTGTATCTCCACATTGCTATGATCTGGTGGAGGATACAGACTAGGAAATAGACAATGACCATAAAGCAAGATGCAGGCTACAGGGGGGACAGGGGGCGGGAGTACATCTCCTAGACTTGGGGGTCAGAAAATGTTTCCAGATAGAACTGACATCTCAGTTAAGATTTGCAAAAAAAAAAAAAAAATGACATTAAAAAAAAAAAGATTTGCAGGAGGCTTGGAATTGGGGGGGATAGGGTCAGAGAAGTGAGACGGGGAAGCAGAGGAACCCATTTGTTTGTGGTCCCACAGGGGAGAGAGAACAAGCTATGTAGTTAGTTAGTTGGCAGAGAACGAGGTGAGAAGTGGCAAAAGCTGACCTTGACAGGTGACCTGAGGCCAGACCATGCAAGGACTGTCTGAAGGGCGATGGGAAACTACAGAAGGCTTGAAACAGGGAAGACGTGGTCCTCTGCGTGCTCCAGAAGGATCATTCACACTGCCCTCTTGAGAACGGATTGGAGCGGCACATCTGGAGATGGTCACAGTCATCCAGGGGGAAGTGGGGGGGGGGGGCAGGCACCCGGAACTACAGTGCTGAGAGTGAGATCCAGAGAAACTTGGAAGAGAGACTAGACTCCAACTTCATCCATCGTACAGCTGCCAGAGAGAGATTTTCTAAACACTAATCTGATCATGTCACTTTCCTGTTCCAAGTTCTTCAGTGGCTCCCAGAGGATCAAGTAACAACTCTTTGCAATCAAGTTCCTGCAGATATTGGTTTGTTTGTGTCTTTCTGGATGGCATCCTCTCTCATTACCCCTGAACCTTGCCTTGGCCAGCCTAGGACTTCTCTCCCACTCCAAGTCTCAGCTTTTCTTATCACCTTCTTCAGGAAATAAATCCTCTTTGTTTCCATCCAGGCCGGGTTTGTGCCTTTCCTCTGTGAGTACTTGTACCCTGATTGGCGATCTGCCTAACCTAGATTGGGAGCTTCCTGAGGACAGGAACTGAATCACTCAGCTCGACGTACCCAGCTTGGCGCCTGAGAACCCACACATGCTCAGTAAATATTTGCTGAAAGAATGAATAGATGGACGAATATCTACATGTTCATGTAGCCAGTTCCTTCCAACGAGAATGACTTATTTCCACCTCTTCCTCTGAAGGTTTATCTGATCTTTAAGACTATGTTAGTTAGGACCGTCTAAGCCGCTACATTAACTAGCTCTCAAGAATGTTGTAGCTTTAAGAACAAGAGGTTCATTCATACAGCCATGGAGGATGGGTGGGGTGTTCAGGTGGGCAGTGGCTCTGCCTGGTCCTGTAGTCAGGAATCCAGTCTGACTGCACCCTGCCATCTTCAACACTTGACCTGCAAGATGTGAGCTCTCCATGAGAAGGAGGGAAATGCATGGAAGCATATATTCAGAAGATTTTATCGGTTAAGTTTAGAAGTATGACACATCCTTTTTATTCCCATCCTGCCGACACAAACTTTGGCATGGGGCCAAGCGAACCTCAAGGAAGTCTGGAAGACGTGGAGTATCTGGACAGCAACGTTGCCAGCTACATGGAAGAGTAGATCATGGGGGAGAGTTGGCGGTGTTCACCACAGAGCCTGGCCCAAGTGTCACCAACCCAAAGACTTCCCAGCTCCGTGAGCCTGTAGGGATTTTCTGTTGTTCAACATCTGAGAAGCCTTGTGCTTGCTACTAACGTGGCTGAGATCATATACCTTCTTGTTCCCTGTGCCTGTGCCAGCTTCTCTCCTTTTCAGAATCACCAAGGAAAGAGTTCATCTCTTTGTCTTCTCCTCTGTGACTTTGTAAGACAGCAGCAGAAAAAACACTGCAGTAGGAACCAGGAGAGTCAGCTAACTAGCTGTGTGATCTTAGGCAAGTCACTGTCCGTCTCTGGGTCTCAGTTTCCCCAAGTACATTAACGAAGAGGGTGGACAAAGTGCCTTTCAAGATCGCTTCCACCTCTATTATTCTGTGATCCTAGATGAGCAGCCCTCAGCCCTGGCCTCACCGCCCCCTCTCAGTCCTGCAGGAAACTCAACCATGGGCTCACCGAGAAGGGTGCCCAAGATCATCACCTCTGCACCCATAGGGAGAAAAGCTGGGAGAACTGAGTTTAAGTCTTGGCTGCGTCCTTCTGCAGCCTCGTGCAATGGGTGTGTATCTCTCTGAATCTGTCTTCTCTCTTATAAATGAAAATCCCAGTATCTGCCCCATGGTGCAATCATCCAATAGGGAAGATCAAGAGAGATCACAAAGGTGAAAGCCTTTCGGAAACAGTAAAGGGCTATATTTCATTTAACCTTAAAAATGTGTATTTCCTAGAACATTTGTTGTTTTGTGGTCTGACATGACAACATTTTTCTCCTCATGTTCCTGGAGCCTCCTGAAGAAGGGTAGGGAGGAACGGGGCAGGGGCAAAACATTTCTTGAGGACCTCATTTCAGGCCAGCACGCCCGTATCTGGCCCACCTCTCCTTTCCGGACACGTGGGAAAACACCAGGGCTGGTAGATGAGGCCGTGAGACCAATGTAGCCAATGAAATGGGGGCAGATGGCATGAGTCCCTTCTGGCTGAGGCATTTAAGGGTCGTCGTGCCAGGATGTCCTCGGATGCTGCCTGTAGAGATGGTGGCATCAGGGGATAGAGAGGGTCTGGCTTCCTGAGTCTGGAGTGACCGTACAATTTATTACCCAAACTGGGACATTTCTGAGAGTGAGAGAGAGGGGCTACTGGTCATCAGGCTGGGATAGCCAGCGTAAACCAGCATGGCCCCAGGCAGTTGCCATGTGCACTTGGTACTCCTACCGGAGTCACGGGCTAGAGGGGAGCCTGGGTGACCCGCACGGGACTCGCAGCCGGCAGTGTGTGTTAGGCTGCGCCATTCACCTTTCATGGCAATTAGGGAACACTCACCCTGATTAATTTATTCGCATCACCAGATTTCATTTCCACAAATATTCTGTGAGGTAGGCATCATTGCTCCCAGCTGACACAAAAATAACATAAGGTTTGGGCGATGAACTTGCCCAAGATCACACAACGAGTTTAAAACCCAGCTTTGCCCAGTTCCAAAGTTCCTGCTCTTTCTTCTACTCCAACCTGTGGCCTTCCTCACAGCCGAGCTTGACTTCCCAGCTCCCAAAAGACCCATGAGAAGAGGCCGTGGTTTTAGAGGGAAATGTCTGCTCCCCCAACCCCCATTAACCCCTGAGAACATGGCGCCCTAGGCTGCCCCTCCACCTGCAGGGATCGGAAGGGAAGTGCCCATATTTCACTTAAAAAAAAAAAAGAAAAAGAAAAGATCAAACGCCCTCCACCGGTAACTTTAACTTATTTATGGGTTTGATTTTTTTTTTTTCCTGGATCATTTCCTTTCATTCCTGCCAGAAGTCCTTGCCTGCAATCCTCCCAAGTTATTAATAAAAGAAGTCAAACGGTAGCGAGCGCAGGGGAAGGTTCTCAGCTCCTGCTGATGTGTTTAGTTTGTGCTGGAAGCAGATGTTTTCACCCAGATCACAGACACTTGCAAGGCCGTTCACATGTGTCCCGTTTTCAGATGAGGACAGAAGGAATTCAGAGGAGAAAGTCGATGTCCAACCCAACTAAGAGAAAATGAAGAATAAAGATCCCCATTCAAATCACATACGACACACACATGATGTGCCTGGCTCTGGGTGAGATGCTGAGAACCCCGCCTGAGCCAGCCAGCCGCGGACCGTCATCCCAGACCCCTCCGTCTGCCTCAATGGGTTGAGATGTCTCAGGAATTTCTGGTGAGATGGTAAACGACTACACGACCCCACTCTGTACAGCTCTCCTTTGCAGCACGGACTAAGCCTTTCTTAATGGCCTTTGTCATGGTTTTTCTTGTTTGTTTTGGGGTGTTTTTTTTTTGAGTTCTGAAATAAAAACAAAAAACAGAAACCTCAATGGAGAAGTTTTAAACAGATATCTAGGCCACATACACTACGCAGATCTCTCATAGCAAAGATTCCTGTCCCCAGCGGGGGAAACTAGGCAAAGCCACTCCTCAAGGGAACTTTGTCTTAGCCAGGATCGTGTCTCCCAACCCCCATCCTCGCCTCTACCAAGCCACTTAACACAGCAGATTAATGTTTTCCTAGATGTCTGTGTAGACCGTGCCCCACCCCCAGGCCCCGCCGCCTTGTATAACCGAGTTGAAATGTTCTCTCCTGGTCCAAGTGACTCACCCATTACAATCTTCTGTTCGCTCTTCCCGGACAGGAAGGAGACCTGCCTGGGCCTGGCTCGGAGCGGACAGAGCACAAGTTACCATGAGCTTCGAGAACAGCATGAGAGTGATGGCATCCGGTGGGAGCCCAGAGAAAGGAGAGTCAAGGCCCAAGGCCACCGGGCAGGCTCTGGGGACGCCCAGGAGAGGGAGGGCAGTGGGGCGAGAGGAAAAGGACTTTTGACTAAAGGCCACAAAAGCTTGTTTCAAGAGCCAGCTTTGCCACCAACTGGCAATCTTCCTGGTCTAATTCACCTGTGCTGGGCAAACCTTAGCTTCTTCGTCTGGAAAAGATGTTTTCAGGGAAGAGGTTTTCCGCCTCCTTTACCTCAAAAGGTGGCTGTGAGAATCAGATAAGGTAACAGAAGAGAAATGGCTATGTGACTGGTACCTCTATTCGAGCTCTACGGTCATTTTGTTATTATGAGTTTGTCGCCGTAAAGGTTTGGGGAGCTGATGGCATCCAGGGACGCACTGAGTCCTGAATCAAGTGTACTCTTACCTTGACGCGTGCCCGTGAGCACACGTGTGCACACACAGGAGGGATTCTGTTAGGTTCTGGAGGGAGTCGGGGCCAGCAAGTGTTTGAAGGTACAAATCCTGTGTTCCTTATGACGTTGCAGACTTGTCTCCATGGAGGGGCAGGTCTGGGCAACCTTCCCCTGGGTCTTGGTTCGTAGAAGCCCCAAGAGGTGAGGGCTGACCCCCCCAAGCGACTCATGTGCCCGTGGCCCCATGCCTTCCCGTGATGCTACCACACAAGGAGGCGGTTATGCTCCGGCTGCTGCCCCCTGGGTTCCCGCCCAGGGCCTGCCTCTCACTGTGAGCTCCATTCATCCTAAAGGACATGCAGCCCTCAGCCGCGGGAGCCCACCCTGGCTCGGGAAGGTTCAGGACCCAAACTCTCCATGCGGGCGGCGGAAGGCCTGTGCCACGTGCCATAGAACGTTGCTCACATTCTTGGGGAAGGCGTGGAAGGGTGCCAGCGGGTGCCCCCGGCCAGGCCCGCCTGGGGCACCCTGGAGGCATCGCTTCCTCCTCTCTGGGTCTGCTCTGGGGGCGGCGTCACTTCCTGACTCTGGCGTCTGCTTGCGCCACCCAAGGCTGGCCTGTCGCCTCTTGGGGGACAAGGGGCAACTCAGGGACAGCAGTATCCTTTCTGCCAGGTTCCACTCTCTCCCAAGACAGCTTATGTAGAGATGACAGGGGCTGTGAGTCCAGATCTGCCTCTGATCCACTGTGTGACTTTGGCCAAATTGCCTTGCCTCTCTGGTACTCAGTTTCCCCATTTGTAAATTGAGGATATTAATTTTTGTCTCTCGAGATGGTTGTGAAAATTAAACCATATGAAGTATGTCACCATGCCCGTGCCAAGTCAGTGCCAATCAATGAACATGGAATGGAATTGATGGTGTGACTTTGGGCATTTTATCTCTAGGGCTGCTCTGTGCCTGGGAAGGGGGTGACCGTCCCTGCCCGCCCACTACACAGGGGTGATGTAGATACAACTGAAGGGACAGATAGGCAAATGCTTTATGTGCTAAAAGTCCTATCCTGGCTTTGTGTCATATCCTCTAGGATACCAAGCAGTTACTGAAATGATTTCAAAGCCCTTGGCATCCACTATACATGGGCAGGTGTAGGGGTGTGGACACAGGGTTGTTCCTGATACCAAACACACACAGTAGAGACTTCTGGCGTTCTCGTGGTCCCATCCGGTGGGTCTTCCCCTCAACGTGTAATTTCCCGTGTTCATTGAACCCAGGCAGGCCCTTTCATGCATGTGTTTCTTATTCTGATTACACGCACTGACATCACTGAAACGGTATGCCCGGGGTTAGTCTCACGACCACCAGGCTGGGAGCGCAGGAATTTTGGTGCCAGAAAAATTGGATAATGTGGGACAGTCTGACTTTGCTCTCAAACTTCCAAATCCTCCTGGGACCCTCCTGAGCTGGCCCAAGGCTGTGGTCCCCGTCACTTACGCACAGGGAGGACAGGGCTGTGGTCCCGGTCACCACGCACCTAGCCCCTCACCTTCCCTTGCTGATTAACCAGGAAGCAGCCAGGACTTGATGGCTGGGGTCTGAGCACCTGCCTGCCTGCAGAACCCGTCCAAGACCCCTGGGTGCTGCCTCGCACGATCCCCCTGCCAGTCCAGCGACAACCCCGGGAGCAGGCAGGGAGGATGCCGGGTAAGGGGGCAAAGCAACCTGGACTTGAGACCTGGCTTTGCCCCGCTGGGATGCGTGAGCGTGGGCGCTGATTTCTCCTCTCCGTCACAGCGTCCCGATCTGGAAACTGGTTGCTGCAGGATTAAGGCCAAGCACTTAGAGCAGACCGGGTGTCCCCCGGCGTGACATGGTTGCGTGCATTTACTGATGCGCATTTATCTCTACACTCAAGGTGCCCAGAGCAATGCCTGGTACAGCTGCGCTTGCGCTGAGATTTGTCAAGTCTCTTCTGAGCGCCGGTTCTAGGCTCTGCCAGGGACCACCTGGTGGAGAAGAAGCTGCCTGTTCTTCAGGAAGCTTCAGACCAATAGGGAGCAGGAAGGTGACCAGTGCTGACACCTCTGACTGTGCAACAAAACAGACTCGGAGCCAGAGCCTCAGACTGCGAGAGGGTGGTGCTGGGTGCTGGGTGGGAAGGAGATAAGTAGCTCACACCTGTCAGAGAGAGGGTTTCGCGGAGGAGGGACCCTCGGGCCCTCTAGGATGGAAGGGAATTCTCCAGATGGAGGTAGTGGAAGGACTGCGGATGCAGCAAAGCGCCTGTCCTTTGTGTCTCTCTGCCCAGGCTCACGCTCCATCTCTGTCTGGAAGGTTGCAGGATCCTCCCTCATCCTCCAAGGCTCAGTCCAGGCAGAGCACCCTCTGACCCCCATCCCAGGCAGCCTTGGAGGTGCTATTTTACCCCAGAAGCCCCTCCACCGTAACACTCACCAGCCTGAATCACTCTGGTCTCCTCCGCCTTCCCACAGGTGAGTGTTCTTCATGCTAGATGCCAGAGACAGACCTCGAAGCCTGGTGAGGACCCCACCCAGGCGGGAGATGGGGGCCAAAAGGCTCAGAGATGGGAAAGTGAGGCGGGTTATTAGGTGATGGGGCCAGGTCATGGTGGACGGTATGAAGCGTGGTTGTATGTATGTCAGGAGTTCATTTTTAGTGGGAGGCGTGGCAGGAAGTGTTTTAGGGCCAGACTGTGGAGGCCTTGCAATCCAAGCTCGGGAGGTTGGGCTTTTCTCCCAGAAGCATCTCAATCAACTTAGCTTCCTTTATAAATACCCATCTGCCATGCCTCCTCCGACTGCCCCGCCAAGACCAAGGTTACTGGTTCCAGTGTCTCAGGGCTTTCTTCCACCTCTTCCTCCCTCCCTCCTTCCTTTCCTTCTTTCCATCCTTCCTCCCTTTCTTCCGCACTTCCTTCCACCAATATTTACTGAAGTTGCTAGGTAAGGACTATCACTTCGCAGATTAACCAAATGAAAACCTTATCCTCAAGAAGCTCGCGATCTAATGCAGAAAATGACGTAAAAACAAGTAATATAGTGTGCTATATTTAAGATAGAAGGGGAGTCTGCGGGAGCACGGAGGAAAGGAGGGAGGGAGAGAGGAGCCCTGGCACGCACCGGGTTTCTGCCTCAGATGACGGGGAAATGGCAGAGCCAGACCCTGGGGCCGGCCTAGGAGCAGGAAGGGATCTTTCCCCTTGACCCCACTTCAGCCCCATTTCACAGTCTTTTGGGGCCAGAATGACCTGGGCATTCCAGCAAGGCCACATCTCTGACCCTGCCTTATCCTTGGGGACCTGGTTATTGGACTGTTTGGTCAGATTTGCTTGGGACCCCTTGGCCCTCAGGGGCTGCATATCCCAGATGGCTGCGCTTTCCTAGACAGCTGGCTGTCTCACCCCTCCATGCGCCAGGCTGCTGTTGGCCACGAGGGTCACACGTCCTGCTTCTCCAGCCAGATCCTGGCAATGAGAGGCAGAGGGCTGCCCAGTGATTTTGCAGTCAGATAGGCTGGGGCGCTCTTCCTCAGCCTGGCCTGGGGCAATCAAGGAAGACTTCCCGCAGGAGGTGCTATTGAAGCTCAGACCCAGGGAGTGCGTGAGACTTCTCAGCAGGGAAGGAAGGAGAAACAAAGGAGGCTTAGGTAAAGGAAATCAGTTTCATTGTATGGAAAGTGGAGAGAACTTTGCTGCTTTTTCTACTCCTGAGTTTTCAGTGAGGGATACTGAGAAAACTAGGAAGCACTGTTACAGTTTCCTACTGTAACTAGGAAAAACTGTTACAGCAGAGTCATCCTCGGTTCTAAGGGAGTCACCAGCAAAATTGGGTCTACAGGAGCTCAGAGGCCAAGAGATCCCATGGCTGGAGCAGTCAAGGAAGGCTTCCTGGAAGAAGAAAGGCCAGGCAGAAGAGAAAAGACAGCCTAGGCACTGGAGAGTAGCAGGGAGAGGGCCCAAACCTTCCAAGGGGTGGGTGAGCCATGGGCCTGGGAAGGGCAGTCTTGAGGGCCAGTAAGGGGTCTGTTTGCCCAGGGACCCAGGGTCAGCCTCTCCCCATCCCCTGCTTTGTGTTTCCAGCTCTGTGGTTTCCTAATTTATTTGGCTTGAAATTTGTGTCAAACTTTTTTTCCAGGTGTAATTGAAACCTAACCTCTAAATGCTTGTTCATTCCTGAGGGAAATTAAAGGTGATTTCAAGCAGGAAGATCACAGATCTCAAAAAAGGGGCCTGGGGGTGGGAGGGGGTGGGGCGGGGGGGGGCGTTTCTGCCAGAACGCTCAGCTGCTGGAGCCCCTTTGGGTTAGATTTGCTGCACTGATTGCACTTTCCGGAGGGAGGGCCTGCCTGGGAGAGCTGGGGTGACGTCTGCCCTCTGGGGTAAGGAGGTCTGCCAGCTACAGGGCCCCTCACCCAGGAGAGAGCCTAGGTGGAGTCAGGCAGTGAGAAATCACCCAGCTCAAACTCACCTCCTCAGAAAGTTTCCCAGCCTGTCCTGAAGGGTAGATGACAGAGGAGTCTCAGGAAAAAGTGCCTCTGGTCCCCTCACCCAAGAGTTGTGTGACCTCAGACAAGTCACTCAGCCTCTCTGAACCTCTCTGCACCTCAGTTCCTTCATCTGCACGAAAGGAATGGAAATTATACCCAAGAGTTGCAGCGAGGATTCAGTTAAATGAGATGGTGCCTGTGGAAGCCCTCGGGTCTAGATCATCCTGCTGGAATCTAAGTTGGCATCCCAGCAGGTGAGGGAAATGGCATTTGGTTAAAAATAGGGACTCAAGCAAGACACACATTCTCCTTGAGGAGTAAGGACCGGCTTCACAGGTGCCTTAGAAACAGCAGCTACTTTTTCTTCACTTTCCTGCCCATCAGAAAATATTTTTAAAGGCTGCAGCCTCTTCTGTGCTAACCACACTCCATGCATTTGAGCATTTAATACTCACAACAGAAAGCAGGAAGTAGTTATTCGTGCTCCCATTTTATAGATGGGAAAGCCAAATCAGAAAAGCTGTGTGATCGGCACAAGGGCAGGGGTCTGGGGTGTGGTAGAGCCTCGGTAAGTCCTGCCAGCCCCCTTCATACTCAACTCAGAGTCCTTCTTCCTGGTTGGCGTGATGGAGACATGCATTCCTGGTCCTCTGGCTCTGCATGGCTGTGTGCAGATGGCAGTGTGCTCGGCGCCATAAAAAGGGATGATCCGGACCAAACTCCCCACAGAAGACATGGTTCTAACTCACCCATCTGGATTTGCTCCTCTCAGGTGGTCTTGGATGGCAAGCTGCTTCCCCCCACTGAGCCCCAGGACCCTCCACAAGGACCACCCAAGGGCAGGTAGTCTCACACTCTGGTCCCCCAGCCCTCAGAACCAAAGGGCCATCTGTGGTTTAGGCGTTTGTTCTGAGTCTCTAAGGCAGAAGTCCGGGAGGTACAGAAAAGAAGGTTCCAGCTTGTCACGAAGGAGGCTTGGCAGGGCTTGGGGACATGGATACAAGACCTGTCTCCTCAGGAGGAAGTGAGCTCTCTGCTCCCAGAGGTGTGCAAGCAGAAACTGGACGGTCCCTTGGCAAGAACGCCACAGAGGGGGCTTGGGATCCCACTGGGACGTCCTGGTGGCTGCCCCCTGAAGAAACACTGTCCCACCTGGGGCAGCGTCAAGTGTGTTCCCATACTCGCTCCTGGCCTGAAGCCCACATCAGACTGTGCTCCCAGGCCTTTTTCTATTTGTCACTGGTTATTTCTGTTAACTCCCACCGGGCCACTCTCCCACTGAGACCCAAGGTCTGCTCTCAGCGCAGCAGTGGCCAGGACCCCAGGGCTGCTGGTCTCACCCGGCTGGTCCCCGCTGGCTGCAGCAGCCTGGATCCCATCAGCAGGATGTACCACCTCCCCACCTCGGTGCTTCTGCTCTAAGGGAAAGCCCCACCCATCACAGGCAGGGCAACCAGAGATGGGATCTGGAAACAGAATCCAGGAGTTCTCACTCCTAAACCCGGAATGTTCTGCTTAATCCCACTGATGTGGGAAAGCCCCGGCCTCGCCGGAGGGTATGGGCTTCTTCAGCTCTGACCTGGGCTCTCAGTCGATCAATCACTACTCGGCCCTGATTCCCAGGATCCCTGCCGCTCCACTCTGGTGCTTCTGACGATGCCCAGGACAGAACCAAGATTCCAGCTGGCCCTGGACCACACACTGCCAGAATCCCTGGGGGAGCTGTATCCACACCACATCATGACGCGGCACTGGGCCACGGGCCAGATGTGCGTGCACATCTTCGCCCGGGTACTGGGCACCCAGGGTAGAGAGGAAAGTATCCTGCGTTCCTGACCTCACCTTGTTCCCACCTGGACAGGTATGAAGGAAACAGAAACAGATCATTTGCTCACACGGGGAGAGGGGTCAGCAAACTTTTTCCGTAAAGGAACAGACAGTAAATATTTTAGCTTTACTGATGCAGCCTCTGAAGGAGGTCCTCAGCTCTGCCATTGTAGCGTGGAAACAGCCATAGGTAATAGGTAAACAAATGAATGGCTGTGTCCCAGTGAAACTTTATTTACAATAACAGGTGGTGGGCCAGATTTGGCCCTCGGGCAATAGTTTGCTGACCCTGATCTAGGATGCAGGTTATCTAATATGTGATACAGGAATACAATGGAGGGGGATTAATTCCCACTGGGGTGGTAAGGAGGTGCTGGAAAACCTCTGGGGCAGGAACAGCAGGATGTCCCGTAGACAGAAACTTGGGAAAATAAAGAGAGAGGAAGGAACTCCAGGCCCAGAAAATAGCTTTAGAAAAAGACTGTCATTGTGAACTCACAGGTGTGTTGCGAGCTCCTGGAATAATCTAGCTAGCGTGGGGCTGCGGTGTGGCAGGAGAGAAGTGCAAAGCGAGGCTGGCAACTCAGGCACCTCAGACTATGAAGACCTTGGAGGCCAGGATCAGAGATTGGAGTTTATTTGCCAGGCAACAGGGAGCTGCCGTGGATTCGCAGGAAGCTGTCTGTGGAGAGGTGTTGATTTCCTGATCGCAGCTACGGTTTTGAGCGCCTGAACGTAGCTGGTGACACATTCACCCAACAATTCCTTTTCTGCACACAGTGTGGTGGAGGGACAAAGCCTTGGCGGTGTGTTGGGGAGGGGGGGTGCTGAGTCCTGCCACCTTCCAGCTTGGTGGAGCAATTCTCTGCCCTCTCTGGGCCTCTGTGATGCAATGTCCCCACCTGTGCACTGGCCTGAGAATTGCAGGGGGCGAGGGAGCGTGCAGTGGGCCCTAAAAACCACACACACTCTTACTAACCATGCATGTTGAACATTTCCCCTTTATTTTTTTATTGAGCACCAAACACTCCACTAGGCTCTGAATACATATGATCTCATTTAAACCTTAAAAAACCCAGTTGGTTATTATCCACATTTTATGGACAAAGAGACTGATAGAGGAAACATGCTGATTTAGTAAGCACCTACTGTATGCAAGCTTCTCTGTCCTAGACAGGGAGGCAGTGCGGTCCTGGGGAAAGCCCCTGTTTTTCAGCCACACGGACCTAGGTTCTTATCTCGGCTCGCCATTTACTATTTGGGTTGGAGAAAACCTCAGCTCTCTGAGGCTGTGTTTCCACCTTTGTCAAATGGGAATATTGTACCTGCCTGGCAGAATTTCCTTGAGAATTAGCGAATCAGAGTTGGTGCATGGGAAGGGCCTGGTACAGTGCCCAGCATGTAGTAGGTGCTCAGTAAATGGACACTGGATAGAGAAATGCACAGCAACCTCGATCACGGGTTCTACTCTAAGAACTTTGCAAACCTCTCACGCTTCCCTCCTATAAGTCTCTGTTCCGGAAGAGATCTTTGGCTGACCCTGGGCCCAGGGCAGAAGGCCTCCCTTCCATGTGGTTACAATTGGCCCTTTGAGGGGCCGTCACCCGAGGGGACAGAGCCGGCTGCCCCCCTTCTCTACATCAAGCGGTCCGATTCGAGCCAGCCACCAGAGTGAGGCATCCGGGGGCAGAGGCCGGGCAGTGATGGATAACCTCATCCAGGGACGCACACACAGGGCAATTTTAGGGCCTCCTGCCTGGGAGGCGGCCTCCTCGGGGCACGGGGGCCACTGACCCGGAAACAAATTAAAGGCACATCTGTTGGGAGGCCATTTCCAGCAGTGGCTCCAAGCAGCCGCCTGCATTCCTGGAACAAGGGGGCTGTGTGTGTGGTGAGCCAGCGCGTACTCTCCATGCCGCCGGGACACGGGGGCCACAGCCTCTGGCCAGGAAGGAGCAACCATGGGGGATGTGAGGTCTGAACAGAAGGAAGGGCCATTTCTGGGCCGAGCCAGTCTCAGTCAAAGAGGGAGTTGTTTTTCAGCGTCTTGAGTGACTGACTAAGGACACAAGATATCAGGATACTGGATATTGAGAATTTTCCAACACTCGAGTCGGCAGGTCAGCTCTCTGCACTTGGTAGAACCTGAGGGTGCGCCCTCTTATCCAATTCCCTATTGACAATCAGACCCCCTTTTATGATCACATCTGGACCATCCTGGCTTATGTATTACAGGGGCTGGGAATTCATTGCCCTCCAAACTGCGTTGTAGAGCACCTTGACATGCTTGCTTGTTGATAATCAGATAACATTCTGTCTCTGGGGCCTCCATTCAGTGGTCTCAGTGTGCCTCCAAGACACCACAGAGTGGTGTAAGTGCTCAGTAAGTATTCTATGGATGGCTGGCTGGCTGGCTGGATGGATGGATGAAGGGATGAAAGGTGGATGGATGGATGGATGCCAGAGGTTACAGTGAATGAATAGTCTGTGAAGGACACAGAGAATAAAAAGGAGAAGATAAAAAGACACCTAAGGCATAGACGCTGCCTTCAAGACTTAGCATTTTCTCCACATGAAAAGCAATCTAACCGAGCTTCCTTATGCCTAAATCGCCCCTGCTCATTCTTTAAGGCCCAGGACAAACACCACTTCCGCTGTGGAGCCTTCCATAACTGACCTTCTCCCCACTCACCCCACCCCCTGGTAGAAAGGAAATGACAGACACAATCCGAAAAAGAGGGTAAATAAATTCTGGTCCCTTAAGCCAGACCACTGCATTTGGGAAAAACAGAACAGCCAGCAGGACTTTTTCCAAAAAGAATTACATGCAAAATATTGTTTGATGTTGTTGTCTGCCTGTGGACTTTCAAACCTACCTTGTGTGAAAGTCTCCACCGGTGATGCTCGTTGACCCATTAGTTGAACAAATATATTCTCCAAGCCCTTGCTTACTCTGGGCCAGGCTTTACGTGAAGAGCCAGGGAATCTGCGTAAATCATCGAAGTCCTGCCCCCCAGGGGCTCACCAGAGGAAGCAAATAAACCCACAGTAGGATGGCAGCAACACTGTGTAGTAGTAAAGGATGGAGCTTTGAAGTTGGACTGTCTGGATTCAGATCCTGGCTTCACCACTGCCTCGCTGTGTAACCTTGGGAAAGTCACTTGACCTATCTGTGCCTCACTTTCACCATCTGTAAAATGGGGGTAATAGTAGATTAGAAAGCACTTAGAACAGTATCTGCACATAGGAAGTTCTCTGTAAGGGTTAAATAACAGAGCAGAGGAGAGCTCCTGGCGCTGCGTGTCCTGATAGATTGATGGCAAGCAGCTTCAGGGACAAAGCCCTGTGAAGGTGGTGGCATCCCAGTTGGACCTTACTTACTTACTCAGCCGTTCCTTAAATTTGCGGCCACTTGCTATGTGCTAGGCCCTGTGTTAGGTCCATGGTAAACCCAGTGGTCGATCGTCCCCCAGTAGGCAGACGTGATCCCTATGCTCACTTCACACAGAAGGAAACCCATTCAGCAAGGCTAAGTAACTTGCCCAAAGTCACACAGCAGGTCAGTGGCAGAGCCGGGCTGCAAACCCAGGCAGTATGGCCTTTGGCTTTGCCATTTTGCCGCATGTGACCTAAAACAGGTTCCCAAACATTTCTGGGCCGTGGTTTGTGCCAGGCGGACAATGGTGGTACCTCCTTCTGGGTGTGACCACGATGCGCTGGGACCTCGGAGCACGGCGGCCCCTCAGCAGGAGTCCCCTCCACGGGAATGGTGCCCAGTTCGGAGCCCGTGTGCCTTTCACTGTGCCGGTGGTGGGTCGGGGGCTTCTGTTCTTTGTGGACAGCATGTGGTTTGAGTTTGAAAGTTTCCTTCCTCAAAGTCTCATGAACCTCTGAAAGTGATTAAGCAGAAGACAGAAAGGTTAAGCCAACGCCTTTCTATCGGAAGAAGTAATATCAAGCCTAACGTCCCCAAATCCGTTTCCCACTAGCTCCTGCAATCTCTCCCAAGAAGGGGCTTATTTCCTGATGTGATGGCAATTCCAACCCAAGTCCCCAAACGTCCAGGTGAGACAAGGACTGGCTGGCAGTCCCCCCAACCCCGGCCCCCTCACTGTTTGAAGAGACCCAGGCTGGGACAAGCCAACCCCTCTCTGCCGGGCGTCCTCAGGGACTGAGGCTCCCTCGTGCCTCTGCTCTGCTCAAGCTTTTTCTGCTCGGAATGCCCTTCTGGCTTCCCTGCCAGGAACATTCCCGCTCTTCCCCTAAGGTCTCTGAGAGGCCATCCTCCCTTCTGTGCATCCTCTTAGCCGGTTAGGGTTCCTTCTCCCTCTATTGACACAGAGATACTATATCTGGAATCCCAAATGAAAAGTGTCATGGCAGCAGACAGGGATTGATGAGGGGAGCTACTGCTTATGCCAGAAAGCAGGTTCAGCACACCAGCCCAGGAGGGAGGCCCTGCTTAGGCTGCCAGCTGTCAGGGGGTGAGGCCTCTGCTCCCTCACCCCCGTGCAGCGATGCCTGTCTGAGCCGTGGGCGCTTTGCTGATCACAGGGCAGTGACTGTAGGAAAGTGTAGACGAAGCAAACATCACCTTGACAAGTCGTAGTGACAGAGAAAGGGGGGGTACTTTTCCCGCTGACACTTCCCAAATCACGCTGTGCTATCTGAGGTCTCCCTCTCAAACGCTTCCTTCCTCAGGAGGTTCCTCTGTGCCTCCGCAGCCTCTGTTCCTGAAGGCCTGCATTCCTGCTCTGGCGTGCGTGCAGACTTCACCAGTCCGTCTTCCTACAAAGCCGGGAAGCACTTCCCAGGTTCCTTGAGGGACAGGACTCAGAGACTGCTGCTTTCTTCACTTTGCCTTAGAATCTTAGCGTATAGACCAAATAGGAACCTTCTGGATCACAGAACCAATCCTTCATTTTGCAGAAAAAGCCCAGAAAAGTCAGGGGACCTGCCCATCACCACACAGTGAATCAGTCCCGGCCCTTAGACCCCAGAGAACTTGACTGAGGGCTATTCTCTGTCTACTCAGCCCGTTACCTGTCGGGCAGAAAAAGCTGCACACATGTTGGAACTGGACGTGGGAAGCGGTTCTGAAGAGCGTATGTTTGTTGTGTCTTGTGTGTTACGTGTTGTGTGTCATATGTGTTGTGTGCGTTGTATCTCTGTGTGGTGTATCAGGTGCGTTGTGTGCATGTGTTGTACGTTGCATGTGTGTGCTCTCTGTGTGTGTGTATGCGTGTGCATTCACACTTGTTACCGAAGAGGTTAAGAGTGCGCTGGGGGATTCCACCCAGATCAACAAAGGTCTTGGGACACGCAGACAAGTGTTCGTCCATGAATTTTTCTGAACATGAGAACATGCTTTCCTAAGCAGGGACCCCAGAACCCCATCTAGGAAGCATATTCACAGACAGATGAGCACCCTTCTGTGTGATCAGAATAAACCAAGGGATGGCGCACACGGTCAGTGGTTACACACAGAAGGGAAGACGGTTCCCGGCCTGGCGGGGCTGGAGGAGTTTGGTAGTCAGTGTTCCTAGAGAACATGGCGTTTGAGCTTCAAGGGTTATATCAGGGTTCTCAGAGAAACAGACCAGATAGAAGTTTTCCACATAAATACAAATTTACATTTGTTACATTTATTATAAGAATTAGTTCATGCAATTATGAAGGCCCCAGAGTCCCACAGTCTGCCATCTGCAAAAAGCTGGAGAACGAAGAAAGTTGGTCGTGTAAAATTCAACCTAAAAACCCTCCAAAAACCCAGTAACTGGAAGCAGGAGGTCCGGGTCTAAATGTCCGAGGGCAGGAAAAGATGGGTGTCCCAGACGGCACATCACCCATCTTCCGCCTTTTCGTTCTATTCAGGTCCTCAACAAATTGGGTGACGCCCACCCACATTGGTGAAGATGATCTGCTTTACTCTGTCTATTGATTCAAATGCTCATCTCTTCCAGAAACTTCCTCACAGACACACCCAGAAACAACGTTCTACCAGCTCTCTGAGCATCCCTTAGCCCAGTCGAGCTGACACATAAAACTAACCATCAGAAGGAGGAAAGGGAGATTTCCGGGCAGTTGAACCTGGGGAATGATGGCTGCTCTACACCGAGAGGGCGGCGGGAGAGTGTGCCTTATTCAAGCCAGTCTGCGTGAGGACCCGCACGCGGGAGGCAGATGAAGAACGAGGCTGGGGGGAGGAACAGAACGCACCCAAAGGCCCGTGCGTGCAGGGAGGAGAGGGTGACTGATCCTGCTGGGGCTGCGGAGCTGCCGGAGGCATTTCGTAGGGGAGCGATGAGAGGAGACTCGTGCACAGAGGGGGCCAGAGTGGAGGCTGAACTGATTGGGAGCATCGTGACGGGGACACAGCACGTGCCGGAAGAGGGGCATCTCTGACACCCCTAGGTTTCCACACTGAAAGCCAAATGGGAGGTCCTGACTGGCAGGCTCCGGGACTCTCAGAAGACCGGGGGCTCGACAGGCTGTGGAAACCAGGAAGAGCTTCCTGGAGGAGGTGTCTTAGGGGCTGACCTTGGAGTAGGTCTGTTCATCAGGACGAAAAGCTCCGCCGGTCATGAGGGGAGACAAGGGGACTTAACTCGTGGAAGCAAGATCTGAAGCGCAGAAGCTCTGTCCTAGGGTCAAAGGCAGCCCTGTGGGTCTGTGCGGAGGCTCCCTGATTGCAAGGAGGCTGTGAACAAGCCACGAAGTGTCCGGGAGGCCGGCAGCCCTGTGCTGGAAGCAGCAGTACCGTCTTGCTCTGACACACAGCACCATGTCCCCAGTGGGCCCTCCTATGTTAGTCCTCAAATCTGCTAACAGTGAGGCCTGGGAAGAAAAGAAGTTTTCCTGCCACTAAACTTAAACGTACCTGGATATCTTATACTCCAACCACTGACCTGGTCCTCAAATGTCCTTTATCATATCTATACTTAATCAGCTCACGCACTCCCAGCTCCAGGCACGGGGACCTCACTAGCTCTCAAAACAAACTTTTCCAGTGTTTAAATACATGTGTGCACTCCTATATGTAGAATAGATAACTCAGAAGACCTACTGAATAGCACAGGGAACTCTATTCAATGCTCTGTAATGACCTGTATGGGAATGGAATCTGAAAAAGAGTGGAGATATGTGTATGTATAGCTGACTCACTTTGCTGTACAGCAGAAACTAACACAGCATTGTAAATCAACTATACTCCAATAAAAAAATTTATTTTTAATTCAAGTGTATTTCTAATATTGATTAAAATCTTGTAACAACACCTATTCATTCTGGAGTGGGGATAGGACCGCCATAACCTTCAGGGCAGAGGTGATTCTTTGAAATGCCACTAAACACAAAGTTAACCCTCAAAGAACGTCTAGATATGGTGAGAGCTACTTTCGAGTCAAGGATCACAAACTAAGAGTGAGGAAACGTGGAATCTGGTCCCACCTTTTTTCTTACTGGCCTGTACCTGTGACTTTATCTCTCCAAGCCTTACTTTGCTTATCTGAAAAAATAAGGTTAATTTATGCCCCTTTCCCAGGGCTGTTAGGGTAAGCAAATAAACTCTTGGGTGTGAAAGTACTTTGAAAAGTAAGAAGTACTCTTTCAGTGCAAGGTGTTATCTTTAATAATGGTGATGATTACCATGAGTTTTGGAGGTAGTGAGAATAATAATAATTCATCCACTAGAAAGTTTCTCTCCTGGGAGTGTCTTGGAGCACAAAGCCAAGGTAGACATTCAACCTGCTGACACAGGCAATAGAAGATATAGCTCAGCCCTGGGGAGGTTTTTCAGGCACCTGCCCTCTAAAGGAACAGACCCCCCCGGAGGAGTGAGCTCCCTGTCACTGACAGCATCCAAGCCGCCTCTGAGGAGCCCCTTGTCTCTGATGACAGAGAGGGGACTGCTGTTCCAGGGGGAGGAGGTTAGCTGGGTGGAGTATGAAGCAGAGATTTCTCAGAACACTCTGGCTCAGAGGGGGTGACTCCAACTGTTACCCATTGCTTCAGTTCCTATTTTCCACCGACTCTGCCCTTAGCAGCAATGGCAGTGCTATTGTCAAATCCGATCCTTGGTTCCTGCAGACTCCCTGCCCCCACTTCTCACCCCCTCCTCTCTCACAAGCCGTGAAGGTAGGGGTCCTGGGCTGTCTGCATTTCTCCATCAGGAGCTCAGAAAGCCCCCCAGGCCAGCTGGAGCATCAGGGTGGTCAGGGACGCCCCCCCAGGGGGGCAGGGTAGGGGGGATGGAAAAAAAGCCTGGACGACCTTCCTCTGCGGTTATCTCTCCCATCTGTAAACAGCGCCCGGCCCTCCCCAGGCAGCCTCAGCCTCACACTCGGGGTGACAGCGTGTTTGGACGTTCCGGGACCCTCATCCAGCCGCCTTTGTTCTCCGGGCTTAATGAAGGGACTGCTAAAACCCCACTTGCCAGATAAGATGACAGGACCGTCTTTTAGGGTTATGGATGGTACACAGAGGTGACAGGATGAATTCCTGCGTGCAGAGGGGTCTGAGTGCACTGCCTTTTGTCCAGCGGTGGACTCGTCTTAACTGGTACAAGCTTGGTCCTTCAGCTTCCAAAACAAACATTTCTGACTCATGCCAAAAGATTAGAGGAAGACAGTGGGACACAGGCATTTGGCGGGGAGCAAAGGACATTTCCCCCTCACCCCCGAGCCAAAGCCCAAGCACACCAAGGAGGGACCGTTTCCACCTTCTGCTCCCGTCCAGACTGGCTCCCCTCGGATTTCCTTCATATTCATGATGACAGCCATGTCTCGTTCAGTGCATCTTGGTTTACAAAGTGCTTTTACGTCATTCTACTTGCTCATCACAGCTCCTTGAGAGTCAGGTTGTGGAGGGGGCCCCTGGATGACGTTATCTGCTCTGTCACTTATTAGCTCTTTGAACTTGGGCGAAATCACTTACCTTCCCAAAGATGGAGATCGTAGCCTGGCTGTGGTGGGACCACCGTTAGTTAGCATAGTGGGAGAACTTGTAAACTGCTACCTTCCACCCGAGCTGTCATTCATTTCACTGTGGGATGGGAGTCTGGAGGGAGAGATGTTCACTTCATCCCAGCACCTGAAAACCCCACGGAGCACAGTAGGTACATACCGCATTTTCGTTGTGTAATTTTGCATACACAACTGGTGGACGGCTTTGAGGGCTCCCGGGGCTCTGCCAGAGCGGTCCTAGAGGAACCTATGTTTCCATGTACAGAAGCGGGCTCTTGTCCTGAGCTGGAGCGGTCTGCCCTCCACAGCCTCCCCTGGGGGGCATCTCTGGCTGTGGACGGAAGGTCTACTCTGGCAGCTCCTCCCTGGGCCCTGCTCCCACTGGGGGTCAGGGGAGCTGCCCCCTCCAGCCACTGGGCGCTGTGCCCACTCTCAGCCTCCACCTCCCGAGCAGACCAGGCCCCACCAGGAGGGCCCAAACATGCACCAGCTCAAGAAACACTCCACCTCCCCCCTTCCACACACACGCGCACACGCACACGCACACGCGCACACGCTGTGCTCCTGGGCGTTCTACTGTGGTTGATCTGGAGACCAGGGCCTGACTCCTTGGACCCACCCAGTCTCCAGGCTGGACTTGAGTAGCTCCGGGTACCACTCAGGGCTCTTCTCACTATGAGTTGTCCAGAACTCACGGTGGGGGGGCAGCCCCTTTTCTTCAACGTCTTTCTCCAGCCCTTAAAGACCAAAGCGATAATAGGGGCCGTGACAACATCAGTACCGGAGGTGATGGCCCATGTCTGTTTTATTTTCTTCAATGTTGAGCCATCTCTTTCTAGCACTTTTTATTTTGCCAGAATCTTGTTCTCTGGCAGGTAAGATCAGGAAACTGGGTAAATGATTGTCCCAAGGCAAATGATCAGGTGGGGAATTGTGCTTCTATCACATTTTGATCTGCCTTGATTCGCCTACGGTTGTGCCTCTTCTGCCCCTACCAGGGGTGGAAGCCCCCGCAGGGGCTTATTTGCTGAGCCCTCCCATCTTAGGGGACAGAAGAGGGGCTGGCCGGGGGGCCTGTCAGCCCAGCGGCCCAATCACAGGCCCAAGGGCTGAGGCCAAGAAAGGCCTCTGGGGCAGAGTCTGTGGGGTAGGGGTCAGCCTGATGCATTATGTAACAGAAAATAGACTGTGACAGACAACAATAAACACTGGGCCTGGGAGAGCAACTTTCTTTCTGACAACTGCCCCGTTGGTGGAGAAATGTTTCTCCATCCACTTTCTTCCGCCCACTGACACATCCACGGGAAACTCCTACCCAGGGAAGCACCCATAGTTCCATTCTGCTCCTGGTCTCCACCCACTCTCACCATCTCTCTTCAGTTCTGTTGCAAGAGCCTCTGCCTCGGTCTCGCTGCCCTCACCACAATGATTAATCTTCCTAAGGCACACTGGGACTACAGCCACCCGTCTCCACAGCCCTCAGTGGCTCCACATGGGCCCAGAACAAGCACTGATGGCTAGGCTGGCGACCCATGGCCTTCCTCAATTCCTAGGTCACTTCTCTTACCTCACCAGCCAATGTGACATTTTCTGAATGCACTTTCCACTTACGCTCTTCCCACTGGCTGATATGGCCCCAATCCACCCCAGTACTTCTTCATTTGTAAATCTTTCCCATTTTTCAGTTTCTAACTAAAAACTCTCCCGGCACTTAACCCCCCTCTATACACTCGATTATTTCTTCCTCCAAAGCATATTCCTCACACCTTTGTTTTGTAGTTGGCTTTTATATGTTTGGCTTCCCATGTTGTTGTTAGCTGCTTGAGCAAAAGGATTGTGACTTTTGTGCCTCCGTCACTGCTCTGGAAGAGCTCAGATCAAGAGGAAAAGGCAGACATTTAAACAAACGCGTGCAGCAAAGCTTTAGAGGTGCCACAGCAGAAAGACGCATGGCATATTTGTTTAAACGTCTAGTTCATGGGAGCTGTTGGGCAAAGGCAAAGAGAGGGGTAACGCCTGGTATATACAAGGGACCACAGCAGTTAGTTGAGTACTGCTGGAATGTTCTTGGGGGAGAGGACCAGCCTTGTATGTTATGCTCACTCTTTTTTTAAAAAAATTTATTTATTCATTATTTATTTTTGGCTGTGTTGGGTCTTCGTTGCTGCACGCGGGCTCTTCTCTAGTTGTGGCGAGCAGGGGCTACTCTTCGTTGGGGTGTGCAGGCTTCTCACTGCGGTGGCTTCTCCTGTTGTGGAGCACGGGCTCTAGGCTCATGAGCTTCAGCAGTTGTGGCACGCGGGCTTCAGTAGTTGTGGCTTGCGGGCTCTAGAGCGCAGGCTCAGTAGTTGTGGCGCATAGGCTTAGTTGCCCCGCGGCATCCTCCCGGACCAGGGCTTGAACCCGTGTCCCTTGCATTGGCAGGTGGATTCTCAACCGTTGCGCCACCAGGGAAGTCATTATGCTCACTCTTTGAAAGATTTTTTTTTCATTATAAATCGAAATTAATAAACTATCATAATATCAGTAAATATCAGAAACCCTCACTGATCAGAGTTTGTCTCTACTAATCCAAGACATCCCAAATAGCACCAAATCTAAAGAATAACAAGCAGCAAAAGAATAGGAGAAACCTGGAGAGTTCAGGCCATGCTCTACTTGGTCACTTTGCTGACGATAGGGAAAGGGGCACAGACAGATGGTGCTGTGCCAACGGCTCCAGAGGAACCAAGCAGACAGGAGAAGAGGCTGCAGAGAGGAGAGATGGAGAGATGACAGAGGGCAGGATGGGGGATGAAGGGTTGGGTGAAATTTATCAATAACTTCAAATAAAAGGAAATCAAGTTGACAGATTGATAACAGACAAGGTATAGATTTTCTATTTTTGCATCATCCCCAAAGACACTTGACCATATAGGGAGAAAAATGTTTTTAAAATAGCAAATGATAATAAGAAAGCTGATAATGAAGTTGAGGCATCAACAGCAGGGTATAAAATAGGGAAACCGATAAGGAAACTGCTTAGAAATAAAAGGGAAATTGACACATTGCAGCTAACTCACCCTTCTCTCAGCCTGCTCAAGTACACAAATATAAAAAGGAACAATTTACAAGGGAGAATCAATAGGTACACAGGAAACTGTATATTTCAGGTCACTTCCCAAATCTCTGATTAGGCCAGTCCTCAGAAATGTCTCCCTCTGTTAACCCCATCACCACCATCTTTTAGTAGCATATTGATTTAATCATCAATTATATTAAGAATGTCTAGATGCTGTTAACCTCATTAGTCTCCTCGCCCACACACCAAAGTGCCTGGAATAGAACCAGATAGTAGATGGTAAAAATGTGCTGGTAATGAATCAAATGCGGTCTATACATACAATGGAATATAACTCAGCCTTGGAAAGGACATGTACTACAACATGGATAAAACTTGCAGACATTACGCTAAGTCTTCGTTAAGCCAAACAGAAAAGGACAAATATTATATGATTCTCCTTATATGAGGTACCTAAAAATAGTGCAATTCATAGAGGCAGAAAGTAGAATAGACATTTCTAGGAGCTGAAAATGGGGAGTTTTTGTTTAATAGGTATAGAGTTTCCATTTAGAGTCATGAAAAAGCTCTGGAGATGGATGGTGGTGACAGTTGCACATCAATGGGAATATACTTAACGCCACTGCATTGTACACTTGAAAATAGTTTAAATGATAAATTTTATGTGATGTATATTTTAGCACCAAAAAAACCAAAGTGCTGGTGAAGCAACAGTTTTCAGAAAGTGAAGAAAGCCGACGCGCAGCTTTCCTCTGCCACTCTGCCCTCCTCAACGTAACTCACCGTAAACTCTGTAGCTGGAGATCGACCGAAGGGGATTGGGCTACCCCTTTCCCGGATTGTTTACTCAGGTCAGAAGATTAAATAATTGGCCAATAGGGTTAGGTGACACTGTGGGCTGCCATGGGCACGTAGGCCCCACCAGCTGTTCAGCAGGGAGAGGTCAGGGGGCCTCAGGAAGGTCAAAAGAATGAGATGTATGATGAAATGACGTTATCTGCATTGTCAACACACAGAAAGGGAATGTTGACATGCTCCCTCTGAAGCTGCATGGATTTCGTGTTCAAAGACTCAAGGGGAAATTGTATGTGGATGAAATATTTGCACTTGTTTCTTTTGGGAAGAAGTTTCGATCCCTCCAAGCTCTTCAGTCGTACAGTCAATGGATGAGCCAGTGTTCCCCACCTTCTTGGGCCCATACCGTGCTTTCACTTACTGGAAGTTTTGGCTGTACATCTGCAAGGATTAAACTGCTTACCTAATGCACAGCTCTCTGGCTCCTATGAAACATGTGTCACTGCCTGAATAGGACGGGTGGCTACACTGACCTCCTCCTCTTAGATATCCACACAGCAAATATTCACATAATCTGGTAAACGAGTAGTCTTTCTTTGCCACTACTTGACATTTGATCATTCCTCTCTTTTTTTTGCTGGTAGCAAGGCAAATCCCATTCTACAGTGTCTGATGTAGGACCCTCCACCTCCATGACTTGTCCAGCAGACAGCATGATAGCGTGTTTATCTTCAGTTACAGGCCAGTGTCGATGAGGACTGAGATTCTGGGGTTGCGACGCATTGACACCACAGACATTGAACTAGAAATTAGGTGTTTTCCGAGGGGCTGTATTTAACTCCTCTGATTTTCAGTCTCCTCTCTTGTGCTGTATTACATTCAAGCAAGCATTTGTTGAGTATCTGTTTGTGCCAACAACTACCTTGGTCACTGTGGCTGGAACACAGACCATTCGGTAAGTGATCAAGTGTGGATGGACATAGGACAAGAGGACCCATGTCCAGTAGCCTGAGTACTGGTCTAGGCACCTTACCTGATCAGCTTTGCCTCACCTTGCGTCTTCATCTATAAAATGGAGAAAAGAATAAGACGTTTTGTTGAGTGCTAACTATACATGTGCATCATCCCCTGTTCTCTCAACCACCACCCCTTCATGGCAGGTGTTATCACCACCATTTTTACAGATGAGAAAAATGAAGTTCAGGGATCGGAATGATTTGTTCAATACCACACTGCTAGCACATAGCAGAACTGGATTTGAACCCAGTTCCAATCTGGGCCACAGCCCATGCATATCCACTAATATAGCGCTGATTTCTCTCTTCACTGGTTAATTTGGGAGCATTCCATGAGATAAGAGCGAAATGCCAGGTAAATTATAAGGGTCTGTCAAATTTAAGTTATTATTTTTAATTTTATTAGAAAAAATTAAAAGATAAATTATCGAGGAGTGGTATTTTGACTTTTTTTTATATTGGCATAACTTTTAAGCAGCTCTATTGAGATATAATTCACATACATTCCTCCCATTTAAAATGTCCAATTCAGTGTTTGTTAACGTATTTACAGAGCTGTGCCTCCATCACAAAAAATTTTAGTACACTTTCATCCGCCGGAAAAAGAAATGCCACATCTTTTAGCAGTGCCAGTTCTCCCAGCCCTAGGCAGCCACTAATCTATTTTCTGTCTCCGTGGATTTGCCTCTTCTGGACATTTCATAGAAACGGAATCATACAGCATGTGACTTTGGACTAGCTTCTTTCACTTAGCAAATATTTCCAGGTTTCATCCATGTGGTAGCATGATATTGTAGCACGTATCAGACCTTCATTTTTAATATCAAATAACATTTCATTGTATAGATATGACACATTTTATTTATCCACTCACCCACTGATGGACATTTGGGTTGCTTCGCCTTTTCAGCTATTATGAATTACGCATCATATGTTTTTACGGAAGTATAATTTGCAGGCTATAAAATGTATAGATTTTCAGTGTATAGTTTTTACAGTTTGAAAAAGGTCTCCCTGTGGAACCACCACCCCTATGAAGATAAAGAACGTTTTCACCAGCCTGCGAAGCCCCTCCCTGCCCACCCCCCCCCACCCTGAGGCACAACCCCTGTTGTGATCTCTATCGCTGTAGGTTAGCTTGGCCTGTCTCAAAACTTCATGTAAATGGAATCATACGTGTATGTTCTCTTTTGTGTCCTTACTCCCATAAGCTGTCATCCCTATGAAGCAGGGAAGGGAAGGAGGAAGAAGCAGACATTAGCTGGGTGGCCGCCGTGGGCACCCTGAGTCAGCTCTCTCTCTGGCCCCTGCCGTCCCTCCCGGAGAAAGGCCCGAGGTATGCGGGGCATTGTTATTCCCATTTCACAGAGGAGGAAACTGAGGCTCAGAGACGTTTGCACAGGTCTGAGACAGACCTGAGCATGCAGTAGTTGCTCCGTGTTCGCTGATTGACTTGTGGACTGTCCCACGTGACAGTGCTAAGATCCGCTCACTTGAACATCGACCACACCTAGTGGAGTTGATAGAATGTTTCCAGTTGTGCTATTTAGAATGGTACCGGTATTATGCTCTTCAATTTTCATTGATTATTGAGTTGCTTTCTTATCGTTTAGTGTATTCCAGAGAAATAAAGAATAGAGTGTCTTAAAAAAATTTTTTTCAACTCATTTTGACATCAGCCCCCATCGCCACCCTGGTTCCCCTCAGCGGCCCTCCCTCTGCACACGGTAGTCCTGCCCTTGGGACGGGCGTCCCCCTGCACTGGGGCTGGGGGCAGGGAGAGCTGGACCAGGGCTGAGCCGAAGACGGGCTCCAGGTCCCGCCCGTCCTGTGTGGTGGTGGCATTCGTCCCTCAAGGGACATATCGGCCCCTCCCAGGTTCTCTCGCCACTTGGAAACTTGCACCCTTCCCGGGCTCAGGGGTGCTGAGAGCACTGCTGCCCAGGGTGACACACAGGAGTGCACCTCGTCTTCCCAGGAAGGCAGGGCTTCTCAGTAGATATAGTAGAAGCAGCCCGAGAAGGTCAGAATATCCCTCCCCCACACCTCCCCGCTCCCCTCTCCAAGACGACTCTGTCCCCCACTCCTACCCCATGCAGACACACAGGGAGGATGGAGCTGGGCGGGACGCGTGCCCCTCAGGAAGACTAGGGTCTGGCTGGGGGAAGCACACACCTAGGAAAAGAGCTGTGCGGCCACGTCCCCTTTACTCGTTCATTCCTCGCCACTAACACACGAGGTCCGGGAGATGCCCTGTGCTGGGTGCTTAGTTCACAGAGACAGAAACACCAAGACCCTCCTTTGGCACCTTCATCCAGTTCAGGAAAGACCAGAAACCCACAGTTGTTGGCTCAGCCAGTGGAAGGTGGCGGGGAGGGTGGGTGCTGGTGCAGAGCCGGCTACAGCAGGAGCCTGGGCCACCCACCTTCGCGGCTGCAGCCACAGGGCTTGGGGGATGACGTCGCAGCCGCTGTAAGCAAGGCTGGAACCTCAGGAGGGGGCAGAAACGGCAGAGGGAGTGGGGCCAGGAATGGCGGTTCACAGTGGGCCCCAGGCCTGCAGTCTCAGCCACACCCAGCAGATGCGTGCTCCGGGCCGGCTGTCACTATTACAATAGTATCATCACCGTTCCCGTTATGCTAGCACCGCTCTTTCCACTCTCCGGTGGTCTTCGACTACCTATAAAATAAGGGGTTGGATTCCAAGATCTCATAAGACTTTTCCAGCCCTGGTTTTCTTGGTTCAATACTTATGTAATCCAAAAAGCCCTGGAGTTGATGACTCCATAGGCCCTGAGTTTGAGTCCCAGCTTCATCACTTCCTGGCTGTCTAACTTTAGACAAGCTATTGAAACCTCTGAGCCTCAGTCTCCCTATCTGCAAAATGGGATCATAATGGTACCCTCCCCTGGCAGGCTTGCTGTGAGGATTAACTGAGAAAGTGCTTTGAAAGGGCCCAGCACAATAGTTGGGGTACAATCATAGCCAGTGGCTCAAGAGATGGGAGTTCCCTCTCCTTTGCAATCTCTCTCTCTCCTTTTTTTTTTTTTTTCCTGGCTCAGTCATTTTTCCCCAGGAGGGCAAGCTCTGTTCTGGGGGGAGAGATTCAGGAAGGATGGAAAGCAATTGCTCTTCTCACCGTTCTCTGGTTGCACTCGGAGGAGTTTGCAGAACTAGAGAGATGAGGTGGACCTGGAGGGCAGGTAGTCAGAGGGTCAGGCTTTAGACTGGTCGGGAGAGACATGAAGGTGATGACCGAAGTGAAGAGAATGTTTGCTTCGCAGCCAGGGTTCCAGGCCCTGGACCAGGTGCTCTGCCCACTCTTTAATTTTGACAGCATCCTGCTCAAGTAGGCCGTCTTGTCCTCCTGTTAAAGAGGCAGAGAGTGAGTTTCAAACAGGGAACTGAACCTTTCATGATGCCTGGGGCCTCTTGAATGCCAAAGAGCAAACCCGAGGAGAGACTGTTTCCGGACAATAGCCTATTAACACTCATTACCCATAAAACGGGTAGCTTTCAAATAGCTAGATAATTGAGGCCATTGGGTGGAAGGGGGCTGGACTTACCTGATGAATCGCTGCACTTCTGGGCCTCACATGCTTAGACACAGCCCACGAGAAGATTTGAAGTCTTCCTGCACTTTCCCTGTCTCTCCTTTTCCAGTCTGAGCATCCAACCCCGCTTCCTGCTTTGTGCGAGAGCGCCCGCACCTCATTAGTCAACGCGGGACAGCCATAAACTTTTATTTTTAATCCTCATTTTAAAAAGCAACCCTTTTGGCCTTTTCTCTGCTTTTCTCTAGATCCAAGGACCACAGATTCATTCATTCATTTGTTCCTTCAATAAAAATGTTATCAAGTACCTACTACCTGCTAAGTTCTATTCTAAGCTCCAGGGGATACAGCAGCAAAAACAAAAGAAACAAAACCAAAACACAAAAAACAAAAACAAAAAACTGAAATAGAATGGTGTCCCCCCCACCCCCCACCCCCGGCTCAGATGCTGGCTCATGGCAGGGAGAGTATGGGCAAATCACTGAACCCCTCCCAGACTCGTTTCCTTTTCTGTAAAACATGGACCTGCCTGTTGGGGTTATTTAGAGAATTAAAGGACATATTCTCTAAAATTAAAACAAAATCAAATTCCCTGCTCATACAGAAATTACATTCTAGAGGGGAGTGAGACAAATAAATAAACTAGTGCATATACAATATTCCAGATGGTGAGAAGAGCTTTGGAGAAAAGACAGCAAGGTGAGAGGGGGTGTAATTGACATCTGGTGGTGGAAGAGGCCTGAGCAGAGAGCGGAAGGGGCCACGTGGCCTCCTCGGGCAGGGCCTTCTCTGCTCAGAGGAGCAGAGGTTGTACTGGAAGTCCCACATCCCAGGGAACCCCTCAGTCCTGGGGACATTGCGTTGCTGGTCACCTTAGGAACAGGAAGTGCAGAGCCTTGAGTGGGTGTGGATGGGGCAGATTGAGTGCAGCGGGCAGGGGCCTGGCCAGGGCAGTACACGTCGTGTGGGCTTTTCCTCTTCCAGTCCTTACCTTTCCGTAAACGCCCTCAAGCCACCTTGAAATGTTTCAGAGTCCAGAAATGAAGGTGTGATCTTGATGAGACAAGGATGGGGAGACATTTTTCTTAGCAAACACCTAGTATAACACGTGATGTCTTAGACAGTGTGTCAGAATAACCCCAGGAGGCAGGACTGTCACCATCCTTATTTTCCAGAAAAGCAAACCGAGGTGGGAGGGGTTCACTCACTTGCCCACACTCTCCCGGCCGTAAGCCAGGCTTTGAAGCAGGTGGCTGGCTCGCAGGACACTGCATGGCTCCCTCGTCCCTACACACGTGTTGTCTCCTGTCCCTCCATCACACACTGGTGAGGCAGGCAGGACAGGGATGAACCTCTCATTTTAAAGGTGGGGAAACCGAGACCCAGGGCCGCGACAGGTTGGTCTATCATCACACAGTCAGTGGTTGGTTCACATTTTTTTTTTTTTTTTTTTTTTTTAAATTTATTATTTATTTTTGGCTGCATTGCATCCCCGTTGCTGCGCGCGGGCTTTCTCCAGCTGCGGCTCGTGGGCTGTAGGCACGCGGGCTTCAGTAGTTGTGGCGCACGGGCTTCGCTGCTCCGCGGCATGTGGGATCCTCCCGGACCAGGGCTTGAACCCGTGTCCCCTGCATTGGCAGGCGGATTCCCAACCACTGCGCCACCAGGGAAGCCCGGTTCACATTTTTATTGAGGCCTTGTGAGGCCCATTCCTGCCTTGTTCTTTCCTCCGGTGACACTGGACAACCGGTAATTCCTGTAAAGAAAAGAGACATTCTCTCCCCAACCCCCAGGCCAGGCTTCTGGCAGCAGCCAGACTCCTGGAGGAGACCTGGAGGTCTAGTGTATGTGGTTGCATAAAGGGGCACTGCCAGGACGGGACCTGGGTCCCCTGCCCCCCTCACACCTTCCTCTTCCCAAGACTGGCCCTCCCCCCATGGCCAGGTGAGCAACAGGGTCCCCTGCCCCACTCACACCTTCCTCTTCCCAAGACTGGCCCTCCCCCCATGGCCAGGTGAGCAACAGGGTCCCCTGCATCAGGGGAAACCCTGAGGGAACTTGCCCGGACCGCTTTCCCCTCACCCCATCTGCCACATCCCTGCTGCTCCTTTCCCAGAGGGGAGAGAATTATTTGTTTTTCCTGTTGCCCTGATTTATGGGCCACTTTGTTCTTTATCTATTTGCACAAACTCAGTAAAGTGACCAGCTCCTTCCCAGAGGTCAGAGATTCTGTCAACACCTCAGGGTCACAGGTCAGTCGACCTGCCCGGGGTGGAAGGGGTTACAGGAGGTCACCTGGGAACGGACGTTAGATACCGATTTTGCTCAGGCTAAGTGGCTCCGCGTTGGGACTCACGGGCAGACGGGAGAAGTGATAACGCATAGAGCACCTACTATGCGCCGGGTTCTGAGCTCCAACAAGAGCCCTGATGGAGACACAAGCGCCTCCCTTTTACAGAGGTGGGAGCCGAGGATTTGACAGCTGGAAAGACTCATCCAAAAGACACGAAGCAGGACCCACATCAAGGTCTCCTGACTGTCATTCCAGGCGTTTCCCCATCACACGGTCCAGCCGAGGCACAGAGGCCAGGAAGGCTCCACTGATCGGGACTGATTTATGCCTCTTCTACCTGGGGGTTCAGATCAGAAAGGCCAGCTGGTTCGCTACCTTCCTTTCCTCCTCCCCTCTGTTAGGGACCACAGTCCTCTCCTACTCCCACGCCTCTCTGTGGAACCCAGGACTGCTCCATTATAGGGCCTTTGGGTCATGTCAACACGAAGGTCACAGGAGAACAAACTAAGCCACTCCGTGGGCAGACATCACCACATACGTTCACGGGCAAGTCGGAACCCCTGCCCAGCCCCCAGCGCCAAGCCCCAACGAGGCTCTGCGGGGTTCAGAGCTTATCTGAAGAGCTCTGTAACTGGCAGGTGTCCCCCCTCCCCCGGCTGTGTGACCTTGGAGAGCCCTCATCCTCCAAGCCTCAGTCTCCCCCATCAGTACAACAGCATTGACTTCCCGGGGATGGAGCAAGTATCCCACGGAATAAAGCAGGGGTGTGCTCTGTGAACCGCGAGGAATTTCAATCTTTTTATTTCATAGATGAGGGGATAGAGGCCCAGAGGAAGAAATGGAACTCAGGGAGCAAAATGGGCCCAAACGGGCATTGCCTAGGATGTGGGGGGGAGGGGCAGTCTTGGGAAGAGGACGGTGTGGGTGGGACAGGGGACCCAGGTCCCGCCCTGGCAATGCCCCTTTATGCAACCGTATACACCAGACTGCCCGGGGTGGGGGTGGGGGGTCGGCGGCACTAATGCGGTGCGCCAGGGGCACTTCCCTTCTCCTCTCACTCCGCAAACATATCCCCAAACTGGATTCACCGCACACTCTCAGGAAGTTTGAGAAATGTCTCAAAGGACCAGCCTTAGCCAACCAGTGCTGACCTAATGTAATCCAGTGCATTCCAACTGGCTCCAAGTCAGCCACTTGGAATTCTATTCAGGCCAGCCAAATGATCTGCTCTAAGCCTAGAATAACTAAAGAAATCCGTGACAATAAACACGACTCAATTAAATTTAACCCGTGCCGGCTCAGTATTTCCATCTCACAACAAATCTCATCATATTCCAATCAGCACCCGAACAACCCACTCCAGCTCCTCGCTGAGAACAAATACCCCGCCCGACCCCCGTCAGTCGAGTTCGCACTGATAAGATGCCAAATGCTTTCCCGCCCCAAACAACACAGTCCACCCTATCACAAGCAAATGTCTCTAGACAAACCTTGAAGGTAAAAACAATTTTTTGAAGGTGAGAGGTCAAGTCTAATGAAAATAACACCTTCTGATATTTCCAGCCATTTAGCTTTCAATAATTCCTTCAAGGTAAGTCTTCTTTTGATCTATACTGCATGCTGTTCTCATTGCAGCCTCTACCTGAGAACCTCTCCCTCCTTCTACTCATATCCTGTGTGTCACTGTCAGTGCTCTGGGCAGCCCTCCCCTCTGACACGATGACTTCCCAGGAGATCTCAGCTCACGGTTTCTCTCTTCATCCTTTTCCCTTAGAGTTACTGAGACTCTTCCTAGCCCGGGGGAAAGCTCCGTAATGTCCTTTACTGTTTGCGCGAATGGGGTCTTCCCCAGTCACACTGTGAGCTTCTGGAATCAAGGATCAGTGTGATAGTAAATTCTGCATATTTGGTGATAAATGGGAACGTCAGTGATCACTTTAACCACGCACACTTTTCACTCCACATGTCATCTTTGTCTTTAGAACCTCACTCCCCTAAAGCATACAGTTCTATCGGACTGCTTTTCCCTCATTCTTGCTTGCTTCCGATTCATTTCCCACTCTGTAGCTAGATTAAGTTTTAAAAACCTGTCACTCATAGCCTTAAAATCCTTGGGTGGCTTCCCATTACCCTTGACAAAGCCCAGACTCCTTAATATGGCTTCTCGAGTCCTTTACAACAACGTGTCCTTCACTCACCTCATCAACCTCAGCTTCCACTATCGTCTGCCCCCCACCCTCCTCTGGGTCTTTGCATTTACCAAGTATCTCTGTTACTGAAATATCTCTACCACTCCATGCAGTTAGTTTCTTCTCATACTTAAGTACTTAGCTTAAGAGCCACTTATTTTAGGAGGACTTCCCAGATCCTTAGACTACATTGGTTTCCCTTGCAATCTACCCCTACATCATTCTACCCTTATCAATTTTATTGCAGTTTCTGTGTTATGACCCCCTTTCCCCTTGGATGTAAATTCCATAACGGCAAGAACCATGTCTGCTCTTTTTCCTTGACATTCTGTGTACGCAGTAAATGTTGAATGAAAGAATGAGATACTTTCCATTGCCTCTGACCTAATTATGAAGACTCCATTTCACTCATTCATTTACTGTTTCATTTATTGTTTCTACAGATATTCCTCGAATACATTTCACTTGCCAGACACCGCTATGAGCGCCAAGAGATTCATTAAGGGGAGCCTCACCTCTTCACGTTTACTCAGGTGTACATACATCTGCAAAAGGACCTTACAGTTTATTCCCTCACTCCATCATGTATAAGTTGAAGACCTACCTCGTCCCCAGCCCTGTGAGAACACAGATGAGAATAAAGGACCGATTAGCTCAGACTGGCTGTGTAGGTAGGCTGGGGTCAGGGAAGTCTTCACAGAGAGCGAGGAACTTGAAGGTCTCAGAGAATGAAAAACAGTTTGCTAGGCTGCCAAGGGTATAAGAACATTCTAGGCAAATGGAGAGGCTCCTGCGAAAGTTCGGGCCATGATTTTAGATGCCAGGGTGTAAGAGAGAGCAGCAAGGCGAGAGAGGGGCTCCACTCAGCCTTACTTGGCCTCTGGACCACCTGAGGGCAGAGCTCGCTACTGGATAAGCATGCACTGATTTGTCTCCAGGAAGGACAGGGAAGTGACATGATCTGTTTAAAGGAACATAGCAGTACGTGGCAGAGCTACAGCCCAGGCTCTCCCGAACCCCAAGAACACGTTCTTTTCCCTACATTCTGATTTTCAAGGAAGCCGCTGACAAAGATTCACCTTCCTGGGTCTGGAAGAGAAATTTTAGAAACCGTGTATCTTGTTTTGGGGAAAGTTCACTTTAGTGAGGTTCCTTGTGAACATGCTAAATGAACGTCTGAAGCAGTTATTCAGAGGATCGATGTCAGAAACACTCCCACAGAGTTTTTTTTCTTCTCAATTGTTAACATGTTTCGGATGTAAAGCGGTTTTCGCTGCAGCTATTTGGTTAATTGTCTTCCAGGTGTGGCGACATTCTCGGAGGGAGGAGAGTGCCCCATCCAGGGGCCCAGCCTGCAACCCCAGGCACCCTGGCACAGCAGACATTCGTGAGTCAGCTGCCTACTAGGGGTAGCGGATGCTGCCATTGGAGAGCACGAGACGTTGGAAAACTGACATGCGCACAGCGCAGAAAATGTGTCCGCCCCCCCTCCCTAGAACCGCCCGTGTGGGCAGGGAGACAAATGAGCTGCCTGCGTATCATTTCAAAACTGACCTGGTAGAAAATGTAGCTCCTGGAAATACTGCCAGGAGTTTTGAAATTAATACATTTAGAGAATGTTTGAACATCAGAGACAGAAGATTTTAAAATCACCTAAGCAGCCGCCCTCATTTTATGGGTGAGAGTGCCGAGGCCAGAGAAGGGCACCCCCTGCCCGAGGTCACACCAGCTGGCTTGTCCCTACCCCTCGTCGCTGTGCTGAGTTTGACTTTGTCATCGTGGAGAGGAGAGCCTGCCACTTCCCCCTCCTCTGTGCCCTCTGAGGGACTCTGCCCTGCAAGCCTCCAGGGACAATGGCATCCAACAAAGGACATGTGGGGCCTGACGTTATCTGGGCAGCCACATCTGGGGCTTTCGTCCTCACGTTCCTTTCGACGTCTACAGTGAGCCGGGCATTTAATCATCACAGAGGTTGGCATTATTATCTCCATTTTGCAGATAAGAGAAACTGAGGCTCACAAAGCTAGCTGGCCTTGACAGAGCCCCCAAGTCTGATGGCTTGAAAGCCCAAGTCTGATGATTCGAAAGCCTGTGTAATTCATTGACCAGCAGGGCCTCCGCTGTGTGTTTGAAGGAGGCAAGCTGGAACGGACACAGCGAGATTAAGAAGAGACTAGATATGGGACTTAGTCGTCATGTGACCTCAGGAAAGTCCCTCCCTGTCTCCAGACCTCAGTTTTTCCACCTTTAAAATGATGCCGTTGGACAAGATACTTAAGGTCTCTCATAAACCCGCAATGTGGTGCCTCTGATCCCATCCTCTCCTCCGTCCTACCACACACACCGCTTCCTGGGGCAGCTCCAGATGAATTCATTCCATCATCCACTCCGTCCGCAGACAGTCATTAGGGACCTACAATGTCCTGTCTGCCACTCGCATCTGCAAGCTCCATCATTCTTCACAACACGATTAGCCCTTAGGAGAGGAGAGAACATTGAGGCTCAGTGCAAGTAAGTGACTCGTCGCAGCTGGGTACTGGGTGCAGATCTGGGACTGGTCTTGGGGTCATGTGACTCCAAATTCAGGGCTTCCCCCCCAGGACCAGAAGCCTGTCCAAGCTCACAGGCCAAAGTCACCATGGGAGTTTCTTTATGGCTCAGGCAGGTAAGCAGACAAGGTAAAACGTGGGCGGGCCACCCCTTTACAGAATGCTTTTGTTCCCAGGGCCCAGGGTCCAGGACCCAGGTATTCTGCTGCTTTCAGCCTCCTTGGTAAACTGACCACAGCCCAGGCTACCAGTCAGGCTCAGCCTGGGGCCTTCCCTTATGCTCTGGGGCAGAGACTTTGTGGTTTGAACCCAGAGTCAGCTGAGGCCCACAGTGCCAAAGATGCCACCAGCTGTGGCCTCGGAGAAATGCACTCCAGGGTCCCCACAGGACCAGCCGACGCACAAGGAGCGATCCTCTGCCCGCCTGGCTCAAATATCTAGGCATTCCTGAGTCCTGCCGGCCCCGCACTGCACTCGCACACAACATCCCCGCTCAAGAGGCACAGACAAGAAGCGGATTCAGTTCAGACACAATAAATGCACAGAATGCGTACCCGCCCTCCATCTCTGATCTGATCTGACGCTCATTCCAGCACCCCACCTCCCCAGCCCAGATCAAGTGTCAAACAGGCAGAGCTGGTTCTGAGAAAAGCCCTGTTTCCTGCAGTGCCCTGGTCTCCATGTCCTCAAAAGAGGTTTGGGTTAGAATCCAAATTCCTGGGTCCAAGAGACCAGCTTGCAGTCATGACCCCCATAACCTTGGGCACATCCCTTCCACTCTCAGGGCCTCCATCTCTTCATCTGAGAAGCCCTGTCCTGTCCACCTTGTGAGGTGTTTGAGGGTCCAGTGGGGGGGAGGGCGTGGTCTGGGTTTAGAACTCAGGCACTGGCCCCCAAGCTGGGCCTTTCCACACCACAATGCTTTCTTCTTCTTCTTCTTTGGGACCGCCACCCTCCCACTACCCCTGCTCAAACTCACATACACTAAGAGCCCAGGAATGAAACTGAGTGGACATTTGTCATTCTCTTTGGCCAAAAGAAATCTGAACCCCTTCTCTGTATATTAGCCACCCGTGAGTCTTGGTGGGAGGCAAGGCCCGTCCCCCTGGTGCAAGCTGAAAATGGCCAGTCCTGACGTTGCCAGTCTAGAGCAGGGGCTCCTGTCCTGGCCTTCACCATCGATCTCGGCTGCCTAGACGTGACTCAGGTCATGCAGGAAGTGGGGACTCTCTTCTGTCGTAGTCAGGGGAGCAGAGGGAGCAGGACCGGCGGCAGATGAGGCTTGTGGGCAGCTGTGGCCATGACCAAGGTCCAGGGTCCAAGGCTGGGCACATCAGTGAGCGAGTGACAGCATCTAGCACTCGCGACAAAGGTGGTCATGTCCTCACATCCAGTTCTACCCCAGGCCTAGGTCTCCAGCCCTCCTGGACTCTCTGAACCACCCTTTTATTGAGTTATTTATTTAATTTATTATTATTATTATTTTTTGAAGTATGGTTGATTTACACAGCCACTGTTTTATTTATTTGTTTATCTATCTATCTATTTATTGGCCGCGCCATGCAGCATGCGGGATCCTAGCTCCCCAGCCAGGGATCGAACTCATGCCCCCTACGTTGGCAGCGTGGAGTCTCAACCACCGGACCACCCTTTTACTGAAACCCTTTCTGTTCAGGGATTCATTTCAGTTGCTGGCAGTTAAGAACTCTGGTTGATAAAGATGCCGCCTGATGGACCATTTCCCAAACTGTCTAAAGTCTTGAGTTTCAGTCTTGGTCTTGACTCTGACCATCTGTGTGACTTTGGGCTAATCTTTCATCTTGGAGCCTTCATTTCCTCCTTGGTAAAATGCAAATTGTAATACCTACACACTGTGTTACTTGGAAAAGTAAACGAGGTCATGTATGTGGCAACCCCTGACATGAACAGGTCAGAGGAAGAATTCTTTTTCTATGACGAGGATTTAAAGCATGGATCATGGCTTCAAAGGCTGCAATATCCTTCACTAATTCCCTGCCTCTTTCCTTTGCTGAAGCAATTACCATTCCTCCACTTCACCACCGAGGCAAACTTCACTACACATACCTTCCCAGCCCTGTCTCCTACTTCTGGCTTCCGCTCTAGCCCAACCTCTGCTTAACAGATCAATGCTTTGTTTCCATCTATCCACGGACCACTTCCTCCCTCCTTTTTGTTTACCCAGGTCCTATCCAAGCCCTCCCCAAATCTTCCTTCTCCACCTGCTGTGAGCTCCCCACCTGAGCTCTCCTGCAAGAGCCCAGCAAGAAGAAGGCCATGCCCCTGAATCCAGGGGCTCTCTCCCATCCATCTCCAAATCCCCAACCTCCAGCCCAGGGCCTGGCACCAAGTGGATCAAAATAGTCAGTCCTGCCAGTTTGGAACAGTGCAGCTCAGAGCATCCTGTAAAAAAGAGAGGACGGATCAGAATCTCCATTTGAAAGATGAGAAAGTCTCAGCCTGGGAAGAGACTTGCCCAAAGCCAGCATCCGAGGGCAGTTCTGACTCCAGCCCCAAGTGCTTCCCCTTGCACCTAACTGAACCTCTCTTGTAAATATGGCCTCTCTTAATATGCCCCGCAGGCCAAGGGAGCTCAGTTTGCTAATTCTTTGGGGGATATTACAACCTCGTGGTGTATTTTGCCCAATTTCTTCCCTCCATACAAATGTCTGTTTAAAAAAAAAAAAAAATAGAAGAAGAAGAAGAAAGGAAGAAGGGAAAAAAGAAAAAAATTTTTAGTGGGCAGGAAACAATTGTTGCCTATAGATAATTCGGGGTCTATTTTGGTGCCAAAGCAGGGAACAGGCTGAGGAAGTTGACAGACACTTTCACAAAGCAGTGGTTGCTCTAACTTTCTCTCGGATCACAAGCAATTCACATTTTTTCCCTTCCTCTCCAGAAAGCAAACTCTACCAGCCTAGGCTGACAGCAGGCCTGGGAAGAAGCTGAGTCATGGGGCATGGCAGGGTCCTTGGACAGAGTCCAGCATGAGCCCTCGCGGTGCAGGAGAGGAAACCGAGGCCTCCACAGGGTCAGGGCCTTGCCTAAGGCAGGCATAGGGTCTTGAGGAGCCTGCCATCCAAGGCCTCGCAGCTGAAGGAGCTCCACCCCGTCCCCTGCACGTTGCCAGCCCACCAGCAGGACCCAGTCATCAACTCACTTCCACCCTGGAGATGGCCCGTGCCCCTGGGGGAGGAGCATTCGGGCGGGGACACGTGGGCTGAGGCCTTGAGGCTTGCTTTCTTTTTTTCTTTTTAATTGGAGTCTAGTTGCTTTACAACGTTGTGGCAGATTCTACGGCACAGCGAGGTGAATCAGCCGTATGTAGACATATATCCCCTCTTTTTGGGATTTCCATCCCATTTAGGTCACCACAGAGCACTGAGTAGAGTTCCCTGTGCTATACAGCAGGTTCTCATTAGTTATCTATTTTATACATGTTAGTGTATATATGTCAATCCCAATCTCCCAATTCATCCCCACCCCCCAAGGCCTTGGGGCTTGAGCCTGAAGTTTTGGGGGCTGTAATATCAGACTTGCATTTGAAGAAGATTCTTTTGCCCAGTGGCTTGTCTAGTGTATTTGACATCCAGAGTTGATCATTTTCTAAACCCCCCCTCCTCTATGCAACCAAATTATTTTCAGTTAGAATCGTTTTCTTGATCATTTCTTTAGTTTTAAAACAAGCAATTAACAAGTACAAAAGAAAAATGCATTTCACTTTTAAAGATACTATACAAATTCAGTAAAGTTTTCTTTTTTTTAATAAATTTATTTTATTTATTTATTTTTGGCTGCGTTGGGTCTTCATTGCTGCACGTGGGCTTTCTCTAGTTGCGGTGAGCGGGGGGCCACGCTTTGTTGTGGTGTGCGGCCTTCTCATTGAGGTGGCTTCTCTCGTTGCAGAGCACGGGCTCTAGGCTCACGGCCTTCCGTAGTTGCGGCTCGTGGACTCTAGAGCGCGGGCTCAGTAGTTGTGGCGCACGGGCTTAGTCGCTCCGCGGCATGTGGGATCTTCCCGGAGCAGGGCTCGAACCCGTGTCCCCTGCATCGGCAGTGGATTCTTAACAACTGAGCCACCAGGGAAGTCCAATATGTGGCCTTTTGTGTCTGGCTTCTTTCACCAAGCAAAACATTCTTGCGATTCATCCGAGTGGTAGCATGCAGTACTTCATCCCTTTTCGTGACTGAATAATACTCCATTGTGTGTATACACCACATGTTGTTTACGCGTTCATCCATTGATGGGCATTCATGTTGTTCCCACCTTTAAAATATAGTGATTAGTGCTGCTATTCACATTCACGTACAAGTACTTGAATGGCTATTTTCAGTTCTTTTGGGTATATACCTAGGAGAGAAATTGCCAGGTTATGTGGTAATTCTGTGTTTAACTTCCTGTGGAACCTCCATAATGTGTCTCACAGTTGTGACACCATTTTACGTTCCCATCAACAACGTACTAGGATTCCAATTCCTCCACATACTCAATAATACTCGCTCTTTTCCTTTAAAAAAAAATTATAATCATCCCAGTGGGTATGAAGTATATTTTATTGTCTTGATTTGCAATTCCCTAATAATTAATGATGGTGAGCATCTTTTCATGTGTTTTTGGCCATTTGTAGACCTTCTTTAGAGAAATGAGTTATGGTCTATAGTACCACTCTGGCTGTCGTGTGGAAAACAGACTGGGGAGAAGAGTTAGGAGGTCTGCAGTCTTCCAAAGGAAGAGCTGATGAGAGCTTAGGCTCAGGGTAGCACTGGAAGAAGTGACACGTGGCCAGATTCTGGACCTGTTTTGAAAGTAGAGCTGGACGAAGTTTGGAACGAATGTTCCACCTCAGACACTAGCTGAGGCTGCAGCAGGGCGAGGAGGCCACCCCATGGAGAAATTACTCTCCGTCCATGACTAAAAAAAATCACTAACCGGGCAGAGGTGGGTGCTGAGAGTAAGGAGGAAATTTGAAAAAGGAATAGATGTTGAGCCCTCGGCGGCAATACGGCCCTAGAAGTGGCACTGGTAAGCCGTGAAACTCAAGAGATGTCTTCACAACGTTCTGGCTTCATTCTTAAATTTGATGCCTAATAATCTAGATTAATAAATCCTCCCTTCTCTACAGCCCTTGGCAGCTTTCAAAATACTTCCACATGGATTATCTCCATAGATTGATTCTCCCTAGTTTCCAGACGGGCAAACTGAGGTCCCACGATTCGAACTAGAATTAAAGTTCTTTCCACAAAAGCTTGGAGGGAAGTCTTCACAGAGAAGGAAAAACTCAAAGTGCTGAGCCATCAGTAAAGATAGAACATACTCAACCTCAATGATTTTCATAAATAATGCACCAGTATTCTCCCTATATGAGCAATCATTTTGTTACTGCATCATACAAATGAAGTCCAGCATCTCGGGAGTTGCTTTAATTACTATCAATTCTGTTTATCATTTTATGTTTATCGTTTCATTTGATTTTCCAAGTAACTTTACAAAATGCGTATTATTGGTGTCTTTATTTTGGAGCCCCAGAAAGGTGAAGCGAGGTGCCTGGGCTGTGGGAGGAAGAGGGGTTCAACCCCGGGGGGACCAAGTCTGGGTTCCCTGCCTTCTACTCTAGCTCAGGCTCATACCGACCTCTGTGGAGACAGGAAGTAACCTCCGTGTGTGCATCCCAGACACAGCTGAGTGATCCTGGCCAAGTCACTTCACCTCTTTGATTTTCAGCCTCCTCATCCGCAAAATGGGGAGAAATAATAACTACCTGCCCAGGACATTGCAAGTTTGATCTAATTTAGCCAAAGTACCTCCTGCAGTGCCTGGCACTAAGCAACGCCTTCAAGAAATAGCAGCTCTGGTTAATACTGAGGTGAATTAGTCATAAGAGTTGGAGCAGGGGAAGGCAGGGGGTGCAGAGAAAGCATCGAGGGGTGCAGAGGAAGGGGGCGTGGGTGAAGGAGTCTTGCGTGTCACTGTGCAGGCAACTTGGCCATTCCCAGAAGAGCACGTCACCTCACATGGGCGTCAGGCGCTTGGAGGTCCTGCCATGGGGAAAGGGGCAGCTCGGAGCCTGCAGGCTCACGTGGTCAACACTCCCCCTCCCTCTCCCCGGTCTGTCCCGGCCCAGTGACCTCAGGCACCCTGCCCAGCTTCCCCCACCAGGAGCCCCACATGCCTCCCTCGTAGAGGAGAGTCCATGCCCCTTCCCTGTGGGGTGCCTCCACCCTGATCTCCACCACCTCTCGCTGGAATCACCCCTCACTTCCCCAACCCCCTGCCTACCTCCTCTTGCCCCATCTAGGGTGCACCCCGACACCCTGGCGTGGCGTAAGGCACAGCCAGCCACCGTGTCTTCCTGCTCTCGAGGTCTTTGGGGCTCCCCTGCCACTGTGCAGAGGTGAGGGGGTGACCAGCTGCCCCCATGTACAACCCAGGGCATCTATGGCAACTTGAGCGGCAGAGCCTCTGAGAGCCTCTGTGTTCTCATGTCACTTGTAACATCACTTTGGCTTAAGTCACCTCCCCTCTCTAGACCTCAGTTACCTCATACCTAAAATGAAGAAACATAATACCTAAGGGACTCTGAGATTCAGATGGGGTAGTAGGTGCTCAGGCAGAGGGGGTCACCTTGTGCGAACTGAATAACAAATCGGGGGACTGAGGTATACGGGGGTCGGTTAGGGACAACCTTTGATATCACACCATCCTTGACTGCAAACGAGAACCAGAAAATGTCGCTGACCCATTGTAACGAGGCAGCTGATGCCAGCTACTTATTTTCGGTCTTCCCGGTAACCCAGACAGAGGATTTCAAAAGGGCTGGGATCACTGGTTCCAGTGCCCACCCCTGCCTCTGGTTCAGTTTGTTATTGCTTTACATTGTCAGGAGCTGTCCTCCCACTCCGGGAAGTGCATATTTCACACTTTGTTGGAAGGGACAAAAGAACTTAGAGGCCAAAACAGAAGTCAGATTGTTACATTGTTCTAAATAAGAATGCTCGTTGAGCTGTTGCCAGAGATTCAAAAATGACAAGAACGAATTCTGTGTATTTTGCTGCCAGAGAGCAAAAATATTATTTTTGGAAGGTGTCCTGTAGACACTCCCTCCACTGCGTATCAGGAGATAAAATGTTTCAGTTGATGTGCTCACCGCGTTGAGTGATGGAGGGATGGAAAACCATCAGTCTGTGAGTGCCAGCTTGGAGTGGTGGAGGCAGGTCTGGGTGCCCAGAGATCCGGGGTCAAGCCCACCTCACCCCACCCCTACTCCCAGGCCATGTGACCCAGTGCACGGCACATCCCCTCTCCTGGTGGCAGGCTCTTAGCATGAAGGAACAAGGGGAAGGTGGATCCTCTCCCAGCATGGCCTCCATGGTGGCAATCTGGGCAGGCTCACCCAGATGGGACTTGAGGATGGAACGTATGGACTTGAGCAGGGACCGAAAGCTCCACACCCCAGTAAGAGGAAAGAGATGGGGACACCCTGTGATGGTGAGACACTCAGCGTCCAAGATGGCCTTTCTCCTCCTCAGACTCAACCTCTGCAGCTGGCAATTCCCAAGGGGTTCGCAGACCAAGTACCCTGTTTGAGGCTCTCAACAACACTGAAAGGCTATCAGGGACTATCAACTCAACTTTTCCCATCAGAAAACTGAGGCTCCAAGAAGGCAGGTCTGCCTGATTCCTTGTCCTAGAGTCCTTCCACACCCCTCATGCCCACCTTCTGGGGATGCAAAGGAAGGACACGTAAGCCCTGCCCTCCGAAGCTCACAGGCGTCCTGTTGCTTGAATGCGGATGGAAGCCGTCACGTGATGTGTGTGTAGACGCTCAAGAGGGGCCACAGCCCAATACCTCAAAATGTCACTGCGTGTTACAGGCTTGTCTGAGGGGCCCAGCAGTTTCTGCTCAGCTTAAAGACTCGTGGGCTCAGGGGACAGTTCCTCCTCTCCCTCCCAGCGCTCAGATACTCACACTGCTTCCGGAGGCAAGGAATGGAAGGCCGCTTGGTGGGGAAGGGATAGAAAAGGGACCTCCATCACGGATGGGATCCATGACAAGACACAGTCAACTCCTCCTGAGAGCGGAGACTTGAGGACTCAGAATGCCCTTTATTTCTGGCCTCAGTCAAGCTCTCATTCCTCAGTGCTGTCCAAAAAGCAGTCACAGTTACATGAAATTGATGTTTTCCTTCAAATCCAAAGACGATGGTGCTACTGGTATCTCCACGGAACTGGGCACTGTGCCCAGGCCCTCATGGCCATATCCGGTCTAATCCTCACTGCAGCCCTGGGAGATACATGATGGTTTTGTCCCCATTTTACAGATAAGGAAATGGAGGTTTAGAAAGAGGTACGTGCTGCACCCATCAGAAGTCAAAAGTGATATGTATTCATTTATTCAATGCTAGAAACAGGAACATTAAAAACTAAACCGTGCCAATTTCATCTCTCTCTTCCCGCCCCCCCATAGACATTAGTTTTCAAAGCAGTGTTAGGTTCAGAGCAAAGCTGGGTGGAAAGTACAGAGATTTCCCCCTGTACCCCTGCCCCCATACATGCTGTTACTCCTTTTGGAAGCCAGAGAAAACCTTCCCCACAGCCGCTGCCTGCCCTCTGTGAGTGAGGTGAGTAAACTGTTCCATAAAAGCCAATATTCCAGATTACTGACATTTTCCATTTGAAGTGATAAGCTTTTATATTTTTAGCCACTTGTGTTGGGAGTATAAATGGATTAGGAGCATTCCTGACTTCTTTAACAAAGCACGTGTGTAACACAGAAGAACAAACCTGACTCCATGTTGGATCTAGTCCTTTAGCTGTAACCTCTGGGCTCCGCCCCCTGTGCTTAGTCCTGCTGGCTCTGCACCTTTGGAAAAGAATGTTGCCTAGAGCCTGCAATAGACAAGATAGCGCATTCTCAAGCCTCTGACCTTTAAAGGTATAACATTTTTCCATTCAAATAGAGATTAAAAGTCGGGGAACAGAAAACAACAATTGTCTTGTTGAAGGTTTATAAGAACATTGTGACCAGACCTCTGCGGACAACTGCAAGAACAAAGGATTCCTGCCCCAAGAAGTTTGCAAAAACCAGCCACACTCCCTCCCCTTTCAGTATCAAAGAGGCCTGAATGCTAACCCGGGTAAGGTGCTTCTTGGGACAATAGTCCACTCTCTTCTCTGCTGGTTTCCGTCTCTCACTTTATTGGCCTGTTGTGCAGCGAGCAGTATGAACTTGGACCCCATAACACATACAACATCAATGACTTGAAACAGACTTTGATTCACTGATGTCCTCTGAAAACACCAGGCTGAGGGCTGGGTGTCCCTGCACTCACTGGCACCAACCTGTGTCCAGCGACTAATTCCATTTTCTTTCCCAGAACCGTTCCCCGTGGCTATTACTTCTCTGTTCCATCTCTCAATGTGTCCTAAGTTGCTTCTGAAGCATTATTCCCACTAACAAGGGGGAGAAATTAGATTTTCCAGAAGAAAGCAGACATGAGTCATCATGATTAAGTCAATAATTTTCACTCCACGCAGAATTCTATGCCACCAAACTCTGCCAAGAAAGCCCAAGGTTGGCTCTCTTTGCTCTTTTGTGGACAAAAGTGGCCCTTTGCAGAAGTTACTTTCCTTGTTACCCAGGTGCATTTCCTGCTTGCTTCCAGGGTAGTGGCCGTGCTCTGGAGTTGAGAGGCTCCTGTATCTGACCCCCAGATCCGCAGAGAGCTGATCGAATTTTATCCAGTGCCATTGCCATGCTGGCAGGGAGCAATGGGGATGACTAGCGTGTTGGGCTGGTCCTGGATGTGTACAAGAGGAAGCTGAATTCAGATACCCAAGGGGGGATGGTCCTCTCCAGGGCTGTGCAGGCTGCTACCGTGAGCTGCGTAGGCAACCACAGCCTTGCAGGGAGGAACCATTGCTTCAGGAATTATGCTAGGTCCACTTTTACATACATGATCTTATTGAACTGTTGTAGCCATCCTATGAAATAGGTGCTTTCATCACCTCTTTTCATATGGGGAAACTGAGGCTCAAAGAGGTTAAGAAAACCTCTTCCACCCTTGTGTGCCCTTGGACTTGAAGCTAGTGAGGGTCAGAGCCAGGATCCCAACCCAGGCTACCTGACTCTAAAAGCGAGTACTCTTCCTACCAGTGCCCATGGCCACACGATGTCCCAGCATTGCGCTTCGTCCATGTCGCTGAGTGCTGCCACTGGAATTCAGGACTTGTGCAATTGAAAACTGAGTCATCCATGTTGGCAACAGGAGCTGATTAATGCTGGGCTAATTTTAGATTTCCTCACAATTGCTCATCTTAATATAGAACAGCCCCTATGGATCGTGTTGGCCAAGGTTTTGTTTTTGTTTGATGTGACCAGAAAAAGGAGGACAGCAAAGGAGATGAGGTAATGGATATAGTACCACCCACCCAACATTGTGCTCCTTTGAAGGGTTTCAGGAAGCTCTGATAAGGGACTGCGCCATCAGTTTTTTTTCCAGCTAGTATTCAAAGGTGGCTTCCCACAAGAGATACAGTCTTTAGCTTCCAGGTTGAAGAAAAATAGAGCCAGCCTCTCCCGGGCTCTGTGATGTCTCTGGCGTGTAATGGATACTTTCAGAACAGCTACGTGTTCAAGGAGCCACGGCAGGCACGGTGCAGGAGGACGCAAGACGGAGAGGGGGACCAGTCCCTCAGTGACTTACACAAACACATCATGAAGCCAATGCAGTGTCAAGCGCGCAGTAGCGTTTGGTACATATTGTGAATGGATGTATGGGAATGACCGTGGCAGCGTTATTTAGAATATAAAGGTTTGAAAAGCAACTTATGCGTTCAGGTCACTTGTCTTTAAGTAAATCATTGTGTAACCACCAGAGAATGGTCCTTGTTTGTCATACGTCTACTGTGAGATTTGCACTGTGGTTCAGAGGGCTCCTCTGCTGTAAAAGAAGAAACTGTCACAAAGTTTCACTCAGCTACTTATGAATCAACCCCAGTTCTACCTCATACTAATTGTGTGACCTTGAGGTCCCTCGGCCTCAGTTTCTTCATCTATAAAATGGGAAGAAATACAGACATACCTTGGAGATTCTGGGAGTCCAGGTCCAGACCACCACAATAAAGCCGATATGGCAATCAAGTGAGTTACACGAGTTTTCTGGTTTCCCAGTGCATATAAAAGTTGTGTTTATACTGTAGTCTATTAAGTGCAATAGCCTTATGTCTAAAAAAATTGTGCATACCTTAATTTGGAAATGCTTTATTGCTAAAAGATGTTAACCATATCTGAACCTTCAACAGATTTTCATCTTTTTGAAATAGTCACATCAAAGATCACTGATCACAGATCACATAACAAATACAGTATTAATGAAAAAGCTTGAAGTATTGCAAGAACTGCCAATATGTGACACAGAGACGCAAAGTGAGCAAATGCTGTTGGGAAAATGGCCCCGATAGACTCGCTCGACGCAGGGTTGCCACAAACCTTCAAGTTGTAATAAACATAATATCCGGGAAGCTCTATAACGTGAAGTGTAGTAAAACAAGGTGTGCCTGTATGTGCCCCCTCGGCAGACACCCTGGCCCAGTGCTGGTCACGGGGTGGGGGGCTCCGCTGAGGGAAGGTGCGGGGTGGGGGGCTCCGCTGAGGGAAGGTGAAAGGCATCATGTCCCTGATCTTCCACGTCCTTTCCTCCTCTAATCAGCAAGATTTTTGTTCAATGAGAACTATTAAAAGACACGAAAAGGACATTACATTTAGATAGTGAACAAAGCGCCTTGTGGAAAAGAAGACCCGCAAAAGAAACCAGGGAACTCTGAGAGCCGTGGCCGCCTGGTCTGCAGAACACTCTAGAGATGAGAGCCAGAGTGGGCGGCCAACGGGTGGCCAGAAAGGGGAGCATCAGGAAAACCTGCTCCAGCCTTGCCCTAACCACGAGAGGTCACCGCTGTCACCCTGATTTCTAAGTTAGGAAGCGAGGCTTGGAGCGATTCAGCCACAGGCAAGAGGGTGGATCCTGGCAGCATCTGGGCTTGACGCTCTCCCTCTGCCAGGCAGCCTCAGGAACTCAGCTTCCAAAGAAGCAGATTTCATGGACTCCCTGCCTCCAGTACTGTCCAGGGGCCTCACTGGAGTATAAGAGTGAGATGCCTGACACGTCTCTCCCCTCTTCGCCTGTTCACCAGCCACCACCCCGTGAGTGGTCTGGGGCGAGCGCTCTCAGAGGTCCAAGGACATCAGAACCAGGACGGTCTTCAGAGACCACGGAATTAAACTTCTTCACTCCTAGAACTGGGGAAACTGAGGCTCAGGGCAAGAGGTATCTGATTATGAAACCAAAGACATCAAGAGTTCTGGTATGTTTCCTGGGCCCTACGATGCCTCAGTCACCACATAAAGGGTGGAAGAGGTGTTACCCTAGGGTCCTTCAAGGGAAGCTCTATAGGTTCCACATCCTTCCCCACTCAGGCCCTCTATGATGCAAGTAGGTGGGATTCAGGAAGCTCTAGTATCTTCTTTCCACCCCGTTAGGCCACCATCCTCCTTGTCCTCTCCCTCCCTCCCCCCACCCAGAAAAAGCCACTCTCTCACACGAGTGTCACCCCCTCATTCTTCCCTGCCCTGCAGGTGATTAGAGGAAAGATAACATTCCAGGGCACTGAGGGTGGGGAGGGCCAGAGGTGTGGATCAAGGCCCCCCACCCCGCACCTGGTCTGGGCCTGTTCTCTCAGCTGTCTGTCCATCACGGCTCCAGGCACTTCTGCCCCCCGCCCCCCACCCCGTCCCTGGGAATGTCAGGAATCCCCTCCCAAACTCTAGCCTCTCCTCTCCCTAAAGCCTCCCCCTCCCCCCCAAGGCATCCATCAGCTCTGGCCTTTCAGGAATGTGCTCACTCCTGGCACCACCAGGGCCAGGGAGAGTCGGCTAATCCCCAAGTGCATTCATCACTCATCTCAGAGAAAGAGCTTGCAGTGGGCCATGGAGGGCTCCTGCCCCGACCTGCCAATTTGGCCAGGACGGACAGACAGACGGATGGACAGACGGACGGAGGGACAGACGGGCAGACAGACAGATGGTTGGACGGATGGATGGATGGATGGATGGAAGGACAGACACTGCCTGGAGGCAACGGAAAGTGGCCGAGCAGGACTTGCTCAAAGACCCAACCGGAGGGCTCTTCTCCACCTCTTGGCAAAGCCTTTCTACCTCCAGAAATCCTGACGTCAGAAAATTCGGCTTATTTGATGGTGAAGAGGGTAAATGGATTTGACTGGTTTACTGTTGTTGGGGAGAACAGGTTAGATTGGTAAAGCTGACAGTTCAGTGGCCAGACATGACCTCACTTTAGGGACAGGCAAAAGCAACATTAACTCTTCCCAAGCGTCCGCCTCATTTCAACAGCTGCCCGTGAGAGGGGGAGATCATCACGGTCCCCCAAGAGCCCTGCATTTCCAGCCTCCTTGCCTTGCACACGCTCTTCCCATTGCTTCCCACCCTGGTCCAATCGGCACACTCCCAGGCAGGCGCTTCCCTCTTCCTGCTGGCTCCCCCTGCAATTTTCCCCTTCCCCGCCCGCCCCCCACCCCTGTCACTCTTCCCCCCACCCCCGTCACTCTTCGCAGCGATGTGTCATGGTCTTAGTACCTCTGTGTCTCCCATGCTGCACGAAAGCCCATGAAGGTAAGAGACGCACACGCCTTATGAATAATGAGACAACCCCAAAATGCCATTTCCTGGCTGTGCAACCCTAGCGAGTTACTGAACCTCTCTGAGTCTCCACTTCCTTCTTTGTAAAATAGGGATAAAGACCTCTCAGAGTCCTGCCAACAAGGACATTCTAAAGTCACATCCCAAGTACCCCACTCAGAAAGACATTTAGACACCAGCAGGAACAACTGAGGGTTTGCAACTCCTAAAACAATAGGTTATACAAGGCATGTTTCTTCCTTTAATACCTGAACATTGGAATGTTTCCTTTCTTATGTCTATGGATATCCAAAAGCTACAGCGTGAAGAAAACTATACTATTCAGTCTTCACCCTTGACATCTTTGTTTTAATTCGCTAATTCAACAAACATTATTAAGCATCTCTTTTTTTCCAGTTTTCCATTCTGAATTTTATTTATTTTTTTAATCGAAGTATAGTTGATTTACAATGCTGTGTTAATTTCTGCTGTACAGTAAAGTGATTTAGTTACACATATACTTTTTTTTATATTCTTTTCCATTATGGTTTATCACAGGATATGGAACGAAGTTTCCTATTATTAAGCATTTCTTATGGTTTGGGTGTTGTGCTGGGGATTTGGAATACTACAGTGAACCTGGCCCTTTACTTGGAGACACAGACTCATGAACAGGCCAATACTGAAAAGTTCTATGAGGGGTAAGATGGGAAAAGGCATGCAACCCAGATGGATGCAGGAGGGAGGTATGCAAGGAAGGCTTCCTGGAAGAAGAGGCATCTAGGAGAACACCTGTGGGGCTAAGTAGGAATTACCAGGCAAGTGTGATCCAAGGAGAGGGAACACAGAGGTCCAGAGAACCCTCCACAGCTCAAAAGAAGACACCGGGGCAGAGCACCGGTCCCCATGGCAAGCCTGCTTCACACAAGCTGGGTTTCCAGGGACCCCTCCCAGCACTCCAGCCCAGAGGGGCCCAGAGGCTGGGAGCACAACTTTCAACACATATCACCCAATCCACAGAGGGCTCTCTCTCGGCTGGTCCAGTCTCGGGGAGGGATGCAGGAAGGGTGGAGCACACACAGCTTTCAGCTGGGGTAATTTTAGATGCATTGTCACTCCTGCCCCGGGCCACCCCTCAGCCGGGTCCTGACTGAGCTGGGAAGGGCTCCTGCTCTCGAGACCTTGAGAGGATGTGGGCTTTGGAAGGAGGCCAGGTCCGCAGGACGGGAGGCCAGGCCCAGGCAGGGCCCCTCCTCAGTGAGGGCAGGACACTCGGGCAGAGGCTTGGCCCCTAAGGCCTTGCTGTGTGCAGGCACTGGACACTCCTTGTGAATATCGCTAACGCTGAGGAGCCCCAGCAGCTGATCGGGTGCCCCTAGAAGGGAAATAAAGGCCGTTCGTTTGGTGGCAGAGGGATTCTGATGCTGAGAAACAGGGGGACAGGTAGAGAAGCAGAAGAGGTGGGCGTGTCTGGGCGCAAAGGCCTGGAGCTTGTAGGGCCTGGGTTGGCTCCCTGGCTTCCCCATGCACTAGGTGCACGAGCTTCATCAAGTTATCAAACCTCTCCGTGCCTCGGTTTGCTCATCTGTGAAATGAGCTCAATAGTAATGATATCTGCCTCCCAGGGTGTTGTGAAGAATGCATGAGTTCATCCACGTAAAGGGACTAACAGGGTGTCACAGGATCGAGGAAGTGCTTGATAACTGTTAACCATGATTGATTTCTTATTAAAGAGTCACAAATCCACATCCCAAATCCCCAGCTTGGGTCTCAGTTCTAATCCCCCAGCTGGTCTCTTCCCCTCTCTCGGCCTTGTTTCATTATCTGTAAAATGAAAGGTTTTGAACAGAATCAGGGGTTCTTCTCTAGGCACAGGGAGAGGAGAACTGCCTATCAGGGTCAGGGGTGCTTGTTCAGACTGTGAAGTTCAACGCCACTCAGTCAACCCCTGGAAACGCTGATATGCCCCCTCCAGGGATGGGCATCTGCAGGCAGTGGTTGCACATGGAAATGGTTTGGAAACAGGAAAATAGAAAAGCTTGAGAATCTCCCAGGTGATCTGGCAGGCCCCACGGCTAGGAACTTTCTGAGAAAATAGGATTGGACAGGACATTATGGAAAACAGGATCCCCCCAAAATTAAAAATAGAGTTATCTTATGATATGATTCAGCAGTCTTGCTTCTGGGAATATATCAGAAGGAAACCAAATCAGGATCTTGCAGAGATACCTGCACTCCTGTGTTCATTGTGTATTACTCACAATAGCCAAGGTATGAAAACAGCCTAAGTGTCCAGCAGCAGATGAGTGGATAAAGGAATAGTATCACTTATATGTGGAACTTACAAAAAAAAAAAAAAAGCTGATTTCATAGAAACAGAATGTTGAATGGTGGTTTCTGGGGGTCGGGGGAAATGAAGAGATATAGGTCAAATGTATAAGATGAATAAGCTTTGAAGATCTAATGTACAGCATGGTGACTACAGTTGATAATATGCTATTGCATCCTTGAAATTTGCTGAGAGTAGCTCTTAAGTGTTCTTGCCACCAAAAAAAAGGAGTTAACTATATGAGGTGATGTATGTGTTAGTTATCTTGATTCTTGATCATGGTAATCATTTCACAATCTATATGTATATTAAATCATCACAGTGTACTATTGAAATATATACAACTATATTTGTCAATTATCCCTCATTAAAGCTGGGGAAAAAAATCCATGTCCCCACCCTGGGGGAAAAAAAAAAAAGGGCTAGACAGGAGTGAGGAGACCTGAGTTCTAAAACAGTTCTGTGACATCTCTGTAGGGTGGCATGGATGAGTCCATCCACAAAGCCTCAGTGTTCTCATCCTTAAGGGAAGGAATAAGGCACCACCCGGTCACAGTGAGATGACCTTAGGGAGAGTGTTTTGCAGCCTGCAGAGGCAAGATTCCTGTGCTTGTAACTGGGGGTCCAAGAAGTAAGCAGCAGAGTGGTCAGAAGAAGTGACGATATGTCCAGGCTCACCCTGTGTTCTCGGGCTCTAGGCCTTTGCAGAGATGGCTCCCTCTACCGTCCCTCCTATCTTTTTCACCTTTATGACCCTAAAATAGCCTGGAAGCTTAGTCAGGTGTCCCCTCCTCTGGAATGCCTCTCCGGATCCCTGAACCCTGCTGTGGGAAGACAAGGAGATAGCAGGGGCTCTTCAGGGAACACCTAGACCCTTCTTAGGTGTGGGACAAACTCCCCTTCTGGACGAAGCCTGAGTCCCCCACTCTCCCCCAACTGGTTCTTCTCAAACCCTGTCTTAGGATTGGGCACTGAAAATGTGAAGAGAGTCGGATATTTCATTGCTAGGATGTGTCTCTCCCGAGTCAATCAGCAGTGGCACAAACATGATTTAGGTGAAGAGGCAAATGGGCTTTAGTTCTGAAAAATGTGGAGTAAGCACATTTACTCTCAATGAATGCATCTATAAAACCTGGACAGAATACAAAATTACACTAGGAGACTTCAAAACTCCTCTCTCAGTATTAATAGATAGAACTGGTAGACAGAAAATCAGTAAGGATATTGAAGAACTGAAAAAGACCATCAACCAAGTGGATCTAAATAACATTTAGCACTTCACCCAACAACAGAATACACACTCCTTTCAAGTACACATGGAACAGCCACCATACCCTAGGCCATTAAAAAAGAACCTTAACAAATTTAAGAGAACTGAACTTGTATAAGGTATGTTCTCTGGTCATGATGGAATTAAACTAGAAATCAACAACAGAAAGATAACAGGAAAACCTCCAACCACTTGGAAATTAAACAATATACTTCTAAATAACCCATGGTCAATGAGGAAGTAGCAAGGGAGATTAGAAAATATTTTTAATTGAGCATAAATTAAAATACAACATATCAAAATTTGTACCATGCAGCTAAAGCAGTGCTTAGAGGAAAACTTATAGCATCAAATGTTTATAAATTTAAAAGAAAGAAAAATTTTAAATCACTGATCTAAAAACCTCACCCTAGGAAATAAAAGAAGAAGAGAAAAATAAACCCAAAGGAAGCTGAAGAAAGAATATAATAAAGATAAGAATAGAAATCAATTGAATTAAAACAGAAAGCAATTAAGAAAGTCAGTTAAACCAATCTGGATCTTTGAAAAGATCAACAAGACTCATAAACCTCTACAAAGACTGATAAAGGAACTAAGAGAGAAATTATCAAAATCAGGAATAAAAGAGAGGCACAAATAGGAATAAAAGAGGGGCTGCCACTAGAGATACCACAAACATTAAAAAGATAATAAAGGAAAACTATGGACAGCGCTGCACACATAAATTCTCTAACTTAGGTAAAATGGACCAGTTCCTCAAAAAACAAAAACTACAAAATTCACCTACTATGAAATAAATAACCTGAATAGTTCTATAACAACTAAAGAAATTTAGTTTGTAGTTACAAAAAAACCCTCCAAGCTAGATAATTTCACTGTAGAATTCTACCAGACAATTGAAGAAGAAATAATATCCATTCTACACAGTGTCTGTCAGAAAAGAAAAAAGGAGGAAACACTTCCCAATCATTTTATTAGGCCAGCATTATCCTGATATAAAAACCCTATAAAGAAAGTATTAAAAAAAGAAAACTAGAGATCAATAGCCTTTATGAACATCGATGTAAAAGTCCTCAACAAAATATTTACAAATAAAATCCAGCAATATTTAGAAAGAAGGATATACAGCAACCAAGAGACATTTATTCTGGAAATGAAAGGCTGGTTTGATTTTCAAAAATCAATCATTGTAGTCCACCATGTTAACATTCTAAAGAAGAAACATCACATGATCCCATTAATTGATGGAAAAAAAATCATTTGACAAAGGTCAACACCCATTGATTGATTTTAAAACTCCTGGCAAACTAGAAATAGAGGGGAACTTCCTCAGTCTGGACATCTGTGAAAAGCCTCTAGCTAACATTACTTGAATCTTAAAGGAAAGGGACCAAGCAGGCTGGAGTTGTTGAGGACCCAGGGGCAGGGTGACACTTGGTTTATATATTATTATCTCCATTTTACAGTTAAGGAACTTGAACCTGACTGGAGAGCTCAGAAGGCAGGAGGTCTTGGGATGACAGGGAGGAGAGAGTGCCCACAGGGGACAGCGGTTGGGGCTGGGGTGGGGGGCGGGTGAGGGCTCTGGCTGGGCCACAGAGACTCTCAGAGGAGACATGCCTCCCGCTGCCAGGGGCTTTGTATGCCATGTCATTTAGTCTTTGAAACCACCCAGTGCAGACGAAGCTGTGATCCCAATTTACAGATGCAGAAATTGAGGCTCGGTGTGGGCAAATCCCACGCCCCGCAGGTCATACCAATAACGGGTGGCAGAGCTGGGACCTGAAGAAAAGACACTGAATGGAACCATGTCTCAAGCCAGAGCTAGTTTGCCTCCTGCTGCCCACAAGTTTCGACTCCAGCTCCTTGCAGAAAATAACTATAGCAACCGTAAAACCTACCGGTTAACGTGATCTTCCCTGATTAAGGCTATTGGTGAAAGTGTACTTGTGATCCCAAAAGGCTGTGTGAATTTCACACCTTGCACTTCTTGGTGGGACTCAGGCTCCTCCAAGAAACTCATGAAGCAAGAGCTATAATCGAGGCGCAAGTTTTCAGACTATACATAGTCTCCAGCTGCCTGGTCATGGGAATTTGCTGCCCATTTGCTCCTACAGAGACTCCCACAGTACTGTGTTAGGAACGAGGGATGAGCATGGCTCCTCGCTCCGTGAGCTGGTGCAGTGAGCAGAGATGCTGGCGCCAAACCCAGGCTCCAGTCCCCTCTCTGCTCTCACGAGCTGCGTGACCTTGGGTGTAGAGGACACTTAGTTCCTCTGGGCCTCAGTTTCTAATTTTTTTAAATGGGGGATTTTAATGTCTACTTCGTGGCATAGCTACCCACCGTCTGACACGTAGCAAATGCTCAGTAATGATTGTGACACTGTGACAACGGGCTCTCTCAGCCAGAAAGGCGTCCTCTATTTGACCTGACCATGGGCGATCAGAGGGTGACTAAACTATTCCTCTGAAAAGGTGGACACGTACAAGTAACCAACATCTTCTTTCCTGTCCACGTGCAAGGAGCCCAGCAGGTCAGAGGATTCTTGGAAGAGCTTGGAAGCTCTGAGCCTGAGGCTGAAGGACAAGACCAATCAAGGGACAGCACCCACTAAGGAACTAGATCCGGATGGAGCTGCCTCCTGCTTTGGGGAGAAGTTTCCATCCAACACCCGCCTTCTCGGAGCAATTTCCCTCCTCCTTCTGGGGAACGAAAAAGCAGCCAGATGCATGCTTTTAAAAATAAACTATGCAAGAGAAACAAGCAGAATATCATGTGTTTGCTCCCAAGCTGGTCTGAAATATTTGAAACGCGGAGACTCAAAACTGTCAGGAATCAGCAGAGCTCTTAGGTTTGTTTCAACATTTGGGGTGAAAAACAAAGGGATTCAAATCTGTACTTTAAAGTTTCCACACAGCATTTTGGATTGCCATAACAATAGGCATGGTTTTCCATCCAAAGAGAAAGTCGGATTGGGCTCCACATACAAAAATAGCCCCGCTATTGGACCGCAGGGGGGAAGTATAATATTTGAAATCACGCAGACGAAGCTGTTCTATCGTTTACAATGATTAGGAAGAGAGGGTTTGCTCTGTGGCCAAACGAAAAGAGATGTTTTAAAAAACACATATAGGGCTCCCCTGGTGGTGCAGTGGTTGAGAGTCCACCTGCCGATGCAGGGGACACGGGTTCGTGCCCCAGTCCGGGAAGATCCCACATGCCGCGGAGCGGCTGGGCCCGTGAGCCATGGCCACTGACCCTGCGCGTCCAGAGCCTGTGCTCCGCAACGGGAGAGGCCACAACAGTGAGAGGCCCGGCGTACCGCAAAGCAAAACAAAACAAAACAAAAAACAAACAAACAAACAAAACATATAACTTAGTGGTTTACAGCAAACACTCAGGAGCCAGACAGCCCGGGTCTGAACTTGGACTCCACCACTTCTGTGCGACCCTAGGCAAGTGACTTAACCCCACCGGGCCTCTGGGTTCTATGAAAATTAAACGAGCAAATATTTTTCAAGCATCGTATCTGGCTCACAGTAAGTTCTATTAAAGTGTTTGTAAAATAATAAATAACTTTTAAAATTAAAGGTGGAAAATCTTCAGGGCTTTTGAAGCATTCTCTCGCATTCACTGGGTTCTTTACATTTTAGTTTTATCAGATCATTAGTGTAGATTCCTTAAGGCTCTCTCAAGTCCAAGATGAAGGTGCTGTGAATTGAGTCTGTAGCTCAAACTTTTTTCCCTCAGGGTCTCACTCCATGATAAAAGTTGGGGAAGGGACTCTTATTATTAAATGTAGTTTTGCCAGGTTCTTCACAGAAAGGTTCTGATCGAGTGGGTTTTATCATCAGACAAGTTTGGGAACCACTAACTCAAACCGAATTCCTTCTAATCAGTAGGAATACCAGGGTTTGGCCAGCTGCTTTCTTTGGTGCCAGGATTTTGTCTACTCCTCTGTCACCCAAGTGTCCAAAAACAAAAGAGAAGGGACTTTCAGGCACAAAACCCTCCCTTAGAAGATGCAAGGCAGGAGGTCCTAGGGAATCAGGAGAAGGCCCTCCTAGAGTTTTAATTCCACCCATGAGCTCCATTTATAGAAAACCTTATACGGTTGCATGTAAGAGGAGCTCCCTGGGGGCACCCACGGGCCATGATACTGACCCCTTCAGCCCTCAGGGCAGCGGGTGGGACCAGGCACCCCTACACTGTCTGCTGGGCACCGGTACCCAGAACACCTATGAGGAGCCCTGGGCAGGGAGGTTCCTCCAGCAGGGTACCCTGTTCCTCCCTGGCTACCGAGGAGGCCTTGGGTCAATGTCGAGGGATGAATAGTGCTGGAGAGGCTTGTCAGCAGCCCCAGTTCAGCCCCCAGGGAGGGTTACCCAGGTGCACATGGATCAGCCACGCTCGACCCTGGCACTGAGTAAAGTCCACTTAGGGCTTTTCAGTTTCACACGTCCGTCTTGTTGAATTCTGAATTGTATTTCTTTCCTATCCCCGAATCAACCCCTCTCGGAAGGGTCCCAGAGTCTGGGTTCTGTGGACCCACTGCCCTCCCCACGGGTCAGCCCCTGAGGCCACATCCCGGCTGCTGACCCGCCGCCAAACCACAGGCACCGGCACCTGCCACCAGGCTGGCCAAGTGGCCTGGCTCAGTTCCCAGCCTGCGCCTCTGGGAAAGAATGAGTCAGCAGTGTCCTGTCTCCTGGGCCTAACGCGGAGTGTGACCTGAAAGCCACAAGAAGGGGGCTTCCCTGGTGGCACAGTGGTTGAAAGTCCGCCTGCCGATGCGGGGGACGCGCGTTGGTGCCCCGGTCCGGGAAGATCCCACATGCCGCGGAGCGGCTGGGCCCGTGAGCCATGGCCGCTGAGCCTGCGCGTCCGGAGCCTGTGCTCCGCAACGGGAGAGGCCACAACAGTGAGAGGCCCACGTACTGCAAAAAAAAAAAAAAAAAAAGCCACAAGAAGTACATGGCTTGAGGATGGTCCCAGTAGAGAACACCCTAAAACCTGAGAGTCTCAGGGATTGGAAAAATCTTAGAGGTCTTGTTGCTCAAACCCTCTTCATGTGCTAGAGGATCTCAGACTCTGGACCCACGCTGCCCTGTGTGAGCTTGAGCAACTTAGTGGCCCTCTGTGCCTCAATCTTCCCATCTATAAAATGGGGGTAATAACAGTACTTACCTGATAGGATTGTTGGTAAGATCAAATGAGCTAATCAATGTACAGTGTACGTGGCACATAGTAACACCTGACAAATGTCAGCTGTCGTTATCACTATTATTTAGAGCAATCCCTTCTCTGGTAGAGGCTTCACGTGACTGTTTCCGGGGATATGAAGATCACAACCGCAAGAGGCGGTAATCCACATACCGAGCTCTAAGTTCCCTCTCCCCTGAGTCTGTACAAAACACAACTTCCGTTGCACCTTGAAAGATACCTGTAGTCCCACAGAGTTTCATGAGACTTCAGATCATCACACCTTTAAAAAGATGCTGCCATGTGATGAGAGAAGGTTCAAGCCTGTGGACCTCGATGGTGACCAGACAGCCACCCGGGAGGAGTTCACCACCTTTCTGCCCCCTGAGGAGTTTGAGCACATGAAGGAAATTGTGGTTCGGGAAACTCTGGAGGACCTCAACAAGAACGGGGATGGCCTTGTGTATCAGGACGGGCGTATTGCTGATATGTTTTCCCACGGAGAGAATGGCCCTGAGCCAGACTGGGTGCTGTCAGAACGGGAGCAGTTCAATGAATTCTGAGATCTGAACAAGGACGGGAAGCTGGACAGAGATGAGTGTCGCCACTGGATCCTCCCGCAAGGTTATGACCACGCGCATGCTGAGGCCAGGCACCTGGTGTACGAGCCAGACAAAAACAAGGATGAGAAGCTCACTAGGGAGGAGATCTTGGACAACTGGAACATGTTTGTTGGAAGCCAAGCTACTGATTATGGGGAAGATCTCACCAAAAACCACAATGAGCTTTGATGGACACTCGCCATAATATGACAGACTGTCGTACGCGTTCTTTTATTGTCCTGGATAATTGCTACAATTGTCTCAGCAGTTGTGTCCCCCCAGAAAAGGAAGTTTATCACCTCAGATTGGGTTTAGAATTATTTTTTACTCAATATTTGCTGGAAAATAGTCATCACTAATCTCTGAGTAAGATTTCTGTCCAAATACATTAAAATCTTGGTAAATTGCAATGCTCTATGGGGATATATTGCTAAAACATGACTTTTTAGCTTTTTCCATGAAATATGAACTAAAAGGGAATAAAATTTGAAAAAGCCCTGTTATTCAGAAGTTGGGTGAGTGGGGAGAGGGCAGTATATGGAGTGACTGCTATGTATTTTAACTGCATATTTTTTACATTTGCCACTGTTAGATAATTGGTGAGGGAAAATTCTGATTAAGCTTCAGTGCTATCTCATCCTACACAGTCTTCTTTCAGAGTAAGGCTGATATCAGATTCTCCTTCGTGACTGTACTCTGAGCTGTTACTGTAAATGGCATATAAACGTCTGTGCATTTTTCTGTATGGACCTGCTAATGAGCACAACAGATCCACCCATCTTTGTTTTTTGTCTTTGTTTTTTACAATAAGAAGCAATTAAGAAACGTAATGTGAAAAAGAAAGGAATTTTAAAGGTAGGGAGAAAAGCTGAATGGCAGGCATTTGAAGAACTATAGGAAAATGGTAAACACTTTATCATACTTGAGAAATTTTTCTTGACATGTAAATGAAGTAGATCTGATCTTTGAAGAAGTGAATAGAAATCCAATCCATTTCCTTACTGATCTCTGATAGGAGTAGGGAGTAGGGTCCTAGGAAAGCCTGCTCAGTGGAGCCCTGGAACCCATCTCATCCAGTCCCAGTGACTCCACAACCCTTGGACCTGCCCCAGGACTACTTACACCATGCAATTGACAAAGCAGTGTTCCAAGCCACTGGCTGAACTGGAAGAAATAACTTTTACAGGTTGAAATTCTACCTTTTAAGGAGAAAGTGGATGAAACAAAGGATCCCTCTGAGGATTAAAAAAAAAAAAAAAAAAAAAGACCGAGACCCTCATTTCCTTCAAAAGTTCTCCAAAGGGGAAAAAAAAAAAAAATTCTCTAAAGGAAATGTTTTCGTGTCCCTTTGCTCCCCCGGCCCTCATCTTCTCAAAAATTGCCAATTAGTCCACTGTATCTCCAGACAACTGAAAGCAATGTTCAGGTGTAGACAGATCAGCACAAAATACAGTCAGATCCTCACCTCCTTTGTTCTAGACACTGGATCTCTAGTAACACAGCCTGAGGTCACATTAGCCAACTGAGTGCCCTCCTACATGGCTGGCCCATAAAATTGAGCCTAGCATTAGCTAGAATCTTCCAGGCCCCTTTTCCCATGCTCTCCCCCCTCCTTCCCTTCCCCAGCCTGTGCTTGTTTAGTTCATCTTTTTATACTCAAAGGCAAGACTTCAATCAACGTATTAACTTTCATCGTGTCTGCTCTGGCCTGACTTTCATAGAAGTTACCACCGTGGTGTCAGCTGTGACTGTCATTGGTCCCCAATCCATACCCTGATTACAGTCTCTGACCCGGTCCCCACCTCCCTTTCCTGCCCTAGAGGTAGTGGCACAGGGAGGACTCAGTCCATCTCTGGACAGAATCAGCAGGCCCTTGAACCCTCCAGCCACAGACCAGAGTGCCAAAATAAATAAATAAATAAATAAATAAAAGCTCAGCTCAGCATGGGGTCATGGAGGCACCATGTCCAGGAGCTGATCAGAGCCAAGAGGCAGGTGTGAACGTGAAGAAGGTTCACAGAAGACCTGGGTCCTAGTCCCACTCTGACATGGACTCTGAGTGTGACCTCGGGCAGGAAACATCCCCTCTGGGCCTCACTCCCTTATCTATTGGGCTTGATATCTTAGGCCCTGTCTCACCCACAAATTCTATCATCCCTTCAAATAACTGTTGCCCAGAGCCCTCCACTGCACTTTGCCCATCCCAAGAGTTAGGACACATGAAGTTCCCCCCTTTCGCCATCTCTGGGAGTGAGTGCACTGTGTAGCCGCGTTAAGAAGCCCCCTGGATGATTTCCTAGTATGGTCAGGTCTGAGAAGCACCCATCTGACAGAGGGATGGTAATTCACACTGCTTTGTGCATTTTCTGGCATGTCACTTCACCTTTCCTGGACATAAATCTTTTCCCCACAGTTGTCTATAAGCCCCAAGAGAGAAGAACCCAGGTTTTATGAATCTCTGTATCCCTCCACATTCCAAACTCAGGGCCTGACATTTAGGAAGGGCTCAGGAAATACTGGTTCATCACTAATGGATTGATGTCATTCAGATTTCCTTACTCAACCCCACATCTCTATAGCACTGAATAAACTCTCTGAGTGCAGTGAATTCCACTCCAAAAAGAGGAAGGAGGCCTGGAGTATTCCAGGCAAGCACCAGGACAGACCCGGGGTTAGGACCAGGATGGATCTCATGGCCGGGACTGGATTCTCTCTTCCAAGCCCCGCCTAGAAGGATGTTAACTCATCCTGCCCAGGCTGCCATCTGTTTACCTCTCACAAAGGTCCATGGTCAGCTCCCCTGGAGAGCTGCTCAGATGACTGCTGACACCAGACATACGATGACTCACTCCATGTTCGTGACACAACTACAGGAGTCTCATCCCCCTTCAGCTTGGTCTTCCTTTTGTCCTCACTCAGAACTGCTCAAGGACCACAGCCAAGTCTCAAGGTGAAAGAGGACCAGAGGGCAATGAACATCTTATGATTAAACTGTTTTAAAGCAATGGCTGATACATTTATATTTCCAAAATAGATGGTGTTTGGAAAAGGTAGTAAAAATACACCTTGTTCTCCTAGGAGGTCTCAAATGTAGAATCTAAATGTGAGCCCACTGGCCTCCCTGTATTTCATGAACACATCGAGTTTGTTCCTACCTCAGGGCCTTTGTACTTGCCGCCCTCATCACCTGGGATGCTTTTTCCTCCTGCAGTCACATGGCTTGCACCCTCACGTCCTTTTAGGGTTCTATTTCAATATCACCTAAGGAGAGAGACCCCCTAAGTCTACACTCTACACAATATTGCAGTGCCCTTCTAGCTTGAGATGGTCCCTACCCTTCTCATCCTGCCTTATTTTCCCCCTCTGACATGCCATCTGTTTGTTTATTGCTGTTTTTCTCCTGTTCAATGAAGTCCCAAGAGAGCAGAGATTTTATCGGTCTGTTAACTTGCATGGCCCCCTGTGCTGAGTGCAGGGCCTAGCTAATAACAGGCACTCAACACATAGCTGTCGAAAGAGTCCACTAGTATGGAACTATTTTGGGACCTAGGATGCTGGGCTAAGTCGCTAAACATTGAATCTCAAATGCTTTGACTGCTCAGTGCTGGGGCCCTGCTCAATCACTCAGCCTCAGGCCTTTTATCTGTGAAATGTGAGCGTGACACCTGACTTACTGACCCCAGCAGGGTGAGAAGATTAAGTAAGATAAACTGTCCAGAGGGGCTTTGTAAAAGGAACACAAACTCTTGCTGCACAAGAAAAAATGGTAGTTATAGTGATTAAATATTTTAATACCTGAATCAGTGGAAACCTTAGAAGCTGTGCCCAGAACCCCAGGCAAGGAAGGCCAGAGAGGGGCGCTGACATACCCAGAGCCACAGAGCTCACCGTGTCGACTCCTCCTCGACATTTACCAGATGCTACTCTCTCTGTCAACACCGGTGAGTTTCCCAGGCTTCTCAGCAAAGTGTGGCAGCACACAGCCTTGGCCAGAGCTGTTTTTCTTTTGGGGGAGCTGTGAGTCTTACCCTGGCCAGGAGTACACTGAGTGCATTCAGCCGGCCCCCCGAGACACTCCTGAGCCCGCAGGTTGGCACCAAACCAGACCAAGGCACAGACTGAGCTCTAATCCCCTGGATTCCAAGAGGCAAATCGCAGACAGGGGACTCCCGTCTAGCCCCGACCTCTCATAAAGGGTTACATGGAGATGCCGCAGCCCCAGAACCTTTCTTGACGTGTCTGTGTCTGTTTCAGAGGCCGACAGAAACTATAGGTGTCCATTTGCTGCCAGGGGAAGTGCAGACTCTGAGGTCAGCCTACCATCAATTTTAGCTACATCTTCCATGTTATGGCCTGGGAAGCTGGAGCGAGGCTGAGCCACCTAGCTCCCCTGAGACCCTGGGCTGGGTTGAATTATGTCCCCCCAGAAGTCAAGTGTTTCCCAGAACCTCAGAACGTGGCCTTATTTGGAAACAGGGTCTTTATAGGAATAGTTAATTAATTAACAGGAGGTCACACTGGAGAAGGACAAGCCCTAAATCCAGTATGACTGCTGTCATGAGAAGACACGGAGACACAGGCACAGAGGGAAGGCAGCCACGTGATGACAGAGGCAGAGATCGGAGTGAAGCGTCTACTAGCCAAGCGTCGCTGTGACAGCAGAACTTAAGAGAAAGGAAGGGAGCAGAATCTCCCCTGGAGCCTTCAGGGAGATCACAGTCCTGCCGACAAATTGATCTTGGACTTCCGGCCTCCAGATCTGTGAGGGAATCAATGTCCGTTGTTTCATGGCCCCCGTTTGCGGTGCTTGGTTAGGGCAGCCCCTGACTGAACAGGCTCGTTGCCCTCCCCACCTGCAAGTCTGTCTCCTGCCTCTCTCTGCATCTCACTCAGCAAGTCTGGGATCATCCGTTCTTCCGGTCCAGCCCGAACCTTTTCCCCCAAAGACATCTCTGTTCCCACTTGCTGGTCCCCTCTCTCCTTCTCTGAGAAGCAGTGACTTCAGGGCGCCAAGTCCCAGGAAATGAAGGACCTTCAAAGCTCACTTCCTTCCCAGGATGTTCCTGGAAGTCTGACCCCAGCGCTCTGGACCCTAAACGCTGGGTGCTAATTGCAGAACACGGCAGCCCACACCCACGCCCACGGACAAGCAGAGGAAGGGGTCGGGGGAGCGGGGTGGAGCTATGCAGGGACAGTGACCTGGGGCGCTGCACAGGGCCTTGGCGAGGGGATGGGCTGCTGTCAGGATGCAGCTCTGCACCGCTAAGTTGTGCAACCTTGAGCCAGTCACACCTCCTCTCTGGGCCTCCATCTCCCCGTCTCTCCAAGAAGGAGCTGTGTCGAGTGACATCCAAAGCCCCACGGTGCCTGCTGCTGAGGACAGCATATACCCCCAGAAGGCATCCTTCCTTTCTTTCAGCCCCGAGATGGTGTGCCAGCCCCACGGCAGGATGGGAATGACAGCGTGGTCATGGCATCCCCATCAGGAGACATTAGGGTGAGAGCCCCCAGAGCTAAAGCCAGGGAGAGAGGATCGGGCAGACCCAGGACCAACAGGCCCCTTTTGTGGCAACTCCAGCTTCTCTGCTAATTGTACGGAGAAGGGAAGCCCTGTTTATTAATCGAACAGCATTTATTTGCAGTGGGTTCTGTGTTAAAACCTGGACCAGCTTACTAAATGATCACGTGCAAAATTTTCTCCTCGTGTCCCACACGACTCCCCCAGGCTTTCTGCTTTCTTGGAGAGGAAGGGACAGAGAGAGTTCTGGAGAGATAGAATCAAAGCAGCAGAAAGAGAGAGCCAGGGACAGGCGACCTCGGAGAGAGAGAGAAAGAAATCAAGTGAGGCGGGGCTGGAGAGGAGGCGAGAGGTGGGTGAGAGAAAAGAAAACATGGCAGCACTTCCGCTGGGCTTTCCCACCCTTCACCTCAGGCCATCCTGTGTCCCAAACCTCTCCACTCTATTTCCCCTCCTCGGCTGTCTCCTTTTTCAGTTTCCTCCAGCATCTTCCCAGACTCTCTTCTCCCTTCCTGTGATGGGCTGAATTGCGTCCCTCAAAATTCGTATGTGGAAGCACTAACCCCCCATTACCTCAGAATGTGACTGTATTTGGAGACAGGCTCTTTTTAAAAAGGTAATTTAAAAAAGAAGAAAAAAAAAAGATAATTAAGTTAAAATGAGGTCACTAGCATGGGCCCTAATCCCACATATGACTGGTGTCCTTATGAGAAGAGGAGATTAGGACACAGACGTGTACAGAGGGACGGTAACATGCAGACATGCTGAGAAGACGGCCATCTGTGAGCCAAGAAGAGAGGCCTTGGGTTTCTACCAACCCTACAGCTTGGCCTCCAGAGCTATGGGAAAATAAATCTCTGCTGTTTAAACCACCTGTCTCGTGGTACTTTGTTACAACCACCCTGGCAAACTAATACACTCCTGTCCTCGCCTCTCCGTCCCCAAGCCTGATTTGTCACACCACCCCCACGGCTATGCCACCACAGACACCACCAATTCCTGTGGCACCAGGAGCAAGAGGACTTCCCAGGAGCCAGCTGACTTGGTTCTAGGCCAAGCAAGCCACTGACTTGCTGTGAAGCCTTGAGGAACTCACTTCTCCCCTCTGGGCCTTTTCGCTGTCCAAATTCTACCAAGGTATTAATTACCTGGCTTGTTATGAGAATGACCCTGAATTCTGATGTGACAGTGATTTGTTAAAGGGTGAAAGAATCACAGCAGAGAGCAGTTATTTGTGTGTCTACAGGGAGGAAGAAAAAGAGTTACCAAATGCATTCCAACAAGTGAAGAGCACCTAGATAACTCCTGTTTTCAACAAACGAAAGTGATATTTCAGGAATTGGGACAAAAAATTAAGACTCTAAACACTTCGGACTTTTAATTCTAATTTAACACTCTTCAGATTCAGGCGTTCTGAAGCGTCCATCCCCTTGCAACACCGTAGGGACACGAGAGATTCAATACCCCGTGACCCACCCTCCTACTGCCCACCATCAGTACTTCCCAGAGGGAAGCAAATGGAATGAACATATGTCAAGGATCTTCTCTGGGCCACACAGTCCCATAAATCACCTCATTTGACTGACTACAAACTTGAAGAGCCAATATCATGCCCATTTTTCAGATGAGAAAACAAAGCTAGATCTGATTAAGGGTCTTGCCTAAAACCACATGGTAGTAACAGTAGAGGCTGGATTTAAGCTCATATCAGCCTGGCTCGTAATCCCTACTCTTCCCACTACATTATGATGTCAGGTCCCTTGTTATGTCTCTGACATAATAAAAGCAAAAATTCTCAACTGGGGGTGAGAGTAGGGTGGGGATTTTGCTAGGCACATAGAGCACATACTCTTTGACTACATCATGCCATGTAATAATCACAACTAACCTGGAGGGAATTATGGTGGTTTTTACATTGAAAGGATTAAGTCTCAGGCATGGTAAGTAAGTTGCCCAAGGTGAAAGAACCGGATTTCAAACCCAATCTGTGGAAGCCAAAGCCCAACCTCCTTCTCTATGCCATGGTGCCTACCAGAGCAGGTATAGACATGAGGCCTTCCTTAGAGGGTCCCGGCAAGGGAGAGCCACCCGTGACCGTGCTCCCAGGAGGACGGAGCTGAGGGGACACCATGTGCAGAGGGGATGGGGGTATCTTCACAGAGGGCATCACAAGGGGCTACACTGCTGATCTCCAGGGACCACCAGAACCTCCTCCAGCTCTGTGGACAGCCAGAGTCGACTCTTCCTGCCCTCACTCTGCTTCCACAATGAATGCTGCTTAACTCGGCTCTGCACTTGACCGTGGAGAAACGATGCGGGTCTGCACACAGCCTTGGGACACCTTGGAATCATGAGTACCTTGAGGCCGCGCATAATAAAATGGATTTTTATTCGCGTTGCATGGCTTCATTTCTTACAGAATACCAGGCACAGGGAGGAAAATGCTGGGTGATCTTCGCTAAATCCCTCCCTCCTCTTTGAACCTGGGTTTGCCCATCTGTAACATGAGCCGGTCAGATGAAATGACCTGTCGGGTTCTCCCCTCTGGGACATTTCCAGAGTCTATCATTCCCTAAGTTCCACAGGTTATCACTGCAAAGAAGGAGCTGAGCTTGTGGCTTTGGGGAATTCTAGGTTTCCAGTTTCCAGTCCAAAAATAAACAGCCTTACAAGTTCAAAGAGAAGCGCCTTCCACAGGGAGAGCTCACTCGATAGCAAGAGGCTTGTTCGAGCATGGTCTGAATGAGTCGAGTGGGAAGCCACCAGAGCCATATGAAACGACTTTGCACACAGCTCCGCTAGTGAGAGGGAAATGCTCCAGGCAGAATGTGGCTGAGACTTTAGCAAACCCAAAACATTTGGCTTCTTAGCCAAACCCTCAGCCCCCTCTCTTCACCCTTGCAGCCCCACGCAGGGTCAGAGTGACACGATTCCCATCTGTTCCTAGTCAGAGACTTGAGGATCCCGGAGTGTCTGAGAGAGATGCTGAGTGGGACTCACTGGGATTTGTCCAGAGAAGTCCTCTGTTATCCCTAGCATCCTGGCATAATTAGTAACAGTACCCCTCTCACTCTCTGTGGTAGTGTGCCAGATATATTATATGGTCACCCTCTCCAGAAGGATTTTGTTCTACAGGATCTGTAACCTGGAAACCAAGGCCGTCAGCTTCACATCGTGTTAAGCCACTATTCGGAAACTTTCTACAAATGGGAGGGGGGGGTGGATATGAAATCAACAGAGGATTGAACCTGCATCTTGTACCTGCTCCGGGTCGGACAGAACTGCCTACAAACACCTTAGCACAGCCTTCAAGGCCGTGAATGACTTTTCTCATTTCTTCTACTATTCTTTCCCTAATCCCATGCAGCTATAGACCAGAAAAAGCGTTCTCCTAATCCTATTTTAGAATGGGTAAGTACACAGATGATGGGTGAACAGCTGGAGAGAAACAAGGTGAGCACTGTGCCCTGGGAACTAGCACGTGAGCTTTAAGAATAAGTTACTTTATATTTTGTTCCCCTCCCAAGAGGCTCCCTGGCCTGGGATAGCAGTAAGATTCAGTGGATGAAATGAACCCATACTCCAGCTAGACATTCGACAAAGTAGGTCATGTTCTCCTTATGGACAAGTTGGAAAATAGCTCGGCTGCAAGATTCCCTGCTAGTGCTCCAAAGCAAGCCAAATAGGGCCTCTCCTGGGCTCAGTGCTCAGCAAAGATTGAATCAGTGCTTGGACAGGAAGTGGGGCGTGGGCTGGTCCAGCATGTGGACGAAGAGGAAAGGTAACGTCAGGGATAATGAGGTTAGGATCCAGCGGGTCTGTGGAGGCTGGTGATGGGTTCAACAAAGTGACTGCGAATGTGGAATCTATCTCCTCGGTCTAGTCTAAGAATCCAAGCAGAAGATGTAGGGGAAAGGCTGAGGGGGCTTCCGTCAGCATGGGGCCAAGGTCAATCCACAGGAGTGAGGTGACACCAAGCTAAGGCAAGCACATGCTGCATTGATTGAGCTATAATGCCCAGAGTAAGGGATGAGATGGCCCCGCCCAGAGGTAGTGTGAACAGGGTCCACCTGTGATAAGGGACCCAGAGGTTAGCGCCAAGCCGAGCAAAGATGATTCCCCCAGAGAAGGGAGGACCAGGTGGGGAAACTGGAACACCCGGGGGGCAGCACAGGTGAAATATACAGGGAGGTGGTTTCAGCTCCATGCAAGCGAGGATTCTAATGATTGGAACCATCCATAGCTGGCACGGTCTACCTCGATATGTGGTGAGCTCCCTGTCACTGGAAGCATGCAAGCACAAGCAGGGGAACTGCTGTAGCCTGCATGCTGTCGGGGCAGGAGGTTTCAAACAGTTGATGGGGAAAGTGACAGAGCTCATTTTCAGGGTCACTTCCAATTCAGAGCCTGCCACACAGCGGGCACTCAAAAATATTTATCGAATAAAACACATGGTTGATGGAGCTGCTCAGCCAGGGACCCAGTACCTCCCAGGCCAGGACCACAATCTGACTGGCAAGCCGTTTCCTCCTCCACCAACTGGGAGGGATTTTGCCTTCCCTCCTCACCTCTTGGGGCTGTTATGAACATCACGTTAAAAGAGAATTTTATGTCATGAAGATTTAATTAATGGGTACGAATTTTGCTTTGAGAGAGAAGTACAAGGCACCGTGTAAAGACCAGAGTTGTTTTTAACGCTCAGCCCCAGAATAGAAGTCTCGAGGCCAGTGGATCCTTCCCATCATAACAATTCTGACAAGAAAGGGACCCCCAAAGAATCTGGCTCCAGCCTTTTCAAGGAAAAGACATGGAAGTCTTCAAAGAGAGATAAAGTAATTTGTATTTATATGAAGTCAGCAAATTCTCTTTTTTTTCCCCCAGTTCCCACAATTTAGACTGTTAAAAGAACCAAATTACAAAACAAACCACTCTAAATAAAGAGAGGAAATCAATCCCAGTTTAGACCTTGTTTAAAGAAATCATTTCAAATCCCACACAAGAAAAACATACACCGGCCCTGATAAATGCTCTGGAAGCCGGCGGGGCCGGGGAGGGGCGCGAGGCCATCTGGAGCAGAAACGTAAACACCCTCGTGCAGAGCGGAAAAGTGTGATCGCACCCCGGGCCCGGTGGCCACAGGATGGCCTGGCAGGAGGGGTGCTGGCCTGGTCCAGGCAGCAGGGCGCCCAGGGGCAGCGAGTCTACAGGGCGAGGGGAGGAGAGCACTTGTGGGTGAGGAGAGCCCGGAGTCCTGGACGCAGTGCATGTCAGAGCCCCGACCAGGTAGATGGAGGCCAGAGGGTCCTGCTTAGAAAGCTCCAGGAAGCATCAGCAAACTCAGAAGAAAGACCAACAACCCACCCCCCACCCCCCACCCCCGCTGCCACCCGCCATAGGCCGAGGAGCCAGTGATGGGACCCGGGCAGAAAAAGCCCCGAGATTCATGATCTGCTCTGAGCTGCTGTGAGGCTCGGTTTCCTTACCTGCCAGAGCCAGGTGAAAATCCCAGCCTCAGACCCGCCCCAGCAGGTACATGGTAAGTGCCCAGCGAGGGGGTCACGGTCCTTCTGCATCGACTTCCATCACTGTCCCCCCACCCTCGGGCCGACCCTTTCAAACAAAACCTCAGCAGCCTCCAGCCCCGCTGAATCTCCTCCAGGCCCTGAATCTCCCAAGGTTTGGCCTTGGCAAAGCCAGTTCTCTCTGCTCGAAACATCTCCCGTCTCATCCTAACACCTTCCCACCCCGCTGTCCACGCTCTAGGAGCCTGGTCTGAAACTCTAGGGTAGAATGAGCTGCTTTCTCTGGATTTTCCCATCATTTCATAACTTACCACGCTGGGTTGCCAAGAGCCCTTTTCTCCTCTGCTAGGCTCTGAGTGGCTCGAAGGCGAGGAGAAGGTTTGACTCCTCTGAGCAGGAAGAGGGGTCAAGGAGGTAGAGGGAGGGACGGCAGGCAAAGCGTCCGGGTTACCCGAGGCAAGATCCAGGAGGATGTGTGGAACAGAGGCTAAAACGGAAGCAAACACCTGAAGGCAGGAGCTCCCGGCGCTTCCCTTGACTTTGGCCCCTCCCTGACCCAAACAACCCACACCGGGGTCTGCAGCACCTGTGGCTTCCTCCCCCAGAAGACACTCCCCCTTCTTTGTTGCTATCACCTGGCCGTCTTACAAATTCCCTTTTCCTCCAGGAAACCTTCCCTGACCTCGGGCGAAGTTCACCACCCTCAGCTTTGAGCTTCCTCCAGTGGCGCCCCTCGCCGAGACCCCATCACCGCTCCTCTCTTGTATCCCTTGCAGGTTTTAAGCCATGCAGGGCATTGCTACCCTGGCCACTGCTCTCACCGAAGATTCCCAGGGACTCTCTGCAGAGAGCGCTGGTTCTCAGGAACCACCACCCTACCTCCACCCGGCCACCAGCCCCCGGGGCGGGAAGCAGTGGCTCAGGGCCATGTGGAGGGAGTGATCCTTCAGGCAGATGGCACCAAGCTCCCTAGTCTTGTACCCCTGCTGTCTCCATGTTGTTCCCAAACACACGAAATTTGGCAGCAGCCACGCTGGGTTCCCTCTACCACAGCAACACAGAAGAGTGCCGATCTGGAGCCCAGGATGGAATGCTCAGCTGGTGACGGAAGGTGTGAAGACGTGCAAGTGGATCCCTGTTAAAAAGTTTCAGTGATTTCTCCACTGCAGAATCGATTGCTCTTGTTCATGCAAATTCCCTTTCAGCCGAGATGAGTGCAAAACTGGGAGATTCACGTGCTGGGAGGGACTGTGGAAAACGCCTGGCGTATGGTAGACTCACTAAATGGTCATGGAAGGAATGAAATGAATGAGTGAGTGAAGGAATGCAGAGGACCCTCGGGCTATGCTAGCAGCCCCCTTCCCCCAACACCCTGATCCCCTCCTCACAGCGTAATAACTCACAAGTTGTCTTTTGCGTGTCTGTCCGCCCACCAGGCTATAAGCCCTGTGAAGACACAGCCAGTGTCTGCGTGCACCTGTCCTCCGTCTGCATCCCCACCACGAGGCAATGTGCCGGATGCATGGTTGGCACTCAATAAGTATCCGAACTAATTACACAATAACTCATGAATAGCCCCGAGGAGAAGAGAGAATGGTGGGCAGACGTCTGTCTTCTGAGTACAGATGTCTGAACTTGAGCCTTGGCCCTGCCATTCACTGAATGACTGAGGCCCTCTCCTCACCTTGGTTTCCTGCAAAATGAAGTGCTGGTCTCTGAAAACCTTTTCCTGGTACCTCTGCAGAAGCTCTTACTCCGTGGAAATGGTTTGTTTATCCGTGCGTTTCTCCTGTTAGACTGTAAGCTCCCCAAGGCCAAGGACGGTATAATTTTCGATCCTGTCCCAGCACCCAGCACACTGTCAGCATCGAGGAATCCTCAGCGAATGCCCATCCACCCAAAAGTTCTTACGGCCCAGATTCCCAGCCACCACCTCCTTTGGAGATAAAGCATCTCCAAGTCAAATCCGTGTCATGTAGGTAAAAGCAGCACTGACATATCCAGCTAGAAATCTCAGTGTCAAGACCCGCGTCTGGCACCGCGGAGAGAGAGGCGAAAACAACTTAATTTCAGGCCTTGGGGAGCTCTCAGTTGGGTTGAGCAAGGGAGAGGGTCAGAGGACCCAGGACAAAGCTGTGAGGTGAGCAGAAGGAAGGCATTTCCTCCCAGCTACAGGTCTGTGGGCGTACCCTGAGGGAAAATTATTTTGCCCTAGGAAATTCCAGAAAAATCTATTTGTATTAGGAAAAACCTCTCTGGCTTGGGTAGGTCATTGGCAATATTCCTTGGAGGGTGATGTCTTTACCAGTTGGAAATTCATGCCTTGAGTGAGGGCAGAGCCTGTGGCCATGACGACGGGGGTTTGATTCCCATCCAAGGGGCAGATTTCCCTCACAGGCCCAGGTACCCAGGGAGGCAGCTACGGGGGCTCCATGCCTGGAGGACAGAGAACTGGTGAATTATTGGACCTTCCCCAATAATCCCATCCCTAGAAAAAGGGAGCAGCAGCGGGGCATCTCAATTCCCAGGATGGCTCACGGATCCAGGAGGAAGACAGACCCAGGGACAAGAGTTCATGCTGGTTCCTCAGCGCTGCTGATTCCAGAACCTGGTCCAAACCTTCTATGTCAGTTTAGGGTCTTGTTATGAACCTCAGAAGGGACTTTGTTAGAAGGATGTCAGGAGCTTCAGGTAAAGGACAGGCGACTGGGGAACGAGCCGAGGGAATTCCAAGGCTCAGGAAGTACTAAGCAGAACACACAACGGCTCCCTTACTATGGAGAAGGTCAGGGCCGCCCTTCTGCAGCTTTGCCCACCAGGGCCACCAGAGTGACCTGAAACCTCTCCCTTTTGCCCTCACCAGGAGCCACTTGGATTCAAAGACCTTGGAGGCAGTGCCGAACTCGCTGTTGTACAGGAAGGACAGGGAAGACCCAGCTCACAATCTTCCAGGGTGGAAGGTCTTTACCTGGACTCATCCTTTCACCAAAACCATACCTTCTGGGAAAAGTAACCACCCCAATGGGAAATCGGGTGGTTATCAGGAGAGAGTAGTGGATCCGGGCAGCCAGAAACATGCAAAGGCCATGTCAGACGCTGCCTCTTTTAGGGAGCCTGAGGTTCTACTCCATTTGTGGCTGGTCCAGAATCGTCAGAGTTTTGTTGAATGAATGAACGAACGAAGAAATAAATCTGCAAAACAGAGACAATAGTTTCTCCCTTTTTTAGGTTATTGTGAGTAATAAGTAAGACGATCTGTGAAAAGAACACAGGAGAGCATCCAGCATAAGCAAACACTCACTGAAGGCTAGCAAGGAATACTCAGTTCAGCACATCAGCAATACCAGTACCGCCTTGGTGTGGCACGTGCCCGGCATGGACAGGAGAGGTGCCCCGAAAAGGGACTCCAACTCCAACACATGTTGCCTGCTATGTGCAAACGGGAGAGTGTCCATCTCACACTCAACAGTCTGGCAAGAATAAAACGTCTGACAATATCAAGAGTTGGTGATGATATGGAGCGAGGGGAACTCATTTCCACTGTTGTAAGTGCTTGCAACCTTTTAGGAGAACAGCTTGGCAATATCTAGCAAAACTGAAGATGGGTACACTCTATGAACCAGAAGTCCCATCTGTCTATCTATCTACCTACCTATCTATCTATCTATATCTATCTATCTATCGACCTATCTATTTCCAAAGAGAAAATTTGTAAATGGATTCCACAGACAGGAAAAATCAGGGAAGAAAACTTCACTATAAAGCAATATGAATATAGATGAATAAACTCTAATAGAGGCATGTTATAGAGCTCTACAAAATGACTCAACTGAAGGCTGCGTATAAGCATGAATGACTCTCAGAATTTAGAGCTCTATCCTTGCAGGACATTTCTGTACGAGGCAATCAGTGGCAGAAATGATCACATATAAAAAGAGTTATTTTTTTCTTCCTTAGGAAGACAGTAGAATATATCTGTCTTTTAATATTTCCATGTTTTCAGAAAAAGCTTCTGGCCCACTCAAATGAATTGGGAAGATTTCTATTCTATTTACGATTTAGAGACAAAACCAGTCCGTAAATATGATCAGTTCTTGCAATTGTAGTTAAAGCCTAAGCCAAGGTCATGTGATGGGCAGGACGGTGGGATGCTTTCCTCTTTACACAGCAAACACCATCGAATGTACTGGGATCCTGGGCCAGTCACTGCAGCTAGAATCCCCCCAAGCCTGCCTGTCCCAGCTCCCTCACAGTGGGCAGGGAAGAAGTCAGGCATTTCAGAATCTTCCTGGTAACTCATCCTCAGACCTTTTCAACCTTTCTTCCTACCTAAATCCAGCCCATTCTTTAAGGCGCACCCCTAAATTCAATCAGTCCTTCAAATCTAGCCACATACTTAAGCAACACATAACACACTGTCTTCTTGTCCTCTGATTCAGCTCAGGTGCCTAGACGGGCGTGAACGTTAGTTGCTGGGACAGTGGCAACATTGTGACAAAAGTGGCCCAAGGATGGCTTCCGTACAGGAGCTGCATTCTGTAAGGTGTCCGTAGGACTTGGGTAGGTAAATTCGGCACGTGTGGTGAACGCTACACACTGGTATGAGTTAGTGTGCATATTACCGAGAAATCCCAATGAGCTCCATCAGAGGAACTCCGATTCCAGAAGCACTGGAGGAGGTGTGGCATAAAGGTGGACTCGGACCGTAGATGCTCCAGGGCTCTTTCTCTTCCCCAGCCCAAGCCTCTGCTACTCTTCCTGGATTTCCTGTCTTTGGAGAATGGCACCGTCTTCCATTCCAGTACCCAGGCCCAAAACCCACAAGGTGTCCCAGACACTCCTTTTTCCTCACCTGTCACACTTAATCCGGTGCTAAGGCATAGTCCAAGCCCACAGAGTTCAAGCTCCAAGCTGGTGAGCATTGGATGCCCAAGAGCGGTGGTCCTCGAGCAGGTGAGGATGTGGGGTTAGCACAGCCCAAAGCTCTGCGTCTAATCCTATGGCCAGCCCCTACTCCATAAAAGCTGTATTAGCAAACTGCCAAGTATTTTCCCCCTGGTTTTATTTGGTCAATTTTAAAGGGAAGCAGAAATGGAGTAGGTAAAGCGTGAGAGAGGTCTGGCCCTCACGCTTCACCTTGAACCTGGCAGGAGAAGTGAAACATACATGTAAAGTCACAATGAAGTGCCAAGGTTGTTTTTTTTTTTTTTTTTTTTGCCGTACGCGGGTCTCTCACTGTTGTGGCCTCTCCCGTTGTGGAGCACAGGCTCCGGACGCGCAGGCTCAGTGGCCATGGCTCACGGGCCCAGCCGCTGCGCGGCATGTGGGATCTTCCCGGACAGGGGCACGAATCCGCGTCCCCTGCATCGGCAGGCGGACTCTCAACCACTGCGCAACCAGGGAGGCCCAAGTGCCAAGTTTTAAGAGAAAGGACTGGCCGAGAGATAGCAGGGAGAAGGGCGGGGCAAGGCAGGGTGGCGTGTCTTGGCCTGTATTTTCAAGGACACACTGAATTTCCCAAGATAGAAAAGGAAGTCAAGAAAGAAGAAGGGCAGGGCTCCAGGCCGTGAGACCTGGAAGAACAAAGACCAGAGAGCAGCCCAGGTCAGGTGGGCTGGAGCACGGGGTGCTAAGGACCTGCCCTGGGGATGGGTGTGCTCCTCCTGGGGAGGGGGAAAGTTAGCTGGTGGATCTGGTCTCTGACGAGGGCTTCTGGGCCTTCTAAAACACATCCCCTGCCCGATCCCACAACTGCCCGCTCGCTGCCTATCCTTTTGCTCCCTGCTCTGAGTAGCTGGTCTATGAGAAAAGAGGAACCTGGGTCAGGGTGGGGAAGCCCGGTAGCCTAAGGGTGGGGAGCAAGCCTGGAAGAGCCCTGGCCTTGGAATCAACCTGGCTGGTTGTCTGGGCCCCTCCCATCTCGCTCTCCCAGGTTGGCACAGCAGTTACCGAAAGGGTCTGCAGTCCCACGCCACCTGCTGGGCTGGCCCTTCTGGAGATACATTTAGTGGCACGATGCAAGCGGCCATAGAAGAGGCCCCACAGTGCCCCTCCCGTGGTCCACCCTCCAGGAATGAACATGCAATCGAGAAGCACATCTTATCAGTGCCCTCACTTTAGTAGGCTTTAGAGGGGCATAGAGAGGAGACTTTGAGGACTGGCAAAAAGATCTCTGAACGCTGAATCCACCACTTATTAGCCAAAACCTCGGGAAAGTTACTCAAAGCCGTGGGCTCTGGTGGGACCCAACTACACACTTTTCTGAATCTCCTCTCCCTAGTTGCCCAGGCCCTACAGGAGGGCCTGCTGATGACTGTCCTCCTTGGGGGTCTCTGGGCTCTTCTGCATATCTGAGCCCCTTTCTTAGTACCTAACCACCTCACCTTGTTTCCCAGACCTTTCCACATGCCACTGTCCACAGCCTCCAAGGGACACATCCTTGATGTCAGGGCAGGGACTCTGGACCTGATTTCAGAGCTCCTGTGGTCTCTTGGTGCGCCCCTGGGTACCTCCACTCTACCTATCAGTCCCTTGGTCAACCAAGCCTTGGCAGTGAGTGGGCCCCTCTAGTCCCGCCCCTCTGCTCTCTCAGGATTTCCTCCAGGGTTCCAAGGAAATGCTCATCTAGAACCACGTATTCACGCAACAAACGACTGCTACCAAACTATTAACCTATCTCCTCACACATGTAGGTTACACACTCTTGATGACTCTGTATTATCATCCCATGTCACAGATCAGTAAACAAAGTCCAGAGAGTCACACAGGGAAATAGAGACCCAACAGGGACCAGATACCAAGTCACCTGACTCCCTGACCTGGCCGTGTGACCCGAACCACCGCTGTCTCCCGGGCCTTCACACAGAAGCTCTCGGAATTAACACACTTTGCAAAGAAAGTTAAATGAGGACATTAATGCCTTCCCAGCTTCCCTTCCAGAGGTGTTCTGGGGACCTGCAGAGACAATGCATGTGACAGCTCTTTGCAAAGCATGAAGTGCTATGGAAACACAAGATTCAATTATAGCCAGGTCTCTGCAGAGTCATGCGGCCACTCCAGTTTCTTTTTTTTTTTTAACTGCAGAAGAGAATGAAGCAGGGCTCTTCCTGAGAGAGGCTGCTAACACCTTGAACATAAGGAAATCCTTCCACAACAGAGCCGGCTCCAAGCTAAACAGGGGAGAATTGTTTGGAAGGGGCTTTCATTTCCTTCTTCCCACCCCCTCCCTCATGCCTAGTATTCAACAGGCACTAATTTCACTTTATAAATGGAAACTGAATCACTGCATTCCAGGCTGGAAAATGATTGGGAATGGGAGTATGTCCGAGGTCAAGACCTAGCCACTTCCTCTCTGGACAGGAAGTAGACTCTCCAAATGGTTCTTGCAGGACCTCCCGGTGATAAAAGGCCAGCTTTGGCTCTGGGCTGGGAGAGCTCTCTGCTGTTTTGAAATCTCACTTTAAAGGAGAGAGAGAGAGGAAAAAGAAAAACCCGGATGTCCCTCTCTAAACAGGGATGTCAGCTCAGGAAGGAGGCGTTTTGCAGCTGCCTCTTGGTGGGGGGCTGTCGACAGCATAAGAATTGTTTAAAATCTGTTGTAAACACAGGCACAGAATTATGGTGAGCCAGGCAGCGGTGCTGCACCCTCTCTCAGGGCCTCCCAGGGCCATCAGGGTCCTTTCCACACAGCTGGCTAGTCCACATTGTGAAGATACAGGGGAATCTCAGGCCTCTGGAGGGCACAGCTGACCTGGTCCTGGGCAGAGACCATCAGAGATGAAACGTGCCCCTGTACCTGAGGTCCGGCCTTGGGAGCAGGGCAGGGAGGGGAACTGGGAACTAGAGCTATAGGTGTTGGGCTGCACCAGGCTGGGAGCCCCCAAGAACAAGAACTGGTCATTTGCTCCAGGCTCCGCAGCTCCTGGCTCCAGACAGGACACAGAGACCACATCAGCAAATGCTACCGAGCAGCATGTGGAGACAGAGAGAAGCAGTTGTTGGTCCCTCAGAGTCCACGCACAGACCTGGGCTCAAATGTGGACTCCATGTAAACGAGGTGTGGGGTCCTCAATCAAGTCACTCATCCACCCGGGGTCTCCACTTCCACACCTGTGAACTGGACATGACGATACTGACTTTTCAGAGGTACTATTGGGATTAGAGATCATGCCTGGAAATGCAAACCCATGTTGGCTTGGAAAGCTGAATTTGTTCATTCAAATCTCTATTGACCGGGCTTCCCTTGTGGCGCAGTGGTTGAGAGTCCGCCTGCCGATGCAGGGGACGCGGGTTCGTGCCCCGGTCCGGGAAGATCCCACATGCCGCGGAGCGGCTGGGCCCGTGAGCCATGGCCGCTGAGCCTGCGCGTCCAGAGCCTGTGCTCCGCAACGGGAGAGGCCACAACAGTGAGAGGCCCGCGCACCGCAAAACAAACAAACAAACAAATATCTATTGACCAAGACTCAACAATCAGTCAGCCTCTGTCCTTGAGAAACCTAGATCTTCATAAGAAACAGAAGGCAGGGACAGCTATGTTTGTTCATCGTAGAAGTGGAGCCTGCACATTGTAGAGCACTTGGAAAGGACGCTAAAGAATGAATAAGCAGGGAAATAATCACCATGGGCAAAACCGCTATTAACGTGTTGGCAGATTTTCTTTCAGTTTTCAGTTTCCTTTTTTTAAAGTGATTATCTCACTTTGTCTCAGTTTTCTGCTGCTGTATAGCAATTATGCAATTATAACAATAACATAACAAACTCAGTGGCTTAAAAAACACCCATTTATTATTTCACAGTTCTGCTAGATCTGAAGTCCAGTTGGGCTCAACTGGGTTCTCTGCTTAGAGAACAGGCCCAAGTCCAGACGTCAGCCAGGCCTTTATCTAGAGGCTGGGAAGATTATCCTCCAGGACCGTGCAGGTTGTGGCTGAATGCAGTCCCTTATAGCAGTGGGACAGAGGTCTCCGTTTCCTTGCTAGCTGTTAGCAGGGGACCTCTGCCAGCTTCTAGAGGCCTCTCTCCAGTACTTGCTGAGCTCCCCTCCATCTTCAGAGCCGGCCAGGGCAGGTCAAATCCTTCTCATGTTTCCAGTCTCTGACTTCTCCCTCCACTCCCAGCCAGAGAAAACTCTTGGCTTTTAAGGGCTTTTGTGATTAGATAGGCTCCTCTGGATGATCTCCCTTTTGCCGTATAACATAACATAATCCCAGGAGGAACACCACATCCCAAGGTCATGGGGGCCATTGTAAAGTTCCTCTCACCACACACTGTGTATTCAGTTTTGTATCCTTTCCTCCTGCTAACACCAGAGGGACAGTAAGAGTTAATTATCACACTGGTTTTCTATTGCTGGAAGCTGCTGGGGCCATACCCTGTCTGATTGGTCAGTTCTGATTGGCCAATTGTTTACTATTTTGAATAGAGCTCAGACTCCTAAGCATTTTCTCTGCCAACAACAATTTTTTCACACATCGAATGACTACATAAGGTTCCACTGAGTGGATGAATCATGATGTGTATAATAATTTTGCTAACTAATAACTACAATATAAGAAGTAGAGATTTAATTCAATAGGGATGGCAAGCCATGGACACCGGGGAATAACGTAATCAGTTTTTATAAAGATTACCCAGTCAGAAGTGAAAATGATTGACAGAAGGGAGACCAGGCAGCATCAACAAACTGGGGCGGGGGGGGAGGTGCTGGTGAGAGGGGGCGCCTACAGCAAATGCAGGTGGGAGAAAGGTGAGCCAACTCAGGTCTTCACTAAGAATCTCACGCTAGCGCTTACCTGGTGGTGCAGTGGTTGAGAGTCTGCCTGCCGATGCAGGGGACGCGGGTCCGTGCCCCGGTCTGGGAAGATCCCACATGCTGCGGAGTGGCTGGGCCCGTGAGCCATGGCCGCTGAGCCTGCACATCCAGAGCCCGTGTTCCGCAGTGGGAGAGGCCACAACAGTGAGAGGCCCACGTACCACAAAAAAAAAAAAAAAAAAAAAAAAAAAAAAAAAGAATCTCATGCTTTCAGTCATTTACTTATTGAGCGAGCAAATACTGAGCACCACCTGTGCACTTGGCATACTTCTGAGCTCCGAGGGTACTGAGGAGTAAGGCACTGTCCCCGTCTTTGAGGAACTCACAGTCTAATAAGTTAGAGAAACATGCACATAGGCCAAAAGCCAAGTTCTTGGTCCTCTGATGATCTTCTGGACAGGATCCAGTGAGGGCACAAAGGCGGGGATGACCAGTTCTACCAGGGGCAGAAAGAGGACAGAAGGGAGATGAGCAAAGGAAAGTCTTATGGGTTGAATCGTGCCCCTCCCCCATGCCCAGGACATCACAACGCGGCCGTATATGGAGATAGGTTCTTTATAGAGGGGTTGAAGTAAAAATGAGATTAGAGTGAGCCCTAAGCCAATATGATGGGTATCCTTATAAAGAAAGTAAATCTGGACACAGACACACACAGAAAGAATGCCCTGTGAACGTGAAGGCAGAGGCTAGAGTGGGGCTTCAACAAGGAGCGCCAGAGATTGTGGGCAAACCAGCTGGGAGAGGCCTGGAACAGATCCGTCCCTGGCACCTTCAGAGGGAGCATGGCCCTGCCGCCACCTTGACCTCAGACTTCTAGCCTCCAGAACTGTGAGACAATACGTGTCTGTTATTTAAGCCACTCAGTTTGCCTTGCTACCTTATGGAAGCCCTGGGAAACGAATATGGTAAGTAGACCTAGGGAAAGGCTCTTCCAGGGAAACACCACGGTATGAAGTGGGCTGGTGAGTTTGGGGCATGAGGCATGGATGCGGAAAATGCAGCGCACTCATCACGGTGAGCGGGCAGGCACGCTTCGGTTCGGTTCCTCCTGTGGCCGGGAGCGGCAGCTCCTCTGGTTGCCTTCCGATTTCAGGCTGCCTCCTCTGACATCCGCAACTGTCATCTCTGTCCAGAAAGGGGAGGCTGAGACTATATTGTATATGCCTTCCACACCCGTAGAGAAGAAAAAAAGCAGCGAGTGTTTCCATAATCACCACTGCCTTGGGAGCTGCCAGGAAATTCCAAGAGGAAACTCCCATTTGGAAGTGTTTTGTTTTGATTAGAACATGTTTATTCCCCTCCAAGGATGCGCTTTGGCACCAGGGCTGAACCTGGCGCTCGTGCCTGATACAGGCTGCAAGAGACCACTGGCCACCCCTGAGGGCAGGAGGAGTGGCCAGAGGGCTGCCGGCCGTGTTCAAAGAGCCCCCGGCCCAGGTACAGCAGAGGCAGGTTGGGGGTGAGGTCCTAGAAGACCCCCAAAGCTGGCAGCTGGAGAGGCATCCTGGGGGAGCCAGCATAAGCCACTTCACGAAGCACCAGATGCCTTTTAATTTGGCCTGGGACTCGCGAGGCCCAGATGAGCTCAGTTCCTGAACCTCTGCTCCAAGTTGCCATTTGGGTTGATATTTACTTTACAACAAAGATCCAGGAGAAGATGAATCAGCCACAGCTCTTTGTTTAGGAAGCTCCTGCTTAAGCTCTTCCCAAACCAGCTCCACCTCAGTTTCTAGGCACCAGGAAGGCTGTGCCCATGGTCAGCACAGGGTTCAAGCTACAAGATGGAATTCAACAGTGTCATCACCACCCCCTCTTCCCAGCGGCCCTGGTGAAACCAATGGAATGCAAGAGACCAACAGCCCCCGACTGCCCTCCTCTCCTGTCCTCCATCCATCTCCCCTTAGGGTCCCCAGAGCAGTGATACCCAGAGCCTCACTCCAAGATACCCACAGGTACTCCAGCACAGAGAACCCTGCATTCTGCCTGGGACAGCAGTGGCTGTCAGCCTTCTGCCCAGGCTGGACCAGGCTCCCAAACACTGTCCTTCCCTAGATGCTTTAAATGGACCTTTACAAGTCAAGTCTCCCCCCGCCCAAGTCCAGTCTCCCCAGAAAGTGTAGGAGATCAGAGCCCAGCCTTTGGCTCTAAGTCTGAAGACCAGGCTTAGAAATCCTAGTGCCCACTTCCCTCAGGTTCCCAAAGCCTTTGGTCAAATATTTAGGGAATTCTAATCAGCTCTCCAGAGCACACCTGGGGTTTGGTAGCAAGCATTTGAAAGGATCAAATTTTCAACCAGGACTCCCTTCCTTTTCAATGTCCCAAGATGTTAAAATGGTTCATGAGGCCCAGTGAGCAAGGGATACTGTTGCCCTAGTCTTTGCCTCTCGGTTGGGCTGGGCTGCTTGCAGCAGGGGCCAAAGGAATGTGCATGCCCCTTGCTGAGGGTTCCTTCACTGTTGTCAAGGAGTTGCTTCGAAGCTCAAATTCTCAAAGAAGAAAGAAGTGAGTGATTCCTTCTCACCTACTCCTACCCCCATCATCCAGCTGTCTGCTTTACAGGGCTGTTCCTCTCACTGTTGTGGCCTCTCCCTTTGCGGAGCACAGGCTCCGGACGCGCAGGCTCAGCGGCCACGGCCCACGGGCCCAGCCGCTCCGCGGCATGTGGGATCTTCCCGGACTGGGGCACGAACCCGCGTCCCCTGCATCGGCAAGCGGACTCCCAACCACTGCGCCACCAGGGAAGCCCAGGGCTGTTTTTAAATGTTTTACTGTTATTCAGGTATGGTGAGGCCAATAGAACAGAAGATGATTACCATTGAAATGATAGTTTGTTACAGTTCTCAAGAGGAGGGGACACATCACTCCGTTCAGGGCCACATGGGGAAGCATCAGTGTCAGTCAGGAGGAAGAGGGAGTGTGGGGAGACTGGGCAAGAGCCTTGACTGTGGTTTTCAGAGGAAGGAATAGATGAAGCAGGGTAAACAGGCTTAGGGCTGGCTGGTTTGAATAATTTCAGCAGGCTCTGGGGTACAGGGGCTGTCCCTAGCTGTCTGATACCTGCTCTGGGGTGATTAGGGCAGGTGGACAGTGGCCCACAAGTGTGAGAGCAGTTGGGATGTGAACTCTGGATTTGTTGGTTTGCATATGAAAGGCACACTCAGTAAGTCAGTTACTATGTCTAGGAATTGGGTAATCCTGGGAGGGCAGTCCCTCCAAGGTCAGCAGGACCCTAGATGTCAAAGCACCAGAATAAAAAGACATGTTCAATATGAGGGCTGACAGGGCCAAGTGCACACTTGGTGGTGGATGCTGGTAACCTTCCTGCAAAGGGTACACAGCATCTAACAGTGTAAAGAGTCTTAGCCTCCCGGGAGTCTCAAGGCAGTTTTGGTAGTTGGAACAGAATCCCCATTTTACAGACGATTAAAAGCACAATGAATGATATGATTTGCCCAGGGTCGTGCACAGAAAGTGCAGATCTGGGTTTAAATGCAAGTCTCCTTGGGAATGTTCATAGAGTCCTCTTTCAAATACACCCTGCTTTCTTTTGAGGAGAAGAAGAATAACTGCAGTGGGGAGGCTGGACCATGAGCTTGTCCTTAACTGTTCTTGGAAGGGGAGAGAGAGATTGTCAGAAAACATCTGCTTTCCATTGGCTACACAGATAGCTGCATCAATGGCTAAATAAGCATCTGTTTAATTGAATGAAGCTCATTAAAAAGCAATTAACATTTTAGTGACTTCATTTATCAATTTAATACTATCTCATGTTGTTTCTTGCTTTATAGTTAATTGAACTTCTCATGCATTGTGCCACTTGATTCGATTCAATTGAACACTTATTTAGTGAGGTTTATTCTGTGTCAGGCTCAGAGCTGGAGAAACAGAGAAAACAAAATCCTGCATCTGCCCTCAAGATACAGTGGTGGCAAGGGAGGGGTGACACACATACTACAACATACTGTACAATAAATACGAGTAAGGACTAGGTACCGTGATCACATGGAGAAGGAAATGATAGACTCTTTGGGCAGTAATATTTAGGGAAGAGTTCCTACAGGAAGTAACGTCTGAGCTGATTTTTTAGGGACAAGAGTTCACCAGATGAATAAGAAAATACTCCCACTTCTGTCAATGAGAATAACATGTGCAAAGGCCCAGAGGAAATGGAATATTTGTCATTGAATCATTTTAATTGCTCTTGGCTGCAAGTAAAAGACTCAACCAAAGGTGGCTTAAACAGTTTTTAAAATACCAAAATAAAGCTAAAAGATTAAACTAAATTTGTATCATATCATATGTTAAGTGGTCCAGAGGTAGGGAAGTTCCAGGGTTGGTTAATTCAGCAGTTCAATGACATTATCACAGAGCTACTTTCCTTCTATCTTTCTGTCTTGCCGTCCCCAGTGTGATAGACTTTTAGTCTCAGGCTTCTCCCCTCATAGTCACAAAAAAGCTGCAGTAGATTCAAATATCACAGCTTTAACAATGTCAAAACACAACAATGTCAAAAGATGAGAAGGAAACTTATCCCTCCTTTGTGGCTTTTTTTTTTAAGACTGAAGAAAAGTTTCCCAGAAGCCCCCTAGCAGAGCTCCCATAATTCTTTTTGGCTAGAATTGTACCATATGGCGATTCCTTAATTCAAAAAAAATTACTGGGCTTCCCTGGTGGAGCAGTGGTTGAGAATCTGCCTGCTAATGCAGGGGATACGGGTCCGAGCCCTGGTTTGGGAAGATCCCACATGCCGCAGAGCAACTAGGCCCGTGAGTCACAACTACTGAGCCTGCGCGTCTGGAGCCTGTGCTCCGCAACAAGAGAGGCCACGACAATGAGGGCCCACGCACCGCGATGAAGAGTGGCCCCCGCTTGCCACAACTAGAGAAAGCCCTCACACAGAAACGAAGACCCAACACGGCCAAAAATAAAAATAAATAAATTAAAAGAAGGCTCAACATTAAAAAAAAAAATTACTGCTCAGGGAAATAGAATTAGCATTGTTGGTTCTTAGACTAATCAAGCTTCTCTCCTAGGGGTTGTGGAAGGGCCTGACTTCCCCTTATGTACATGGCCTTCTAATGTCTGGACAAATTGGGGATCTGTATGGGGGAGACTGGTGGGCAATCGCTGTTGCCCTAAGGCCTTGCTTGGGAGAGAAGTCACCAGGCTCTAGTGTCAGTTCCAGCAGTCACTTCTCCAGACTGAGCAGGGACTCTTAACACATGAAGGAGTGTTTTGCTTAAGTGAGCCCAAGGTACAGGAGCACAGAGAATAAAACCAAGGCCAAGTCACAGCAAGGAGCTCACCCAGCAGTCCGCGATCTGCCTTCACCTGGGTGCTCTTTCATTGGCCCCACAGAGCGGAGGGCACTGGGGCCTGGGGTCTTTCTAGAGCTCCACGCTCCACAGACGGCTGACTGCTGCAGAGATGGTTGGTGCTCACCAAAGAGCTAAGTGCGCCTCTAGATTGCCAACATCCCCTGCAGTTAGGCTGGGAACTGGGCCTGGGGTCTGGCCAAGGGCATGCAGCTTAACCTAAACATCCTGAACAGCCCTCCCTCAACAGTTCCCTGGGAGGCCCCAGGTTCTCAATGGCACAAAGACAAGACGACCCACATCAGCCATGATCTTCACCAGGTTGTGAGCACGGTCAAATGAGTGCCTTGGCATGAAAGAGTTTTGTCAGCTAGGAAGTATTATCTAGATGTGAGCAGATAATACAATTAAGGGTAATGATGGTGTCAGTTATAATAGTACTAGTGAAGATGGCAGTGGGAAGAGCAATGGTGACAGTTGGGTAGTAAGTCTAGAAGTCTCGGTTATGGGGGTGAGAGTAGCTAAGATGGGGTGGAACCATGGTGGTGACAGTGGTAGCAGTGGTGGCGGTACAGTGATGTGATGGTGACAGCAGCAGGGGTGGTGACATATTTGCAAATATGCTAACATCTGTACAACAGTGCTAATAGCAATCACAGTGATGAAAGTAGCAGCAGTTTGAAACCTACCTACATTCTAAGCCATCAAGGAGAAGCCAGCAGGGCAGTGCTTGTGTCCTGCCCAGAGCTGGCCCTGTTTCTCCCATCCTTCACTCTGGACAATTATTTTAAGAATTTCATAGGCCTGGCCACTTTGACTCTTAGAAACCCTGTCCCCTTTTGAAAGAAACTGTTCGACATAATTCAAAATAAGAAAACATCTAGAAATCATCAGTGTTTTAGTCCATTTATGCTGCTATAACAAAATACCATAGACTGGGTGGCTTGTAAACAGAAGAAATTTGTTTCCATGGCCAACTTCTTGTTTTCTCAAAAAGTGGAAGGGGCAAGGGAGCTCTCTGGGGTCTCTTTTATAAGGCCACTAATCCCATTTATGAGGGCTCCACCCTCATGACCTCATGACCTCCCAAAGGCCCCACCTCTTAATACCATCACCTTGCAGGGTGGGGTAGGATTTCAACATATGAATTTTAGAAGGACACAGACATTTAATCTCTAGCAATCAGGCTTGCCAAAATATATAATTCCCAAAGAACTGAATTGCAGCTATTTGTTTTATAGACTTCCGATTAAATACTTGTTAAATTCAGTTTGGCTGTTTTCTTTACCTATTTGGGAGCAAATAAAATTTTCAGGCCTCAAACATTTCCATAGGCTCTTAAAAAGCCGATAGACCCTAGGCACTGTACCTATAGTGGCTAATGGCCAAAGCCACTCCGGCTCTGAGGGCTGTCCAATAAAGGAAAGAATAGATTCTTTCTGCACCCACCTCAGGCCATGAACTTGATTGACCCTAATTTGAGGAGGGTCCCAGAAATACATGGTGATAAAAGCAAAGGCCAAATATGGGCCCCTCTCAGTAGTAACCACGGCTCAGGAATGCCACAGGTGTGCACATGTACATACACGCGTGCACACACAGGCGTACATAAACATACAGGTTCCCCCAGGCCCAGAGGTTGGAAGACCTCGCCCAGGGCTGTCATCACCTGTGACTGGCAAGTCAGGGCCTCCTGGGACCTGGGGGCACCTGGGTCCAGCCCTAATGGCTCAGGCCTGCCAAAAGGTTTCCAAAGCACTACGGGTCATAGTGTCTTCCTTGAGAAACAGCAGCGAGTGTTGTCTTAAAGAGCAGCGAGGGAAGAGGCACACAGCGGCACCAAGAGGTCTTGATCTCTGGCCTGAGCAGATGTCTCTGGCAAACGTCCCACTGGGGAAGGGCCCCTGAGCCCTGGAGCCAGGTCCCAGATGGAGTCCTCAAGGTACGGAGCTGCTCAGGAGTGCAATCCAAAGGCACTGGAGAATTCAGGCGAGGGTCCGGGAAGCGCAACGCTCCAGTCAACTGGGAGCTGTCAGCCTCAAGAAGGTGCCGGCCTTGGCGAAGAATCCTCAAAGTCCACAGTCTTGCGAGACCGCGAGAGAGTCTCTCATGCAAGGGGCCGCTGACGAGGGGAGCTGAAACACCTCTAAATGGCCAGCACAAGTGCTCATCGCTGGCCTGGAAAGTGAAGAAGTGAAAACTTGCCAGTGGCGCCTGTTTCCTGCAAGGCAAGATCCAAACCCCTAAACATGGCATTCAGAGATGTCTGTAATTGGATACTTACCCTTATAAAATTTTTTAATCCAGCTTTCCCCAGGGTCAAGGGCCTCCCACTTATCCCTTTGCCTTTCCTCCTAAATCTCAACCACACTGCGGTATGTGTTCCTCCCGTGACGAGCCCTGCATCTGTGACTACCCATTCTTCAACGACACTTCCTCCTTGAAGCCTACCATGATCTTCCCTTCTGCTAGGATGTCTGCTGGGCATTTTGTGCATCTTTACATAATGGCAACTATTTAAACAGAAATTAGCTATCAAACCAAGAAAAGACACAGAAGAACCTTAAATGCATATTACTAAGTGAAAGAAGCCATTCTGTAAAGGCTGCACACTGTGTGATTCCAACTATATGACACTGTGGAAAAGGCAAAACTGTGGAGCCAGTAAAAAGATCAGTGGTTGCCAGGGGGAGAGAGGTATGAAGAGGCGGAGCACAGACGACTTTTAGGCCAGTGAAACTGCTCTGTCTGATGCTGTAATGTTGGAGACATGTCATTATACATTTGTCCAAACCCACAGAACGTCCAACACTGAGAGCAAACCCTAATGTAAACCATGGGCTTCTCGGGTGATTATAATGTGTCAATGTAGGTTTGTCACAATTAATTGTAACAAATGTGTCCCTTGTGTGAGCGATGCTGATAACCAGGGAAGCTGCGGATGTGTAGAGGCAGGGGGTATATGGGAAACCTCTGTACCTACCTCTCAATTTTGCTGTGAATCTAAAACTCCTCTAAAAAATGGAGTTTTTTTGTTTTTTTTTTTTAAAAAAAGAAGAAGAGGAGAGGGGACTCTTCTCCACCGGGGAGGGCCCCGGCGGGGCTGTGGAATGGCTTTGCAGCTGCCGCTAATTCCAACCATGTGCGCGTGCTGGGCGGGCAGGCGAGTCACTTCATTACTTCGTGCTTAAGGAAATGCCTCCCGGCTCTGCACTTGCCTTTTTAAATTTCACAACCACTAAATCCACTTCCAGCATTTTTTTTTTTTTTATAGTGAATGAAAGTAGTATGGGGCCCCGCCACAGAGACGGTTCCATAGAGCCACGCTGTGAGCAACAGGAGACAACTCAGGGGACCCGGGGCCACCCAAAGCTGCCTCTCCAAGGAGACCTTGTCCCATCTGCAGCGACAGCCAAGCTGAGCTTAGAAAAAGATTCCTTCCGTAATTAAAGCCTGAGTCCTTTAATAGGGGACATACCTAAGAGCACTGTACTGGAGACCGCATCAATGTGGGCTTAAATTCTAACGTTGCCACTTGCAAGCAGGGACCAGTGGCTTACCCGCCACTGCCCCCAGCCCCCAGGCCCTGGTACAGCATGCTGGCTTCTCCTCTGTGAGCTCTTGGAGGGCTTTTTCTTCTATTTTGTCTTATTTCCCCCAGGACCAGGCACAGTGCCCAGCCCATAGTTAACATGTAGTGAAAGCCTCTGGCCATGGGTAACTCACAGGGTGGGAAGATGAAACGAGACGGTGGAGGAGAAGGGTCCTGGGGGGAGGAGGTGAACTCGGGGCTCAAGGAGACAGTCTTTGGAGACTCTCTTAGAGCCTAAAATCAGGCCACTTGGCTGTCCCTGCCTTCTGCCATGCACAACACCTGCCCGGGCCACCATCCCCCATGCAAAGTGCAGATCAGGGGTCAGGGGTGTGGCCCCCGCGCTCCACATGTATATGACCCGGTGACTTCACGAAGCTTAATATGATTGCTACCTGGCCCTTCGCCAAAGGCTGGACACAGACCACATTGTCTAATCTTCACAGCAACCTCTAGAGCGGGGACCACGATCCCTATTTTACGTATAAGGAAACTGACCCTCCCGAGGCCAGGTTCCCAGCAAGGCAGCCCAGGTCGCCGGCGGGCAGAGCCAGCTTTTGAACCCTGTCCTCCTGGCCAACCCCAGGCTCTTGCGCTTACCAGGTCATTTGTGGGCTTTTCCGAATTTCCATCCCACATGGAAACCTACCTTTCTGGGAACTAAATGTCCTGGAAACCATCTGCCCAGGGCCCTCCCAGTGGTTTACATGAGTGATTGATGACCTGCCATCTGTCCAGCTTGCCCTGCTCCCAGCTCCGCAAGGTGGCCCAGGGGAGGGAGCCCCGGCGTCACCAGCAGGGCCTGGGTGCCGTGGGTCAGAGGGTCAGAGGCTGGTCCAGCCCTGGAGTGACCCAAACAAGAATGTCAGCTTGTAGCGTTGTTTCCTGGGCCCGGCCCCTGGGCTGGCAGTTCTACAAGCCGTGAATTTCCTTTGGTTTTAAACAGAGTAAAGAAGGAAAGGGGTTTTGCCGGTATTTACACCCCTTGGCTTAGCACCAAAGGATCAGCTCTGCTAAGTGCTCAGCTTTCCAACTTTTGCTCACATCGCCCCCTCCAGCAACCACATCTCCAGCCTGCAGACGAGGCTCACGCTGGCCTCCATCCCTCCTGGGACTCTCTTCCCTCTTCCTCTCAATGGACAAAACTCCTCTGAGCTTTCCCTGCTCAAGACACTAAGGATACCCAGGTAAGTCAGACATGGTTCCAACTCAACGGAGGTCAATGGTAAGGGCTTCTCAGCCCAGGGCACTGGGCTCCAATGTAATCTAATGATGAAACCAGCTGCCTGCTTTCTCTCCAGACCCTGCTGCCTTCCCAGCGTGAAGTTCAGAGAGACTGTGCTGGATGTGAATGAGGAATGAAGGGAAAGGGAAGCCCGGCTTGGGGCAGACTTTGGCAGTTTGGGAAACCGAGGGGGAGAGGGGTGTCATGAGTAAATGGCACATCTGGAACCAGGACCGCTCTCCAGAGAATGAGGAGTGGGGACCACCTGGAGGAGCTGCAGGCTCCATGAGAACTTGGGGGGCCATCAGCTGGGCTCCTCAAAGGCCACCACCCTGGAGCTGTCCACCTCTAGACAGCACGCTGGCCCACAGTGTCATAAAAGTGAGGCTTCAAAAAAGGGAACCCTCCTACACTGTTGGTGGGAGTGTAAGCTGGTACAGCCGCTATGGAGGATGCTATGGAGGTTCCTTAAAAAACTAAAAATAGGGCTTCCCTGGTGGCGCAGTGGTTGAGAGTCCGCCTGCCGATGCAGGGGACATGGGTTCGTTCCCTGGTCCAGGAAGATCCCACATGCCACGGAGCGGCTGGGCCCGTGAGCCATGGCCGCTGAGCCTGCGCGTCTGGAGCCTGTGCTCCGCAACGGGAGAGGCCGCAACAGTGAGAGGCCCGCGTACCGCAATAAAAAACCCAAAAAACTAAAAATAAAACTACCATATGACCCAGCAATCCCACTCCTGGGCATATATCTAGAGAAAACTCTAATTCGAAAAGATACATGCACCGCAATGTTCATTGCAGCGCTATTTACAATAGCCAAGACAAGGATGCAACCTAAATGTCCATCAACAGATGCATGGATAAAGAAGATGTGGTATTTATATACAACGGAATATTACTCAGCCATAAAACAGAACGAAATAATGCCACTTGCAGCAGCACAGATACAACTAGAGTCAGAAGTCAGAAGGAGAAAGACAAATACCGTACGGTATCACTTATATGTGGAATCTGAAAGGTGACCCAGATGAACTTATTTACAAAACAGAAACAGATTCACAGACATAGAAAACAAACTTATGGTTACCAAAGGAAAAAGAGGGAAAGGGATAAATGAGGAGTTCAGGATTAGCAGATCAAACTACTACATGTAAAACAGATAAACAATAGGGACCTACCGTATAGCACAGGGAACTACATTTGATATCTTGTAATAACCTACGATGAAAAAGAATACATATTTATATATGTATAACTGAATCACTTTGCTGTACGCCAGAAACTAACATAACATTGTAAATCAACTATACTTCCATTGAAATTTTAATTATTTATTTTCAAAAAGGAATTTTTAAAAAGTCAGGCTCCCAGATTCCAAACATAGCCGGAAGCTACCGCTCAAGGAGGATATGGGAGCCAGATCGCAAAGAGCCCCACCCACAGACCCAGGCTGTAGGAGGTCCCTCCCCATTGAGAGCGGCATCCTCTGGGCCAAGGCAACTCGCTCACCCTGAGTCTCGGCCCTCCCCTGTGCCCTAGACCTGTCCAAGTACCCAAGGCTCTGGGCTGCCCCACCAGCCACTTAGCTCTGAGCCTTTTCACAGATCCATTCTTCCCAGGGCCGCCTGGACCACTGGATACTCACTCCAGGGCCTAGGGTGTTTGGGGGGGTTGCGGCGGACGGAGCTTGGACTTGATATCCGGAATGTTCGATGAGATGCTCTCCCATGGAGAGACAGTCAGGGTTGTGGGAAGAGAAGGAAAGCAGGCTGCAGGCCTGGAGTCTCATTCTACTCTGACCGTAAGCCCCTTGAACCAGAGGAGAGACTATCTGCACAGCCCTCCTCTCCCCCCACTTCCTCCCCTCCCTGCTGGCTGCCACTTCCAGGCAGCCAGCCCTTGCTAAGCAACCAGGAGCCATTGGGCTGTTTCTCTCAGTTCCCTCCGGTTGCTGTGGAAGCTGTTTTAGAAAACCTTTCCTGCCAACAATCAGGGCTTTTTCATCAGAGCCTGGTTGAGAGCGCCTTGCCTTTGGGGGGAAGGGCACAGGCTGCAGAAGCACAGGCTCGTCAGCCACCACCCTGCAGCTGTCAGGCCTCCCCAGCCCCAGACCTGCCCCCAGTTTCTACCTGACGCATCTGTCCTTCCCCAAAGGGATCCTGTCTCCTACACCATCCTCTTTGCCCTCTGGTTTCTAGCCAGGCTGTCTGTCCCTGGACTCCATGGCTTCACCCCGAGGGTATCAGACCCTCTGCCTGGAAAGGGTCGGGGATGAGAAAAACCTGTCCTCTGTCAGGCCTCAGGGTGAAATCCCTACAAGCGTTCAGCTCTGTCCTGCTAAGATGGGCAACCTCCCAGCACATCACTGCGCTAAGGCTGCCTCCGTCTCGTCTCTCGTGTTGTTAATGATCCCTTTCTGCCAGCTGAGCTGAGCAAGTGCCAAGGCCCCAGGATGGAGAGGAACACGTGGGAGAGTGTTCATCCCACCGCAGGGCTTCAGCAGACCCGTCTCATCAGGTGTTCTGGAAGACAGCATCCTCTTTCCTCAAGAAGAAAGTGAATGCTTGCTGCCAAAGGGACCAGGTATTCCACAAAGGATTGGCCTTGGAGGGGGGGGCAGGGAGGCTGAGACATGTGAGCATGTCCCCTGTGCCCTCTTCCACCCAGGCGAGGGGGACTTGAGAGCGTGGGATTCAGCAAGGGTTCAGGAGTGCCTGCCCCCAGTTTGAGGAGCCGCTCCACCTGCCGCCTCTGTGATCCTGGGCGAGGGGTTCTAGGGCTCTGAGCCTTGGTTTGCTCATGTGTAAAATGGCAATGACAGTTCCCACCCGATATTGCTGTGAGGGTGAAAGGGAGAGATCCCCAGCCTGGAGGAGGCACCCCATCAGTGTGGATGCCCCTCCCTGTGTGAGCTCTGTACCTCTGGGCTGTCTGCAGTTGTGGACAGCGAGAATCAGAGCGGCCAGTGACCTGGAGCTCTAATCAAGCCTGATCACTTTATCTGTTCAGTTAGAATGTGTGCTCACAGAGTCAGTGAGACTTGTTCCCTTCCCGGCTGAGCTGTCAGCACCGGAGAGGGCCTGGGGTGAAGTGATGTCCAATGAGTATTTGTGGAATGAATGACTGTCATCTCAGAACCCAGCACAGGAGCCCTCCCACTCTGGGTCCTCATGCCCAGGTCCCCAAAGGCAAAGATTCTTGTTATAAACGGTGAAATTTTTTCAAAGATAAATAGTCCCATGGACCCATTTCTGAACACAGAATTGCTCAAATGAATGGAACAGCAAACAGAAAATAAAGAATAAAGAGTCAAAAGAGAAAAGGCCAGATGATATCAGGCTCCCTGGGTATCAGTTTGTGACGCTTCCTGCCAGGACCCCAAGGATGCGTCCCAGCACGAGGACAGATGACCCCACATGTGTAGCGGGGAGCTCCATTAATCACACCCGCCCCCTCCTTGGGTCATTGTGATTTCGGCCCAGAGCACCTGTTGAGGTCTGTTTTTCCTTCTCAAAAGAAAAATCAGAATTGTCATCCAAGAGAAGTAAAGCATGCTCACCAAAAAAAAAATACTCCAATAATTGCAAAGTGGCTCAATTAAAATAACAAAAAGACGATTGCGACTTATTTCTGGAAGAGTTTATTGTTAAGATTTTGCTTTGAATTTGAGATTGAAAAACTTGAAGTGGAAAAACCATCATGAATACAGGCTTTAAAGGGTTTCTTCAGTTTTAAAGAAACAACTCCGCCTTCTATCTCAAATCCTAAAAAATCCAGTTGACTATTTGAAAAAAAAAAATATTTTTAAAGACCCAGCCTCATACTCCTCCTGAGAATCTCAGATTTTCAAAGCTGGAAAAGCCTCAGAGACCTCAAAATCCAAAATTTCAGCCAATTCTTTAGTCCTCCTTGAAGTGATGAGAACAGGGGCTTTGGATTCAGACAGGCCTGGGTTCAAATCCCAGCTTTACCACTTGCTAAGGGAGCGGCTTCAGACAAGACACGCAACTGTTCCAAAACTCTAACAGTCCTCTGCAAAATGCTGGTGATAATTCCTACCCTGCTGAGTTATGAAAAGCATCAGTGGACACAATGTATGCAACCCTGTAGAATAGTGCCTGGGTGTTTTCTTGGGGAAGAGTCACGGGGAAATCGTCGGCGACAGGACTCACGGAAGTTCCCAATATGCACAGGAACTGGATCTGGAGAAATAAACAAGAAATGGTATCCAACTAAGCTAGGCTTGGTCCTCTCTCCAATCCGCCAGGAGTATGGGTGTCCAGGCACAGCCTTGGGTCTGATGCCAGCCTGACGGCTCCTGGGCAGTCCATGCCCCACACCTGCCTCTCCTAGAGGGTAGCCCAGGTCCCACGGTGGTCATGCAGGACCCTCACTGCCCACCCCCAATCCATTGCTTGCTCCTGCCCTCGCTACCACCTAGTTGAGCTCCCGACCTTGAAGCCCACCATCAACCTCCCTTCCTCTGCTCTCCCCGACCCTGCCCATTACCCGTATGAAGGACCTGGGCTGTCCTCTAGGGAGCTCAGCTTGGGTCACCCTTCTTCTGCCAGTTTCCCCTGTTGCTTCAGGGAGCATGACCTGTCCTAACCCAGCCCCTTGGAGTCCAGTTCACAGCCTCACTCTCACCCAACAGAGGCATTATTTTTTTGTCCAGTTTTAGTGTTTTCTCTTTTTTTTTTTACTGAAGTATAGTTGATTTACAATGTTGTGTTAATTTCTGCTCTACAGCAAAGTGACTCAGTTACATACATTCGTTTTAATATTCTTTTCCATTACGGTTTATCACAGGATATTGAATAGAGTTCCCCGTGCTAGACAGTAGGACCTTGTTGCTTATCCATTCTAAACAAGAGTTTACATCTGCTAATCCCAAACTCCCCATCCATCCGTCCCCCACCCCTCCCCCCAGCAACCACAAGTCTGGTCTCTATGTCTGTGAGTCTGTTTCTGTTTTGTGAATAAGTTCATTTGTGTCATATTTTGGATTCAACATATAAGTGATATCATATGATATTTGTCTTTTTCTTTCTGACTTACTTCACTTAATATGACAATCTCTAGGTTCATCCATGTTGCTGCAAATGGCAGTATTTCATTCCTTTTTATGGCTGAGTAGTATTCCATGTGTGTACATACCACATCTTCTCTATCCATTCAACAGAGGCATTATTGAATTTCTGCCTAGGAGGGGTAAGAGGTAGCAGTTTGTTGCGGGGTAAGGGGGTAACCGAGAGACTTGCCTTGAAGTGTCACCTACATATTTATGGCAGGTTTATTTGAGGGGTTAGGGAGAAAGATGAGAGATTAAGAGGAGGCTGGACCCCACCCCTCCCTCCACCATCCCTTCTACCATCATTGACTCCTGTCTGCCCTGGTCTTTACTGTGCAAAAGCTTTGAAGTTTCATTAGGTCCCATTCGCCCTGGTCTTTAGAACCTTATTCACAATAACACTTCTGGACTGAGAGACTCATCCATTGTTCCTCAATCAAGAATGACAGAAAAGAAAGGAGCTGATACTTACCAAGCCCTAAGGAAAGAACTAACTGGTCCAGGCACTCTTCTGGGTGCTTTCGTATTTGAGTAGCTAGAGAGTTTGTCCCGTGTCAGGTTAGCAGAGCTGAGATTGCATTTCCCAGCATTCGCCTCCCTACACACTTCAGATTTAGGGTTGTCTACAGAAAACATTTTCAGGAGATCTGGAAGGTGGATGAAAGCCCAGCCATTCTGTTTGGTTCTGAAGGCGGTGGGACCAGACACTGTTGCTGCTCCCACGCTCTGTCACTGATCTGCACATCCATCTTGGTGGCCAGGGGCGGCAGCAGCTCCTCCAGCCTCTAGCAACCTCAGGTCAGATGCACGTGCTGGCATGTGGCGAAGGACACCAACTAACCCTACAGGTCACCTGTGTCACCGAGGATGGAGCAGTGAGGCTGAGACACGGACCTACTTTCCTTGCTGGTTCCAGTTTGGCCTTGTTCTCTCCTACATCACATCCATCCCTCCTGGCCCTGTTGGGGTCAAGCCCAGCACCCAGACTGCTTGACCAGCTCCCACAGTTACATAAAGTCTAACTACTAATTTTTTTTGAAGTTCTTATCTATCTTCCTTACGGTGGTTCTGCTTTTTTTTTTTTTTTTTTTTTTTTTATTGCAGTACGTGGGCCTCTCACTGCTGTGGCCTCTCCCGTTGCGGAGCACAGGCTCCGGACGCGCAGGCTCAGAGGCCATGGCTCACGGGAACAGCCACTCTGCAGCATGTGGGATCTTCCCGGACCGGGGCACGAACCCACGTCCGCTGCATCGGCAGGCGGACTCTCAACCACTGCGCCACCAGGGAAGCCCCTAGTTCTGCTTTTTAAAGGAACTCCTAACTGACACAGTTAGTACAGTGTTATGTTAAGAAGGTGCCTTCTCGAACTTACCACTATGTGCCTCAGTTTCTTCATCTGTGAAATGGGAATAAGTACTGACCTCTTAAGGTGATTGTGAGGTTTAAACGACTTAATATGTGTAAGCCGCCTAGTATTTATCACCTCAGTGAGCGTTCTTATTACCATCACCTCAGATTGTCTTTAAAAACCCATGGTGAGATAGGAATATTGTTGTAACCATAGTTCAGAAAGAGAGACTCAAAGATTACCTGACTTACCCAGGGTCACTTGGATGAGAAGTGACAGAGCTGGCATTCAATCCCAGGTCAGTTTGCTTCCAGACTGCACTAGGCAGAATGTTCTCCCTTCCATCTCTTATCTCTAATCCATATGGGATGGTGTCTCTTTGGAAAGCTTCCAAGCCTCTCCTTTCATAAGGACTCTTAATCATTTTAATCAAGAATGAAAATATTCACATGAAAATACTCTCTTTAGGCAGATTCAGAAGACATAATTTCCTTCTCAATATTGAATCCTTTTCTGAACTTCACTCATGACTAATTTGGAATTTCAATTAATCCACAGATATTTATCAGCACTATTGTCTGTCCAATGTTGTGCTGTTGAAGAAACAGGCATCTGTGGTGTAGTGGGGAATCTACAGGACTTCAGCTTGGAAGATCTACACTTGCCCATTCCCTCTGCAGTTTCCTCTCTGAAAAAAGAGTGATAAAGAGACCTACTTCTGTCTTAGTTAATACGGAGACCTACTTCTGTCTTAGTTATTTCAGAAGATTGAATGGTGGCTCCACAATGATATGCCCAACATCTTAATACCCAGACCCTGTGAGTGTGAACAAATTTGGGGAAAGGGTCTTTGCAGAGGTAATTAAATTAAGGCTCTTGATATGGGTGGACCCTAAATTCAATGACAAATGTCCTTATACGAGACAGAACAGGAGGAGGCATAGATAAAGAGGAGGAGAAGGCGGTAAGAACAGGAGGCAAAGATTAAAGTGATGCAGTCACAAGCCAAGGAACACCCAGAGTCACCAGAGGCTGGAAGGGAAAAGGAGGTTCTTCTCCAGAACATTCGGGGGGAGCACGACCCTGTCAACACCTTGGTTTCAGACTTCTGGCCTGTAGAACTGGGAGAGAGTACATTTCTGTGGCTTAAAGTCATCAAATTTGTGGTGATATTTTATGTCAGCCCTAGGAAACTAATACAGTTATTTCTGCTATGCAACAAATCAACACAAACTTAACAGCTTAAGACAACTTCTACTTGTTACCTACAGTTTGTCAATCGGGAGTCCAGACACAGCATGACTGGGTTCCCGTCTCAGGTTCTTGCAAGGGTGAAATCAAGATGTGAGCTGGTTGCATTCTCAGCTGGAGCGTGGGGTCCTCTTCAAAACCAGTTATTGGCAGAGTTCAGAGTTCGATTTCTTGTGGTTGTAGGACTGAGGTCCACGTTCCTTGCTGGCTGTCAGCCAGGGACCACTCTCAGCCCTCAGAGGCCACTGGTATTCCCTGCCACCTGGCCCCCTCCATGGTCAAAGCCAGCAACGGCGAACCCTCTTCATGACTAGTCCCTCTCACACTTCAAGTCTCTGACTTACCCTCTGTGACCTCTAGACGCAGATGTAAAAAACTCACATGCTTAGGTCAGTCCCACACAGATCACCTCCCTGTTTTAACGTCAATTCTGCCATATAACATATATGTGTCATAATGTAACCTAATCGTCGGATCAGAAGCCATCATAATCAGAGGGCATTATGCTGGGTGTACACATCGGGAACAGGGATTTGGGGGACTATTTTTTCTTTTTCTGGGGGGCTACTTTAGAATTCTACCTACCACAGATATGTATCAAGATTAAACATGATAATGGCTATGAAATTATCTTATAAATAATGATATGAAACAAATGTGAAAGATTATTACTTTAAAAAAATCTACACATTTTAAATAAGAAAAAAAGTCACATGGCATGGAATCTATTCTCTGGAAGAGACATGAGAACACAGATAGAAGGAAAGCCTGGGTTAGGATCCAAAAGAGGCTATGAAGATGTGCTGAAATGATACTAAAAGTCAACGCCAGGGACTGGTCTGAGTGTATCAACTTTATCCTCATGACAACCCTGTAAGGTGCTATTATTATAAACTCATTTTATAATATATTTTATAAATAAGAAAACTGAGCGCAGGGAAGTTATTTGTCCAAAGCAACGCACACTTAAGCAGTAAAACCAGGCGTTAACCTCAAGGATTCCAGCCTCAGAGGGTGTAGTCTTAACTGCTCAGCTGCACCCGCCTCTCTCGGAGGGGAAATAAACAAGAGTGAAGCTGGGAGTTTTGGGGGAGACACACCCAGCAGGCAGACAGGGCACTGCGTATCAGAGGGACTTAAGAGGACAAAGTAATGAATGGGATTGTGGGAGACAGGGAGTGTTCCAGCTGAGGGGTTCAACCTCGCATAGGTACACATGCCTACAGGTAACATAATGTACAATAGTTGTAGAGTTGACAGAAAGCTGGGTCAGCCTATCTGAAATGAAGTTATCTTTGAAACTATGGCCAGTCAGCTCTGTGGCCACATGCGTCCTCTGAAATCGATCCGGGGTTAAGTCAGCTTCGTTTCCGGGGCACAAAAACATTCAGGAATCATGAATATAATGATTACATGGGGGATTGATCTAGTCACAGCTCCCCAGTGGCTTCAGATAACAATCCAGACCTCTAAGAGCAAGAGTGTTGTGGGAGACTGTATTTCCTGAGGATGGTCACAGCAAGGGACGCCATCGCCTATGCTCCTCTTCCAGTGTGACTTTGGGACCTGCCGCTCCTGAGTGTTGCTCTATGACTGCTTGACCAAGAGAAACCGGTAGCTTCCACCCGCAGTCTTTGGGTATGCTTGTTCTTGAAACCCAGCCATCAGGATGTGAGGAAGCCCAATCTGCCCCACGGAGAGGCCCAGGAAGCAACCATCAGCACCCTCTGGCCAACATGTGAATGAGCCCTCTTGAGGTGAATTCTCCAGGTGCAGCTGAATCAGCCCAGGTGATGCCACATGGCACAGAGTTGAGCTGTCCATGGTGAGATCTGCCCAAAACATAGACATTAAACAAGCAAAAATCTTCTCTTGCAGGTCCCCATGGGGGCTTCAGTTATGTCTACAATATTCTACTTCTTTTTAAACATGAAACAAGTATAGAAAAATATTTGGATTTGACAGAGTTAGGTAGAAGACAAATATTTGCTATTCTTTGCACTTTTCATATAAAAATATTCATTAGTTTTTTTTTTCTTTTTTTTGCTAAGACTATTTCATAAACCCTAAGGAATCAGATCTAATATACTTCGTGTTCAAACGATTTCATTCAAAGATCATAATGTAGACAAGTGGGTTCTTGGTTTTTGGTACACTGACAAGGAATCTCAGGAAATCAGAGTATTAAAAATAGAAGTGTATATATATATATATATATATATATATATATATATATATGTTTACCCACCCTCCCATTCCTAACATACTATTTTCGTTTTTACATTTTTTTTCTTCTGATCCTGATTCACATGGAGATAACATTTTTCATAAATTCAGTCATCCCACTTGAAGTCTAGTATTTGCACATACCTCTGTCATTAACATTTCTGGTCTGAAGACTGTTGTCTGAATAATCCTCGTAATTATTATTTAAATGGTAACAGTATACTATAACTTATTAAGTTGTTCTCCTACTATAACCCACTTCAATCATTTCTAGCTTTTTGCTCTTGTGGAAACACTTTCATTAATATCTTTATGAATACAATTTTTTATTTCTTTTGACATACATATTGTTTTGTAACATATGAAGTATATACAATCACACTATTCTCCAGTTAATACTATGCCAATTTATAATGTACATGTGTATGTCTTACCTCTTTCCACCCATATTGAATATTTTCATTTATTTATTGCTCATGTAAGTGTTTCTTCCATTTTTAATAGAACTATTTAGACAATGGACATTTCAGGAGGCCAACTGCCCATAAGTGACCAAAAGGGATTTCATAATCTGCACAGTAACCCTGAAAAGAATTCAGTATACATTTTACTATGTCTACCACCTCGGACTCTTCAGTCCTCAAAATGAAATGTTATCGCAGTTCATCCTAGTATAATGATGCATTTGTCAATTTCCTCTTGCTCTTAGTGGAGGGTGGGGGAGTGGAAGGAGCCCTAAGGGTAGGGAACACAAATGAGGATAAAGAGTGATGGGAAAGACAGCCAGCTGGGAAGAGAGGTAGCCCCTGGCGTCTTCCCCATCACCACCAGGTGAGGCCCCCATGAGGAGAATAATTTACCTCTAAGAGAATCTGCAGCAGCACTTTTCTTTTTTCTTTTTTTTGCTACTTTAGGGAGAATAAAACTTAATGGAGACTAGGAATGACCCCTTGGATACGCAGAGTTTCCTAAAACATGTCTTCCTGGTACTGAAAGAAGTTTAGGTCTATTACTCCCCTTGCAGTATTTCTCCCAAAATTCTCAAATTCATTTTAAATAATTTGATTACTTCTAGTTATCAGACTCCTAATGAATCAAGCCACGCTTCTCAAAAAGTAATAAGAAAGAAAAAAAAAAAAAAAAGTAATAAGGAAGACCTAAATTTCTCTGGCTAAAGTTCTCCCAGAGGGGTAGGATGTGGAATTCCTATGCCTTCAGGGTTAGGCGAGGGCCCTGCAGGTCTGCCCCAACGTCCCAGCATGGGGCTGATGGCAGTGCCGATGGAGGGGCACAGGGTCATCGTGGCCATCAGACTGGAACGTGTCTGAGGGCTGAGACGCCTGCTCTAAGAGCTTGGAGTCCAAGTTCCCATTTTGGCCCCAGCTGCTGTGAAGGACGGTAAATGACCTCCCTGCTCTGGGCTATAGTTTCTCCATGAGTAAAATGCAGTTGGTAAATACTGCCCTGCTTTCTCCCCTAGGCTACTGGGAGGCTCACAGTGACACGGGTGGCAGGTGTTTTGTTAACAGCAAAGAGATGCATAAATGCAAGGGGTAGTGATGGTGATGTTACCACATTTGTACAGAAAACCAAAACACTAACATCTTTTGTCAGATAGAATGAAAATGATTGAAAGGATAAATGTATTTTTGACAAGCGATACCCCGTTGAAAAGAAATTTTAAGAGTAAGGCCTTGAAAGACATAGCCTCCCAGACATGTCCCAGCTTGGTGGTACACCAACTCTGATAACTTACGACCGGCCCTGCAAGCCATTAGCAGGGCTATGTCTTTGTTTGTAGTCACAATTGCTCTTTACCGTAGATTCAATGTTTTGTAAAATATCAAATTGATTTTTTTTTTTTTTTTTTTTTTGCGGTACGCGGGCCTCCCACTGTCGTGGCCTCTCCTGTTGCGGAGCATAGACTCCGGACGCACAGGCTCAGCGGCCATGGCTCACGGGCCCAGCTGCTCCGCGGCATGTGGGATCTTCCCGGACCAGGGCACGAACCCGCATCCCCTGCATCGGCAGGCGGACTCTCAACCACTGCGCCACCAGGGAAGCCCTCAAATTGATATTTTTATACTACTACCAGATAAGACTAACATGTGTCTATTTTCCTCCCTTTCTCCTCATGCTCCACCATCACCATTGCTGAATTGTAGAGTCTGAGATGTCTCACTGTGGCCAGAAGAATGAGAAGAAGATGGGAGAAATGGTCCAAAGCTGAACCCAGGGCCAGAGAAAGTCACTAAGGACCTGAAAGGTCACCATGGGCTAGGTTTGGTGTATATTAAATTCAACTGAACAAAATTTATGCCTGTCACAATGAAGATGTTGAAGAATGATCTGATGGGGGCTCTTCCAAAAGCTCACAGTCTAGTGGAAAACACAAGATAAGTTACAACAACATTATATTTGCATTATACTTGCAAAGAGTCCTAAGAAAATTGCAGGTGATCCTTATTGCATGGAGGTGGTATGGAGAGCTATCAGAAAACCACCAAGAGAAGGTAACATCTGAGCTGAACTGTAAACCCTGAGGCAGCACATGCCAGTGAAATAAGGGACAGTTGCGGGTATCCCAGGCAGAGCAAACAGTATGAACCAAGGCCTGGAAGCCTGGCTGTGCCTGGGATGCTCACATGAAAGCGGATGAAATATGTATGATAGGTACGGGGGTGAGAGTGAGGGGTATATTACTTAGGAATGATTACGTTATCATTACGAAATCCCCCAAATCTCAGTTGTTTATAAGGTCAAGAATTGGACAGGCTACACGTCCACTGTGGCCCTTTATGTCATCTTCACTCCAGGACCTTCACTGAAGGAAGAGCCACTGCCCAGAATTGCCCGTCCACTCTAGTAGGAGTAGCCACCTCGGGCTATGTAATTTTCAATGGACACAAGTGGCTAGTGGCTACCATATTGGATGGCATAGATATTATAGAACATTTCCATCACTGCAGAAAGTTCTACTGGGCAACCTGGTCTAGGACAAGGGTTTGCAAACTATGGTCCATGAGCCAACCCAACCTGCTTCTTGTTTTTATAAATAAAGTTTTATTGCAACACAGTCATGCTCGTTCACTTGTGGATTACCTATGATTCCTTTCACATGGCAAGGGTAGAGTTGAGAAGTGCCACAGAGATCATATAGCCCACAAACCTGAATGTATTTCCAGAAAAAGTTTGTTGACGCCTGGTTTAGAACATTCCCCCAGTTGTCATGGCAGAAGGAAAAATCACTCTAGCCCATAGGTACCTCTGCTCACAATTCGTTGGCCAAAACAAGTTGTTTTCCCCAGCCAACAACAAGGGAGCCAGGAAGTGCAGTATTTATCACTTACCCAGAAGGAGGGGAAACTGGAAACATTTGGCATATTGTCACAGCCACAGGGGGAGAGGGCTGGAGGTAAGGCAGAAAGTAAACTCAGTGTAAATGGCCCTGAGGTTTCAATGTTATGCTGAGAGGGACAGGGCATCGTCAGAGGAAAGGGCTGGCTCCATGAAGCAATCAGTCCCAGGGGGCTGTTGGAAATTGATGGGAGCGACCAATCCTGGCAGAAAGGACAAAAATGGGAGGGAAAACTCAAGAAGGACACGATGGCTCCAGCTCTAGAGACTCTCACAGGTGTGCACTATTCCACAGGAACCACAGCGCTGCCCTAGCCGGTCGTAGCCCATTCCCAAGGCAGCAGAATAATGACAGCAAATATTTATACGAGTACTTCCTGTGTGCCAGGCACTGTGTTAACCATTTAGCATATAGTCCCACATTTAAGCCTCTCAACAAGCCTGTGAGGTTGGTATCATTTTATCCCCACTTTCCACACAAGGAAACTGAGGTTCAGAGACTTAAGTGACCCGCCCAAGGTCACACAGCAAGGGAGCAGTGTCTGGCGGCTCAGGGGTCCCACGCTCAGAATAAAGTCCACCTGCAGCCATCACTGCACACCGATCACTGGTCCAGCCATCCTTCGGGTCCCCTGATACGGCTCTGTTGACTCTGTAGAGAACTGCCCGAATTTACGGATTATGTGGACTGTTGCCTTTTACTCTCCAAAACACATTAAGTGATTTCGTCTGGAAATGTTTTACAAGCCCCAGTTACGCCTCCTACATCCCCTCCCCGGTACAGCCCGGGTCCCCAGCCAGGACTGTAAAAGAGCCTTTTCTTCTTTCTAAAGCCTCTTAACTCTCTGGCCCCGGAGCGGGCTGGTTCTCCCCAAGTCTGGGAAAAAGCAAAGCTCCCGTTCTGGCCCACGGGGAAATTTTAGACGGACCGTCATGTCTCAGCTCTGCTCTCCCTCTCTTCACGAGACTCTTTAATTAGGTTCAGAAACATGTTTATGATCCTGAGAACCAGCCCGTGTTATATGAGGCAAGTTCAAAGCTCCATTTCCCCCAGCAACTCTCAGAACATTTCAGTAAACTCAGAGGCCTGGCTCACAGCCAGCCCTGAACAAAATCAGACTGTGAGCGAGCAGTACTTCCAGTACCCCCTGCTCTGGGCAGAAAGGCGGTGGGACTCAGGTTTGGACAGACGTAGGTTTTTATCCCAGCCTCTCCCTACTGGCCCAGTGACCTTGGACACATCACTTAACCTCTCTGAGCCTTGGCATTCTCATTTTGAGAATACAGGTTTGTGGAGAATTTAGAATGGGAGTCATCATGGCTATGGAGAATATGAGGGCTAAATGATGGATAAGGTTAGTTGCCTTCCCTCTTCCGTGCTGTGTGTGTTCCTGACCCCTCTAGGGGCAAAGCTCTCAGGAGAGGTGGGCTGTCGTCGTGAGTGGGGGCCCAGATCCCACTCCCAGGTGGCTGAACTTACATTCTCCCTCCAGAGAGATGCTCTCCCCTCCCCCATGTGGACCTTGTTTCCAACACGGGGACCTGGCACAGAAACCTCCGTGGTGTCAGAAATGTGTTTTTGCAGCCAGGGCACAACCCACATGCAGCAAACCCTGTCAGAAAGTCACAACAGAACAGTGCACAGATTTCACAGACATGGTCTCAGCTGACCCTCAGTGCTCAGAAAAACGGGCATGAGCCTTACTCTCATTTTACCGCTGATGAGAGCAGGGCCCAGTGCAGAGCGAGAACTTGCCTAAGGTGTCACGGTGAGTCAGAAGCAGGACGAAGACTGGGAGCCAGGTCAGAGCCAACCTACCCCCAAGCCATTCCTGGTCGTGGGACAGCACCTCCCCTTCCTTCTCTGAGGTGGGAAAGTTGAGCAGAACCATCCAGAAGCATTGCCCATCACCTCCCGAGCAGGTCTAAGGTGACGTGCTGCTCGGGTTTTTATCGGCAGCCTCCCTTCCCTGGTCCCAAAGGCGGGACCACCCTTTAGGAACCAGAGAGCTCAGAGGGACCCAGCCTCTTGGACTCCTCTCCCCTCCATCCGTTTCCCCGCTAGAGCTCTTCCTCTGTCTCCCACGGACTGCACTTCCCTTGAGCATGGGGCCCCTGGTCCCCGGCCTGGGGTGTTTGGAGCCCCTCCACCTTCCCAGCACAGCCAGCAGCCCCTGCCCTCCTTCCCTGTCCCCTTTGGGCCTGAAGACGGCCACAGGGTGCCATGGAAAGAGCACTGGATAGAGGGTCCAAAGGCCTGGTTCTTAACTCAGCTCCACCACTGCTGACTTGCTGTGTGACCCTGGGGAAACTGCCTCCCCCCCTCTGTGCTTCTCACACCACATATTTCAAAGTAAATTCAGCCGAGGTATCTCTGAAGGCCCGTTTAGATGTCATGCCCCAAATTACACAACCAGCCCTCTTTGCCTCAGCCCAGGGGCCTTTTGTTCTGGCTCCATCACCATTGGACCTTGGCCCTAACACCTATCTATTCTAGAGAGTTTAGGAGGAAGAAGCCTAAGGTGGGCTTTAGGGTTTTTTTTTTTTTTTTTTTTACTGTACTACAGCCAAAACTCTCTTGGGAGATATGGAGATTTAAACCAACAGAGCCACCTGAATTTTAAGGTCATTTCTCGCGTGACGAACACCGCACAGGAGGGTGTGGCTTGAACTGTTCTGTTGCGTAGGTGACTATGTAAAGCACCAGCACAGGTGGGCCTGGCACACAGGAGGGCTAGTGTGTAGTCCTGCCCTTCCCTCTGCTTTGGGGCCACGAGCGAGTCACCCAGCATGTCTGGGGCTCAGCTGTCTGTTCTGGAAAGTGGGCAGTTGGGCTTGACAATTTCCTGGAGCTTCTTTCCTTGAACCTGCTGTGTCTCTAAGACAAATACACAAAGTGGTGTATGTCTTTCCCGTGAGTCTCTTTCCTTTTTTTTTTTTTGTAACAGTTTTATTGAGATGTGATGCACATACGATACGACCCACCCACTTAAAATACATGACTCAGTGGTTTTTCGTACATTCGCAGAGTTATGCAAACATCCCTGCAATCAATTTCGAACATCACCCCCAAAACAAACCCCACACGTGTTAGCAGTCACTCCCCATCTCTCTCCAACCCCCCTCACCTAGGCTACCACTAATCCACTTTCTGTCTCTGTGGAATTGACCCTCCTGGACATTTCCTATCAGTGGAGTCCCACACTATGCGTTCTCTGGCGTCTGGCCTCTTTCACTGAGCGTAGTGTGTTCAAGGTTCATCCACGCTGCATCACGTCTCTCTCGCCTCTTCTGCCGCCGTTTCCTGGGCTCACCCTGCCTGCTCGCAGTAGGGCTGTAGCCTGTGGCCACTGGCTCACCTCTTTGTCAAGGCTTCCCAAACACCAGGCTCCCCTCCCTCTGGAATGTTCCCTCAGCTGCCCGTGCAGGCAGTCGGCACAAGGCCCCCTCAGCCCCCTGCCTCCTGCCCCAGGAAATACATTTCTCAGTTCTTTCCACAATTTGAAAGGTTTTAAGACAAACTGACCTGCTGTTGACAGCACTAATTCCTTTCTTCCTCTCCAATGCTCCTGTCTCTTCTCTCTCTCTTTTTTTTTCGCCCCAAGGAATTTTTTTTTGATGTTGTGTGTATGGCTTTTCTCCCAGCCTCTAGCTGTCACTTTGGAATGGGGATTGATGGCAAGTAGCTCCTACTGGCTCCCGCTATATTCCAACTGCTTCATATACAGCATTTCGTGTACTCTCTGTGGGGAAGGCGTCATCATCCCCACTTTATAAATGCAGACACTGAGGCTCAGGGAGACGTCGGGATTTCCCAAGGTCACCTCCAGCAAACAGCAGAGTCAGAATTGGACCCTTGTCTGTTTTGCGTATTCTGCCTCCCCGAGGAATAATGTTGGTGGCGGTTCTGACAGTTTCTCCCGATGCCCTGGACACGATGCAACACACTGCAGAGTCCTGGGACAGTCACCAGAGTGCACGTTCAGGTACATTGCTCGGAGGAGGCCACCCCAAATCCTCCCTGCAAGAAAGAGGCCACAAGAATAGCTTTATTGGTGTAAGTTCAGAGGGAGGTGTTTAAAGATCTGTTTCCTAGCACTCTGTTATAATCATCAGTGAAATAAACCATTGATACGCTTATTACTTATCTCTCTGCACATTTTTCCTGGTTCCGAAGTCTTTGATGGCTCCCCATTGCCTATAGAAGCACTTCCAAACTCCCTTCATGTGGCACAAAAGGCCCTTCACGATCAGGGAAACTACCATCTCTGACACAGGTTTCCTGTGATGCCCTCCTGCATCCTCATTTTCCACTTCCCAAAAACTTTCAAAAGAGTAACAGTAGGTAAAAAAATATTTACCACCGAAGATTACGTACGTACATGGGAGGCGCTGGGCTATAACGTGGGCTCTAGGAGGAGCCAGGCCAGGTGGCTCCTGACCGTAGAAAATGGAGCTGAGGTTGTACCCTGGATCCACAGCCACAGAGGGACCCCAGGTTGATCAGTGTGTGGTCAGATCCACGTGCTAGATCTGAAAGCATGGATTTGCAGTGAAATAGGTGAAAAGGTCCAGAGGAGGTTAAGAAGCCGGGCCCTGCTGGTAGCCTCCACATTACCTGTGAAGCAGCTGGTGACAGAGCTGCAGGGGGGATGGGGTAGGTAGGTGAGGGTCAGTGAGAGGCAGCCCCAGTCAACTCGGCCCCAATTCCAGGGAGCCTAGATGGAGGCGGGGATGCAAGAGAACCTCAGAACCAGATCTCCAGCAGGAGAGGCAACATCTCAGCAGTTCTTCTCCAGGGCTGAGGCCTCCCACCAGGCAGTCGGGTCAGCCAGCCCTGAGGAGAAGACCAGGGAAAGCATTAAGTCATCTGTTTACACCGTGTCCAGTTCTACCTCTGTTTTCCTCTCTCTGTATACAACTCTCAGCAGACGATTCCCGGCTGTTATCCCTCAGGAACTCCCGGTTTCGGAAGCAGAGTCTCCGGCCGGGCCAGGGAGGAAGGACACGGGGTCTCGTGAGACTCAGGGGACTGCCGGAACCCACACTTCGGTTAAGATCTTCCTTTCCAGTGGGGCCTGGAAATCCCCATTCCTGCTGCATCCCCAGCAAAGTCTTCTGCAGGCCTTCTGGGCCAGACTTCCGGCTGCCCCAGGGCGCCCTCAGCTTTATCTCCCCCGCACCCCTAAGCTTACCTTCTGGCTCAATCCAGGCAGCCCTTTCTTCATGGAACAGTGGAGAGAAACGTGGGCCAGAGTCAGACCAGAGGGTTCGAGATCTCAACCCTCCCACTTACTAGCTATGACTTAGGAAATTAATCTCTCTGAGCCTCAATTTTCTTCTATTTGAAAATAATTGACCTCTTACAAGTAAAACATAACCCTGACATTTGCAAAGTCGTCTCCACAAGTGGGGTGGGATCTGATACCTTGTCCCACCACCTACATAGAGCAGCAATCACCTGGGTTAGTTTAAAGATGAGAAACAATGTGTGTGAAGGCCGGCTCAGGGCAAGCAGGGCGTGACTGTTTTCCCATCCTTGTCCTCTTTTTTATTATATATATATATATATATATATATATATATATATATATATATTTTTTTTTTTTTTTTTTGCGGTACGCGGGCCTCTCACTGCTGTAGCCTCTCCCATTGCGGAGCACAGGCTCCGGACGCGCAGGCTCAGCGGCCGTGGCTCACGGGCCCAGCCACTCCGCGGCATGTGGGATCCTCCTGGACCGGGTCACGAACCCGTGTCCCCTGCATCGGCAGGCGGACTCTCAACCACTGCGCCACCAGGGAAGCCCCACCCATCTTTGTCTTCTTCCTTCCACACGTGCCTGTCCTGGGTCATCCTGGTTGGTCCCAGAACACCAGCTGATTCAGTCACCTTGATGTCCTGGGGCTTTTCCAGGACAGGGACAGGCTGTAAGTTAGCAACATACTCCCCCGACTTGTGTTTCTCTCTATGTTTTTTTCATTGCAATTGGTGTCCCTAACAGACTTTGCAGGTTTCAGAGAGAGCATTTGGCAAAGAGGTTTCTGTCATTCTATTCTGTTAGCCCTGTGGGAAGTTCGGGACATCAAGTGTGCGTTGAGTGAATAAATGAGTATAGACGCCTTCAGAGTCCTTAGGAGAGCATCAGAGGGGCTGGCCTGGGGCAAGGAGCAGGAAGCCAGCTGGAGCTGGGGTCCGTTGGTGGTCTCTGGTGTTGACGAAAAAGAGCCAGCAAACCTGTCCTCTGCCGTCCCTCTGTCCCTTCCCTACTCCCCACCTCCCTTCCCCGCCCCATCCCTGTCTCCCCATTCCACCTCCACACTGGAGCCCCAGCCGGTTCCTGCGGGGCCCCGGATCCGGATTCGTTAACCCCAAGAACGACACAGCCGACAGCCCATCCTCATTTCCACAGGTGGGTCTGCCACCCAGATACCCTGCCACGCTCAGAAGATGCTCACAGCTGCTTTTATATTTTTAAACGATGCCCTGTCCCCACACGTTACTCCTAATGATGCTGCTTTGACTGGGTGAAGAGTTCTTTCTTTTTTTCCTAGACTGGAATTTGCAACGCGTGTTCTCAACCCACCCCCCATCCGACTCGAGGGAAATGAATTCTGGGCATGCCTGCTTCTTCCAGCAAGCCTCGCCTGCTCCGAGGACAGTCATTAACTTATTTTTCTAAGTAATCCTCTGCTGAAAGCTGCGAGCCGTCTGTGGTGGACGAGAGCAGGGGTTTGCAAAGCCCAAAAGTACCGGAGGCGGAGCTTACGCCAGGACAGACAGCTTCCTGGGAGGACGGAGGGGCACAAAATGGGGTCTCGCTCCCGGAGCAGGACACAGATAGCCGTTTCAAACCAAGCTGTGTTCGCATCCTATGCTCTGGTCACTGCCTAGGGAGTGTTTCGTCAGCCTGCTACTCACTCACATTCAGATACCATCAGCAGAGGCTTCTGCCCTTATCAAATCAGATTAACGGTGGAAGCAGACTCTAACCCGTGTTCTAAAACACACGTCTTACTACACACCCTGCCGAAAATCCTGAAACCCAGTCCAACACCTAGAGTTATTTGACCAAATCCTCTGAGGCCTTCTTGCCCGTTCTTTGTCCAAGCACATCCTCCAGTTTATCACCGCCTAATCCTATTCGGCTCCTGAAAGGCCAAAATACACTTGCACCAGCTGTTCCTTTACCTGAGGCCTCCTTCCCTACTTTTCTGACAACAAATTCACACGAGCTCTCCCATATCCTGGCCAGAGTTCGCTGTTGCCAAACACCCACCTCTGCCCCACGACTTAGCATGTTGAAATTATTTGTGTTAGAGCTGCCTCTCCTACCAGGCACCACCTGCCCCAACGAAACTGGCTCCCTCATCTCTGTTCCCCTAGAGCCTGCACGAGGTAGGTCTTGAGCCCCTGCTTGTTTGGTCATCGGAAGACTGAATGATTGAATGTGTCTCCCTGATCTGGGCACTGTGATAAGATGCTGTCACCTACAACGGTGAGAATAGAAGGTAAGTTTCAAGGCCCCAGGCCTCAAGGAGCACATGGAGATGTGGATTTATCAAAATTAAATAAACAAAATACAGTAAAAAATACAAGGGGATATGGGGCAGGTCTCCAGTCCTGGGTACAGTTTCCAGGAAAGGACTTAATTCACACGTGCAAAGGAGTCCCACTTCACACAGAGTGCATGCTCCTGGCCAAGTGGGCACCTAGATACAGTAGGGGAGGCCATCCCTGTGGACCAGGTGGTCAGGGAAGGCTTCCTGGAGGAGGTGGGGCTTGAGCTGGATCTTGAAGGATGGACTCAGAGATAGAGGAGTTACAGGGACAGGGAACAGAATGAACAGAGCAAAGAGGTGGGAAAGGCAGTTGAGAAAACTGCCCCCCAAAAGAAAAATACAAAAAAAGTTTACCTTAGTAGAGTGTTCTGTGAGCCAAGAAGATGTTGTGGGGCTTTTCAGATCTTATGTTTTCTTTTTTTTTTAAATTTCAAATGAATGATACAGAGCCTCAGGCTCTGATCAAGGGCCACTGCCACCAACCTTCCTGCTGATGAGCTGATGTAGCTCCCCTGAAATGCAAGTGGTAAAGCAAATTGCTTTTTAACATTTTGCTTTCAATTCAGTCTGAGCTATTTCTGCTTAATATTCTCCAGTGCCCTTTGCTAAAGTGTAGGACGGTGTAGGGGGAGTGGAAACAACACAAGCTGGCAGTCTCAGGTTCAAAACCTGACTCCACTGTATTCCAGCCATGAGGCCTTGAGCATCACCACCACCACCATCACTGTCCTCACCACCATCATCATCACTGTCCTCACCACCACCATCATCACTGTCCTCACCACCACCATCGCTGTCCTCACCACCATCATTACTGTCCTCACCACCACCATCATCACTGTCCTCACCACCACCATCATCACTGTCCTCACCACCACCATCGCTGTCCTCACCACCATCATTACTGTCCTCACCACCACCATCATCACTGTCCTCACCACCATCACCATCACTGTCCTCACCCCAATCATCACTGTCCTCACCACCATCATTACTGTCCTCACCACCACCACCATCACTGTCCTCACCACCATCACCATCACTGTCCTCACCACCACCATCATCACTGTCCTCACCACCATCAACACCACTGTCCTCACCACCACCATCATCACTGTCCTCACCACCATCATCACCACTGTCCTCACCACCACCATCACTGTCCTCACCATCATCATCACTGTCCTCACTACCACCAACATCACTGTTCTCACCATCATCATCACTGTCCTCACCACCACCACCATCACTGTCCTCACCACCATCATCACTGTCCTCACCACCACCATCACTGTCCTCACCACCACATCATCACTGTCCTCACCACCACCACCATCACTGTCCTCACCATCATCATCACTGTCCTCACCACCACCATCATCACTGTCCTCACCACCATCATCACTGTCCTCACCACCACCACCATCACTGTCCTCACCACCATCACCATCACTGTCCTCACTACCATCATCATCACTGTCCTCACCACCACCACCATCACTGTCCTCACCACCACCATCATCGCTGTCCTCACCACCATCATCACTGTCCTCACCACCACCATCACTGTCCTCACCACCACCATCACTGTCCTCACCACCATCATCATCACTGTCCTCACCACCATCATCATCACTGTCCTCACCACCACCATCACTGTCCTCACCACCATCATCACTGTCCTCACCACCACCATCACTGTCCTCACCACCACCATCACTGTCCTCACTACCATCATCACTGTCCTCACCACCACCATCACTGTCCTCACCATCATCATCACTGTCCTCACCACCACCACCATCACTGTCCTCACCACCACCATCATCGCTGTCCTCACCACCACCACCATCACTGTCCTCACCATCATCATCACTGTCCTCACCACCACCATCATCACTGTCCTCACCACCATCATCATCACTGTCCTCACCACCACCATCACTGTCCTCACCACCACCATCATCACTGTCCTCACCACCACCATCATCGCTGTCCTCACCACCATCATCACTGTCCTCACCACCACCATCACTGTCCTCATCACCACCACCATCACTGTCCTCACCACCACCATCACTGTCCTCACCACCATCATCATCACTGTCCTCACCACCACCATCATCACTGTCCTCACCACCACCATCATCGCTGTCCTCACCACCATCATCACTGTCCTCACCACCACCATCACTGTCCTCACCACCACCATCACTGTCCTCACCACCATCATCATCACTGTCCTCACCACCACCATCACTGTCCTCACCACCACCATCACTGTCCTCACCACCACCATCATCACTGCCCTCACCACCATCATCATCACTGTCCTCACCACCACCATCATCGCTGTCCTCACCACCACCACCATCACTGTCCTCACCACCACCACCATCACTGTCCTCACCACCACCATCACTGTCCTCACCATCACCATCATCACTGTCCTCACCACCACCACCATCACTGTCCTCACCACCACCATCACTGTCCTCACCATCATCATCACTGTCCTCACCACCATCATCACTGTCCTCACCACCATCATCACTGTCCTCACCACCACCATCATCACTGTCCTCACCACCACCACCATCACTGTCCTCACCATCACCACCATCACTGTCCTCACCATCACCATCACTGTCCTCACCACCACCACCATCACTGTCCTCACCACCACCATCATCACTGTCCTCACCACCAGCATCACTGTCCTCACCACCACCATCATCACTGTCCTCACCACCACCACCATCACTGTCCTCACCATCACCACCATCACTGTCCTCACCATCACCATCACTGTCCTCACTACCATCATCATCACTGTCCTCACCACCTCCACCATCACTGTCCTCACCACCACCGTCATCACTGTCCTCACCACCATCATCACTGTCCTCACCACCACCACCATCACTGTCCTCACCACCACCATCACTGTCCTCACCACCATCATCACTGTCCTCACCACCATCATCACTGTCCTCACCACCACCATCATCACTGTCCTCACCACCATCATCACTGTCCTCACCACCACCACCATCACTGTCCTCACCATCACCATCACTGTCCTCACCACCATCATCATCACTGTCCTCACCACCACCATCATCACTGTCCTCACCACCACCATCATCACTGTCCTCACCACCATCACCACTGTCCTCACCACCACCACCATCACTGTCCTCACCACCACCATCACTGTCCTCACCACCATCATCACTGTCCTCACCACCATCATCACTGTCCTCACCACCACCATCATCACTGTCCTCACCACCATCATCACTGTCCTCACCACCACCACCATCACTGTCCTCACCACCACCATCACTGTCCTCACCACCATCATCACTGTCCTCACCACCATCATCACTGTCCTCACCACCACCACCATCACTGTCCTCACCACCACCATCACTGTCCTCACCACCATCATCACTGGCCCCACCACCATCATCACTGTCCTCACCACCACCACCATCGCTGTCCTCACCACCACCATCATCACTGTCCTCACCACCATCATCACTGTCCTCACCACCATCATCACTGTCCTCACCACCACCATCATCACTGTCCTCACCACCATCACCATCACTGTCCTCTCTACCATCATCATCACTGTCCTCACCACCACCACCATCACTGTCCTCACCATCACCACCATCACTGTCCTCACCATCACCATCACTGTCCTCACCACCACCATCATCACTGTCCTCACCACCACCATCACTGTCCTCACCACCACCATCACTGTCCTCACCACCATCATCACTGTCCTCACCACCACCATCATCACTGTCCTCACCACCATCATCACTGTCCTCACCACCACCATCATCACTGTTATCATCAGTCACATTTACCTGGTGCTGACTCTGTTGCCAGACACTGTTCTAAGCCTCTACAACACCCCCGTATGATTTATTATCCCCATTTTACAGATGGGGAAACTGATGCACAGAGAATAAATAACTTTCCCAAAATCACCTGTAGTTAACAGTGGTAGAGCTGGGATTTGAACCCAACTAGTTTGACTCCATGGTCCTCATACTGAAACGTGATGAGCCTCAGTCACCTCAACTATAAAGTGAGGATGACAATCAATAAATATTCGTGGTCGTTATGACGTGACAGGAAGTTGTAATTATTCCCTGGTGTTCTCTTTTTTTTTTTGCAGTACGCGGGCCTCTCACTGTTGTGGCCTCTCCCGTTGCGGAGCACAGGCCCCCGATGCGCAGGCTCAGCGACCATGGCTCACGTGCCCAGCCGCTCGGCGGCATGTGGGATCTTCCCCGACCGGGGCACGAACCCGTGTCCCCTGCATCGGCAGGTGGACTCTCAACCACTGCACCACCAGGGAAGCCCTCCCCGGTGTTCTTGAGAGTGAAAACAAAAACCCCTTTAATGTTTCCAGAAGCATCACCTTCTCCTGCTTCTAAGTGATTCAGATCGAGTCTCAGCATGAGCCGATTTTTTCGAGGGAAAAGTCATCCTTCGCATTCGCCTGTAATATTTTTCTTCTCAAGCATGATTCTCAGAAGCCATTCTGTGCGTTCACTGATTCCCTGCTACCCACAGGTTCTTTTCATCTCCCAACCCTCAGCTGTCCGGACATGCAGCCTTTGATGGGCAAACATGCAAACAGCTGCTGCCTCAGAGAATTCCAGCCCGGAAGCCTCAGCGTGCCTTTTCCGATTTCTCCCTTTCGAATGTAGAAAAGCTTCCTGGAAGAGACAGGGACTGTTTTAAACTAATGAGGCCTGGAGTTTTGCTGTGCCTTTGCCTCGTAGAGGAGGTGGTTTATCTTAAGACCACCAAGACTCTCTATTCTAGATCTTACCTGCAAAGTCCCCCTCTGAGAAAATGACGGGAGTAAGTTTGGCAGGCATGGAATCTTTTGCAAGCAAAGACACGTTCCTTCCATGCACGGAATTCAGTGCCTCCAGTAATAACAAACATGCAAATTGGTAGCATTTTCTTCTCATTGCCTCCTAGGCGCTGAGCACTGTTTGAGGTTACTCACAGACATTTTAATAGCGTGATTATAATCTCTCTATGGATGAAACACTCTTCCGAAGCCTGCCCCACCCCCATTTCACATATGAGGAAACTGGCATCTCCCTTCCTTCAGTGACCCTATAAATAAACAACGCTCGGTGAATGGTATAGGAAATGCTCTGCGTATCAGGGAAAATCATTCACCAAGACAAGCACGGATGTTACGAGCACTTCGCAGTAGAATATATTATCACCAGCTCAAGCATGGCAATGCTCAGCCACCCCAGACCAGGAAATATAAGCACAGGGATGAATGGGCAGTTTTCCCACGCCTCTCTTGCCTGCTCCCAAGGGTTGAGGCTCTACCCAGGGAGAGAATCTGACCTCCTCCTCTGCTCCCCGGGGAGAGGTCACTGCATGGCTGCGCCTACAAAGCACAAGGAGAATGGGCAGATGGAGGACACGCCTGGAGGGCCCAGCTGCGGAGCACTGACTGCAGGGGTTTGTGGATGTGTGGTTTACTACGGTATCCCCAGTGCCTAGATTCACGCCCGCCACACAGCAGGCACCCAGTAGATACTTATGGAATGAATGATGAACGATGAATGAATGAATGGAGTTAAGTAGCTTGCTGTCAGCTAGCAGAGCTGGAATTTGAACCCAGAATTACCTCGTGAGGTTTATCAGAGCAGCTGTCTCCCAGGGATACCCAGGTATGGATGATACAGAGATGCCTGAAGACCCTTCACCTGCAAAGGAGAGACAGTGAGCAGATTGGCCTCATGGGAAGTCCATGGTCTTGTGACCAGAGCACTGGACAAGGTATCTGGAGACTCAGGCCCTGTTCCTGCCACTCCCATGCCTGGCTATGTGCCATTGGGCCAGTCTCTTCCCCTGTGTGGTCCTTTACCCATAAATGGAATTCTTAATGTCTGCCTGCTCCCACAAAGAGAGTTGAATAAGATAAAGCATACAAAAGTGCTTTATTAATTGCAAAGGTAAATTCAATACCTATTGAGTCAAGCCCCCCTGGGCCTCAGTGTCCCCAACTCTAGGGTGACTCCATCACATAGGCAGCACAGTCTATATGAATCCCTGCACCCTCTAGGAATTGGTCAGTTCCCAACCTGTGCAACTGGACCCAGCAGTTCTAGATCAGGGTCTATTTTTGGTGGGAACATGAACTCAGTACTAGGGTGGGCAAGAAGATAGAAAGGCTGCCGCCTGTCCTCAGGAGCTCTCAGAGAGGAGACACAGATTTCCGGGGAGTAGGGCTGGAGAAGTCTCCCTGGACCTGACCCGGTGAGCTGCCTGCAAGATGGTCCAACAGATCAGAGGACCAGAGGGAGGTTCTGCACCACGAGACAAATTCTAGGGTCTAGACAAGCTCTTCTCCATCCTCCAAACCCAGAGCTTTGCCTGCTTTTCTTCTTACTGAAGGATGGCTGTGTCCTTAGGTCAGTGGGAGGATGTGGGAGAGGCTGGGGAGGAAAGGTTCTCACTCTGCTGACTTCTGCCTGGCTCCCCCAGCCCCTTCCAGCCCCCATCTGCACACGCACACAGCCTCACAGTGTGGACGGGGCAGCTCAGAGTCAACCAGTCAGAGCCCGAGAGCCTGAGAGCAGAGGGGCCCACCCAGGGTCACCAGACTTGCAAGACAAGCTCTCAGCGCCAAATCTGGCTGTCATCGCTCCTGGCGATATCCTTCCACTGCCCCATAACGGATTCTTGTGACCACTGGACTTCACTGGAACGCCCAGGGAGGAAACGTCACCCCCTGTCAAACCATCAAAACAAATGAAAACAGTTCGAAATCCTTTCATTGGCCCGTGGGTGAGATGGCTGGGATCTGGGGAAAAGACTGCAGGAGGCTCCTCTGGCGACACTGCAGTTCACCCTGGGGGGCCTCGGCCCCGACACAGCCCATCACGCCTTCGGTCTGAGTGCTCGGTGCTTTCCACACCTGTTCTGACACCCGTCACTCTGATCACACCAGCCTGCTGCCATGTCACCTCCCGCACGGCGTCCGAAGGTCTTCCAGGGAAGCGACGATGCTTGTTCAGACCCGACACCCGCTCCCAGGGCAGAGAGGTGAAGGCTCAGCTCTGCCTGCCCTGGGTGGCACCCCGCCCGTCTGGGCCCGTGCCCCGCAAGTCAGGTGCAAACCTCAGCCCGACCCCCGCCCCGCCTCGCTCCCGTGCCCCCCGGGCTGGCACGACATCAAGGTTCCATTCCAAGCGGCCCTCTGAGCCCTCGCATGTGGCCCCGGATCCCAGCCCCTCATTAGGCGGTGGCCGCTCTCACGTAAGCCCTTTAATGTGGTGTGATGGCATTTTTCAGGCTTCTTTTCAGAAGGAAAAAGTTAATAACGTGAAAGCTTTATTACCTCTCTCGTCCCTCCTGCGAGACATGCCCTTCGGTCGTGCAACGTGGGGCTAGTTAAGGCCGCAGCCCGGGGTTTCCTTCTCTCTGGGAGTGAGCGTAATTACACACGCGGCCGGGCCAGGCCGTAAAGCGGCAACACACTCGGCCTCTGCCTCGGAGGCTGGAGGAGGCTGGCTAGGTGTCGGCCGCCCTGCCCCAGTCTGCAAAGCAGAAACATATGGGGAATCCATTACCTGCTCTACAAAGGAGGCGGCCTTGCTAATAAACGTATTTACTGGGTTAAATAAATATGCCGAGGGTTGTTAAAAGCCTGGCCTGTGACTTAAAGTCACCAACATTTTTCACTTGTCAGAAAGGGGCTTTTGGAAGCTTTCAGGCGGCCTGCCTTCCTTCCCATGTTTATGCATCCACTGTGCCCCCTCCACTCCTCCTGACCACGGGAAAAGAAAGGGTCTTTGTCTAGCGGCCTGGAGACCCTACTGGTGGGCAGGCGGATACGTACAGGCTGTGTGTGCCGGGGGCCTGGGGAGTGGGGATCCTGCCTGGGGCTGGTACCTGGCGGAGCCGTGAGGCAAGACATCTTTCCATCTTATCATCTGAGGAGAAGGCTCCGGCCAGATTTAGAAAACAGCGTTCGGACAGAGAAAGACAAATAGCATATGATAACACTTATATGTGAAATATTAAAAAATGAGACAAATGAACTTATTTACAAAACAGAAATAGACTCACAGACATGGAAAACGAATGTATGGTTACCAAAGGGGAAAGCGGGGGAGGGAGGAATAAATTAGGAGGTTGGGATTAACATATACACACTACTATATGTAAAAGAGATAAACAACAAGGGCCTCCTGTACGGCACAGGGAGCTCTACTCAATACTCTGTAATAAGCTATATGGGAAAAGAATCTGAAAAAGAATAGATATACGTATAACTGATTCATTTTGCTGTACACCTGAAAGTAACACAGCAGTGTAAATCAACTATACTTCAATAAAAAAAAAAAAAAAAACAGAATTCGCCAACATGACACTGGAGTATTATAGAGGTTCATTGCTATATCCTTTTAAACAAATAACGTGGTAAAATTCACATGACCTAAAATTTATCATTTTAACCATTTTAAAGTGTCCAATTCAGTGGCATTTAGCACACACACAATGTTGTACAACCATCACTACTATCTGGGTCCAGCACACTCTCATCACCCCAGAAGGAAGCCTCGCACCCGTTAAGCAGCCACTCCCCACTTTCCTCTCTCTCCCCCCAATCCTGACAACCGCTAATCTACTTTCCACCTCTATGGATTTGGCTATTCTGGGACAATTCACATCAATGGAATCATACACTATGTGACCTTTTGTGTCCTTCCCTTTCACCTATCGTAATATTGTCAAGGCTCGTCCATGGCAAAGCATGTACTTCATTCTGTTTTATGGCTGAATAATATTCCATTATATGGATAGACCACACTTTGTTTACCCATTCGTCAGCTGATGAACATTTTGGCTATCGTGAATGATGCTGCCGTGAACGTGTGCTAGTTTTGTCGGAACACCTGTCTTCAATTCTTCTGGTGGAGACCTAGGAGTGGAGTTGGTGGGTCATATGGTAATTCTAGGTTTAACTGAGGAGCCGCCAAACTGTTTGCACCGTCCTTTGTACCCGGTTGGAAGCGGATGAACAAGGAGACATTTTTCATTCAAAATGTCCAGGTCTGAGAAGACATTGATGACATTTACTGAGGCGAGAGAGGGCTAATAGCTGATGAGATCATACCCTACCTCAGGCATCTAATTCCCACAGCCCCCACTCGCTGTGGATTCTTCAGACTGTGGAATAATTTGCACTCTTTGCATCACCCCAGACATGAGGATGTAGAAGAAATGGCATGGTCCCCAGGACCCCAGGAAGGTCTCTACAACCTGTTAAATGGCATCCTATATAATGTCACACAACAGGGCAGCTGAGGGCCTGGTAGGCACCTGTCTGCTTTGCCTCCCAGGGAGCCTGTAGGAGAGGACATCCCGGGACTCTCCACTGGGCTCCAGCCAGGGAAGCGCGTATCTTCTGACATCACGTACCCGTGGACACTCGTGTGAGCGTGGATACTGCACTGGCCTCTATTTGTTCTTAACCAAAAGGGCTTATCGTCCTCCAAAGGTGGATGCTATAACATTAAGATAATACTTGTTGGTTCTAGAAAGATGTTAAGTGACGCACATATGCTACTTGTTCAGTGCTACTGGTTGTGTGTCTTTGACCTCACTTCTAGACCCGGTCAATGGGAAAAGAGTCCCAGTGAGAATTGTAGCTGGATCAAGTATTGGGTAATGGTTTCTATTTCCTGCTTGACCATATTATTTATTTTACCTTCTCCTCTAGATTTTAATGTCATATCCTCAGTAATTTCTCTCAGCATATTTTTAAATTTTTGTTTCTCGTAATCCTCTAGCTTCTTGTATGTCAGACACCCACACACACACCCCTCTGATGCCTGCGTGTGGCTCTGGTGACCAGACTTCACCTCTCTGACCACTAACCAGTCCCCAAGGTCTGGCAGGTACGACGGCAGCAAAAGAAGGCATCTGGATTTTGGCATCACGAGACCTGGGCTTGAAACCCAACAGCAGGACTAACCGTGTCAGTGTAGCTAAACAAGCTAAAAGACATAGCCCGTCTTAGCTTCCGTGTCCCCACCTGTAATGATAAGCAAATCGCATAGGGTTCTTATGATAATTTAATTAAATAATGTCATTTCTAAAAGCCCAATGCCAAGTGTGGCACTTGTCTTGGTATGAGTAGCCCACATCCCATTTACTCCCTTATTTGGAGGAGAAAGAGGGTGTTGGAAGGGGGAGGGCAGTGAGAAGAAGAACAAAATACTTTAAACTGAAATTATGCCATGAAATTCAGAATGTGTTACTCCTGTATATATATCATAGAGATCAACCTTTATTTAGACATCCTAACTTCATTACAACTTAATCCTATTGCACCCCAAATGGTGGATAATCAAAGTCACCTTTAAAGTTCAAGGGGTGTTGGCAAACTGATAAACATAAAAGTGCCACAAAATCTGGGGAGCTGCCTCCTGCCCTTAAGTCCCCATAGGTGGGAAAGAAAACCTTCAACAGCGCCCAGGCCATTGGGACTGGACACCACTTTCTGGCTTAGATCCACATTATTCTACTGCTCTCTTTGGAGTAAAGCTAGTGAATTTTCTAAGGAAAATGCCTTCCTCTGGGAACAGAAAAAGGAAAAAAATAGAAAAGACCTTTCGAGATAATGAGCAGAAGGTCGCCATCAACTTGATGCATGTCAGATCCTCCAAAGATGAGCTGCACGCAGCAAACGCCCTTCTTTCAAGTCCTGTTTATGGTTGCTTAAGTAAGCAATGGAGTGATCTGTCACCTCCGCTCTCCAGCCCGTGAGCCGAGAGAGCAACAAGCCAATCTGATGTGAAATGATTTGGACAGTAAGTAAATAAATCCCACCTTGATAAGCTGGCCTCTGCTGCAGCTCTTCCACAGGCCCTAAACGTTTTGATGAGGGCTTCCCAGGGGGAGGCCAGATACTCCTCCTCGCTGGAGGTCCCTGCACAGAGAACCTCACCTCATCTGTTGACGATAGTTTAGATGGAAGAGGGTAAGCGGGGAAAGGGGTGAACCAGGTGACCTTGTTAGGTCTTTTCCACCAAGGAGGCTTAAGACAATATTCAATTCCCATCAAAGGCAACTAACTCAACTTGGGAGTATGGGTCCAGCATAGGACTTGCACCAAATTTCTGGTCAACTGATGCATTGAAGGACACACTGATCCATGGAGAGAGGGAGGAAGTATCAAGGTTGCTTTGCCCAAGCGATTTTCATAAGTCTAATTACATGATCTCTCTGCTGTCTGAATGGCAGATTACTGGAGCAGGACACATAAACACCAAATCACCAGTTTATTGAGTAAGGCGTCTCTCTTCCTGTTTGGGGGATCTCCTGTGTTCTTGGTGGAAACATTTTTTTTTCCCCAATGAGAGGTGGAAACGTTTTATTTATGTGCAGCCTTTCCTAGGTTTATACCTATTTCCTAATCACTAACCATTCTAAAACATTGCCCCAAACCAAGAAGTCATTTCCTTTAAAATGACCCAAAACTAACTGCTTGCTTTGTATTTGGTTTTTTGTTTTTTTCGTGTTTTGAACCACTCCAAGCTCTTCCCTGAGTTGAATCTCGTTCAAAGCGCAGAGCTGTCCCGCGGCATAGTGGTTACGACCACGTACAGTTCACTAGACAGCCAGATTGCCTGGATTTGAGTCCTGGCTCTATGTTTATCAATCATGTGTCCCAGGGCAGGTTCTTTAGCTGCTCTATGCCCCATTTTCCTCGTCTGTACAATGGGGATGATAATAATTTCTAACTTGCTGGGCTGTCCTGAAGCTTAATGAGTTCATCTATGTGAAGCGCTTACAATAGTGAGGGTTTGCTGTCTTTCTTGCAACTCACAGCAGATCAAAAGGTGATGAAGCAGATAGAACCACTCCCTTTTGGCAAATGAAGACACTAGAGATTTTCCAAGGCACCTGATGAGGGGACAGCCAAGCTCAGGCTAGAGCCCAGGTGTCCTCTGCATCCCAGTGAGGGCTTTGCCCAGGCACCTAATTAATGCTCAACTACTACCTAATATTATCCAATATTGAGCGGGCTGATTGTGGCCCAAGGTTATTTATTACTGAAAATTCCGAGAGCTTTGCCTGAAAAATGAGAATTGCAGCTGTCAGGCAGGTCCGCAAAGATGGGCCTCATCCAGCAAAGCTTTGGGGAGAATGGCCATGTCATACTCCCTTCTCTTCCTTTCCTGTTTGGATTTTGAAAACAGTGGTACTTTTTGATATCGTTCTCTCTTTCTTCTTCTTTTTTTACTACTCAGAAATTCAGTTACTTTTCAGAAAGTTGGTTTCTTTACATTATAACAGTAATACATTTTATAGGGTTGAAAATTGGTGAAGAAAAAAAATTTTTTAACTACGTATGATCCTATCACTCAGAGATAATATTGTTTTGGTTTATTTCTTTCATGTCTTTTTTCTATGTATGTGATAAATATACATATGTTTGGGTTTTTTTACGTAATTTGGATCTTGGTGGAGGTGATGGGAGTGGAGGGAGTGGTCGATGTAACACGCTTCAAGCATTTTGTTTATTTACCTTTAATTGCTTTGGGGTTAATTCTTCAAAATATAGATAAAGTAGCAGAGTACAAGGGTTAAATGCAAGGCAGCTTGGGTCCGAGTCCTGTCTCTGGTACTTATTAGCTGTGTGACCTCAGACATGTTACTTAGCTTTGCTGTGTCTCAGTTTTCACTAGGTAAGATAGGGATAATGATAGTACATGCCTCTGAGGGTTGACATGCTCATAGAATTGATTGAGTTAACGTTTGTACCAAAAAATATTAGAAAGAAGTAATATAGGCATCAACTTGGAACTTGATGGTTTTATTTTGTTAGTCTGGACTACAGCTACATTCCCTACAGGATTTTTTTTTTTTTTTTTTTGCAGTACGCGGGCCTCTCACTGCTGTGGCCTCTCCCGTTGCGGAGCACAGGCTCCGGACGCGCAGGCTCAGCGGCCATGGCTCCCGGGCCCAGCCGCGCCGCGGCATGTGGGATCTTCCCAGACCGGGGCACGAACCCGCATCCCCTGCATTGGCAGGCGGACTCTCAACCACTGCGCCACCAGGGAAGCCCCCCATAGGACTTTTTGGTTGCAAACAGCAGACGCACAGGCCAATTTAAACCAAAAAAAAAGAAACCTTAAAGAATATTAAGTAGGATATGCAGTCTTCCAATGGGAAGGTTTAGATGATGACCACAACCATTGCTTGAGTACCTACTGTGTGCCAGACACACTGGCTGTTTTAGGCGTGCTCTCACCATCATTTCATTTGTCCTAAGTTCCTTGTAGGAAATATTAGGTTCTTCTTCTACATATTAGGAAAGTGAGTCTCAGCAGGATTAAATGACTTGCTCAAGTTCACACAACTGAGGCAATACTGGAACCAAGATTCAAACCCAGCCATGACCTACTCCACAGTGGAGCTCATTCATTCGTTCACTCACTCACTCACTCACTCATTCATTCAGTATTGTAGAGTGCTTCTTCTATGCTGGGCCAGGGGTTCTCTGTGAACACACAGGCGTGATCCCTGTCAGCATGGGGCTTACAATCTAGTGGGGGTGAAAGATGCTTGTCTAGTTATCACACGAATAAATGAGACATTGCAGCTGCAATGCAGGCTCTGAAGGAGAGGTCCATGGTGCTCTGAGAACCTGTACTTGGGATCTGACCTTGACGAGAGGGCATGGAAGATGCCCTTGAGGAAGTAATGCTTGAGCTGAGATGGGAAGTGTGAGTAGAGTTCATGGGCCAAGGCCTGGCACCCCAGGAGGGATTCAGAAAGAGGAAACTGCAAAGTCTCTATGGGAGAAAGGAGCATGGAGTTGAGAGAGACTGACAGATGCCGAAGAACGTATCCGAAATGGAGGAAAAGAGGGGAAGGATGGAGAGAGGGGAGACCAGTGAGAGGAAGGGGCAGCCTATGTAAGGGTTCCAAGTTAATAAAGGAGCTTTGACTTTCTCTTAAGGTCAACAGAAGTCATTAAAGAATTGAAAACAGGGCAATGACACAGTCAGCCAAGGGATGGTGAGGGGTCGAGGATGATGCCAGGACTTTGGGCTTGTTTAACCGAGACAATGATGGTCTATTCGCTGACCTGGTGAATATTGGGGAAGGTCAGATTTGAGAAGGGTGACTACCAGTTTCGTTTTGGGGTAAGTTTAATAAGTTTGAGGTGCCATTAAAATACCCCCCAAAAAAGATGTTAAACAGGAAGATCCAGAGGTCTGGAGTCACACGGGACGCCCGGGACGCAATTTTGTAAGCGGGCAACTTCATCTGTGGTTGAAGGCTACTGACCATTTGTCATTCTTTTGGGCTTTCCCTCATCTAAACCCACTTCTCATGTTTGGGAAATCCCTCGTCTTAGGAGGAAAAGCCCACTTCCCAGTGTAGAAGCCGAGAAGGCCCGCTTTGGGGATGACCTGTAATTTAGATCTAGGGCCATACCTCCCAGGACCTCTGTGGCCCTACAAGCTTCTGGTTTGGCTTGGCACTGAAGTAGCTCCTTCTGTCAGACAAGGGCAAGTCTTTCCCCATTTTATAGCTTGTTAAACCAAGGCGTAAACATCCCAAGAGAGGTGGTATGTGATTCACGAAGGAGAATGAGTCAGGAGGACTGGCTCAGGAGGACTGGCTCTGCCACAGGGTGGCCATGTGGCTACGGATAAGCCCTCCCACTCCTGCTTTTGCCACGCCCCACTCCCACTCCTCCCACCTCAACCTACATGAGGTTGTGGACCTCAGGGATCTCCAAGGCCCTCACTGCCGCTGGTTGATATGTACTTGCCCTTAGCAGCTTAAGGATAACCAGCCACAGCAATCACCTGGTTAATTCAGACAGAGCAATTGTCTTACTGGTATGAGAAAGCAGATTTTATTTTCTGGCCCTGAATAATCGAGATTATTCATCCCCAAAGCTGTAAATACGCCGCCCAAAATAGCAAAGAGTTGAAAGAAGATGAGCTCATCAGCAGATTTAAAACAAAGTTCTTTTTTTTTTTTTCTCATTAAGATTTTTTTCTTTTATTCTACATTTTCCCTCAGTATGAACTTCACCTCGTTTTGCTTACCTAAACGAATGTAATAAAACAGTCCCGGGGGGGTATGGTTACTGATAATTGAGACAAAGCAGAAGCGATTTGGGCCCTGAGAGGTTTTGCCTGCATGATAGACCGGCGCTGTCCAATAGAGCTTTCTGTGATGACAGACATTCTATCCTGTGCTGTAATTTAGTAGCTACTACCAACATGTGGCCAAGACAATTAAACAATAGAATTTTACATTTTAATTCGTATAAATGTAAATTGAAAGAACCACATGTGGCCAGTGGCTAATGTACTGCACAGGGCACTATATGTTTACAGCCAAGTGGACCTTACCAGGGACACGCCTTCTGTCCCAATAAGGAGCCCCAGGGTAAATCTACATTTCCTGGAGTTAATCATTGGGAGTTTGGTTCGAGACAGGGGATCGGGGGACAGGAGCAGAATTCACTCTTTCCCAGTGCTGTGTGTGGGTTTATTAATTGTCTACACAATTGCTTTTGTAAAGGGACTACCTCTCTGAACCCAGAGTTAGGAGCTCTGAATTTGAAGGCATTTATTAGGCTTAAATTTATGTGGTGTGAAATCTGTTAGATCATTTGCTCATCAGTGGGTTGTCTAGAAAAAAGGCCCGTCTACAAAGGGTTTTCAGGGTGAGGGTTACTGGTGTAACAAGAAACATACCAACCCTGGCCTCCAGCGAAAGCTTGTGTGCTTTCAAGTCAATTTGGGGTTTGCGAAGTGGCCTTTTGAAGACCTTGCCATTGGTAACGTTTCCTCTCTTATTAAGGAAAAGAGAGAGAGGCTGAGAGCACAATCATTTTCACTCTTGTTCAACTTAACCCAAAGGTGGAAGCCCCTCGTGGTTCACACTTCAGGGTGTAGAGCACATGGTACGACCAGGCTGGGGTGGAACCTTCAAAGCTCATAGGCAGGTGCTGGGATGCAACGAGAAGGTCTGGTTAAAATGTGGACAAATCAAGCAGTAGGACTGGTCAATCAACCCAGACGGTCAAAGGCATGGTGATATTCACTGCAGTATATTAGAAGAAATAATCCATCTTGGTTTTGGAGATCAGCTCATGCATTCAACAAGCACTGGCCATGGGCTACGTGCAGACTGTGAGCAAGGTTCTGGGGACATAAAGATGAAGAAGAGGCGGCTGCTGGCCCGAGGGCGGCTCCCAGTGCACGGACTGGGGAGAAATCCGGATGAGAGGAGCTTCACCCCCAGGAGGGGGCACAGGCAGCCCAGTGGGGCATGTTATTTTTTATTTGTTTTTTACTTCATATTTCTGAAAACATCCAAAACGTTTCAAAGGAAGGAAAATAGAATAAGGGAACTTCGTAAGTGCTCAGGGATTAATTGGATCTTTAACATTCTATACATTTACGGGGGGACAAGGGATCCTCAAACCGATATATCCTAACACTAATTACCGAGGTCCTTCCCTCCACGCTCAGCAATCCTGACTCACACCTTCTTCTGGGGCTTCTGCCTGATTCAAGAAACTGCTGCCCCGGGCTTCCCTGGTGGCGCAGCAGTTGAGAGTCCGCCTGCCGATGCAAGGGGACACGGGTTCGCGCCCCGGTCCGGGAAGATCCCACATGCCGCAGAGCGGCTGGGCCCGTGAGCCATGGCCACTGAGCCTGCGTGTCCGGAGCCTGTGCTCCGCAATGGGAGAGGCAGCAACAGTGAGAGGCCCGCGTACCGCAAAAAAAAAAAAAAGAACTTGCTGCGGTGCGCCCGGGTCGCTCCCGGCCACGCTGGAGACACGTTCCTTCCACCTGATCGTGTAACGTGCTAAGTGCCACAAACACAAAAATTGTGGACGTTTCTGTGGGGTTGGAGGATGGCGTGTGCTGGAGAGGGGGGAGGCTGGACCTTCAGGCCTTCGGTGCCTGGCCGGGGAGGCTGGAGGCCACAGGAGGGGCACGAGCTCAGACTGTGTTAGGGGAACAGCACGGTGGCCAAGTGGAGGCCACAGGCCCGGTTAGGGAGCCTTTGGGACAGTGCACGTGAGAACCTTGTCACTTAAGGCAGCGTGAGGCCGAGGGCAGGCGGAAGGAAGGAAAGACGAGGATCCACAGGCCGAGGGGGCCGTTAGCGTCCGCACCAGCTCTTTCCCAGCAAACCCCCAGCCCAGCCACCGCCCCCCCACCCCGCCCCCGGCACTGCCTTAATGCTAACCACCTGGCACCTGCCATCGGGGGCCTGACGCTGGCCAGGCCTCCTCGGGCACCTTTCATGTGACATTCCTCCCTCTTCAGCCTTCACAGGACAAGGGGTTACTGCCCGTGGCGCTGGAAGACGAGAAGCAGGCCCCGGGGGTGATGAGGGGTCCACTGGGGACCCTGGCTTCCCCAGGGCAGGGGTCTCAGCTCCGGTTCCCACAGGATCCAGAGCTGCTGGAGCTGGATGGGAGGGGTGAAGGCCAAGGAGGGGGTTATTTGTGCCGTCATTTCGACGCCCAACCTGCAGCCGCAGAACATCACCAGAAGGCCCAGAGAAGGTGACAACCCCCGGCTTTTCCGAGGGACCCCGAACAGACACCCCCGGTCACCAGGCGTGAGTGGCACTGACGCATCCCTTCCGAGGACGCGCTTCGCTTCTGCAGAGCATCTTTGCAAAACTGCTCGGTCTCCGGTCTCTCAAAACGCGGGCGGGGTGGGGGGTTCAAGGTATTAGGCATCACGACCGACGCTATCACTGTACAGGGAAAAATTATTCGAAGTTTATGGGTAATTTTAGGCATAAATCTCTTACAGCCAAGGTAACACACGAGCAGGAAGAGAAAAGGTAATTGGGGGTCTGGTGGTGCCAGATTCAAGTCCTAAGGCTGACACTTAAAGCCAAGTGACCTCGGCTTAATCGTGGAACCTAATTCCTCAAGGGGCAGAGACAATCCTGCCTATTATCCGAGGGTTAGGACGTTTCAAGGGGTGCCGGCTGTGAAAACCTTCCTGGAGGGCCGGCGTGGGGAAGGGCCTCGCCTCTTCTAGGTGCCAACCGTGCGTCAGTGGGTTCCACACGCCGTCCCAGCCCATCCCCAGACCACAGTTCAACACCATTCTTTCCGTCCCTGTGTTACAAAGCGTGGTTATTTAACTTGCGATGTGCGGGTCTCACATCACACAGCCAGGAAGCAGCTGCAAGTTTTGAATCTGAGGTCAGTCCCCCGCCACCATTTCACAGGCCGCGCGCGAGTGTTCATTACTGTGGGGAGCAGATCCAAAGCTCTGCTGCAGGAGATCCTAGATGGGGGGATGAAGCCTGGGAGGGCTCGTTGTCTGGGTTCCCAGGCACGCCCCGAGGGGATGCAGGGAGGACCCGAGGGTGGTGTTGGATGTCTGTGGGAATCTCTGAGTTCGCTGGTCACTTGGAACTGCCCCTCTCTGAGGGGTGATTTACACGTGGCAGCTCTGACGCTGTCCCGTTTGATCTCTGGCCTGAGTGCATTTAGGCGGCCATCCTGCCTCCACCCCGCAGGGCTTCCGTTACCCTCCTGGCCCGGCCCCTCAAAGGGAGGGGGCCTGACTTTAGGCCCTGGTGGGCAGGCGGCCGGGGCAGAGGTAGGAGGGGGAAGGATGTTCTTCAGTGCTATTTCCAGGGGGGCAGAGCAGTGGGGCAGAAAGAACACAAGCTCTGAGTCAGACACCAAAGTTCTAAACTCAGGCCCAGACTTACCAGTTGGGAGGCTCTCGGGCATTTTTTGAAACTTCCCTGAGCCTCCATTTCCTTACTTGTAAAGTGGAGGTGGTCCGGCCTGCTTTAAAGAGATTTGGGCTCAATAGGAATAGATAAAGAGTCCAAGTCTCTTGTTCAGAGAAGCACTCACTAAAAGGTACCCATAATTTTGTTATTATTCAGTCAGGAAAACTAGCCCTGCGACAATAGCCCATCATCGGCCCCAGCTTCTAGTTTGCATTAGTTAAATGAAAGGGAGTTTTCATCTAACAGGGCTTTTTTCGAGGTGGCAAGTCCCCAAGTCCTTCCCGCCTGCTGAGGGCCACGCAGCCCAAGCTGGTTCTGGGCGAACTGACCTTTGGTTCTGACTCTGCCTCGGATCAGCGCACCCCAGCCCTCTGACTTGAAGCCCATGCGGGAAGGTGGGGGGACTTGGATGAGGCTCCCCTGACCCAGCTGCAGAGCTTCCCCAGGTCGGAAGCGTCAGCATCACCACGTGGTGAGAGTCCTCAATGATCATCGCTTTTAATGCTTCAGGAGGCGACGTGGGGGCACAAGGGAGCCTCACCGGATAGCTGGCGAGCTGGCAGGGATGCCGCCTAGGAAGTTAGTCGTTTTCTAAAAGGAGGGAAAGCAGAGGCACGGCCGCCATGGCAAAGCAGGCGCCACGAAACCACCACTCTCTCAAATCCGGGCCCACGGGACTGGGTGGGAGACATCTGGGGCATGTGTAGCCCAGAGGGTGAACCTTAAAAGAAGGGACCCCTCGCTGTGGGAGGAGTTTGCTCCCAGCTGCCACCTCCCGGGCTTGGCACACTCGTATGGGACACAGCACGCCTGAGTGCACAGCCGTCCTGAATACCTGGTCCCCGTCGGTTCCTTCATAGCCCGGTTTTGCATCAGGACCCAGGTCTGTCCTTAAGTCCCTGCTGAGTGGACGACCCCGCCCCCCCCCCCCCCCCACCCTGGCCCTTCTAAGTCTACGATTCCAGCTTTCCACGCTGTCCCAGGAGTTGCCACTGTCTTTGTGTCCCCTCCCTGTGGCACGTCCTTAGAGATGACACAGGGAGAGAAAGGCCCGGCCCTGCCCTTGAGCACAGGTCGGGGGCAAGGCCCAAGGTGTTGCCTGATGAGTGGCTGGGCAACCGGAGGGACGGGGCGCTGAGCGGGGAGAGGCAGAGAGAACATACGGGAACAGGGAGAGCGAGAGAACCGAATCCACGTCCTACACAGGACGCCGGGCTCCGCGGGCCGGGAGGCTGAGGTCCCAGGCCCCTCGGGCAGCTCCTGGAGGCGCCCCGGGCAGCTCTGCAGCGAAGTGTGGCCACTCCTCCGGGGCAACAAGCTGTCGCATCTCCCGGGAAAGATGGGCCCAAGCTCAGATGGTCAGGACCGTTGTCCTTGGGAATTCCCTGGCGGCCGAGCTGTCAGGGCTCGGCGCTTTCACTGCCGGGGCCCGGGTTCACTCCCCGGTTGGGGACCTGTGATCCCGAAAGCTGTGCTGCCCAGACAGAACAAAACGAAGTGAAGAAGAAGAAAAAAGAATCGTCGTCCTTCATGAGGTGAAAAACAAAACAATTTGGGAGGGTGAGAGCGGTGAGGATCCCGATGTGCCGACGAGGTGCTAACAGGGTAAGCCGCAGATTTGGGATCAAGATGCCAATTATTGTCAAAGAAGCGGACGACCTAACGGCTGGAATGGGGTGAAGGCCGAGGTAGAAAGGCAGCTGAGCTGCTCCTAAGATTTGACGGCTGCCCACACTTCAGGCCACCTGCGGCTCCATTAATAGAGGTCCGATGTCCAGTTCCAAGGAGGTGAAGACACTGCTTCTTTCCCCACCAGCCACATCCTACTTAGAGCGTTGCGTCGGTCCTGGGTTCCATCTCTCATCACTTGAGCATATTCAGAGAAAAGTGACGAGCATGAGGAGGTCCTTGAAGTCACTTTAAAGCGTAGAGGGGCTCTGGCTCTGTGGCCTGGAGAAAAGCCCAGTGGGGTGCATTTCTGAAGGACTTCACGGAGTAGAGAGAGACTTATCCGGTTTAGAGGGCGAGCATGTGAGGAGCAGTGGAGGGAATGACAAGAGTCCACATTTCAACACAGAGTTACAATTGGTCCAGCTGTGACACCATGGCCTCACACAGAGCGAGCTTCCCATCCCTAGGAGCAAATGTCACATGGAAGGCTGGAGAGAGCGGGCCTGCGTCGTGGAGGAGTGAATCCCTCTCTCTTTTTCGGCATCTTTGAGCTGAGATCCTGTGATTCCAGGAATTCTTCCAGTGGTGAACCCCATAATGCAAGATGTGCCTGTCTGGATGCCGAAAAACGTCAGCCGCCATGTTCTCCCTGCCGACCACGTGGACGGTGCAAGTTCACTGAGTCCAAGGAGCTGAGCCTCGGGTCCGCACCAGAGGTGATGTCACCGTGGAAACACGAGCACTCTAGTCCACACCTTTCCAGGTCACTGAGCTGTCTGTGCAGCAGGAAGAAGCATTTCCTGGCCCTGGTCTCCTCTCAGGGGTCCCCAGCTGGGTGTCCTGTTTCTGGGGGGGCAGGGCATCCTGTGGCATCGCTGGAGCCTCCGGAGCCTCTTGGGGGGCGGGCCTGGCAGAGCCCTCGGTGCCGGCTACAGACATCACAGTGTCTACGTAGCTGGGGAGTCAGGCTGCATGTCCCATGTGGGGAGGAAGTGGAGCCCGGGTTCCAGAGAAGACCTCCCTGTGGTCCTGTCACCACCCTCACTCCTCTGCAGCCAATTCTCTAATAAAACCCCTTTCCCAGTGTGTTTGACGCTGCCCCTAAAAACCTTACCCAGCGCCTGCCATCTGCCAGGCCATGCCATCAGTGGGAAGGTCACCACAGGGCAGGCTGGGTCTGTCCCTGAGGGGTGCTCTGTGTGGAGGGGGTCAGTGCCTAGTGGCGCCAGGGTGTCTGCCCCCCAGGAGCCCGAGCACCGCAGCACAAAGCCAAGAGGACTGTGCTGGCTTGGCTCCGTCCGCACTGGAGCCCCTCCTGAGGGGGGATCGGTGGTCCATCAGCTCTGAATTTAGGGCCTGACCTGAGTACATGGGGTGTGGTCTGTTTGGCCACAGGTCTTGAACTGACCAAAATCATAAAAGACAAAAAACACCTTAGGGAAGTAGGACAGACCGTCCAGATGATTTCGTCCATATGCAGATGGGGAAACTGAGGCACTGGTCAGGCTAGCATTTTCTTCCTCTAGGTTCTAAAGCCCATTTCAGGCACTTCCCTGAGCAAAGCCACCAGGCTCTGGGTGTCCATGGTGTAGGTCATTCCCGTCCCACAGGACATGCGGACACGCTGCCCTGGGGCGCCACCCAGCTCCCGGCCCGTCCTTGACAGCCCACTGGCAAATAACTCAGCCGAATGCAGGCAGATAAGACCCAACCACAAAGCCGTGGGACTGAACGGGGTCCCGCTGTGGGATCAGTGACGACAAAAACCATCAGCTTTGCCGTCAGAGAAATCAAGGCTCCAATCACCAGCCACAGATGCTGGCTACGTTATCTAACCTCTTTGAACCTCATCATTTCCATCAGTGAATGTCCACCTCAATACTTACCACAACTACCCATGCCTATTGTAGTGGATGTTTGACGTTCAGTCACCTTCCTTCTAACCACTGCACTCCAACTTCCCTTGGGGGCCCATCTTCCTTCCTCATCCCTTTCATTTCCGGTGGGGGTCTGAGCTCTGGGGATGCAGCAAGCATGCAACCTGGGCCTGGCCAGTAATGCACCAAATCCCCAGCCACAGTGACTGGTCATGAGTGGGGCTATGATCTATGTTGTTCAAATCATCATAAAATATCTGGGTCTTACACAAGAGCAGTTCTCTGCTTGGCTGGACTCAGGGGCTCTGGGCCTGGGACCTATGGGAGGCGGGTCACCAGATACAGCCTGAACACGAAGCCATCTCAGAAAACAGCAGAACCAAGGAGTGCAGAGAAACCGAGGCTCGTTGCCATCAGGTGAGCCCCTGGATCAAGTGCTGTCTGAGGCCACTCTGAGTCTGGGCTTCTTGGTTATGTAGGCTGGTACATTCCCTGTTAGGCTTAAGCCAGTTTGAGTTGCATTTGGTATCACTTGGAACCAGGAGGTTCCTAACTGATACATCTCTAAGTTTCTCATTTTCTACTCATACCGTCTCAGCGAAGCAGGAATTGCTCACAAGATATTTCCGAGGAGTTTTTGCTGTTGTTGCTGTGGTTCGTGCTGGTATAGAGAACCGGTCGACACACACCTGCTTAAATAAGTAAACATTCCTATCTTGAAGTACTCACTCCTCCGAATCATCCTTCAAAATTTACCACTGTCACCTCTACCTAGAAGCTTTCTTTGAACTCTCCAACCTGCACCCAGTGTTCTGGGTCCTCAGTGTTCTCTCTGCCATCATACTTGTGGATCCTACTTGTATTCTGTCTACTTGTCTATCTCCCGCACAGGAGGAGGAAAAGATCTGGGTATTAATCATTTAGGCATGCAAGGCATGAGCAGGTAGAATGAGGAGTAAGTGACTGATGAATGACACAGTGGATGGGAAAAATTCACATGCATGGACACCAAAATCACACAACCCCACCATCAAATATATAAAGTGCATGTTGCAGAGGGTGTTAGTTGCCTCTCCAATACCCAACTTTCCATTCTGACTCAGGCAGAGAACCCCAAAATGCCTGGATAAGGAAGGAAAGAAGGAAGGAAGGAAGGAAAGAAGGAAGGAAGGGGGGAAGGGAGGGAAGGAAGGGGGGAAGGGAGGGAAGGAAGGGGGGAAGGGAGGGAAGGAAAGAAAGAAAGGAAGGAAGAAAGGAAAACAGAAGGAAGAAAGAAAGGAAAAATGAAGGAAGGAAGAAAGAAGAAAGAGAAGGAAAGATAAAAACCTACATGTTCCAGCCTCCCTTGCAGAGATGTGGCCTCTAGTTCTGACTGAGATGTAAATAGAAGTTGTTGCGTCAGACCTCTGGGAAGGCCCTTTAAAATCAGGTAGGGAGTTCCTTTTGCCCCTCCCTTTTTTCCCCCTTTCTGCTGTTCTAAGGGCACACGTGATACTGGAGCCCCAGCAGCAAGCTAAGCTCATGAGGTATCTCTGAGGATGGAAGCTGTGAACTAAGAACGGCAGAGCAGAAGGAACCGGGACCTCTGATGATGGAGGACCAGCTATATCAGCTCCAGACTGCCTGCCTCCACATCTTTTTTATATTTAAAGTAAATAAATAAGTAAATAAGCAAGTAAGTAAATAAATAAATATTTTGCATTTAGGTCACCACTATTTTGAATACGCTACTGTATGTAAATGAACCTAATCCTGATTGTAATATATCACCAAAGTTTTACACTGATACTCATTGACAGTAGGTATTTCTTTTACTCTAATTATAAAAAGAAATTTTAAATCTATGTCCGACATTTGGCATAGTGCCTCTGTGCCAGATATCCTGAAGACACAGATATACAGAAGAGAGGGAGACGTTTTATAATTGATTAAAATACATGTACCAGTTCATCACTTTCCCTGGAACAAAAAAGGGGGGGGGGACCATTTTACTGATTTTATGGTGTGGAAAATTAGAGACTGTTAATTTTAAAGTTACAGTTAAAGTTTATATTTCCTTATGTTAATTCTAGTCCCTTCTGCCCCATCGACAGCAGGTGGGAAGGCTCGGGTGGTCAGAGTAATTCCTCAACGACTCCCTGCCATGGAGCCTGCGTGGATCAAAAGGCCAAGAGAATGCGGAGACTTTTCTCCTTCAAAATAGCTCCGCGGCCCCTTGAATGAGCAGCTTCTTTAACAGACTTTTCACCGCCCCCCCCCACCCTCCACCCCCGTCCCCGCTCACATTCCCCATGGTTGGTGAGGCAGAAAATTCACAAGAACAAAGCTCTCGCCCTAAAAAGATCTTCTTTTCACTTTAGGGTCAATTCCACATTGGAGGCTTCCAGAAGAGTCATCTTTAAATTAAGAAAAGGAAAAAAGGGGGCCCTTGCACAGAAGCCAGGGAAATCACACACACGAAGGTGCCCAGCGCCCGCCCTCCTGCCTCGCACCACACACATACCCTTCGGGGGGGACCCGTAAATAGAGCTCCTCAAGCAGGCTCCCACCACGCAGGGGTGCACCAGGAATCACTGAATCCGGGAGGCCAAAAAATGTGTTCATCTCCCTGCCCGCTGTGAGTCTTGGGCAACTTCTAGGGGCTTCATCTTGTCCTTCTGAAAAATACGCAAACACCCTGCCTTTCTCACGTAGCAGAACGTCTGGCCCCAAAGATGTGCCATTTGTGAAGGCACCCTGCCTTCTCTCTGCCCCCCAGGACAGGTGGGCTTGTCACTCCAGCCTGAACACGTGATAGCCTCCTGGCACATAATCTACCTGGGATCCCCTTCTCTCCACCAGCCCTTCAGGACGTATCAACATGCACTTGGGTTAATTAAAGTCAACATTCTTTACATTTCACCCCTTATAAAATGTCAGAAAGCCAGACTCCACCTGGAGCTCGGTCTGGCTCAGCCGGGGTGCCAGCGCCACACCCTTGTTCCTAATCTATCAGTCTGGGGACAAGATTCAGCATCTGGGGCTCCCTGGGATCAGCTGCCCCCTCTGAGCTGGGCCGGCCCTCTCCAGGAGTGGTACAGGACGGGGAGGTGTGGCCAAATCCTACTTCGTGCCCCGGGGCCAGGTCAAGGTGATCGAGTTTCTCACTCCAGTCAGAGACCCCATAACCCCTGGCTCCAAGGTAATAAACTCAATCTTGGGGCTTGAGCTGTAACACGGTTCATTTCTGGGCCAAATCCCTGAAGCTGAAAGGTTTATTTTTAAGGACAAGCAGTTTGCTGTTTTCAGCGTTTCTCATCAGAAATAGTGCAGTTCAGCCCGATCTGAGCTGGAAGCATAATTTATCATCTCACGCAGATGGCTGACAAAGGATGGGGAGAGGCTTACGTTCCATTTTAGTTCAGCAAACATTTCCTGAGCTCCTGCATGTGCCAGGCACAGAGCAAGGCGCTGGGGAGGCACAGATGGTAAGGCAGGCTGCTGGCCTTGAGACACTCACAGTCTAGGTGCGAGGCAGACCCCCAACCCCAGCTTTGGCATCAGAGAGTCCTATTGTCTATTGGACGATAGCCATTTACTACTGGGGTCATGCTGGGAAAATTACCTCACCTCTTTCTAGCTAATGTTTGTCAAATTTGTCGATCTTTACAAAAACACCAACTTCAGGTTCTGTTCATTTCCTCTGTTGTTTTTCTATTTTCTGTTTCACTAATTTCCACTCTAATCTTTCTTATTTCCTTCCTTCTGCTTGCTTTGGGTTTAGTTTACTCTTTTTTTTTTTTTATCTTTTCAATGCCTTGAAGTGGATGGTTAGTGTATCTATTTGAGATCTATCTTCCTTTTTAATATAGTCACTCACAGCTATAAATTTCCCTCCAAGCACTGCTTTACCTACATCTCATATGATTTCCTATGCTACGTTTCCTTTTTCATTCATCTCCAAGTATTTTCTAATTTCCCTTTTGATTTCTTCGACTCATTTGTTGTTTAGTATTGTGTTGTTTAATTTCCACATATTTGTTATTTCTTTTATTGACTTCTAATGTTCTCCCATTGTGATTGAAGAATATATACAATTTCCATCTTTTTAAACATACTGAGGCTTGTTTCATGGCCTACTATGTGGTCTATCTTGGAGAATATTCCATGTGCACTTGAGAAGAATGTGTGTTCTTCTGTTGCTGGGTGAAGTGTTGCAGAGATATTTGTTATTTCTAGTCAGTTTATAGTGTTGTTCAAGTATTCTATTTCCTTGTTCATCTTCTGTCTAGTTGTTCTATCCATTGTTAAAAGTGGGGTATTGAAGTTTCCAACTATTATCGTTAACTATTACCTCCCCTCTTTGAACCTCTGTTTCCTTAGAGGAAAATAATTATTCTTGCCTTGCAGAGGTGTAGAGACAAAAAAAAAAAAAAAATGCAAAGCATGGTGGTACACCTACATGATGGATATTGCTGCTGTGTCTCAGAATGACTTGACAGAAGAGAGGACAGTGGTCGTGAGGATTTCCTCCAAGAACAGCCAGGTGGTTCTGGGTTAAGCCAGGACAGTCAGTCTGAAAAACACTAATCCTTCTTAAAGAGAAAGGTGAGGCTTGGAGTCTGTCTATTTCAGTGGCCTTGTATTTAGGATGTGCAGATCTCCTGTCCAAAAAATAAAAACTAAGTAGGTAACAAATCCTAACTTCTCATCCTTATTTTGCTAGCCAATGTCTAAAGTTCCTTCATAGAAATTTCTCGTGATAACTCGTTTATCCATCCATCCATCCATTTTTCCTTCCTTTCTTCCTATATCCTTCCTTCCAACAGAACAAATGTTTACTAAATGATCTTCTTGGGGTCAGACTCTGGTCCAGGTACTGAGGATACTGAAATCGGACCTGCTGTAAAGGATCTACCCTATCTAGGAAGAGACCCTCACAGGGAAGCAGGTAAATAAAAATGTAGGAATACCAATGTTACAATAAAGGAAGGAACAAAAGATTTGGAGGGCACAGAAGAGGAAGTGACTGCCTAATGGGGAAAAGAGAAGAGGAGATCAAGACAGCTTCCCAACAAATGTTAACAAAACTGAAAAGAAGTTGTCGACAGAGGCTTGGGTTTCATAACCCTCTCTGCCCCTGCCAATCCTCTCAGGTAGGAGGGGACCCATGGGAGGAAAAGGAGGAAAACAAGAGGATGTTACACAAAGTGAGTCATCCAGCCTCAAATAACCGAGAACTGCAAAGGCAGAAAGTTCCTGACTTGGAAGTTCGCCAACTTTAATGCTACAAAAATAACCGTGATGAATTCACATATTTCTCTGCAAGTATGGGTCCACCATAACACTGAAACCTCAGCCACGGGGTGTCGGAGCTTTGGGCCCCGTATGGTCAAAATCATGCTCACGTTTTGGCCAAATTCTCTTGAAGAAGTTAAAAGCTATCTTCTCCTATTGAAAGCGGTCCTGATCTCCGATCCTGTCCTGGCCATTCCTGCTCAGGGTTAAGTCAATAGATGCCTTTCGGTTTGGGGCCTCAGTCTCCGTAGAATGGTCGTCACTGTCGGGTAAGTGGATAGACTCTTCCCCGTGGCGTGAAAAATAAGGTAATCAATATCTGTCATATGCCAACTATGCACACTGCAGGAAGAAAAAAGGGAGTAGAGCCCAGAAACCCTTCATGAGAAGTACTTTGGATCCACCTGAAGACACAGAGGGGGCAAAAGTAATGAAATCGTCTTTTTAGAATTAAGAGCTATCTAAAGTATAAGGGCAAGACCAAGAGCAATGTACTGGAAGCCTTCCTAAAGGCAGAGCATGGAACAAAAAATCATAGATTCTGGAGCCCTGATTTAACCTTCTGGCCTCAGTCTTAACCTTTCGGAACCTTGAATTCCTTATCTGCAGAAAAAATGAACATTGGCTCTTACATGAGGCTGCATATAAAATATCTGGCTCGTGGTTGGTATTCAAAAATGGGGTGTTCTCTTGCCCCCCACAAAGGAGGTAATAGTGACTCCGATGCCTGAGGCTGGGTGGAATCTGACAGGCAAAGGGAAGGCGGGAAGGCCTCCCAGGAGGCAACACCAGCCAGCAGCAAGAACGACAGGGCGTAGTGGATACGCGCCTGCATTCCAATGCTAGAGCCACTGCTCACTAGCCAGGTGATCTTAAGTAAATCACTCACCACTTGGAGCCTCAGTTTTCTCATCTGTAAAATGGAAACACTATTAGAACCTATCTTCTGGGGTTATGAGGTTTAACTGAGTTAAGACGAGTAAGCACTTAGAACAATACCTGGTAAATAGGGATGGGTCAATTAATGTTAGCTCTTGTTATACATGGAGGTAAGTGAGAAGACCAAGTTCAACGTGACTTGGGGAATAAAAGAAATAAGGCTAGGAAGGCTAGGACCAAATTTTAGAGGGCCTTTAGTGTCCAAGTTATTCTGGACTTAATTAAGGCAATAAAAGCCCATTTCAGGTTCTTGACTGGGGGTTGACACGAATTAATTATAAACTGAAATGGTGAAAATAAATGAATTCCTGTTGTAGTTTTAAATTATACCAGAAAAGGCTGTTCTTGAATAATGACTCAAGGCTCCTGCGTCCCCCCCGCAAGATGTTATTCTTTGCAGAAAAGTAGAAAGCAAAGGACAGATCACATATGTGGTCATTGTTCCCACTCAGATCTCTCTTAACCTTCAATCCCATGAAGTCACTTGGTGGGCAGGGAGACTGGCACTTGGGGTGTCCACTTATCATTTTGGCTTTTCAAATAAGGAGGCGCAGCCACTTTCTGAAGTGACTAGGCTCTTTGTTTGGGCTGCCTGTCTGAGCCCACACATCCTGCCCTCACCCCACCCCTTCCCACCCACAGGCAGGCCAAGTAAATTGGGGATCATCACACAAATCTCCACCGTGCTCTCAAAGGGCGATGCCGTAATTCCTAGGATCACCGGATGAATGGCAGGAAGGTGAGTGGAGTTAACACGATACCACAGCGCACTGCGTTCAGATCTGGGCCTTTAGAGACAGGCAGAACCAAGGAAATGACTGAGGAAAAGCAGCCTGCGTTCTGGAGATGGTAATGAGAATGGCAATTAGCATAAATGCAATTCTGACACGTGTGGAAGTTCTTTTGTACAGAGAACTCCTGAATGCTGGGCCCAGGGTGCAGTGGTCCCATAAGTGCTTTGTAACAGGAGAAACCACTGCTGCACAAACCGTGTGAGGCCAACTCACGGATAAAAAAAAAAAAAATCCTAATTCTCATCTCTTGGCCTTCAGGATCCAGAAAAAAAGACAACAGACTCTGACAGATGTAATGGGAAATAATTCCTTTGAATCTGTGATTTGCTTAGCAGAGAAAAAAAGGAAGTCAGGTAATCCTTAAGTGACCCCAAGTGGTAAAAATATCCCAGCATAAGGGTTTAGGTCTTTGTGGGTATTCACAGTGTGACACTAACGCCACCTGGTGCACTTGGCTGGAAATGATAAGCCACGGACCCCAGAGAGCCGATGTAGGTAGAGGTGGGCCCTGCTGCCTTTGCGTCATTTCTCGTGGTGCTGGGTTGTTGAGCCAACAGCGGGGAAATGAATAAAAAATTTATGGACGGAAGCGTATAATAGAGTTTGTTATTACAACCAACAGAACTAACACCAATATTCTAAGTGAACGGTATTTAATGATATGGATATAATTCAATGTCTCCAAATTGCTAGCTTTTCAGAGCCAAACAAAATACCTCAAGCTTCCAGCCTGTGCGACTACCGCTGAGCCAATTCTCTCCCAAATATGGCTAGAAAGTCGTGGGTGCGCCTGCTAAACCTGGTTGCCCTGAGCCTGACTGCCACCTTTTGCTGAGCTTCGGTTTGGACGATTGCTCCAGAGGGTTTTCTTGTCCCCTCCTGCCATTACGTAACAATTTCCCACAGGACAGGGTCCTAACCAATTCCCCCACTCTCCAACGTCTCCCTGTCCAAACACGGACAGAGCCCTCCTTTTACTACCCAAGTCATACTGACATACCTAATTGCCGGCGCTCTGAGCAACATTTGAGGATTTCAGGGGAATCACATTGTAGGAAGGGAAAATCGAAACTCATTAGCAGACACTGCTGCTCCTACAAGACTCAGGTGACGCCGTTCCTGCTGGCCATCACTCTCCACCTCCACACTCACCCTGGTGACTCCTATTCTGATCAGGGTTTCCCAAGCTAGACTCTCTTCCCTGAGACCCTAAGCCACCACACAAAGTAGAACGCCCTTACCATCCAATTACTGCCCTGCAGAGAGACAACCTCTGGCTGCCCCCTCAAAGTCCTACTTGGCAGTAGTAAGTATTTATCCTTTGGGATTTAAGTTAAGGCAACATACAGCCAACAGCCAACCAAAGCCTTTTCTGGTGAACAGGATGAGTTACCAAGCTGGGGAACAAGGTTTAAGGTAAAATAACGAGTTGAGCCAATGATTTCCAGAGGCTTATAATGTGGCTCTGTGGAAAGCAGAGGAAATGGTTCAAATACAAACAAGTGGCAAAAAGAAAAAAACTAAAAGGCTGAATGGGTTTTGAAAAACCGAAGCAAACCTTAAAGAGATTTGTCTGAATCCCCAAAGCAACAATTTTGAAAGGAACGAAACTCATCTGGCGGCAAAAGTTATTTTTAAAATAACCTTATTAGTTTCTCAAAAATGACAAATGGTACCGCTTTTATCAAAGTTTTCCTCTACAATAACCTCTGCTGCATGGTACAACAGCAAGGGCTCCAGCGTGAATCTAAACTCTATTTAACTTTAAGACACGTATCAGCTGGGCCACGTGCAGAGGGCACACGATGAGTTGCAGCAGGATTAAGAAACATCTGGTCAGGCCGCTTAAAGCAGCAGCTCTCAATGCAAAAGCACCACCGGGGATACCCGGCCCCACCCCAGATTAATAAAACCAGAATTTCTGGAGGTGAAGTACAGATACTGGTATTTTCTTTTAAAGCTCCCTGAGGAGGTCCCAATGCACAGCCAGGGCTGAGAACCACTGACCTAAGGGAAGGAACCTCATTAAAGGCAGTGGACCAGCCCTGGAAGCCAGGCGATTCTAGTACTGCAAGCACCTCCCTCTCAGGCGTCCTTTTCAGTCACCTTGCTTGAGTCTTGGGGTCAAAGACTGCAGTGGGCATTAAAGATCTAAGAGCCATTTGTCCGTAACAGCGTTTCCTGATGTATAGTCTGAGGTCCATCTGCGTCACGACCTTCTGAGGAATTTGTTAAAGTGCAGACTCCAGGCCCCACTTTAGACCTGGAGATCTCTGCCTGTGACTTATAACTAGAAGTCAGAAGCACTGCTAGGATCAGGTCCAGGCCTGACTCCAATTCTTTCCAATTCCTATCCCTATTTCCAATTCCCTATCAACACTTTTGACCAGTACAAGTAGAATCACCGTAAGAAAAATCAGAGCTTTAAATGGTTTTAATGAAAGGTAATTATTTAAATCCACAGGATGGAAAACAACAGTAAAAATTCCCCTGCCACTCCTCCCACCAAAGGAATCCTCCATCAATTACTCTAGAGTAGCAAAATACTATCCCTCCCTTTCCTTCCTGTTCCACTGCATTTTTTCCCTTTTAACAAATATTCCTTTTTCTCCCAAATAAGGTCACCTGGAAAAAAATTCCTGATAGATGTCAGCATCTATAGGGAAATAATAAAAGTATTATATAAAGGAAACTACCCCAGATCTCATTTATATTTACCTACACATTTTTCATATTTTACATATCTCATTCAAGCTGCAATAAAGTATACAGTTCCCTCTTAAGTCAGAAGAATAAGGTGAAAAACTTGACTACGTAGTTTTGCCCATTTAGAATTGGCTGGGAACCAACTTTTATTTTTAAATCTGGACCGTTCTCGATCACTGCCACACACACACTTCTACCTTAAAAAAAGAAAGAAGCCTTGTACCTTATTTACAGTAAATTTGGATCCTTGTTTGTAGCATAACGGTGGGGCAGGAGGGGGGAGGGCGTGGAGGCTAAGGTGTCACGTGCAGAGAAGCTGCCAGTTGGACATGCGGACCTCCACTCACCAGCACCAGCTCACACAGCGCGTGAAGAGACAGGACAAAAGCAAACTTTAAATGCAACAAGTACTATTTCAGTTTGTAAAATAAGTTGTACAGGGCTTCCCTGGTGGCGCAGTGGTTGAGAGTCCGCCTGCCGATGCACGGGACACGGGTTTGTGCCCCGGTCCGGGAAGATCCCACATGCCGCGGAGCGGCTGGGCCCCTGAGCCGTGGCCGCTGAGCCTGCGCATCCGGAGCCTGTGCTCCGCAATGGGAGAGGCCACAACAGTGAGAGGCCCGCGTACCGCAAAAAAAAAAAAAAAAAGTTGTACAGAGTTCTTTCTATATTGTTAATGTGAACGTCGGCCAGTACCACCCTTTCAGAAAGCAATCTGAAAATGACCCTGAAAAATCTTCATAAGCTTCATTGGTTTTATTTCAAGAATCCAGTTTCTAGGAATCCAGGCGAAGGAAACAATCCAAAAGATAGAACAAAGATGTTGACGGTAACACAGGACAACTGTAAACGGTGTAAATACCGTAAAATGTGGTATGAGTGCCTCTTATCTGCTGACTTCGGCTGAATGTTTAACATAATCCTGAGTGATGAGAATGATTTTCACCATTTTTATAAACAAAGAGACAGAAGCTTCGAGAGCTAAGGACCTCGCTTCAGTCACCTGCTAGTAGGGTCAGAGCCGGAATCGCATCCGGGCTTGACATCTGAGATTCACATCCTCTTCAGTTTCCCTCAAAGCTCATGAGTTACAGACCACAGCACTTTCAGTGGATTAAAGTATTTATAACAAGAAAAATACTTACATTAAATGAAGATATAAAAATTGTACATATAGGTAAGATCTAAACTGTACACCAAAACATGTACAGAAGAAAAGAAATGAGCCAAAATGTTATTTAGTGGTGACTTTCTCTGCGAGTGGGAATATAAGTAAAAAAGTAGGGAAGGGTGGGGATTACTCTAACCTGAAGTTCTCATTTCTGTTTATAATAGAAAAATATGTATGAAGAACCAGGTACAGAAAGGTTTTGGCAATCTATAACTAATCCCACTAGTTGGAGCCCTTTAGAATCAGTTCTCTTAAGGCAAACATCCCCAGGCAATGAAAGCATTTGGTCCTTCTGTTTAGTTTTCTATGTTCTCTTGGGTGGCTCTGTCCTAATAAGAGGCTCCCAGTATCTTCCAGATTAGCAATGGAGACATAACCCAGAATTAGAGAAGCTCATTTAAGTTTATTCAAATTTGGATAGCAAAAAAAATTCCCCAAACACAAAACCACTCGTCACTATGAAAAGTATAATTCTAACAGAGCTTGAAGGTAGCTTTGTAGAGAATGAATGGTGAACAGAAGATGAGATGGGTGACAAGGAGGATGTGCGTAGACTCATAAGACCTGAGAGCATGTCCATCAAGTGTTGAAGGTGGGGCCGGTCTAGGCATTTCTGTGCAGAGGGGAGACTGACAGTAAGAGATCTGTGAGTACACTCATAAATTCTTACACTATAATAGTAGGCAGAGCTGACTCTGTGAGTCGGACATACCAACATTTGCTGGTTAATATTTTAACATGTTCTGGACCTTCAGGTGCCTCTAGTGTCTGTGTTAACTGGGGACCTAAACATACTGTGCTCAGGCAGCCTCTGAGAGACGGTGGCAGCTCTTCCACAAGGCCACCCAGGTTCCCTCTGTCTTACTGCCCTGCCACTCCCCAAGGATAACACTTTTCTAACGGTGAACACTGACTCACTAATACACCAGGTGCCAGCCTGAGGGGGGAGGGAAAGGGCAGGTGGAAGGACATGACGCATCACCCATTTCACACCCCACTGACCAGAATCTGGGAGGGACAGTCTCCAGCCAGGTAATCCAGTACCAACTGAAGCTCAGGAGGCTCCATTTCTAATAGGAAGGAGGGGGCAATGAGCATCTCTCATGGCTCAGTGACCACAACATAACCAGAATTTAACAATCATTCACATCCTTAGCATTAATCGGAGGCTGAACAATGGGCACCTGGAAGCGGGGACCCAGGGACTTCCCTGGCGGTCCAGTGGTTAGGACTCTGCGCTTCCACTGCAGGGCGCACAGGTTCAATCCTGGTCAGGGAACTAAGATCCCACGTCCCGTGCGGCGTGGCCTAAAAAAGAAATTTTTTTTTAATTAATAAAATTTTTTAAAAATAAAATGGAAGCAGGGACCCAGCATAAACGGAAGGATTCATGGTGATGTGAGTGGAAAGTCAGGTCTCCAGGCAACCCCTCCACTGGTCTGATTACATGTCACTTCCTCTTTTAAAAACTCCATTGCCTGAGTAACGGCATTTAGACAGTACTCTGAGGAGAAAAACAAAATACCCCTCCACAGACTCCCACCTCTATCTAGCATTCCTCTCTAACCTCCCCATTTGGACCTGAGAATCATCTTCCAAATGGAGACCCAAGAGTAAAAGCTGAAACTAGGAAACCCAGATTCTGGTCCTGGTTCTACCAACTGGGCTGTGTGAACACGTACTCCTGGAAACTCAGTTTCTGTACCTACAACACGAGAACATGAACAAGATCAGAAAGACCTCTTCCAGCTCTAATCTTTTTTTTTAAATTTATTTTATTTTTGGCTGCATTGGGTCTTTGTTGCTGCACGCAGGCTTTTCTCTAGTTGCAGCGAGGGGGGGGTTACTCTTCATTGTGGTGTGAGGGCTTCTCATCGCAGTCGCTTCTCTTGCTGTGGAGCATGGGCTCTAGGTGCGCAGGATTCAGTAGTTGTGGCTCGCAGGCTCAGTGGCTGTGGCTTGCGGGCTCTAGAGCACAGGCTCAGTAGTTGTGGCGCACGGGCTTAGTTGCTCCATGGCATGTGGGATCTTCCCGGACCAGGGTTCGAACCTGTGTCCCCTGCATTGGCAGGCGTATTCTTAACCACTGTACCACCAGGGAAACCCAGCTCTAATCTTAAATGCTCTAAATCTCAAGACTTTTCCTTGCCATTATGTCAATTCAAAACTTGTTTCTAAAGCAGTGATTAATAATGGGCATGAACACGGCAAGGAGCTCATCACATAGCTTTGAGATTGGTTATGGTAGTTCTAGGAAATCACCAAAGACAGTGGTCTAACTAATATGTATAAAATAGATAACTAATGAGAACATGCTGTATGGCACAGGGAACTTTACTCAGTGCTCTGTGGTGACCTAAATAGGAAGGAAATGCAAAAAAGAGGGGATATATGTATACATAGAGATGATTCACTTTGCTGTACAGTAGGAACTAACACAACATTGTAAAGCAGCTATACCCCAATTAAAAAAAAAAGTTATGCCAAAGAAATATTATGCAACCATATGAATAACTATGTGTAAAACTGTTCTCAGTATTGTTGAAATTAGTGACAAATTGGATTTACCCTAAATATGCAGCAATAGAAGACTGTTAACATAATATATGGAACACCTAAACAATAAAATACTATATAGCTATTAAATAATTTTTTTATAGAAATCTCTTTGCTTTATCTCTTGTTTTACTTTTGTATCAATATCTGGAAAATAATATATACAATGTTAAAAGTGTGTTTCTCTGGTGTTGGGATTTTGAGTAACTTTTATGTACTTCTTACTTACAGATAATGTATTATGTAAATTTAAAAAACTATGTAATATAAAAATAGAAAGATCACTAAATATATGGAAACTTATTCTTAATAGCTGTTAATTAAGAAAAGTCACAGGGCTTCCCTGGTGGCGCAGTGGTTGAGAGTCCGCCTGCCGATGCAGGGGACATGGGTTCGTGCCCCGGTCCGGGAAGATCCCACATGCCGCGGAGTGGCTGCTGAGCCTGCGAGTCCGGAGCCTGTGCTCCGCAACGGGAGAAGCCACAACAGTGAGAGGCCCCGCGTACCGCAAAAAAAAAAAAAAAAAAAAAAAGTCACAAAAAAGAATTAATCTATTCTGTAAACCACCCCCCTTACTTGCTAAATAAAAGAAAAACTACTTGTTCTATGTAGTAGAAGTAAAACAAAAAAAAGCAAAGACAGTGGTCTAGATATAAATAAAAGAATGGAATCCTCATAATCATTTCACATAAACTCTGACTCAGTATACTAGGTAATGGTTTTCCCACTGCTTACACAGTGAATTTCACTCAAGATTTTGCTTGAAGAAAATATTTCAGTGCTAAAAGATTTAAAAACCATCATATAAGGAATTATACTAGCCTGTGCTATTAAGGAATCTCTAGAGTAAGAATAATTTTCTCAAAGATACTACTTTATAAGTAAGAGTCAAAAGGTACAAAGCAACAATTCAATTATATCTATATAAATTTTCCCTTTTCCTTCTGGTATTTTAGGCAAGAGGGTTTGAGGAAATGTATTTCAAAGAACGGCCTTTAAATTTAATTTTATGACCTAGAGGGACATTAGAATAGTTTTATCTTTACAGTATGTATCACCTGGAAAGAAAGGTTCTTAAAAAGAAGATAAACCTTCAGAAATACATCTTCACTGTCCCCATCACCAAATCAGTCATCAGTCCTTAGACACAGAACCTTTTCTAAGGCCCTAAAAAACTCTAGGCCTCCAAACTAACCCAGCTGTCCTTCCACCTTAGGATCATACACTTTTCTTTCATGCCACGACTCTTCTCTAGCTTCAACGTATACCGAGGCGACCATGACCGTCTCAAGGCTGTCTCTATTTAGGACCACTTCTTGTGAAAATTCCACACAGGTCCTCTGCCGAATGCACATACCCGTAAACTTCACTTCATAGACCCAGAGCTTTCTTGAAAAACTATAAAATAATTTAAAAATAAGACGCAAACTTGCATGAAAATATAGTCATCAAATTTATTATTTTCATTAGGTTGCCATTCTATGAAGAATTCCTAAGACTGATGTTTCTTGACATGCAAGAGTTAGCGTTAATAGCTTAAGTTACTGTAAATACTGCTGCTTGGAAGCAGTACAACTATTTTAGAGTTTTAAGACTATAGACTTCTATTATTCAAACCTTATTCAGTGTATGTTAAAATCAGAAGGTTCTGAACAACTGGTTAGGAAGATAGCCAAGATGCAGGAAAGACGTCTGTGCCTCCTTTTCAAGGGCAGCCAGCTCTTGAACCGTAGGTGCCAAGATATCCACATGGCCTTTATAGTTTCCACCTGTATCACACACACGAATCACAAAGTGATGTCAGTGACATGCCTGAAATAACTTGTCAGCAATGCTTTGGCTCAATTACATCAACTTAAACGTTGCTCCTAGCAATAAAGATGTACTACTGAGCAAGTTATCTACAAAACGGAGCTCTAAAAGTGTTAAATCAATTAAAATAAATGATTAGGCCTTCCTCACTAATAGCTGTCCCAATACCCCTACCAAACCCTCCCCTATTCTCTTTTCCTTGGTTTAGAAACCGCCAGTTTAGCCTGAATCTTTAAAAGATTTCCGGAACGAGCTAAGAGCATTGCAGGCAAAGGGAATAAATAGTATCCTGGGTTACCCCTTGTTCAAAATTACCATTATTCTCTTGTTGCCTAATAATTCCATAAATTTTCAACTACTCTTATGACATTAACACCTCAAGAGAAACAGCTAAGCTGCTGTCCATTCACATACAGACCACACAATAAAAAGTGCTGTAAGACTAGTAAGGAGGGAATGATTAACATGCTAGAAATATACACTAAACATAAGGAAATGAAATACTCTTCTTAAACTGAAGCTCAAAAACGGGACACATTCACATTTAAAACGGTATTAAAAGTAATTCAAAGCTTACCACCAGCAGCTCTTTTTTGACCATAAGTAACTTTCCCATCAAATTCATCCACTGGTACCTTTATATCTGGCTCAACCTGCGAAATGGTACAGTTCAGATGTTCTTCTACCTCAGACAGCAACTAAGAAAGGGAGAGGAAATCGACAGAGTTGCGTTTTAACAGCATTAAATAAAACCAGGAAGGCTGCAATACTTTGGAAGTAAGATTTCTGAAGAGATGAACTCACAGGTTACAGTTTATGAACTACCATAACATAATCACTCATTAATTCTCACAATTCACAAATAGACAAGAGCTGATACGTAACTTTTACAGATAAATGCAGTCTATTCCTACCAATTTTAATAAGACTCTGTGAGCCTTACCTGCATCTCATTGTACCATATGGTACAGCCACCATCCTCCTTGAGTCTTGTGTTGTAACACCCTTTTCCACGGCTGCTACATACGTGGTACCAAACCTACGAAGATTAACATGTACGGAGACTGAAACATGCTAGATATCTTTGTTCTCAGTTAGTTTTTTAACATTTTCTGTCCTCAGAGCACAAGAAAAATAGATTGCAGGTATGGTCTGTCATCCAGTTACTACCACTATTAGTAGCTCACTAACTAGGTCTTTTGAAAGAGTTCTTTTTGAAAGGAATCCAAAAGTTTTTCTAAAACAGATGTCAATTATAGAAAGGAATTCTCAGATAAAAATAATGAGAAAAGTAAATAGTGGAGAATGCTATATCAAGATTAGTATCAAAAATGAAGTTCAAATGTTTCCTAAAAGATTTTTAAAAAATTTTTTTAAATAGATCTTTATTGGAGTATAATTGCTTCACAATAATGTGTTAGTTTCTGTTGTACAACAAAGTGAATCAGCCATATGCATACTTATGTCCCCATGTCCCCTCCCTCTTGAGCCTCCCTCCCACCCTCCCTATCCCATCCCTCTAGGTCATCGCAAAGCACCGAGCTGATCCCCCTGTGCTATGCTGCTGCTTCCCACTAGCTATCTATTTTACATTCGGTAGTGTGTATATGTCGATGCTACTCTCACTTCGCCCCAGCTTTGCCCCTCCCCGCCCAGTGTCCTCAAGTCCATCCTCTACGTCTACATCTTTATTCCCGCCCCGCCACTAGGTTCATCAGTACCATAAAGCAAAGAGCAAAAAGCAAAATGAACAAGTAGTTTGGGGAATGAGTGTGTGGGAGTTCCTTACTCTTGCAGCTTTTCTGTAAATCTGTATCAAATTATTGTATCAATTTATATCAAAATAATAAGTTAACCCTCTCTCCCATAAAAAGTCTACCATGGCATGATGCCAGAGAGGGTTTAAATACTGTTCACTGAAAATTATATGAAAGCTATCAGGGAAAATTACATTTCATATTTTTCCTTTCTAAACTTCATCCTACTAGTCGTCCATTCAATGAACGAAGAGAAAAAGATGCCATTAAGAAGTTCATTTATATTCCATACGCAACTGAATTCAATGTAAATGAAAAAATCAAACTGCTTTCATTTCCAACATCTAAAATGACGACACAAACAATGAATAGAATACAGCACTGAAAAGATTACCTTCTCTTTTTCTGTTGCCACCAGGGAAATGGCCAGCCCCATCCTGAAAGATTTTAAAAGTCTTTAGACTTTATTCCTGAAGCACAGAAACTTAAAAAGGACAAAAAAAAAATGACAGAGTACCTTTCAGCCCTTCCTACTCTGCCGATTCGATGGACGTAGTTTTGCTTTTCATCAGGCAAGGTGACATTTATAACTGTAAACAAAAGCGATTACTAGCAATTGACAATAGTTCCTAAAATTTTCAAACATATGTGATGTTTGATGTTCTGAGTATTTCAAACATATTAAATGGTTTCCTTTGAATTCCATAAAATTCAAACTGCAAGCATAAAAACTTTCTTTTTACCATAAGGAACACCATGGATATCAATTCCTCTGGCGGCTACATCTGTGCAAATCAAGAATCTTACATCTCCTTTCTAAAGAGAACAGAGAGGAGAGAAAGGACTTTATTAGTATATATACTAAAAAAAACCCCACAAATACCATCTTTCCACTAAATGAGTCCTCCAACAACTAATGTATTCGTATCATATTAGCGGTCTAGTCATTCATGACTCACTGGGACAAGTATTGCACTTTTAAGTTGTAATTTGCTGAAATATGACATTTAAGGTGAATAAATCAATGACTGGATTCATCTTTGCTTTTTTCACATAAAAGTTCTTAAAGCATTGCTAAAATTTGGCTTCATCTTTAGAAATCCTGACTGGTGATTCAAAACATAAGACAGAATAAAATGTAAAAAACATAAGCTTTACTTTTACCCTTGTATTAAAATATTTCAGAATACTAGATATTTTACCTCAAGGTTACACCTTCTGCGACAACAGATAAAATCCTAAAGAGACTGGGCCCCTGGTGTTCTCACCAGGAATATACCAATTAGCCTTCAGATGTCATTTGTGCTGCAAGGCACAGCAAAGTTAGAGATCTGGAGGGGGTGAGGGGCATACTGACTTCTGGTCCAACAAAATGCCAGGATAGAGAAGGGTGGCATAAATGCTGAAATGAGGCCATGTGATTTTGAAAAATTAATTAATTAAATTAATTAAAAAATTAATTTAATTATTATTTTTGGCTACATTGGGCCTTCACTGCTGCGCGCAGGCTTCCTCTAGTTGCGGCGAGCGGGGGCTACCCTTTGTTGCGGTGCGCGGGCTTCTCAATGCGGGAGCTTCTCTTGTTGCGGAGCACGGGCTCTAGGTGCACAGGCTTCAGTGGTTGCAGCAGGTGGGCTCAGTAGTTGTGGCATGCGGGCCCTAGAGCGTGCGGGCTTCAGTAGTTGTGGCTCACAGGCTGTAGAGCACAGGCTCAGTAGTTGTGGCGCACGGGCTTAGTTGCTCCATGGCATGTGGGATCTTCCCGGACCAGGGCTCGAACCCGTGTTCCCTGCCTTGGCAGGCAGATTCTTAACCACTGTGCCACCAGGGGAGTCCCCCGCTGTGATGTTTTAACATCCACACCAATTATGCTCAGCATGGAAACATAATCCAAAATTTTTAAGCCCAGTACTTCCTACCTTTTTTCATATTATGGGTCTGAGAGAAATGATATTTGTACTATACACTGGGTAAACACACTGTGATAAATGATGAGAATGCTTGTGGGTGGAGGCCACTGACCTTGAGTTCTAAATGGCTCAGCCCAACCCATCTACACCAAAAGCCATACAACCTGTTCATGAGCTGAAATCCCTTAACTGTGACAGTCTATCCCAAATAATTCAAAATATATTTAATTCTACAAAACAGGTATTCTGACACCTGTCTGAATCTACAAATTAAGTTCCCTATGGGTATTGTTACAAATTATTAGAAAAAAAAAAGGCTCACAGACATGATTTAACTATCTGATGATACGTCTCTTAAAAATACCTACCTGAAAGAATTTAACTAAAACTTCCTTAAGTTGAAAATTCTTATCAAGCAGTGCTGTGCTGATGGAGAACATGTAATTTACCATTTGACTGTTAAAGATGACAAAGCCCTGCTGTGATGAGGACGTAACAATAGGGCAGAAGTATTTTGTAATTTCTAGGACAAGAATTGCTTTAACAATATTAACTGGAACTGATTAAAACTAGATACAACTCCCCTCTTACGTTTGAAGGAAATGCAGTCAACTAAGTATCAGTACCTTGAATCTTTCCAAGTTTTGCTTCCTCTCATGAGGCTTTCTGTCACCATGAAGACAAACACATGAGAACTGGTGCCCCTTTTTATCAGGTCCTAGTGAAAAGCACATTAAACAGTTAACCTTGGAAAAGGTGACGACTAAGACTATGTCAAAAAAACCAGTAACATTTAGACTACCAGCTGGGGTATAATTCTGCGGAGATCTATACCCCAACTTGTCATAAACCATGGTTAACACAATTTCTGTCATAGGTGAAATACCCTTAAAATGAACTCCACGAGCACTAAAACTGATTTGTTCTGAAGGACATTTTAAGTAACCTTTCCCAAACTGCAGTGGTAGCTTCTGCGTACACCAGGAACCTCACCTAACCCATGTAAAGCGAAGAACCAAAAAGTAAACAAAAGAGATTATTCTTGGAAGAAGCAAAACAGGCATCAGGAAGTTCATGCCCTTACTAAAAGGCCGCGACCACAAGCCTGCCCCCCTCGAGGTATTCTAAACAACTTAGTTATCTGGTTTCTTGGCCAAAGCAGATTAGAAGCAGCAAACTGGAAGGATGGAGAAGTGGTATTTTAGAGGCAAGTGCAGTGGTAGCCAATCCTAAAAAAGAAAGTCTTCAAGTAAACACAGTAACAAAAAGCAGTGCAGTTCAGACCAGAGTAGTAATAGTCACTGTGAGAATTCTTTCAATTTTGCTATATGTTTGAGAATAAGTGTTGGGAAAATAGATAAAGTAAAAATAACCATTAACATTGACTATACTTGCTTTACCACATATCTCTCCATCCCTCTATCCCTCTACCAACTCACTTTTATATTTTTGAAGCATTTCAAGGTAAACTGCAGGTATCAGTACACAGTTCAACATGCATATCATTAACTAGAGTGCAGTATTTGTTCAGGTTTTTTCTCTTGTTGACGTTAAAGTTACATACAGGGAAATGTACAAATCTTAAGGGTACACTTTCTGAGTTTGGACAAATGCATACACCCATGTAGCCCAAAGCCAAGATACAGAACACGAATACCATCCACAAAGTACCTTCACGCCCTTTCCCAGTTATCCACACTCCCACCTTCCTGGGGACAAGCACTGTTGTGGTTTTTCTCTCATCATAGATTAGTTCTGGCTCTTCTAGAACTTCACACAAATCGAATCATACAGCCTGTACTCTTGTGTAAGAATTCTTTCATTCAGCATAATGCTTCTGAGATTCACCCACCATTTTTGGGCCAATCAGCAGTCCCTGCCTTTTCAGTGCTGAGTAGTGAGTATTCCACTGTACAGATATTTTGCATTTTGTTTAGCCATTCTCCTATTAATGGCCTCTTAGTGTACAGTTTGGGGCCATTATAAACGAAGTGCTATGACCATCTTGCACACATCTTTCGTCAATATATGTTCTCACTTACCTTGAGCCAATACTTAGGAGTTGAATTGCTAGGCCGTAAGATGGCAATGTTTAATTTTATAAAAAACTGTAAGACCTTTTGCCTAAGTGACTGTACTTCAACAATGTATGAGCTCCGGTTTCTCCATATCCTCACCAAAATTTGGTGTTTTAAGTATTTTTGATCTAGTCACCCTGAGTGTACAATTGTATTATGTTGTGGTTTTATTTTGCGTTTCTCTAATGACTGATCATACTGAACATTCTCTCAGGTTGGTTTATATATTTAACACTAATTATGAGGAGCATAAAATTATAATCATTGTATCTTCATTGTAGATTGAATATTTTATTACATAGTGACCCTTTTTATTTCTAGTAATATTTTTGCCTTAAAGTCTATGACATCTCCATTAATACAGTTAGACCAACTTTCTTTTAATTAATCTTTTAGCTGACACATACATATATTTTTTCATTCCCCTTCCTTTCAATCTATCCGTGTCCTCAGGTTTTAGGTATGCTCCTTGTAAACAACATACAGCTATATTTTATCCAGTCTAACAATCTAGGCTCTTCATCAGACTTCAGTCCACTGATAAATACTATAGTGTTTATCCATACGCTCAGATTTTTCCACCAGCCGTTATTACTCTATAATTTCCAACTGCTCTGCTTTTTCTCATTTTCCCCCCCTTCCTTTCTCACCTTTTTTTTTAGATTAAGGTTTTTTTTCCTCAGTTATTGATTTAGAAGATATACATTCTATTATTTAATGATTACACTTGAAATGTTAACATTAATCAAAAACTTTACCCTTCTTCCAAATGATATAAGGGCCTTAGAATGCTGTGATTCATCTTCACTGTAGTGAAACTGTACCTATGTGGAAAATTGTCTCATTGTCTTTCCTACATCGCTGCTTTAAAATCTGGGCATCCACGCTACACTGCATCAACGTGAGACTAACGATCTATTAAGTGAGAAAATAAACACAATGTATTTCAAGTGAGGAAACACTACCTCCTCCTTGCTGCATGAAATACTGCTCCAAGTTATCACAGTCGATTTTGGTTCTACAGAAAATAATTGCTTGATCCATCTTGTGTTCCTTGATTGCACGGACAGCATACTCCCCCTTCAGGATTTTAATAGCTTCAGACCACATCTCTTGAGTAACACAATAACAACAAAAAAAAACACACAGAATTTCAATCTGAAATTGTCATGAACACACATAATTACAGACTTACTGCTTCACTCACCTAAAAAACTCTACTTTAATACAAGTATTATAGACAAAACCAAGAAATGAAAAGATAGGGTGAAATGGTGAGATAATCCACTTGCTCATTTATTTTTGTTTCTCTTAATGTTTTTTATGCCAGGTTATGGGATACCAAAACACCTATAACCATACCTCTTGTAAGGGAAAATGCACATGTACAAACACACACACACACAAATAAACAGAAATACATACCCACAGCAAAACTTTGTTCCTACCTCTCATTGAGAACTAATCATATTCTGCTTTGCATTAACTTCCCTAAATGCTCAATAAATGTTTACTCAATTACTTTAACCTCTTTAAAAAATAATAAATGTACTTTCTAAATCAATCTGAACACCAGAAAGTTCAAACTTCACTCTATGAAATAAATATTTTACGTCAAACCTAGTTAGTAACTTCTTAGTTGCCATCCTCCAAATGTCTATTTTTCAGTGTGAAGCTGGGCTATAGTTACTCTACAATTATATAATGCAAAGTTTTAATTTTGTAATCCAACATATTTCTAAGGTCTCTCTAGTCGTCTCTAATTGTAGTAAAAACTAAGCAAAACTTTTACAAGGAAAAATACATGAGGCAGTAAAAAATTTTTATTTTATAAAATGCATTCCCAAACGGCAGGATGATACATTATTATTTTGACTATCAGTGCCTGCTCCTCTCCAACAATAAGGCTGGCTGAGCATACACCTCATAAATTTGGAGCTACACAAAAAACTGAGTTCAAAGGAACTGTTTTTAATCAAAATTTCAGATAATTCACCTTTTAGATACTTGTTAAAAATCTACCAATGAGTCCAACTATGAACAAAATGCAGTCTAACCCTTGCCAATGATCCACTTGAGACGTGATATCAGACGTGTGGCCTAATGGGTTTCAGATCTCTTCTAGGTTCTCTAAACACTATCCTTGTATCATGCTGGATCTTCATATATCTTTGAAATATTACGTACCTGATACAAACTGTCTCAATTCTGCATAGAAGTATCTTCATTGAATCAAGTAATTTTAGGCTTTTTAAAAATTGATAAATATTTAATGATATGGAGTTTCAGTATGGGAAGATAAAATAGTTCTGGAGATGGACAGTGGTGACGACTGCATAGTAGGAATGCACTCAATGCTACTGAATTGTACACTTACACACAAAAAGAATCATCTCAGGATCATTTCTGTATCTTTCACAGGGTTGTAGCTAAAGACATGTTCCTTTGTTACTCAACTGCCAGGTATGAAGAATCTACATGACATTTCTCTTGGAATCCAGGGCTAAAATACAACCTGTAGCCAGAGAAATTTGCTGGCTTCCTGGAAAAATGAGAATTGTATAATCCAAAGTATTTGTGATTTGGATGCCAGGAGACTAATATCTTAAATCCAGTGATTAATATTCCTCTAAGCTGACTGATATCAGCTTTCCCCCCATTTTTAAATTATTTTTGCTCCTTTTATTTTCAGATTTCCTGTTCCTTCATGAGAGTAGACAGGGCATACATTCAGTAAAACAGATCAATTCGTTTTCAAAATCTTTCCACGCGTTTTATTGACTCTTCTAACTCACCTGGACTGTTTGCACCAGGTCTTGTATTATCTTTTGCATGTACTTCATCAGTCTGTCAAAAGGAAAGGATAAAACAGAAGTGGGGAAGGGTTAAGTAATGACTCACAACAGGTATCTTTTTATAAAGGGAGAACCGTATCTAACTTTAGATTGCATTTCAGACATACACCTTTATAATCTATAGGCAAAACCATTCTTCAGATTCCGAAAAACCCTTTATTAATTATAGGTCTAAGGCTAATCAATTTTAAATATAATACTAAAAAATCGAAGGTGGTTTTCGAAACATTGTGTATTTAGAATAAGCATACCCTTATTATATAAAGGTAAATCTAACAATGGTGAAAAAGTGAGATGATGGACTCATGAAATTGATATTTAGAAAAATAAGGCACATCAAGAAGATTCTAAAACGCTACTAAAAATGGAAGTCATTATATCAGAAATTAGCCCTAGATATACACAGGTAATCCTATTTATTTACAAAACCTATGTCAAGAAAGATGATTACAGAAGTAACTTTATAGAGAGAGAAAGGTAAAGTACGAGCCCATCACTTATTCCATACCTAACAGACCTAAACTCTTCTGGTCAGCGTGCCAGACTTCTCTTTTCTTAAAGGTACAATGTCTGGCTGCTTTAAGCGTCATGAAGAGCTCAAGGTTAACCTAGTTTATGAATGCTTTACTCTATACAAATGCGAACGTTATAAAGTACTTACCCTAATGTGGTTTTTCCCAAGCCTTTCCCAGATTCTGTCAGCTTTGGGATTCACTGGGACAACAACATGGTGGACGGTATCTGGAACAGAATCTTCTCCTTTCAAATCAACCCAGGTGGGAAAGTGCATGATCTTCTCAGACAGTTTCTTCACGTCAAAAGAGTGCAAAGTGGCTGAGCAGACAATCACCTAAGAAGAGAAAAACCAAAATTTAGATAAGCTTTTATAATAATAATGATTCCAGCATATGAATACAGATGTGGGGCACGAAGCACGCTAAGCCTGGAATCTAAGACAAGTTCAATACCTGACTCTGTAGCAACAACTAGTGGTGTGACTTTGGGCGGGTTAATCTCTCTGCGCTTCAGTCCCCTCACTTGCCACAGAAATCATGCCATCTATTCCTCAAGGTCCTACAAAAACTAAGTAAAATGAAAAGGTTTTTAAAAATCTAAAGCCATAAACTTGTCCCCTTCTCTTAAAAGCCTCTCCTCTTGAATTCTCCCTAAGAAAACAGAATGAGAAAGAGTAATGTTTTAAGAAATAATTACTAAGGAAATAACTGTTTTTCTACAGTCCAAGACATTTCTCCTTCAAAGAGGAAGCAGTACTCAGAGTCTTGAATGTAAACCCTACATGCTCTGTAGAAAACAAAAATAACGATTAGGAATTTTTTACTTATAGTCTTCTGTTACACCTAAGTAATTTCCTTAAATTCTCTTCACCTTTATTTCTAAAAGCAGCTCATAAGACTGTTTCCTTTGTGTGTACTACTTAATCAGTTAATGAAGAAAATGTTTCATACAGCAGTTAACGCAATCAGAAGATACTAAAATGTGAAGGTAAAACAAAAAAAGTAAGCGTGAATACGTAACAATTGTCTACATGTATTTTAAGATGCATTAGTTATTTCATACCTGAAGTCTTTTTCCATCAGAGGTAATCTGAGGAATCTGATTGTGAATCCTATTTATAAAATCAGAGTAACCTTGAGAAAGAAGCCCATCCTGCATAAGAAGCAAAGAAGAACATAAGCTTTGTAATCAGTATCTAAATCTTTCTTTTCTAAATCAATTGCAAAATATAAGATAAAGAAACTAATTCATACATATCTCCATACTTTCAAAGTAATTATTTTCTACTGGATATTTAAAGACAAGTTGTAAATTCAACTTTAAAGCCCATGTGACTGTAATATGAAAGAGCTGACAATAAATAACTCAAAAACCATACTCTGGTATTCTAAAATGAATACGAGAGTTAATAACTCCCACATCTCCTTAAGAATACGACTCTAATATGAGAAAGCTAAGACCTTCAATGTTGAAAAACTACCTCATCTTGAAAATAACTTGGAACTATATCTCAAGAGCCCAAAGCATATTAATGTAATTTGTAATGTGTAAAAAAAACAAAAAATGTTATGTACAAACAAGATAACTATTTGAAGTACAAAACAAACCTACATGTCTAGTAATAAGGGTGGTTAAATAAGCCATGAAGTGTGCATATAAGAGACCATTAGACAGCCTTTAAAAATTGTTCATAAATAATGACATGAAATACTTATGTACCATATTTTTCTAAAAAAGATTTCCCAGGGGCTTCCCTGGTGGCGCAGTGGTTGAGAGTCCGCCTGCCGATGCAGGGGACACAGGTTCGTGCCTCGGTCTGGGAAGATCCCACATGCCGCAGAGCGGCTGGGCCCGTGAGCCATGGCCGCTGAGCCTACGCGTCCGGAGCCTGTGCTCCGCGACGGGAGAGGCCACAGCAGTGAGAGGCCCTTGTACCGCAAAAAAAAAAAAAAAAAAAAAAAAAAAAGATTTCCCGGATTCTAAATAGCCTGATTGCAACTACATAAAATAGTATTTACTATAAATATAAGCAGTGAATGAAAATACACCACACTGGTAACTATGTTTCTCTCTAGGTATATTGGGATCATGACTAAATTGTATTTTTTCTTCACCATTTCACGTATTTTATCCCCCAAAACATAAGCAAATATTTTTTTTAAAAGCATGAGTATATTTCAACATACAGCTTCATCCAGGACCAGGAATCTAACTTGGGATAAGTTCAGCTTTCCAGTTGACACCAAATCGTCCAGTCTTCCTGGAGTGCCAACAACTATATCTACCTAAAAAATATCCGAAAAAAGCACCTTAAGAAAACTGAAGAAGTATTGTAATCACCTTAGAATAGCAGCCAACAATGGTCTACTTACAACGAAAACATGCGTATTGACGTAGTCAGTCAGCTGTGAACGTGCGAGACAGTTCTAGATAATACTGTATCATTAAACTTACACCTGCTTTGAAATGAATGCGAAGACTCTGGCAACTGATTGTAACATTTTAAGCTGTTATAGACAGTCTAGCGTATAAAATTTGTTTTCCAAGTGAAAAATCAAATGAATTTATAGGAACTCTGAAACTAAACCAGGACCCAAATCCCAGCTCCACCATTACCCAGCCATGTGACCTCAAGTTACTTAATCTCTTCTAGTTTCAATTTTCTCATTTTTTAAATGGGTAACATTTTCTGCTTTGCAAGACGGTTGTGATAATTAAGAGGTCAGATATGTAGTGCATTTGATGCCCAGTGTGCCAGGTGCTTATACATTTGGTTATAATTAATAATGAAGATGACCTAATCCAGGAAAAAACAGCAATAATTACTACTTGTCAAGTGCTTATAATGAACATGTGCTGTGCTAACCTTTTACAGGTATTATATCATTTCATGTTACCACTAAGGGAAACGCTACTATTATTAGTCCTGTTTTAAAATGAGGAGACTGAAGTTTAGAATTCTAAAGTCATAAGAACTTAGATGATACAGCTAGTAAGTACTCCAACTGGGATTCAAACTCAAAGTCCAAACATGAGAAAAGGTCTAATTCAAGTAAGAACAAGTTTTATTTAGCTTTTTATTATAAAAATTTTAAGACATCTACAAAGAGAATATGAGCCGCCAACGCCAGTACACCCAATTAACCACATTTTCCATTTTCACAGACACACCTTTTAATCAAGTCCATGGTATAGTGATTAGGAACATAGGCTTTGAAGTAAGTTCCACCTATGAGTTGTAAGATCTGGGGCAAATTACTTAATATTTGGCATAAGCCCTCTTCCTGATCTGTAAAAATGGGGAAGAGGACCATCACAAAGGGCTATTGTGGGAATTGAATAAGAAAATGTATATAATGCACTTAGCAGGGCCTGGCCCATTTCTAGAAGGTAATCAATAAAGGATAAATATTTTTAAAGTGTGTATATGGAGGTATGTGTGTGAGCACAATAAGGTATTATATAAAATCATTCAATAAATCAGACAATTCAAAACTTCTACTCTTTATCAACAGGCATAAAAAATGACTTCTTTTTCACTTGTGTTCTCCACTCTAGACTAAAAACGTAACTATCTCCTAACAAATTCATCACTAGAGTCTCATTACTTCAATATCTCACCCCTTGAAAAACTGAAAAAGTACCGTGCTGAATGGACTTTTAATTTGATCCAGTAGAAGGCACTTAAACTCCCATAAAAAGTGAAAGACATTTCTGACGCTATTGTTTCAACTATGTTGATAACTGTAAGCAAGTCTCAGTTCAATCTAGAAAATACTGTCTGAAAATAAAACCCACTCAATGTATTAAGAATGTACTATGTGCCAAGCACTGTGCCGGACACAGCAATGAATACAATGCCACTCTGGTTCTATGGGTAATGTCTCTTTACCAAAGGATTCTAACCCACTGTGCGAGTTTCCTCCCTCCTCAATTTCAGCAGGTAGTCAGCATGAAAACAGAAACTCGGTCTCTCAGGTTTAAAAACAAAAATTCAAATTGGAAAAGCCTGAGAGAAATAGCTATATGACTTGGATAATGGCACCAACCACTTCTTCAGGCCTAACTGCACATGTTGCATAACTGTGCAACTTTAAAAGATTAAAAAAATGACATAGTTCTATTCTCTGACTCCAAAGCTGACTTCTGCCTGCAGCGTAAGACATAACACAGGGCTAAGGGTGCCAGAGGATGGTGGGAGATAACAGAAGTAGACAATGTAAGATGGAAGGAAAAGCAGAAAGAGAATATATTACATCCCCTAAGTAGAAGGGAACTGAATTCTGCCAGGAAAGCTATGGAATAACACTCCCTTTACTTTTTTTTTTTTCCTTTACTTTGCCATTAGCTTCAGCCAGTACCAAATTTTAGATCTGCCTGGCAAAAGCAGATCGAATTCCCTAAAAGCTCCGTAGCTGGACAACGTAAGTTAAGAAACTTAATAACTTACGTGGAAAATGAATTTGGGTTTGAGGAACCAAGATAGGGAATGAACATATTAAATCTCTCTTATAACCATTAAAATATAGCAAATCAAATAAGAACATAACAAAGCTATGTTACTACCTTAGAATAGTATTAAGTACAGTAATGACTCCTTGCTCTTAGTATGCCACCAAGTCAGATCAAAACCACTCAGCCTGAAATTTCATTTGACAGCAGCACCAAGGCAACTGAGGGGAGAACATATTTGCTCACCGTAACTCAGTATCAAGCAGTTTAGATTAAATGATAAAGTGTTTAGGGAAGGAAATGAAAGAGAAGTTTGTAAGGACAAAGTTACTTCATACATACAAAATATGTTATGAAGTTCTACCTGTACCTGAACTGACAGGCAGTTAAGAGTTTCCCAAACTTCTTCCCCAGTAATGAGGATCACAGTCCGAGCTTCGTCCTCGGTAACAGCACAGCCTTCAAGACTTCCCCTTACACAAATCTGAACTCATCTCCCCTCCTACTAGAACCACTGACTCACCATCCTTCAGCCCTCCCAAGGATCACTGCCAAAACTACCTTCTCTGCAATCCACCTTATCTCTATTTCTATTCTTAACTCCAGCTGCTTCTCTTTCAATTATCCCCAGAGGAAATAACTAAATGCATGAAAATGCGAAGGAAATTCGCAGGTGCTCAAAAGATAAACCAAAAAAGATTCACGTATGTTGGAATTTTGCATGAGGTGTTGGGAAGAAACTACTATGCTGTACACTTTTGGGAAAAGAAAAGGCATAATTGTAAGATATTTTTGAACATACATACACTCTTTTGAACTTGTTTAATTTCAGCCTCATTTGACTTTGCTTGAAACACAGCAGAACTATATCGCCAAAATGACAACACATAGTGTTACTTTTTAAAAATTAAAAGTACAGCTTACCCCACTGTCCAAAACAGAGAGCTGATCCCGTGCCGCAACACCTCCAATTATCAGAAGCTCCCTGAAATAAGACCAGAATAATAACGCAGAAAAAGATTAAAGCCTGCTTTATTGTTCGTTTCTTTTCAGTTTGGGGGAGGTGGATATTACAATTGAATAACTAAGAAAGAATCTACAATAAAGGTCTGGAGAAGGAAAGAAACAAGGCACTTCATTTCCAGGAGCTACATAAAATGTTAATGCACGGTAAAGTAACTGAGGAGAATGCGAAAGCTTGGAGCCCGGAAAACATCAGTCCTCACCTATATATCTTTCTATATTAGGATAATTCCAGGTACCCCAAACTCTGGTTTCAATCAATCTTTGTAGACACATGTGGTTGTACGTGTATAAAATATATACTCTGAAAGAATATATAAATATTAATTTTTAAAAGTTGCCTTCAGGTTGATAACCAAAAACTGGGGAACGGGGTGAAAGGAGACTTACTTTTCACAGAATATCCTTTTGTGTTTGAATTTTTCTCACTCCAAATACTTCTAAAAAATATGTTTAGATTAAAAAAGATTACTTTGGGACTTCCCTGGCAGTCCAGTGGTTAAGAATCCACCTCCCAATGCAGGGGACGCGGGTTCGATCCCTGGTCCGGAAACTAAGATCCCACAAGCCGCGGGGCAACTAAGCCTGCATGCCACAACTACTGAGCACGTGGGCCACAACCAGAGAGCCTGCGTGTCACAACTACAGAGCCCACGTGCCACAGCTAGAGAGAAGCCCGTGCGCTGCAACAAGGAGCCTGCGCACCACAACAGAGATCCTGTGTACCACAACTAAGACCTGACGCAGCCAAAAATAAATAATAAAATACACTCTAAAAAAAAAAGCTTTATGCCAAGACAATTCTATGGGGGGAAAGAACAGTCTTTTCAACAAATGGTGCTAGAACAAATAGATATGCACGTGCAAATGAATGAAGTTAAACCTCTTCTTTAGGTCACACATAAAAATTAATGCAAAATGAATCACAGACCTAAATATAAGACTTAAAACTACAAAACTCTTAGAAGAAAACGTAAGAGTAAATCTTCATGATCTTGGGTTAGGCAAAGTCCCTTACAACACCAAAAGATGAACAAACAAAAAAGCAACAGATGAAAAAATAAACGGGACTTCATCAAAATTAAAAACTTTTGTACTTCAAAGGACACTACCAAGAAAGTGAAAAAGCCCACAGAATCGCAGAATGAGAGAAAATATTTGCAAATTATATATAATTAATCATAATACTACATGTATATATCTTACAACTCAACAATAAAAAGACAAATAACCCAATTGAAAAATGGGCAAAGAATCTGAACAGACTTTATAAATGGCCAGTAAGCACATGAAAAGATGTTCAACACGATTAGCTATTAGGGAAATACAAACCCAAACCACAATAAGACACCACTTCACACCCATTAGGAGGGCTATAACTGTAAGGACAGATAACAAAGTGAGGTTGTGGAGAAACTGGAACCCTCACACATTACTAGTAGAAATGTAAAGTAGTGTTGTCACTTTGGAAAACAGTTGCGTGGTTCCTGAAGATGTTAAACATGAAGCTACTATATGATCCAGCAATTCCACTCCTGGATGTATATTCAGGAGAAATGGAAATGTATGTCCACACAAAAGTCTATACACTAATGTTCATGGCACAGTAGCCAAAAAGTGGAAACAACCCAAACATCCATCAACTAATGAGTGGATTAATAAATATGTGGTATATGTATACAATGGAATACTTTTTGGCAATAAAAAGGAACTAAGTACTGATACATGCTACAACATTGATGAACTTTAAAAACATTATGGTAAATGAGAGAAGCCAGTCATGAAACAGCACACATTGTCCAATTCCATTTATATAAAATGTCCAAAACAGGCAATTCTATATATGGAAAAGAGATCAGTGGCTGCCCAGGGATAGGAAGGTGTGAGGGAAATGGGAGTGACTGCTAAAAGGTAGTGTTTCTTTTGAGGGTGATGAAGACGTTCCAAAATTGGTTTTGGTGGTCGCACAATTCTGTGAATATAATAGAAACTAAAACAACCTGTGTGCACTTTAAAGAGTGAATCGTATGACACGCGCATTATATCTCACTACAGCTACGCACAAAAAGATTGTCTCCTTTTTATAAATAGCAGACAAAATTACTTCCTGAGGCAGCCAGACAACTTCCAATCAGAAGCAGCTATCAACTATCTTCATTTATTAATTTTACTCTTATTTAATCAGTCATTTTAAAAAATACCATAAAATACTGGGAAAGTGGATGATGTTGACACTGAGTCTCATAAATTCTATGACTGATGAAAAGAAACAGCTTCATGGTTGCCTACTGTCATCTTAAGCGATTTATAGTGTTTAAAGAAAAAAAAAAAGCTTTCTAGTCTGTGAATGTCCATTACCTTGGCATAGTCCTTAACCACCTACCACTAGAGCCATGTTGCCTAAATCCGGTAACACCAGATGCCAGATTGGCTACTTAAGAATCACCTGGAAGAGGTGCCATTCTTCCTTAAAAAACAAACAGTTCCAATTCCTATTCCCTGGAAAATCTGATTCAGTATATACAAAAGGGGGACCAGTAAACCTGTATTTTTAAATAAGGTCCCTTAGTTCCCAGGTTTGGTAACTATGGTCCAAAATCTATCATTTCTTCTATAAAACTTTACTCTTATCTACTTTCCTAATCAGATACATTTATTTCTACAAATTTAGCAGAAAACTACACATACACATAACAATCTATGCTTGTGTGCAAAGCACTGTAGGGTTGAGGAATATAAAAGACCAGCCCCTGTCTTATGGAGTGTAAAACTGAGTTGGGACGAGTAAAGCTATGCACATTTAAAACAAGAAACACTAACACACGACAGTGCATAGGCATTATGGGGAAGCAAACACAGCGGTATCCGAGTAGGGAGAAATGACCGAGCTGGCACCAACATGTTAGCTTCACAGAAAGACCAGGACTTGAGCTGGGTCTTCAAGAAGGAAAAGGCTCATTTGTACTGAATACCAAAATGAGTAACACAATTTTACCATCTTAGCAAATAAATTGATTTTGTCATCTATCTTCCCTTCCAGGCTTTGTCCAGATGCACGTTAATCTTTACACATTAGAGCACAAAAATCAACTTATATTAGCGTTTTACATTCTTCCAAAAACACTCTCTTGTGAAGAGTTCTGAGTCTCTTACACTAAGAAGATGCTCTGGTGATGTACTCTTGTAGTGACTCTCCGTGTCGTATCCTTAAAGCATTTTATCACATTACTTTGGCTGTTTCTCTGCCTTCCACACTATCTCCACACTCCTGCACATAATTCTATAAAAGCAAAGATGAATTCTTGTTGTTATATCCTGATCCCTAGCCTTAGTTTTCACACATGGTAGGTATTCAAATAGTTACTGAACGAGTGAAATGCATCAATCATCAAGACAAAATTAGGAATTATTTTACCTAAAAAGTTTTACTAAGTATAAATTTATCCCTGAATAAGTTTAACTTATGAGAAAGATCAACATTAAAAAGATGGGGGACTTCCACGGTGGTGCAGTGGTTAAGAATCCGCCTGCCAATGCAGGGGACACGGGCTCAATCCCTGGTCCAGGAATGTCCCACATGCTGCAGAGCAACTAAGCCCGTGCGCCACAACTACTGAGGCTGCGCTCTAGAGCCTGCGAGCCACAACTCCTGAGCCCGTGAGCCACAACTACTGAAGCTCGCACGCCTAGAGCCCATGCTCCGCCACAAGAGAAGCCACCGCAATGAGAAGCCCGTGCACCGCAACGAAGAGGAGCCCCTGCTTGCCGTAACTAGAGAAAAGCCCGCGCACAGCAACGAAGACCCAACACAGCCGGAAAAAAAAAAACCCTCAGACATCAAAATAAGATTTTTAAAAATATAAATAAATAAACAGATGGACCCACGGGACATTAATAATTCAGAGTTTCTGAAGTTAGATAGTGGTGATGGCTGCACAACCTTGTGACCATACCCACCAAAAACCACTGAATTGTACACTTTAAATGGTGAATTTTATGGTGTGTGAATTATATTTCAGTTAAGAAAAATTAAAAGAAAAATTAATAAAAATCAAGTGTCAAATCAACTGACAGAGCAGTTTACTTATATGGTATGGCTTTCCTCAAATTAAAAGGGATTGCTACTGAGCCAGAAGTTCTCCAAGATCACTAGACTTACGGTCTCCCCGCAATGGCAGAAAGAGCCATCGAACTAGAGGGACCAGTGTGAACCCCCACAGGGAAGATGGTCACCACTAGGAGAGAGGCTAGAATTAACCTCGCCAAGTCAGGTTTGCCAACACACTAGACAGACAGAGATACATTTTCTATGCAAATGAATTGATGAAGCTAACATTAAATGAAATGGCCCCTTTAAAGAATTAATTTTTACTCTGATACGGTTTTGCAAACCATGACTCTTTACATAAGAGACACAGGAAAAATCTCAATTTACTTTTTTTTTTTTTTTAAGGATATTTATTTATTTTTGGCTGCGTCGGGTCTTCGTTGCTGCACGCGGGCTTTCTCTAGTTGCGGCGAGTGGGGGCTGCTCTTCATTGTGGTGCGCAGGCTTCTCATTGCGGTGGCCTCTCTTGTTGCAGAGCACGGGCTCTGGGCGCGCGGGCTTCAGTAGCTGTGGCACACGGGCTCAGGAGCTGTGGCTCGCAGGCTCTAGAGCGCAGCCTCAGTAGTTGTGGCGCACGGGCTTAGTTGCTCTGTGGCATGTTGGGATCTTCCCAGACCAGGGCTCGAACCCGTGTCCCCTGCATTGGCAGGCGGATTCTTAACCACTGCACCACCAGGGAAGTCCCTCAATTTACTTTTTTTAATAGAACTCTTCTCACTTAAACAGGAGTTTTAGATAGAAACTAATTGCTACTATATGTCACAGTTAAATATATTTACACACTCATACACATGCATATGTACACACTCTGAATTCCTATCTCATTTCTTTTCCTACTTTACTCTTCTTCTGAAACACCTCAGACCTAAAGACAATAGGCATTTGAGCACAAAGGGAAGCTTTACCTTAATTTAGGATTATCGACGTATTTCTTAAACTGCTTGACGTTATTCAAAGTTTGTTCAGCCAACTCTCGGGAAGGTTCGACAATGAGAGCTTTTGGAGCATTGGGGAGAAACTTCGCTTGTGCCACCTGAGCATTACCTTAAGAAAATAAAAAAGATTAGAATACATTCAGATCACACCTCATGACACCTTTATTGGTGAAACACGAGCACAAATACTCCAGTATCAAAATTTTAAATAACAATTGTCCAGTGGTATAGGTGATAGTCAAACTAAATAAAGATTCTTAAAATGAACTACAGATTCTTTCAATCTAATTGATTATATGCTTTGCGATAAATCCAATGAGCTGTGAAAGGCACTTTCTTTAAATAACTGGAAGCGCATCAGGCAGCACAAGGGGGTGAGAGTGCGAGCTTTGGAGTCAGACTGCTTGGATTTGAATTCAGTTCTACCACTTATTTGCCCTGTGACCTTGGGCAAGTGACCTCAAGTCCCTACTCCTCAAGTTCTTTGTCTATAAAACTACCTTACAGGGTTGTTATGCAGGTGAAACACTTAACACGGCGCCATGGCACTGAATAAGCACACACGTTATAAATACTAGATACCATCATCACCACGATCAGCCTCCCCAAAATGCGTGAACCGAAACCAAATACTTGGGAGTTTACGAATTAGGTTTTGAAACTGAATTTTACTGACATGTTCAATAAAGATGCATGACTAAACAGGCAAGGGGAGTATCTGTACCTCACTACAAGAAGCCTTACTTACTGGAGTTTTCAATACCCCATTCTTGAAATCTTTACCCTCTCAGGTGCTATACCTGTGTGCTGTGATTTGACAATGAAACTATCCGGTGCCTTGGCAAGGGCAACAAAACCATCTTTCGGTGGAAACTTAAATTCTTCTTCCCCGAAGTTGAATTTTAGTTCAGCATTCTAGCATTGAATAAAGGAGAAAATGAAAACGCTTAACCTAAGAGCAAACTAACCAATACGAAATAACGAAGATCAAAGTAGCTTATAATCACAGCAAAATGTCTCTAATTACCTTCAAGACACAGGCAGGAAAGAGGCCTTGGTTCTTCATATGTGGTGGTATTTCAAATGCCAGGCCAAGGTCTTTTCCTTTAAAAAAAAAAGAGAGAGAGAAATTGAATTAAATCTACCAGGAAAGAACGTCCATGTGCCCACACCACCAAGTCCAGCAGCCAGCACACACTCACAGGCCCCCTCCTGTTACTGCAGATTAACTGTGCTAATACCAACCCCCTCACTTTTTTACTTTACTCCCGAAATTGCCCCCTCTTCCCCTCTACAATTTTAATTATTCCCTTCCTACGGGACTGCTTCCAGTAGACACCTGAGTTAGACAAACCTCCCTGAGCTCAGAACTTCCTCCATCTGTCCTTTATTTTTTCTTCTCCTTTTTGTAGTAAAACTGCCTGATTTCCATGTTGACTGTGTCCACCTCATTTCACTCCATTCTCTGTTGAACTGATTCCCAATCAGGCTCCCCCTGCACACCCCTCGCTGCACCACAACAGCTCTTTGTCAAGCTCATTAATGATCTCCACTTGCCAAACACAGTAGTTCTCATTGCTCATCCTTCTAGGCTAGAGCCGTCATCAGCACTGGACACAATCTGATCCTTCCCTCCTCCTTCAAAAGCTTTCTTCACCTGAACTGCACGACCTCAACCTCTTTCGGCTTTCCTCCTCATTCACTTCTGCTGGAGTCTCCTCAACTTGCCAACTTCTAACCACAAGAATACCCTGGGCCTCAGATCTCTCCTCTTCATTACCTACTCTCATTCCCTAGGTGATCTCATCCAGGCCTATGACTGGATCATATATAAGCCAATAACTCTCAAAGATGTATCAATATCTCCAGTTCTGATCCCTCCCCTGAACACTTAACTGTACATTTAACTACTTACTTGATTTCATCACTCAGATGTCTAATAAGTATCTCAAACTTAACTTGCCCCAAACAGAACTCTTAGCATCCAACTGGTTCCCTACCTATTGTCACCACCCAGTGTTTTCAACAAAGCAGCCACCACAGTGATTGTACTGTTAAAACTGTTAAAGACAGACGATGCCAATTATCTACTCAAAACCTAATGGCTTCCAATCTCAGTCAAAATAAAAAGTTTGTGTCATAGCCTATAAGGTCCTATATGGCCTGGCCTCCCCACCTCACTGACCCAAGATTCTACGACCCTCCCCCATGCTCAGTGTGCTCCGGACCCACTGGCCTCCTCACTGTTTAAATACCCCAAGCACGCTTTCATCTCAGGACCTTTGCAATTACTGGTCTCTCTGCCTGAAATACTCTTCCAAGATACTTCTACTCAAATGTCACCTTCTCAGAGAAGCCTTCTCTGACCCCCCAGAATGCTCTCCAGCCCCTTACCCGGATTTATACGCTCCCTCAGTGCACTGTTCCCACCTAACACATATATTGTCTGTCTCTCCCTATCAGTAGCTAAGCCCCACAAAAGTGTACATAAATTTATCTGGTCCATTTTCTGCTGTATCTCCAGCACCTACCAGCATGCCTGGCACACAGCAAATGCTCAAAAAGTATTTGTTCAAAAGAAAGGCAGGGAGGAAGAGAAAGAAGATTGAAGATGGTAAGGAAATTTTTAAAAATCACAAATAATGAATATCATATACACTCTCTAACAAAATGGTCCCTAGAAAGCTTACCATTTTTGGAGAACTTGACATGCCCTTTATCCATATCTAGGTAACATCCAATGGTATCATGCATAGTGAATTCCTAGAAAACCAGAAAGTCAAGTGCTGTTAATAAAGAGCAAAATTGAAAATAAGGTTAAAAGGTCAAATATAGCTGCATCCACAGTACGTGTTAGTGTTGCAGAATACTTCCTTAAAATTCTAACGTAGATTTAAAAAATGCCTAGTATAGCATATCATATATAAGAGTAGAAGCATCAGACAGACGTTTCAGCATCAACATGATATTAAGGCTCCTCCACATTACCAGAGATGTCGGCTACCAGAACAAGCGTATTTAGATTTAACACGAGTCAAAATAAGAAATGAGAGCAACACAAGTATTAAAGTCAAAGCCAAAATCAAAATGGGGTGAACACAGAAAACAAAGTAATATACTTTGGAGGGGTTAATAAATGGCATAAAAGAAAAATATTTTTCTCATTTTGTAACATTTCTTCACTGAAGTCCCAATCTGAACTTTCCTTGGAAAATATTCAGAAAATTCACTTGAATTTCACAATCATTTCTATACCCTCAGTCATGTCATGAGTGATCAAGTATGCAAGAAAACTTACTAACACTATGATTAAGTCATTAATACAACTTACCTCTCCATAATTATCAAATTGTTTATTGTGAGATTTCTTTCCCGTTCCACCAAAGCCAAAGCCAAACTTGTCAGTACCTAGATTTTAGAAGTATTTTATAAGTGTGGTAAGAATAAAGTTATAAATACCATAGAAGTTCATAAGATGAAGATATTTTGAAGCATCTACACAGTATTGTGTGGTACATATTAATGCATACTAACTTTACTGACTTCATTCATACCCTTAACCTTATTCCTCCTGATTTTATGATGTTATAATATCTATTTTTTGGTACGTCAAATCTTTCTTGGAACAAGGAGGGTATAGGTAAATATTATTATTTCCATGTCTCTAAATATAAACTTTGCACGGTTAAGTTTACTATTTTGCTCCCCACTAAAATAAAATGTCAAAAATTCACAAATGTAAAACAACAAATTCCGTTTATTTTAGAAACACTTACCTAGGTCTAGGGAAGCCTGCATAGAAGACCACCCAACTCTGCACAATCCTTGGTCGTGACAGGATACTTCATAGCAGTGTTTCCCTGCAAGGGCAAAATACTTTGAGATTTTTATAAATTATACACTTATGATTCATTTACCATGTAGCTACTTTCCCATTGTTTCTGAATAACAATTTGTATCTTCCAAATGAAGAATTGTAGATCTTCCTGTAACACTAAAAATCTTTTCAGATCCTCGATTCAAAGCTACTTTAAAGAAAGTTCAGGTATTAATACATCACCCCAAAAGTTCAGACAAGTACAAATGTTCTTTAAATACCTTTCGTTAATCCTTTAGTAGCTCTACATCCATGCCATTCCTTTACTTCTCTGCTCTGACAACAAAGACCATCTGACCCAATTGCTGGATTTGAGAAAAACACAGAAAACCATGTCAATACAGATTACATAAATCACGCATTCTGAAATAAGTATCGTTCAGTCTCACTAATAAGATAATTCATTACTTGGTGCAATGTTCCAGGGACTGAGACTTGCTGATTCCTGAAGGATAGCAATGTCTTCCCTGTGAGTAGCTGCCCTCATTCATCCCCTGGAGGGCTGTGGCTTACGTTGAGGACTAGTTTCTCTACTGTTATCTGTTGGCTAGGACAGGATTTTACCACAACAATTCTAAAAAGGCATCAACACAGCACCTAACCTGACTTGTACTACCGCAGCTGCATCACCAACACGTTTAGACAACTATTCTCTAGAGTCCTTTAGAGAAATGGATACTAAGGATGACGCAGCACCCACTCATCAATACTTGTTGCTCTGATTTTATGCCGAAATTAGAGCTTGAGTGAATGCTACCCTAAAAGAAAAACAGAAACTCTGGCTTGTTCCCTAATCCGTGGATCCAGAAACCATAAAGGGAAAGCAGGAAAAGCCTGAACAAATAAGCCTGTAGCTGTTATTTCCTAATATTAGGGCTCTAAAAGATGAAGTTCTATGTTATACATCATAGTCAGTCATAGTGCTTATTGGTGCTTTTTGGCGTTAAGTAAAGCATTTGGCTTTTGTCTGTACTGGAAACTAGAACTTCCGTCCTGATTCAGGCTTGCAAATCATATTCGCCACCTGAATGTAGAAGAAATTTTTTAAAAAAGCATCTCGTCACACATTTCCCTTCACTTATAAGAAATTCAATTATTTATTCAAAGTATAAATTCTTATTCATATGGGTACATTATATAAACCTCTGAACTTTTAAAAAAAAGTTCTCTGACAAGGGTAAATCATAAAAATTATTTAAAATGCTTCATGCATATATACATATATAAACTTTTACATAAATTAGATATCACACGGTAGAGAGTAGCAGTGTGGGGTTGTTTCTGTCATGATTCCTCAAGGCCCATTTACCTTTCTCTGCATCCTGATTTTCTTACTCATTGACACCTGGAGAAAATTCCTCCAGGTCAACTCTGCAGTTCCGACTTATTCTTCATAATAGCTATACAACAGTCCTTGGATACACCCCAATCTTTGTTTACCATGCTAGCAGTATCATTTACTTTACTGGCAGTTTTTATCATTACAGATAATGTTGCATCAAACAGCTTTGAAAGTATATTCTTACATACTGGCACTTTCATTCCAATGAGCTTGACCTTCCAGGAATATATGTTTTTTCAATATTAACAGGTAACGCCAAACTCCTTTCCAGAGAGGCAGTAATTTGTAAGTTGGTTATCACCCTTTTGGAGTCTTGCCAATCAGATGGGTATAAAACAACATTCGCTGTAACTTTAATTTCCATTTCCCTGTTACCTGTAAACTTGACCTTTGTATGTTTACTGCCATTTGGATTTGGTTCTCCTGTGAACTGCCTATGCACATCCTTTGCCCATTTTCCCCTGCCTGCTTATCTCTTTCTTACTAAAACAGGTGACACTTTACCTGCTGTCAACACAAGAACCCCTTACCAGTTTACAAGGATTCTTTATCTTTCCTCAACATTGCATTAAAAACAAGTTTTTGAATCACAAATGTGCTGCTAAAATCTATCCACTTACCAAAAGCAGATCCTCTGTCATATGGGTTCATTTGCCATTTGTTCAGCACTAAGCGAATTAAAACAAGAAAAGTTAACCCCAAACAAACATAATTTAAAACAGTCTACAAAAAATAAAGCAAATATTTAATATTTTATACGGTATCTTAACTCCTCTAGTTCCAATATGGTTTCACACACTATTTGGAATGCACAATTAAAACTGCTGCTGTTTTTATTAAAGGCAAAACTGAAACAAGCCAAAAATAATAGTCACTGGCCCATCCAGGGCAACCTCTTCTGCTCACTTGCTTCAGTGCCTTTTTATTAGATGGCACTGATCTTTGTCATAACTATGAAAGCATTAATAAAATGAAGTTCTGGTGACTTCAATCACAACGAAAATAACCCACCAACATATCAGAATCTAATTATCACTTTATCATTATTAAAAGAAAAGCAAGTCCTTTATTTTAAATAATTCCTAAGTCACAAAATCTTTTCCTCCTCACTTTTATGGGATCAGCATTTTCCTTTTCTACAACATCTTAACAGTCTGGATAAGCAAAGAATCACAATAGCTAAAGAGAATGCTATGTGTTTTCAAGCCCAATTTCCACCCAAGGTAGAAATCTTTTCTAGATTATTTCTGGTCAAATGATATCTATCATCTGCTTAAACACCTGGAATGATGGAGAAGTAACGTTCTCTTGAGGGTCTCTATCCATTGTGGGCTCAATCAAGCTACTAGGAATTAAACAGTATTTTCTAGAACAATTATTCTCTCTCCAGGTCCCAACAATGATTTAACAATTATACCACCTCCCTTTTTTATTTGTTTCTCCATGTTTAAATATCTAGCTTCCTTACTCCTAATAGGACATGATTTTTGGAACTGCAACCATTCTGGTTATCCTTCTGTGGAAGCAGATAGGATCCTTCTCTTTCATCACTCTCTCTGATAAATGATGGTTTATAGTTGCTACAAATTCTGAGACTATTTTTAAACAGACTAATAGTCTAAATAGTTCATATCCATTATCTCACAATTCATTTATAAATGAGTTGATTCTACAAACTATGTAACATTGTTACTTTCAACTACTGAGAAGAAAACGTTGATATGCCAGCTCACTCCACTTAAGCCTGCAATTTTGTCACAATCCTATTTTGTATCATGAAACAAAAGTGACTTAAAATAATTAACAAAGCCCTAGATTACTCAAGATAGGATGGAATTCAGAAAGCATTTAATAAAAGCAACAAAATTTAAGGATGAGAACACTAATGTAAGATAGTTCATGGCACAGACAGGACCAGTCTCCATGGAGATAGGACTGAAAATAAGAAACTGACTTCAAAATGTACACTTTACATTTCAGCCTCCTGGGCTCCTTCTTTCTTATGGTAAAGGAAAATGCATGCCTCTTTTCCCTGTAGAAGGCAATATTTCCTACCACCATGGGTTTATACTCTATCAACTATTTGTAAAATCTTTCCTTAATGCCTTTGTAAAATACTGTACCAATTTATCTTCAATATTATGCATAAAGTTATCAGGCTAAGAAAAACATTAAAATAACTAAATATAATTTCTAAAATGCCAGTGTTTTCTCAAAGACAACACTGTTAGTATCTTAGGAGGGACAATCTTTCAGTGTTTATGCTCTAAATGACATTTAGCATCCCTGGTTTCCAGGGCACCAAATGACAATACCATCCCCTGGATATTGACAATAAAAATGCACACTCAAATTTCACATCTGGGGCTTCCCTGGTGGTGCAGTGGTTAAGAATCCGCCTGCCAATGCAGGGGACACAGGTTCAAGCCCTGGTCCGGGAAGATCCCACATGCAATGGAGCAACTAACCCCTTGAGCCACAACTACTGAGCCTGCGCACCTAGAGCTCATGCTCCGCAACAAGAGAAGCCACCGCAGTGAGAAGCCCACGCACTGCAGCAAAAGAGTAGCTCGCCACACCTAGAGGAAGCGCGCACACAGCAACGAAGACCCAACGGAGCCAAAAATAAATAAATAAAATAAATTTATTAAAAAAAAAACTTCACATCTGTAAATGCAAGGAATGAGAATTACTAATTTATACAAAAGGAAATTAATAATATGCAAAAATTACCTGAAGCACCAGTTTTAATTGTCGCTTTTCCTTTTTTGCCTTCTTGTTGGTCTTTCAGAGTTTCATAAACTATCTGGATAACTGGAATACTGAAAGCCTAGCAAATAAACAAGAGTTCTCTATATTAGCATTCAGATATCAGTGACAGTTCAATAATCAATATAAATTACAAAAAATCATGCACGCACCTTAAATAATGACACATATTCCTGAGCGCTGCTCCAATTTGCCCAAACCCAAAATACCAGTACGATAACAAGAGTTGACCGAATGAAGGAAATAAGAACCAGCTGAGAGCCCAAAACAATAAACAATCGGGACCCACAGAATGAACTAAACTAAAAAGGATAAATATTATTCCGACAAACCGTTTCTCTAGTCTAGGCCAACAAGAGATCAACCTCTATTTGCAACTTCTTTATTACTAGAGCCACTGCATTAAAATTCAGAAGTGAGTATAAATACTAAAGATACTGTAACTCTTTCTCCAAGACCAGTTTTAAACTATATTCCTAAAGCCATACTCTTATAGATCTTATTTCAGAATGAGCTGGCAACAAAAATATTGTTCTCTGTGGCAAGCAACCACTTTTTACATTTTGGAAGGAGGATACTTGATTAAATACTTCAAAGTAAAAACCACTGTTCAAAGTTGCTTTAAAAATCAACTCTTACTGGCTTCCCTGGTGGTGCAGTGCTTAAGAATCCGCCTGCCAATGCAGGGGACACAGGTTCGAGCCTTGGTCCAGGAAGATCCCACATGCTGTAGAGCAACTAAGCCCATGAGCCACAACTACTGAGCCTGCGCTCTACAGCCCGCGAGCCACAACTACTAAGCCCGCGTGTCACAACTACTGAAGCCCGCGTACCTAGAACCCGTGCTCCACAGACAAGAGAAGCCACTGCAATGAGCAGCCCGTGCACCGCAACAAAGAGTAGCCCCCACTCACTGCAACTAGAGAAAGCCCGCGTGCAGCAACGAAAACCCAAAGTGGCCAAAAATAAATACACAAAATAAATTCATGAAAAATAAAATCAACTCTTAAAAAGTCAACTTAAGTTTATTACTTACACCAGTTTTTCCACTTCCTGTTTCTGCAGCCTAAATGAAAAAGAAAAAAAAAAGTTTAAGTTGTCAGTTAAGGAAATCAAATTAATGTGATACCATGTAGAAATCTTTAACAATTCACAAGCTACCTTTATTTCCACAGCGTCTCCAGATTATCAAGATTTCCTCATTCAACTTTATTGCCAATCTTGCCACTCCTCTTCCATTCTTCCCTCAAGAATCTGTTCTCCCTTTTCTTTTCCCACTGCTACCATTCAAATCTAAACCCTTATTATTCTAACCAAGATTATTATAAAAGTATCCTAACAGTATCTCATGTCTTAGAGCTACACTACAAGCTGCTATCAAAGCAGTCTTCATAAAAACACAATTCTAACTGTGCAACACATCCCTAGTTAAACATTTCCAATGATCCACACTGCCAACAAACACCCAACTTCTTTAGCATGACACTTAAGAAAGGGCACAAATAATCTGACCCACTGTATACTTCTCATCTTATCTCAAGTTACACTCTTCACCCCAGACACACGTATTTTATGCTACCATTGAAGTGAATTACTCTGGGATCATATCCTGCACTCTCCTATTCACGGTTTTTGTTGATGTGCCCTCTACCTAGAGAGCACTTCTCCTTTATCTTCCCTTGTCCAAAATCTACTTCCAAGCAGAGTCCTTTATGATTCCTCAAGCAGAAGGGTAACTGGACCCCACTTGAATCTTTTCATACTTTGCACCTCTCAGGCAGGTGCCACATTTTCCCTCGTATGACATTCATCCATGTACATGTCTTACTGTGCTACAGGGTTGAAGCTTCTGAAGGGCAAAGACTGCATTTTATTCACCTTTGTGTTCCCCACAACTTCTACCTAATTACTTTGAATGCAGCATAGGTAGCTTAAATGTTTGTGAATAAATAAAATTAATTTGGTGAAAATACCATTTTTAAGCCTATGGAGTTCATAAAGTGGGTCATAACAGCCCCAGAATTGTGTTTCCCCAGCTTCCAATGACCTCACCACATTTAAACATACCATAAGGACATCACCTCCTCCTAGGATCAGTGGGATGGACTCAGCCTGGATATCAGTTGGGAGACTAAAAAAGAATCATATTTTGAAGAATTTTAGTTAATTAAAAAAAAAAATCACCTAAGCTAATTAAGTCATGTTAAACTATAAACCTAAAAGAGAATTTTATTTGGTAAACACTACCAATCTTTTTCAGCTAAAAATATATCAACGTTTAGAAAGGAAACTCTATGATTTAAAGAATCACAGGAAAAAACTGAATTTCACTTACCCAACTGGGCCCAAAAATATTTGATAAAAACACTAACCACTATTTAAATTGAAAACCATTGTTGTCACAGGTACATTTAAGCTTTTCAAGATGGAGGTACTTACAGCCAATCCATCTCCTCCACAGCTTGAGCAATTTCAGGCATAACACCCATCTCTGCAAACAAAAATTAATTTTAAAAACTACAGACTAAACTTAAATCATATTGCTCTTAAAATTACTGTTCAATGGGGAAACAGGTTTGAAGCATAGCTCAGTTACATAGTATCTGTTGAGTATAAATTTTGGAGAAAGACTTGAGTTCAAATTCAAGCTCTCACTAGCAATGTGACCTCGGGCAAGCTATAAACCTATCTCGCCACACAAAATGGAGCTAATATTGTGTATGTTGTAGGATATGGGACGATTACAGATAATCATATGCACGCATCCGGCACATAGTCATCGCTCAGTACATAGTATCCACCAGTGAGCGTTTCCTCCCTATGACTGGTGAAAAATCTGCCAGAGTTGGAAAGTTCTAGACCAGTACCATGGTTGTTTCACCTAGAGATAATGTGGAAATCATGTGCCTTGCCTCTTTGAGGACCATGTGAATACCCTCAGCGATCTGAGAAAAATGAAGAGGCAAGTAAGGAGAGCCCACATTTACAGGCAGTCATAATCAAAACTCTGGTCAACTGAAAAGGGAGGGGCTGCTGGTGAGGACTTGGGTTAACTGGAAATGTCAGCTGAAGAACTACTCTGTTCTCAATTGTTCACATATTTAAGTAATTTACATCAAAGTGAATCCTAAATGAATACATTGGGTTATTTCTGATTGGATTTTGAAATTTTATCACTTCTCGAATGAACTGTAGAGGGTATACATGGAATAGTGAGTTGTATTACTTAAATCTCCTTTCCAAACAAGTGATCTTTCTTTTAAGCCTGCATTTTTAAAATGCAGCTTTTATTATTGTTATCTTTACAAAAGTATATATTTCTATTAAAAAATGAACAACACTCAAATATACCCAAGCCCCAGAGATAAGCTATTTGGAAATTTTGTATTTCTTGTAATCATTTGTGAAAAGGCATAAAATAAAATTACAATCTGGGCTTCTCCGGTGGCGCAGTGGTTGAGAGTCCGCCTGCCGATGCAGGGGATGCGGTTTCATGCCCCGATACGGGAAGATCCCACATGCCGCGGAGCGGCTGGGCCCGGGAGCCATGGCCGCCGAGCCTGCGCGTCCGGAGCCTGCGCGTCCGGAGCCTGCGCTCCGCAACGGGAGAGGCCACAACAGTGAGAGGCCCGCGTACCGCAAAAAAAAAAAAACACAAAAAGCTACAATCCACTGCAACAGTAGCTTTTTCTTTGTATCAGATGAGAAGACACATACTAGCAATTAACGATAGATACAACACTAACACTTTGTATAGTAAACTAGTTAATATAAACATTGATGACATGGGAAAGGGCAAAAATCTTTGTATCAGGTGAGAAGACATACTAGCAATTAACAATAGATACAACACTAACATTTTGTATAGTAAACTAGTTAATATAAACATTGATGACATGGGAAAGGGTAAAAATCTTTTTCAGAAAGGCAGGCTCTCCTACCCCTAAATCTCTTCAGAAAAATCCAGATTGCAAAACTACTCAAGATCAAAAGTTGTATGTCCAAGCTGACCTTTTTAAAAATTGCCCCCATTAGAGTCTAGGTGTATTCTCTCTCCTACAACGCAAATTGCTTAAAAAAAGGGAGCGATGGTCTTCAATTTGCTTCATACAGAATACTGCAAGCTGAAGCTGCTTGTGAAACATTATATTGCAAGCAGCAACCACAGACAGCTTTCAGCAAATTCCAGGCAATTTCTTGTTCCATTCTGGTCATGTTTTCTGCAGGTTTGCTTTGAAACCATGTTTTCTTTAAACAGAAAATTTTTAACGCTCAGAAGAAAAATAGGAATATTCATGCTCTTTAATTCCACTTTTGTCTTTATTTCACATCACAGACTCTTCTAGTCCTTTACTCTAATATTCCTGAAATCCATGCACGACTCGCAAAGAAGTGAACCTATAAAATGACAACCTGGAACTGCTCTACACACCTTGGCTCTGAAATCTTGTTTGAGGAGAGAGCTGGGGAAACAAAAACAGCTCCCAGGCTGAGCAGATTTCCCCTTGCCTATTATGAAATGCAACTAAAACAATCGGAAATCCTCTCTCACGACTAAAAACTTGGAATTCCTAATGTTCTAATAGGAGAAAAATGAAGAAAGTACAATACTCTGTTATATCTGAAGTCATCTTAATAGATTAACAATATTAAAAGATAGTAGGCCTAAGTTGATACATTTATTGCTATATAACATACGTACGACTTTTAGTCTATAAGGCTTACTGAAACTTGTAAAACTGTGGATGTATAAAGGAAGGATGATAAAGGAAAAGAGAAAAACAACTGTCGGGTTAGGTACGCCACCTAAAATTCCTGTTTGAAATAAAGGAGGGCATCAGCAGCAAATAAACAACGATTTTCAAAATCTGTGATGAGCTGGTGTGTACGCAGACGAAAATGCTTTCCCTTTAGCTTAGATATTCAACGTTACTGTTGATATAATAGAGCTTAACCACAAATAAATATCAGGTTTGTGCCTGGAACTTTTAGTTTTGGAAGGGCCTGAAAAAAACTAGATGCAGGATGGTCATTTCCAACGGACCCCTCCCCGCGCCCTGCTGCTTCTCGGCCAGGCCAAGCCCCTATCGGGCGCGGACAGAAAAGGGTTCCTGAGCACCACTGCCACGTCAAAGAGCAAGAGGCCGGGGCTCCGAGAGCGGCCGCAGCAACGCCGCCGCATCGTTCTCGCAGCCCCGGGTGTCCCGGCAGGGAGGCCGTAAGGAGAGAAAGAAGAGAGCGAGCACGGGGAGGCCCGGCCCGGCCCGGCCAGCACCTGGAGGGAAAGGCTCTCCCTGCAACACCGATCGGGCACCGATCGGGCCTCTCGCACCGCCACTGATCCGCCCGCAGTGCTGGGACCGAGGGGACAGCTTTGGACAGCTCCCTCCTGTCCCGCGCGGCACCTGTGCGCCCCTGCCCCAAAGGCTCCCCTCCAGCCGGCCCAGGGCCGAGGCGTGCATCGGGCCGCCCGCTCTAGCCCCAGCTCCGCAGACGCACCGGAGAAAGCCGCCATCTTCGCCCAGTCCTCCGCTACTCAGCTCGCGCTCCCTCCCTCCGAAAGGACACGCGGCGCGGTAGCGGCCGGCGCTTCCGGCCCCCTCCCCCGGCCCGAGTGTGCTGCTTTCCAAGTCCCGGCAAGGACCCAGCTCCAAAAGAACTGTTCCGACCAAAGAAAAGACCCGCCGCGGACTCCTCGGCGCGAACCCAGTTCAGCTGCCCCTTGCTTTTCCTAAGTAGGCAGGACACGTCATCATTAGACGTACTCAGAGTTACCTTTTATGTAGAGCACGCTATGTGTCATCAGGAGCACTTTTGCACATGCAAGGAAGCAGACGTTACCTGATGAGGGTCACACAATGGCCCAGGATGAGCTGACAGCAAAACTGTGCCATCTCTCCTGCCTCACTCAGACCCTGCAGCCTCTCAAAGATGAGCAGGGCTTTGTGCTGTGTGAATCACCTGGAGAGAACGTACCGAATTCATCGCCCAGAAAACCAGCGCTAGTGAGCACCTGGCACCCAACAGTCATTTACTAAATACTTTTGACTGATTTCGGTCTCCCAACCTCCCTTCCCCGGTGTTTGATGGATTATTGATAATTTCACATTTATTTGACGTCCTTACCGTTTGACTCTTCTCTTTGCAGAGAGCTAGGAAAAGTAAACGAATGTTTAATCCTGCCAACAACTCTGTCAGCTTGTATTAGCATCTTTAGACGAAGATACTAAGTTTCAGGAAAATTAAGTAACTTATCTAAAGCCATATAGCTACTGAATGGCAGCGTGGTATCTGAGCCACATCCACCTAACTTCAGGGTCCATGCTGTACCTAATGTGTAGCCTGCCCCAGAATGACATGAGAAAAGTCAAACCCTCAGGCAAGATGTTTTAGATGGACTTAGAACTACAACTTTTGGAGCCATACTCCCTGCGTTTGAATTCTAGCCCTGCCATTTGCTAGCTGTGTAACCTTGAACAAGCCTGGCCTTCAGTTCACTCATTTGTGAAATAACCATGAATAATAGTACCTATCTTGAAGGATTGGTATGAGGCTTGAATAAAATAGGTAAAGCACCTGCAACAGTGCACAGCACGTGGTAACAATATATGTGTTAGCTCTATTATTATACTATTACATGTAATAGGATTCACCTAAAGTTCCAACAAGGACAGTCAGGCCTGCCTGCAGCTTCGCACCTCCAGGGGGCACCATTCACATTATAGTCTATATTCTCATTATATTTTGTATAAATTTATATGTGATACCCCCTGAGAGTTAGGCAATGTAGCAGTTCTGAATAGATGCCACGTACGCCATATTTTTCCTCTCTCAAGGGACAAAGCGTTTTCCAGGGGACTCTTGATCTCAGGAGTTTGGGAAGCAAAAGGCATGCTGTGAGAAACTGTGACTAGAAGGCCCCAAGGCAGCAGGGCAGGAAAAGAGCCAGAGGGAAGAGAAGCCAGCTGTAGGAGCAGACCACTCTTCCAACAACTGTGGGGAAACCCAGGGCTGACTGGACCTGTGGAGAGTGGACTTGAAGCTCTCTTCAAAGGGAACATGCCCAGGACTTCCCTGGTGGTCCAGCGGTTAAGACTCTACACTTCCAATGCAGGGGGCGCAGGTTCGATCCCTAGTCGGGATCCCACATACCACGCAGCCAAAAAAAAAAAAAAAGGGGGGGGGGAATGTGCCCAAGAAAGCTGCCTGGAGAAGCTAAATGATGCAGCAGACAGACCCCCAAAGGACCCTGTTTTATTCATACCTTTTAACCAGAGGACAGACATCACCTGCTTCGTGGAAGTTGCATTTGGAGGATACCAGCAGAAGAATCTCCAAGAAACCAACAAAAAGTACCCCTGATCTAAAAACAAATCGACCTTGGGCATTATTGAGCCAGAGAGCGCCAGATTCAGATCACAAAGGCACCAGCCAAATAAAGGTGGGTCTCCTCCGTGTCCAGATTTTACCGCTACCCAAGGGTCAGAAACAACAGCTAATGGTAGAGGGGAGAGCAGAAAAGAGATGGACTGCATCCTTCACCACATTGCTAAACTGGGGAGGGAGGAAGCTGCTGTCATTTTGGTTAAAGTTGTGAGTCATGATCATGACACTGGACCCAATAGTTTAATTACAGAAATGAGACTATAATTGTGATGAAGATAGCCCGGCAACATTTCGTTACCTGGGAGTGACCAGAAAAACTGTGGAAGAGGCTGGAGACTCCATCTAGGTCAGAGGAAGAAATAGTCTCTAGAGAGGGTTTCAAGGTAACAGATAATGTTTTCTGCTCATTCCCTATCAAGTTTAGCTTATTTAGTAAATATAATACGAGAGAGATATAATAATACCTTCAATAATGTGAATTGGGATATAATGTGATTGGCTCCCCTCTTTGGCAGGTAGGACAAGGCCAAGCAAAGAAGTGGCAGGCAACCCCTTCATCCAACCAAGAGATAAATGATGGGAGTCCCCAGTCCAGTATCCTGCTGGTCCACTCTGCCCAAAACAGGCTGATTAAATGGGCACATACTATACAGGGAGACAGTCCTGTAATCCTCGCCTGGCTCCAGAAACCCACCTACATAAATCATTAGGTAGGAAGACAACCACCACTAGGTGGCGCCAAACTGCAGTTGATCCCGGTAAAGGTTGAAAGGGACGTAAAACTCCCAGCTGGCACAAATTTTCCCTGGACATTTACTTCTATAACCTCACAATAACCCAGCATCTTATTGGGTTGGGTAATTGGACCTTTTGGACCCATAGCCAATCACATATGGTGGAATTTTGCTGTATTATCCATACACCCAGAGAGATTGTGTTATGTGTTGAATTTTCAAGTAAGCTGTACTTACTAGGCCACTGCAGACCAGATGGATTTGCAGCTACAAAGTCAGGCCTACGAAATAGGTCCTTGAGATACCCAGGCCCTTGAGAGTATAGAGAGGATTTCCTTAAAGAAAAAAAAAAAAAAAGGAAAGATCTGACTGGAAGATACCCTTTGTGCTCTGGAATATAGGCATGGTACCTGGAAAGGCAGTGATGAGCCTTGAAGATGAAAGCTTCATGCTAAGGCTGTTGAAGCAGGAAATAGGAGGAGATTGGATCCTTGATGATGGTGGTGAGCTACCAGCCCAGCTCTGTCTGCCTCAAGAGCTCTTGTGGCTGGAGAATGCATTACGTAGTTGAGCCACTGTTAATTCTCTCTGGCTCACCACCGAACACATACCCAACAGGTACAGAAAAGAAAGGAGATGAGACATTCATCAGTATAGATTTTGTGTAATGAATCACTCCGAAAATTTTTTCAAATGTTCTAGAATAGAGCAATAAGAAACCTATCGTGGCTCCAAGATGGAGGCGACCTTGGCTTGAGTCATGAAGGCACCTCAAAAACAACCCTTGAGGAATGGCGGTCCAGTGGTTAGGATGCCATGCTTCCACTGCAGGGGGCACAGATTCGATCCCTGGGCAGGGAACTAAGATCCCACATGCCAAGTGGTGTGGCCAAAAAAAAAAATCACTTGAATTAAAAAACTAAAACAGCCCTTGAATATATGGTCATTTCCTCACAACCAAAAATGAAGATGAAATGTGCCGTATGTAATGGAGGAAGTGAGCCTGAACCCAACCTAGGGAATATAATTCAAATCAGGTTGTTTACTTTGTCCTTTCATTGGCACCCAGCCACACTCCCCAGTCCCTATCCCGGCTCCTTCTGGGCCCTCCGTTCCTAGCTCCTAAGGATCCAGCCACCACCAAGAGGGAAGCAGCAAGAGAGAGTTGTTTTAATGTAAAAGAAGTCAATTAGAAAATGCAATATCTTCATTACATAGCTCCCCACAAATCCTTCCTCACAATACATAATACAAACCCACTCATCATGCCACACAGATAACTGCAACTTATCCCTCCTCAAAGGCTCCCCAGGAAGTTTGCCCTCAGATCTATGTCTTAGGAGAACAGAGAACTTGGCCTCACCTGCTCTGGATCTTGAATCCTGCTGTGAGCAGATGTGGCCAACCTTCCATCAGGACACCCTCTCCACTTTGATACAGCTCTTGGTGGGTAAGACTCCTGGTTCCATCTTCCTCCGGACGGCACACACCAGACCCTCCAAGTCTAGCCTCCTGCTTCCTGCCAGCATGTACCCTTGGGGTCATTTTACCCTCCAGCATGTCAAACTATATAGAATTCCTTGGGGATTCCCTGGCAGATGAGTGGTTAGGATTCCGTGCTTCCACTTCAGGGGGCACGTGTTCGATCCCTGGTTGGGGTGCTGTGCAGCACGGCCAAAAAAAAAGAATATTAGAATTCCTTGCATACGGCAGGTTGCCTCTCACCACTGTGTATTTCCAATGCTGTTTCCTCTCCCCAGAATAGCCTTCCCCTGTTAGTTTCACTTATCTATTGCTGAGTAATACCCCCAAATGAATACAACGACCGATTTATTGGTCATGATTCTGTGAGCCTGGAATTTGGGCTCTCTCCACATGGCCAACCTGGACCTTCTCACAGCAAGATTAATCCCAAGGAAGACAGACTTCCTACATGGTAGCTGGGTTTCAAGAGGATAGGGCCCCAAAATAGAAAGCCGAGGCTGCACATCTCAAGTCAGCTGTGGAAGTAGCCCAGTGTCGCTTCTGCCAGATTTTACTGGTCAGTACAAGTCACATGATCAGCACAGCCCAGATTCATGAGGAGCGGAAACAGGCTCTACCTCCTGATGCAAGGAATGGCAAAGAGTGTGCTGCCATCTGTAGTATACCACGCCTCTCTTCTTGGCAAATTCCTAATTATTATTCCGATTCAGCTAAGCTAGCAACTTGCAGCAAATCCTGCTCTTTGCCAATCCCTGGCTAACAGATACTGCTAGTTTGCCCCGATGTTTATTTCTCTTTTTCCTTAAATTTCTGACTTTAAGCCAGATGTATGGCTTCCCAGAATAAAGACTCCACTTCCTAACCCCCCTGGTAGCGGGGCCGTATGCCTGTGTTCTGGCCAGTGGCATATAAAGAGAAGTGCCCTTAATGGAGTTGGTGCATCCTTCTTGCTCTTGCTGGAACAGGGATGCAATGGCTGGGGTTTGAGCAGCCATATTGGACCATGAGAAGAAAGCCGTGTACTGAGGATGGCAGAACAGTACGAGAGAAGTAGCTTGAGTCCCTAGCACCAAGAGACACCATACCAGCCAGAATTGTGACTCTAGATTTCTTACATGAGAGAGAAATAAACATCTATCTTCTTTGTTTTGGGTTTTCTCTCCCAAATGACCAAACCTAATCCTAATTTATATACCCCCCATTAGTTATCTATTGCTATAGAACAGTGACCCCAAAATGTAGTGACTTAAAACAGTGAACATTTATTATCGCTCACTTCTGTGGAGCAGGAATGCAGGAGCAGCTTGGCTGGGCGTGTCCACTCAGAGCCATTCTTGCTGTTGTAGTCAAGCCGCTAGCCAGGTTTGCAATCATCTGAAGTCTAGGGGCAGGGGCGGGGTGGGGGCGGGGAAAGATCAGCTTGTAAAAGTCACTGGCTCTTATGACTGCGTGGCAATTAGCAGGAGGCCTCTGTCCTCCACTTGGACCTCTTCCAGGGCAGTTTGAATGTTCTCATGAGATGGTTGCTGGCGCCCCCTACACCACCCCCCTTTGCCACCGAAACCAGCGATCCTAGTAAACAAAGCAGAGCGGGTGATATCTCTTACAGCCTAGCCATCAAAGTCACACTGCCACTTCTGCCATATCTCATTGGTCACAGAGTCCTGTTCACAGGCATGAGACACACACAGAGGCATTTAGGGACCAGCTTAGAGGCTGCCTTCCACACCCCCCTGCTTCCCTAACAAACCTCTTATTTGTTCAAGTAGCAGGTGGCAATCCCTCAACACCAGGAAAAAGCTTGTTCATCCTCTGGGGTAAATCATGTTCCTTCCGGACCTGCCATTGTTGTCCTTAAGTTTGTTGGCTTAGCCTACCCTGTTTTTCACACTTTACCTGACTCAGAAAGCAGTCTGGAGACAGCGAAGGCTCATGTTTAAACATCCTCTTTTTTCCCTCTGAATCTCCTACAGCTTCTGAGCTGAGCAACAATCATTGAATTTTATGCTTTTGTCAAAATAAGCTGTCAGAAATGGGTCCAGATCTATTAGAATGCAACACCATTCTCGCTGCCCCAGTGTTCACCTTATGGTACAGGGACCAGAGAGAGCCCAGCAAATGGACATAAATCCAGAGATCTATAATTCTCTATCCCCTGAAGAAGTGACCATAAAGTCCATCACTCCAGATATATGGGAAGCAGAAAACAAAGGACAACTCGGATGAGTTTCAGAGGGGCTGTAACACAGAAAAAGAGATCTTACTAACTGCGTCGTCTCGTTATAAGCAAGCCAGGCAGGGACACGATTTATGGCTGGGTGCTGAGTGGACCGCAGGCATGAACACCACTCCGACGCCCTGCCCGCCAGCTTCTGTGCTGATCAGCTCCTGCCACTGACGCCAATGGCTCATGGGGAAATGGCTCCACACTTAGAGTCTGAGCAGGAGAACACGGCCTGGAGGTTGTCGTTGTTGGAGAACAGACTCTGCACCAGACAGATGTCCTGAATCCAGCTGCCCAGAATCTGCCAGGACCCCTGAGTTCCATTACTTGCAAAAGAGACATATTTTGCACCTGCACCCAGGGTGCAGGCTTACTCTCCCCGGGTCCTTGTTTCACTGTACTTCCTTCCTATCTGTGAAACTGATCACTTGTTAACAAGGTCTGTGATTTTTTTTTCTTTACTTTTTTTTTTTGTGGTACGCGGGCCTCTCACTGTTGTGGCCTCTCCCGTTGCGGGGCACAGGCTCCGGACGTGCAGGCTCAGCGGCCATGGCTCACGGGCCCAGCCGCTCCACGGCATGTGGGATCTTCCCGGACCGGGGCACGAACCCTTGTCCCCTGCATCGGCAGGCGGACTCTCAACCACTGCGCCACCAGGGAAGCCCTTTTCTTTACTTTTTTTGGCCACACCACGCGGCTTATCAGATTTTAGTTCCCAGACCAGGGATCAAACCTGGGTTCTCTGCAGTGAGAATGATGAGTTCTAACCACTGGACCACCAGGGAAATCCCCAAGGTCTGTGAATTTTATCTGAAGCAGACTGAAACAAGACCACTTGCTATATTTAAAGAAGGAGGGGGTTGATAAAAAGGGTGGTCAAGAATTCTTCAAAGGTTTCCCTGGTGGCGCAGTGGTTGAGAGTCTGCCTGCCAATGCAGGGGACATGGGTTCGTGCCCCGGTCCGGGAAGATCCCACATGCCGCGGAGCAGCTGGGCCCGTGAGCCATGGCCGCTGAGCCTGTGCGTCCGGAGCCTGTGCTCCGCAACGGGAGAGGCCACGGCAGTGAGAGGCCCGTGTACAGCAAAAAAAAAAAAAAAAAGAATTCTTCAAAATGATTTATTCATATTGACAGACTCAGGGAGAAGATAAATCCATCTTCCTGTGGAATTCAATGTTCCACAGGGCCAAACGGAAGATTTTGGTCTGGAGCTCTGGTTTTGTATTTCTGTTTGTTTGTTCTTAATAGCTGAAACAATCAGTCATTATCATAAGCCTGACATATTTTTTTCAGTTGCCTTCATAATAGAATTATGAAGTTCAAATAACAATTATGCAATTGCCAGGGAAAATCCAAAGATCTTTTTTCCAAGGCAAATATAGGTTTTACATATATGTTACTCCGGTGGGCAAAGTCCATGTTGATGGGTAAGAGACATTCCGGGCAAAGTCCATTCTCCAAATCCTCACAGTAATGACAGCTTTGCTGTTCATACTCCAGGTACATCAGGCATATAGCTAAATGATTGATAGATTATAGATAGATAGGACAGCATCCAGAGTGTATTGAAAATAGCTCATATTTGAGAGAGATTATATAACAGGCTATTTAATTGCTCTGAGGCATGTGCTTTGAGTTCCTTTTGTTGCAGCTCTGTATCCTTTTGTGAAGTCATAACAGAAAAAAGAGGGCCATCAGAAAAATTATTTGCTCCAATTTTTTGTATTTTACAAAACTACATTTGAAAAGAATATCCTCTTCGATTTTCAGGTTCTCTTAATACAAAGACCTATAGGAAAATTTTCAATTTGAGTTTATTTAGCCGAGGTTGAAATGAAAACATGCACAGAACTTATGCGACACATTTGCTCTCCCCAATCCCTTCTACATGCTCAGAACCCTTAGAAAGAAATTTACAGTCTGGGTAGAAAGCAGTTTCCTTTAGGGAATCAATACCATCCATTTTCCCTCAATCTTTGTATGGTCTCTGTTATATTATGATCCCAAATTGCCATGTTTTGTGTTATAGTCACTCATATAGATCTTCCTTAATCCTTTCAGATATAGCTCATAAGCAACATAGCACATATAGCTCATAAGCAACATGAAAGCAAACACAAGTGATCTCCTAATCCCCTAATGTAGCACCTAGTACAAAGAGGGATTCTGTAAACATTTACTGAATAAATTAATCAAAGATATCAACATAAAAAAAAAGAATTCTTCAAAATGCCTGGAGAAAATAATCCTGAATATGGTGGAAATGTATTCTGCCTGGTCATATAGTTTCCCCTGATGTTACAATAGCAAGACTGGGAACTCGTAAAGGCTGCTTCAAGTGTCTCTCTGAACAGTGATGTTCCAGTTACTATGACTGCATAAAAAATTACCTCAAAATGTAGTGGCATAAAAGCTTCATTTATTATGCTCGTAGATTCTGGGAGTGAGGACCCTGCACAGGGCACAGCAGGAAGGGCTTATCTCTGTTCCTCAGTAACTAACACCTCAGCTGAAAGACTTGAAGGCTAGAGGTTAGAATCATTTGAAGGTTCCTTCACTCACGTGGCGCACTGATGCTCATGACACAGAAACCCTAGCTGGGGCTGTTGGCCAGCTGTGGCCTCTCCGTGTGGCCTGGGCTTTCTCACAGCATGGTGGTTGTATTCCAAAAGCAGCATCCCAAGGACCCTGTGGTCTTTAATGACCAAGCTTCAGAGGTCAAGCAGTGTCACTTCCTCCTCTTTCTACTAACTGAGGCAGTTACAAAGGTCGGCTAGGTTAAAGGGGACCATAGATTCCACCGTTTAAAGGGGTAATGTCCACATTTCATTGTAAGAAAAGCATGTGGGGCAGGGGATAAATTGGCGTGGCCATGTATTAGGCACAGTTCTCCAGAGGAACAAAACCAATAGGATGTGTACGTGTAGAGAAAGAGATTTATTTTAAGAAATTGGCTCATGCCATTATGGAGGTTGACAAGGTCAGAATCTACAGGGTGGGCTGTCGGACTGGAGAACCAGGAGTTGCTGATAATGCAGTTCAAGTCCGAAGGCTGTCTGATGGCAGCCTCCTCTTGCTTGTTGGAGGCCAGCCTTTTGTTCTATCAAGGCCTTCAAATGATTGGATGAGGCCCAACTTTACCCAGACAAGTTAACACATAAAATTAACCATCACAAGTCCACCCCTTGTCAACTTGGCATCTCCTTAAACCACCCTTAATCTCAAAATAAAGATAATAACGAGGTCATACTTCTGCCTAACATGACACAGCTATCCTGTGTACAACTGAGAACTCACTAACCCTTTCTCCAGGGGAGGAGGCAACACCCTTGCATGCTGTTTACTCTTGTTGATACCTTGTAACTTGAATACCATGATGCAAGATTATCAATACTTAAATATTATGACATAAAATAAATACATCTTATGTTGCACGATAAAGGGATTTTAAAAAGGGCAGGAAATGAAGCTAACTGTCGTGTGTGTGTGTGTAAACATATCCATATATGTATGGCTATGAATCACACGTTCATAACAAAATACATTCCATATCCCCTTGCCCTTGGGCCTCATGCCTTCATTACCACAATATCCCACTGATTAGAGACCAACCCTATTCCACGTGGAGGGAAATACACAAGGCATGAATGCAAGGAGGCTGGGATCATTGGAGGACAATTTGGGGGATGGGTTTCCACACCTGGAAATAACAAATATGTCTCCATTTTTCAGATGTCAAGTTCAGGTCATAAAATGGATAGCAATAAGGCAAAAGTGTTCAGACCAGGGAGGATTGTGTATGTCAGATTAAGAAGATTGGTTTAATCTGGTAGATGTGTGGCTTTCAACCTCAGCGTGCCCTCACCTGGAGGACTTGTTAAAATGCAGACGTGAGGCCCCCTCCCCAGAGTTTCTGATTCAGTAGGTCTGGGGTTAAACCTGCCATTTGCTTTGCTCACAAGTTTCCAGGCGATGTTGCTGCCACTGATCGGGGGACTGCAGTCTGAGAACTTCTGTTGTGGGTAAAGCAGATTTTAAGCAAGACAGTGATGGGACCAGATTTTTATTTTAAGTAACTCTTTCTAGTGACTTTGTGAAGCATAGATTTGTGTAGGCCCCATAACAGGCTTTCAGCCATACACGTAAGATATAACTGAAACTTGAACTAGGACAAAGAATGTCCAGCTGGAAATGACAGGTAAGAGAACAATCATTAAATGTCCCTGTCTGATGGTTCTTTGGATTTGATGGGGGTGGGGGAGGAGGGAAGAGTGGAACTGGAGTAGATGAGAGAGGAAAAAAGGCCTTAGTACAGCTCTCAAGTTTCTAGTATGGATAACTGGGTGACGGCATTAGCAACAATTGAAGAAGAAATGGCTTTATGTTTTAATCCTAATTGTAAAAGAAACCCGGGTGGTTACAGGCTGAGGGTGTGTAGCCAGTAAAGAGGGGAATGTGGAAAGATGGGGATACCCCCGAATTAAGCCCAGCTTCAGAGAAAGAATTACGATGGATAAAGGAAATGGTTTTGATCAGGAGAAAGAGAGAAACCTCATCTCTTTGCCATGGGTATTAGTCCCACAGACCTGGCAGTCTGCAGTGACAGTGGTGTCCAGATGTGTACCTTGATTAATCTCACCATCCAACATCCAGTCCTAGACAAAGAGAGACTTGCCCATGGGTCAGAGTTCAAGGATGATCAAGCCCACGGGCCTGGCTTCCATTACTTCTTATCTGCAGTAAAGTTTGAGGATCCCGGGTTTAAACGATAATATGCTTGCTATAAAGTTTCCTCCAATCAAGTGGTGATCTGGGCATAGCACATATGCTCTGTCAACTGCAAAAAAAAAAAAAAAGCAGAACCAGAAAGTTGAGTATTATGTTTTATTTGGCGGACTTGCTGAGGACTTAAGCCCAGGAGACAGCCTCTCAGATAGCCCTGAGGGATGGCTCTGAAGAGATAAGGGAGAATCCAGGATATAGAGGAGTTTTTGCAACAAAACCCAGGTAGTCAGAACATCAAAAATTACTGTTAATTAAGAAAAAACAAATGTCTCAAGTTAAGGAATTTAGTGCTTTTCTGTGTATGGGAAGATGCAAGAGCCTGGGCTCACTGAAGTCATTCCTTTGATACGCACCTTAACTATCTAGGACCAGTGTCCTGTTTGTTCCATCCTGAATCTTCTCGGGGTGCACGGTCAGAGGCAGCAGCAGTGGCCGATGGCTTGATGGCCACAACATCCTTTGTTTACTGATACTGCAGGTGACATTCTTTGTCTACAGTTGTCTGTTTCAGCCTCTTTACGTTGAGGCATAAACATGATATTAACATCCAAAGAAAAAAAATGTCAAGAGAAGATGACTCATGTTTTGAACACAGAGTCCCAGGATTGCAGCCTCAGATGGCTTTCAGGAGGCTGGGCTGCTGCCGGAGGGAGATGTGGAGCTCCTGTGCTCCTCCACGTGGCCCCTCTGTCGCTTGCTGTCTTCTCTGGGGCTTCTCCTCTGGGCCTGTCTCTCTAGTAGGGTGGCCTGGCCTGGCCTTCATGGCGGCTCAGGAATCCAAGAGGGAGGAGAGGGAAGCTGCTAGACCTTCTTAAAGTCTGGACTCAGATGCAAGAGGAAACACTCACAGGCTCAGCACAGATTCAGAGGGAGAGGACTTTGCCTTATCAAAACTCATGACTGGGGCTTCCCTGGTGGCGCAGTGGTTGAGAGTCCGCCTGCCGATGCAGGGGACACGGGTTCGTGCCCCGGTCCGGGAAGATCCCACATGCCGCGGAGCGGCTGGGCCCGTGAGCCATGGCCGCTGAGCCTGCGCTTCTGGAGCCTGTGCCCCGCAACGGGAGAGGCCACAACAGTGAGAGGCCCGCGTACCACACACAAAAAACAAAAAAACTTACGGTTAATTCCTCATCAGCTTCATTGAATCCTTGTTCTCTATGTTAATATTTCCATTGTAGGTTTCCTTTGCAGGCAACTCAAGGATAAACTGAAGGACTTGACCGTAATTTCGCTACAACCGTAGTAAAAGAGAAAAAGAAAAAATCATAGCTCATGAGCAGTTTATTTACTGAGAGAAATTTTCCTTGAGCCTGTGTTATTTGCTGGAGAAAAGAAATGATTTCTGAAAGTTACAGTCTCTCTTTTAAGCAAGGGTTAATCAGTAACAGCTACAACATAACCATGAATAATTCATGCAGTCAATAAACATGTATTCAGAGCCTTCCTTCAAGCTGTGTTTACAGCTGGATTTAAAAGCCATTGTCCCTGTCCACAAAGAATTACAGCATCTTGCTATTAGAGTTGACTTTTGAATTTTTGAATTATCGGTGTTATTTGAGACTCCCTAGGTGTCCACAGTCTGTGGACATGAACGGTAGTCATCATTGGAACATGAAATGCTGTAATTTCACTAGTTTTGTTCCTGGTTGGTGACACGGGACCCTTCGTCATTTGTAAGATCCCCTGCCAAATACTTCCAGGGAGACCCAGAGGCATCTTAAGCACGTGGGCAAATGAGTCCATTCCTTTTGGATACTGCCAGTCACCTCCCCCTAGAGCCATTGTTGATCTGCTGTCTGTGGTCTGTGTGCCTGTGAGCTGCGTAGTTGTTTTTGGCACAGCTGGGAAGAATGCCTTCCCCTTTGTGTTTCCCTCTGTGAGGTTCAGAGTGTTTTTTTTGTTTTTGTTTTTGTTTTTGCAGTACGTGGGCCTCTCACTGTTGCGGCCTCTCCCGTTGCGGAGCACAGGCTCCGGACGCACAGGCTCAGAGGCCATGGCTTACGGGCCCAGCCGCTCTGCGGCATGTGGGATCCTCCCGGACTGGGGCACAAACCCATGTCCCCTGCATCGGCAAGTGGACTCTCAACCACTGCGCCACCAGGGAGGCCCCAGAGTGTTTTATTTCAGGCAAGCGAACAAACACCAAGAGTGCTTGCTAAAATATAAAAACACCAAGAGTGCTTGCTATACACCAAGAGTGCTTGCTAAAATATAAAAACAAATACTTAACTTTTAAAATGAATGGATGAGTTTGCCAGAAAGTAAAGGAAACCCAGAGTCCTGGCAATAGGCAGGAGAATACCTGGAAGAAGCAAGCAGTGAAGTCGCCGGTGCTTTAGGGACGCATTAGAGATGGAGCTCTGATTTCAGGGCTGACATAGAGGTGGGTGGGATGGGATAGGGGGCAGGGATTAAAGCCTTGGGCCTGTGAAAGGAGGGAAGTTGGATCACTGATCCCCTTGCATAAAGGTAGGACCCATGAAGAGCTACGCAATTAAAAATACATCTCATAAAACACAGTCCTACAGCAGATAAACTTGTCCGCCCAGCCTGGAATATGAGTGGATATAAAGGTCTCTTTTGAGAATTTGTGACCACAGCCTGACCCTCTTGTAAGTCCGGGGGCTAAATTCACGTTATTTTTAATATCTGAAATATAGATTCTTAAACTGGACCCAAGTCTTGCAGGTGCCTTTGCAAAAGTGAAGGCAAGTCTTCTCGGGGGAAGGTACCCTCTAACCCAGGCCTCAAAAAATGCTCATACATTGTATTCCAAAGCACATGAGTGAACAATCTCTCTCTCTCTCTCTCTCTCTCTCTCTCTCTCTCTCTCTCCCTCTCTCTCTCTGTCTCTGTCTCTGTCTCTGTCTCTCTCTCTCACACACACACACACACACACACACACACACACACACTACATAAGGAAATAAGCCACCATGAGCAAGAGTCAGCTGGAAAAGAAAATCCTTAAAGGCTTCAGGTGTTAGAATTAGCAGGTAGAGGGCCTCCCTGGTGGCGCAGTGGTTGAGAGTCCGCCTGCCAATGCAGGGGACACGGGTTCGTGCCCTGGTCCGGGAAGATCCCACATGCCGCGGAGCGGCTGGGCCCGTGAGCCATGGCCTCTGAGCCTGTGCGTCCGGAGCCTGTGCTCCGCAACGGGAGAGGCCACAACAGTGAGAGGCCCGTGTCCTGCAAAAAAAAAAAATGAGGTAGAAAATATGAATTATGTTTGATGTATTTCTAAAAGTAGGAATTGAAACATAAGAAATAATCAACTAACAAAATGACCGGCATACTTGAATTTTAAAAAGAACTTCTAGAAATAAGATATGTAATTGGTTATGAAAACCTGGGTGGAAAGATTAAATATAGACTAAACAGAGAAGTGAACTAGTGAACTGAGAGAGATGAAGAAATGATACTGAATACACAACACAGACACCCACAAAAATGTAAAGTGCAACACACGTCTAAAGAGAATGACGTCCAGGCAATATTTGAAGAGGTAATGACTGATTAAAGGAGCAGGGAAGAAATTATATTCCAAACTTCTGAAATTACTCTTTATGAGACAAGGCGAGGTTGGAAGAGAGTATCGTGTGTGTGTGTGAAGTGCGTTTGGGTGTATATATGAGTGTGCGGTTTTGTGTTAGCTCAATGATCATTGTACCATCTTATTCCAATGGGAGAATTTTCTCTTTATCCTCATTTATGTTTGCTTATTTACTCTGTCCTTTCCTGTCTCAAAGGGATAGTTTTCTTTATTTTTAAAATTCTATTCTATGGTTTGGAAGCTATGTGTTATGTTTCTTTCTTTCAAAGAAAATATATTATTAACAGTATATTTTTCTATCAAAATTGGCAGTTATTTAGAATCTCCGTCCCGCTCCCAAATCAGAAAGGACTTTATCACACTATTTATTGGACTCTCTCACATATCCCTTGATCGTGCTATCGAAAATTATAGATTTACATTTTTTCCCAAAATTTTATTATGAAAGTTTTCACATATAGCAAAGTTGAAAGAATTTTACAGTGGACACTCATGTACCCACCACTGAGATTCTATCATTCGTATTTTTCCACACTTGTTTTATGACGTCTCTTTCCATTTATTCATCCGATCTATCCATCAATTCATCTTACTTTTTGATGCTTCCAAGCACATTACAGATCATTTACCTTTGTTTTTAAACCAGACAAAAGAGCTATTCTTAGTATTAAGTCAATGGTTGAATAATTTACCTTTTTTTTACTAATTGTTTTGCTCACTTCTTACACTTGCTGCTCAGTTTTGCATTTGTCACTGCGTATGCCTCTGGTAAGGCTATTCCCCAGTTTGTTGTTCCATATGATTTGTGAGTGAGGAAAGTGGGGGAAAGGGGCCTGTGTGAACTGGGCAGTGAATTAGAGTAAATGAACTTTAAGCAAGGGGCTGGTGGTTTCTTCTTAGCTAATACCATGCTTGAACTTTACAACGTCTATTTGCCTGCCAAGAGATATTATGGCAGTCTTAGGATATTTACAGAAGGATTGACTGGGATTCTTCAGGCTTTCTGGAGGAAATAGAATGTCTTGGGTTGCTCTGTTAAGTATTTTATTATTACGATGAAAATTCATTCTCTTCGTAAAGAGCTACCATTCAATACATAGTTTCCCATTCAATCAAGTACAGATGTATGACATCTATAACAGGCGGCATTCAAATGTCCAAATTCAATTTTGCTATGCAATTTCAAATTTAAATGGAAGCACTTCATACGATGAACTAATCTCAGAGGTCTCTAATAGGCAGAAGTGCAAAGGGTTAAATGCAGAATCATTAGTGGCTTCTGGCTTCATGGGCTTTTTAGCTGATGGGAGCTAACCTGCTAAGCTCCAACTGAATCTATCGCTTAATGATAGCTCTACTTGGAAGAATTAAGAGGATAAAAATGATTCTTTTATGTGAGATGTTGATAAGTAATTTTTGTCTGGTTCTAAGGTAGAAATGTCTATGGCCATCAGCAATGTGGAGGAGAATTATATTTTAGTTCAGTTGAGGCATACTCAATACGCTGTGAGGATAGGAAGAAATGCGGACGTTTTCTATTTTTTTTTTTCCTTACCCTCATCAGAGGCTTATACAAACATCAGTTACTGCTCTTTAAAAGGGATATATCACAATACCTTCTCTATTAATAATTTGAACGTTAGACAAAACAGCGTTTTGATTCTGGATCCACTATTACCTGTGTGTAACCTTGTTTGGGTGACAATGGCTCAGAGCCTGAGTTTCCTCATTTGTACGGATATTAACCCTTTCCTTGCAGTGAAAAGGTATAACAAAGTACCTGGCACAGTGCTTGGAGCCATTATTGTAGCTATTATTATTATTATGCCTATTTCGGAATTGTCTCAATTTTTATTTCAGTCTTATTTCCTTAAGTAGCTCACAGAGTTACCATTTGTTTTGGTTATTTGGAAAACATAATTTTTCCTTTTAGAATGACTTATTCGTGATTTAAAATATCTTTAAACCAGACTGGGACCTTCAGCTAAATTAAGAAGTTGGTTAGATGACCACGGTAATACACGGCAACCAAACTCTTATCTGTGACATATTTAATCCCCCCCCACCGCTGACAGAACAGGTTGGTAGTACTCCCATCCCACACGTTGGAACTTCTGGTCATCCAAGACAGTTCATTTCCACTTTGCACCATCTAAATGCTCCCTGTGATGTGCTGTGGTGTGAAGGAAGGAGTGCCTGACCAAGACCTGGAGAACTGTGTTTGAATTTTGGGTCTCTTGTGACCTTGAAGTTCTCTGAGTTTTCGTTCCCTTACCTGTGAAATGGGGATCTGAATCTCACCCCAGAGCTTCTGTTTATTCACATCAGCAGTGGCTGTGAGGATGAAAGGGCTCTGTAAGCCATGAATACTCTCAGTGTATTAATTAATAATACTGTCAATGTATTATTAACTAATGACTCAACTCGGAAGCAACATTGCAGACAGCCATACATTACAGATTCTAAATTAGGTAAATCTGCCAAATCCACCGGTAGAAGTGTCAAGAGAGACGTGGTTTCCAGGCATTGCAACTCAACTCGAGTTAGCTTAAGGTGACTGCCCGCTTGCTTACCTGGGAGGATGCAAGCATGCAGACGCCACTTGTCTCAGGCACGTTAATAGCCAATGAAGTCTCCCGCCCTCTGGTTTTCCTCTGCGTGTTGGTTTCATTCTCTTACCATGCAGACAGTCTTTCCCTCCATTGTGAGTACGATGGCTGTTGACAGCTCCCAATCTGTGTTCTTCAAACTTTGTGATCCAAAAAGGAAAGGTGCTTTTTTCCTCCACTTAAATCTTTAAAATAAATAAATAAATAAATTTCAGGGAAGAATTCTCTGCCCAGTGCTTGAAGTCAGGGGCATGGGGCCCTTTGAGTGGGCAGAACATGGATCAAGGAGACAGAGTTTGGGGACTGGCTGCCCCACGAGAATATCCCGACTGAGTGAAGGAAGAGGCAGTTGGAGCAGTTCTACAAAAGCAAAAGGCCCGGGCAGACACAGCGACAGCTGTCACTATGGGTACGAGGGAGGAAGAAGAGGGTGATGATGAAGAGTCTTGCTGTCCTTATGAACTGCCCAAGGTCTCTTCATTAAATCAGCCACTCTCCTGTTTACGGTCAGTGTGACCATCATCTTGGTTTGTCCAGGACAGTCCTATTTCATGCCTGTTTTCCTGGCATAATTATTAAAATCATCCCTTTTCATTTTCAAAAGTGTCTCAGGGAATTCCCTGGCTGTCCACTTCCATTGCAGGGGGGACGGGTTTGATCCCTGATCAGGGAACAGATCCTGCATGTCGCGCAGCACGGCCAAAAAAAACCAAAAAATAGAGAGTGAGAAGTTCAAAAGTGTCTCAGTTTGGACAACTAATTAGTGACTGTAAATAAGACTCATTAGCTATTTGGCTTCAGTCACCCAACCCGTCTTAAATCATTACTCCTTTGACTCAGGTGAACTTTGATTTATGCTTTGATCACCCCCCTGCCTTTTCTTTCCAACCCCAGTGCCTGATGGTCTCCAATTGGAGCACTTCTCAGGACATACATATTCTTCTTCTTTTTTTTTTTTTTGCGGTACGCGGGCCTCTCACTGCTGTGGCCTCTCCCATTGCAGAGCACAGGCTCTGGACGCGCAGGCTCAGCGGCCATGGCTCACGCGCCCAGCCGCTCCGCAGCATGTGGGATCCTCCCGGACCGGGGCACGAACCTGTGTCCCCTGCATCGGCAGGCGGACTCTCAACCACTGCGCCACCAGGGAAGCCCAGGACATATATATTCTTACCACCTTCTTCCGTATTACTGGTCACCTCACATTCTTCTCCTCCCAGGAATATTCTGGATTTTAAATGGTGGTGACGAAGACTTTATAATCTGTCTATCTGCTCCAAGCACCTCCAGTAGCAGAATCTTCCTTCCAGGAATTGCTCCAAGTTAAATGTCCAGTCACTTTCCAAATAGTCCTGTTTCTGCCTGTGCTTTTGTTTCCTCAGAATACAAGTCCCTCCTCAGAGGTCAGCCAGGCATGCCTTTATGTTTCCTGTTCTGGTGTGCAAACTATGATAAATGGGGTAAGGGTGAGGATGGATAAAGCAAAGAACACAGTGTGATGATGGTGAAAGAAAAAAAAAATTCTTGGTGATGCACTTGTGGTGGTCTCCCATGAATACAATCTAAGAAGGGAGCATCCTTTGTCAGCTTGGCCTGTTACCTCCCGGCTATGGTTGTGTCGATCAGGTGGCCAAAAAGACGAGGTGCACAGAAACGGGAGGGGGCAGTGTGGAGGCCCCGTATGTTCCAGGGTCCACCCCCGACACTGTATTCCCTCTGAGTGAATGGTGTTCCTACCCCTTCACCTTCTGCAGCACGTGATGTAAGAAGTGCTCCCTGAGGCTCTGCAACGTGCCAGCCCGAGTTGGGTGGGGAGAGGAGATGTCTGGTGTTTGCATTTGAAGATTTGATAAAAAGACACAGCTGCTGAGAAGAGAAGTAGTTGGGGGAGACAACGTGTAAAAAAGGTTCTGGGGGGAGTTTTTCATTTATTCAACAAATAATATATATTTGGCCTCTGCTCTGTGCCAGGCACTGTTACCAACTCTGGGGATTTGGCAGGGATGTATATAGCATCTGTGAGATAAAAGGAAAAATATATATAGTGGTCTCTGCCCCTGGTTCCTGGCACAGAGCTCCTAAAACCCTTGTAATTTCTTTTCTTTTCTTTTTTTTTTTTTGTGGTACGCGGGCCTCTCACTGTTGTGGCCTCTCCCGCTGCGGAGCGCAGGCTCCGGATGCACAGGCTCAGCAGCCGTGGCTTAACGGGCCCAGCCACTCCACGGCATGTGGGATCTTCTCGGACCGGGGCACGAACCTGTGTCCCCTGCGTCGGCAGGCGGACTCTCAACCACTGCGCCACCAGGGAAGCCCCCCTTGTAATTTCTTAAGTGTTAAGGATACTAGGAGCATCTCTTGTTCTAATGAGCTGACTCTGACTGGGCTCCTGGATGGTGGCTGGTCACCAGAAAGACCAAGCAATGATTAGAAGCTTTGAATTTTTAGTTCCCCCACCCATCTTTCAGAGAGGGGAGAGGACTGGAAATGGAATTGATAATTGATCACACATTCATGAGGAATCTTCCATACAAATCCCACCGGTAGGGGCTTCTGAGAGCTCCAGACCGGTGAATTTGTCCACACTGGGAGGGTGATGCACCCCACCTCCACGGGGACAGGAGCTCCTGTTCTCAGGACCCTCCCGGACCTCACCCTCTGTATCTCGTCATCTGGCTGTTCATCTGTATCCTTTATCATATCCTTCAGCAAGAAATGTGTTTCCTGGAGTTTTGTGAGCTGCTCTATCTAGCAAGTTAATTGAACCCGAGGAGGGGGCCCTTTGGAATCTCCAGTCTATAGCCAGTTGGTCAGAAGCACGGGTGATAACCTGAGTTTTCTGATTGGCATCTGAAGTGTGTATGTCTGTGAGATGGGGTTAGTCTTTTGGGACTGAGCCCTTAACTTGTAGGATTGATACGATCTCCAGTTAGATAGTGCCAGAACTGAGCTGAATACTTGGACACCAGCAGTTGTCCAAGAACTTGTTGGTGTGGGGAAAACCTCCACACACTTGGTGACCAGAAGTGTCAGAAGTGAAGAGCTTTGTGTACGAAGTGAAGGAGACTCCCAGGGAAGAAATACATTGTAGGGAAGATTCAGATTTTCCCTTACACAGGTGGGAAGCTGACTTTCTTCCATTTTAGCATCTATATGTATACAGTAGAGCACTCTGTTCTAGCAGAGCAGAGTGAAAGTGAAAGGGGACAGACAATAAACAAATGTAATAAAATATAAATTATATAGCATTTTGGGTAATGACAAGTGTTATGAAAAGAATGTAGAGTGGGTAAGGGAGATCTGGAGGGCTGGAGTTCAGGGAAGGTGGTTACAAATTTAAAATGAGCGGTCAGGGTAGACTTCAGAGAGAAGACGACATTTGAGCAAAAACTTGGAGATGAGGGAGAGAGGCAAATATCTGGTAGAAGAGGGCTGTTCCCTCTTCCAAGAAGAGGGAACAGCCCTTGCCAAGTGCTTGAAGAGGATGTGTGTCTGGTGTGTTCAGAAGCAGCAAGGCCAGCGTGGCTGAAGGTGGCCGTGGAGCGGGAGATGGAGTGAGAGAGGAAGTGGGAGCAGGCAGGGGATGCAGGCTTGCTTTGAGGTCATTTAACTTTGGGAGACACAGGACGCCTAGGCTTCCCAGAGGAGGGTTTTAATTGCATCTCTGCCTGATGCATCTTGATGGCTATTACACAATACAACTCCTGCAAGATATCTTCAGTATTTGTGTTTCTTTTGAATGTGACACAGTGCTAATTCCCTGGACACTGTGTATTTATTCAGGTTGCAATAGGCTCTGCTTACAGGGCAGGGCTTTCCACAGAGAGGCACCTGTTGAATGAAGGAATGAATCAATGAATGAACAAATGAGACTAGACCTCCAGGTAGGTCTTCAACCTATTATTTCCACTTTATTGCCCCACACTCTTTCTGGACTTGGGTTCTAGTCAGCTGCCTGCACTTTCAACTAGATATTTCTGCCTCTGTCTTTGCTCACCCCATTTCCCCCAACTTGAAAGGCTCTCACTCACCCCATTTCCCCCTACTTGAAAGGCTCTCACCAAACCCTCTCCACTCGATTCTAATTCTATCTGTTGTTAAAGACCCAGGATACGCTCCACTTCCTCCAGGAAGCCCCTCTAGACCCTCCGGCCTTCGTTGCCTTTTCTGATCTCCTATAGCATCATTCTTCTGATACCTTTTTTTTTTTTTAATTTAAATTTTTTTACTTTTTTTGGCTCTGCCGTGCAGCTTGCGGGGATCTTAGTTCCCCAACCAGGGATTGAACCGCAGGCCCACAGCAGTGAAAGCGCCGACCCCTAACCACTGGACCACCCAGGGAATTCCCCTGATACCTTTCATTAGTTCAGCCTGTTGCACTGGATAACTTTTTGGTGTTTATTTAAAAACCGCTGTTTGCCCTCTTTCTATCTGTAGGCAACGAATACATAAATGCTAGATCTCAGGGATATGATCTATCACTTTTGTTTTATAGAAGCTGACTGGATAGGAGAGGTTCAGACTTGGCTGACCTCACGCAATTAATACACAGGGAGTGACCCGGGACCAGGACCTAAGTAGTAGCCCAGATAATTAATAGGCATTGTCCCACCTATTCACACAAGGGTTAACCCAGCATTTCCTGTCCACGCCCTGTTAACTCCACCCCCTTCCCCGTGAACCAAAAGCTGAGCGGCCAGGGAAGCTTGTCCCTTGCGGGATGCCGTAGGGGCCCGCCCTCAGCTGCTCTGGGCCCGCCCTCAGCTGCTCTGGTCGGGTCAAACATGGCGGCCTCCGAGTCAGCGGCGGCTGTGAATCCAGGCACTGTGGAGGGCGAGGAGGAGACGATTCTCTATGACCTGTTGGTCAATACCGAGTGGCCCCCGGAGACAGAAGTACAGGTGAACCAGGCTCCTCCAGGGCTGAGGCCAGCTTGGTGCGGGCGCTGACCCGGCAGAGCCACGTTGCAGTAACCACGTAGGAGAGTGGAGCTGGGTGGGCGGGGGAGCAGGACTCCGCCGCTTATGCGGTCGCCCTGGCAACGGTACCGTGGGCTAGCGAGGGTCTGGGTCCCCCAAGTGGAATTTCCTGGGATTCCTCCTGGGCTCCAAATTAGGATGTCGGGGGGCGGAACCTCGGTCCCTGAGGCATGTACCTCCCCACGCTGGTTTTGTTTCACTGCTCCTACTTGGAGGGGAGGCACAGCGTTGGATTCGAGGGTCCTTCTCATATCTAGACTCTTGGTGGTCCCTTCCCGCGGGCCGGCTAGGGCTGGGCAAGGCTGATCCTCATCTGAAGTGGGAGGATTTTCCAGGACACTACAGTCCATCTCAACATCTGCTGGGCTGTCGTGGAGCGCGGCATCAAACCTTTGCTCCTACTTGGGCCTGAATTAATACGGTTCTTGTGTATTTCAGTATATAAGCATTTAATGAGTGTATGTGTGTGTGCGTCCGTGTTCCAGACACTGTGCCAGGCGCTGGGCTTACAGAGGTGAATAGCTTTCGTGGTATTTGCAGTCTAGAGGGAAGACAGTGGAGTAAACGTTTTTCATCGCCTACCGTAATATGCGCTGTAATAGCGGTGTGAGCAAAATGCCTTGGGGAGTGAAGATTTATGAGCTACGGACCCGGCTTTGGGTTCTCTGTTAAAAAGGGGTCGTAGGGGTTGGTAATCTGGAACTTGGAGTTATTAGTTTCGTAGAGAGGACCTCCCAGGCACAGAATGAAGAGTAAGAACCAGGAATCCACATTTATTCAACAGCTATTTTATGAGTCCCTAACGTGTGCCAGTCACTGCTTTTGGCTCAGAACAGGCAGGAAGATCGGAAAGGACTTTCTCTAAAGATCATGGAGCCCAGCCCATATGAATTCTTACTTACAACGTCTTTTCTGAGTTTCTTTACTGGAGAAAGTACTCTTTCTCCTGCTTCTCTTTGCTTTGTTTCTATCTGTAAGTAGTTTTTTTTTTTTAATTTATTTATTTAGGCTGTGCCAGGTATTAGTTGTGGCATGCAGACTGTTAGGTGCGGCATGCATGCGGTCGACCAGGGATCGAACCTGGGTCCCCTGCATTGGGAGCGCGGAGTCTTACCCACTGGACCATCAGGGAAGTCCCTATAAGTAGTTTTTAAATACTGGTAACTTGTACCCAGTACTCTGAGTATTAGCAAAGAAATATAACTTATTGTATAAGTATTACTAGAAAATTCTCAAATGTGTTTTTTGTTTTTCCATTTGCAGCCTAGAGGCAACCGGAAACATGGTGCATCCTTTATCATCACAAAAGCAATTAGGGGTAAGTATAGCACATTTATTTTTCTACATATAATGATACAGTTAGCCGATAATTTTTTTCTCATTCTTATTTTTTTCTATTCATAACTGCTGTTTTAGGAAGTTTAGGGATTTGAAATGTGTTCTTCTGAGTTTTAATGTAGAGCCTGATTAAAAATGAATAGCATAACTGTTATGTAAGCTTTATTTTATAAAAAATGCATATATACATATATGATATGTCTATAAATATACATATGTGTGTATATACACATATGTATGCATATGTTTACACACATACATTTTTAATGCGGCTTAAAGTATGGCCTGAGTTTAACCATTATGGATGTGTTCTGGAAGAAATGAAGAAAATCAAACCCACTCAGAGAATATGCGGACATCAACGGTGAAAAGGGAGTGACAGACCGTTTTAAGTGTTTTACATGATGTTTCAGATACATCTGTTTAGAGTCACTCAAATTACAAATTTGATTAACCAGGACATTCGTTTAACTCCCGACAGACTTTATGTATGAGCTCACGAGATCTGAGAAAGTATTGAGCACTAGCCAATTAAGCTGGTGTTATGAGGGCTTTATGTGTATTTATTGATGCAATCCTTTACCAGACCAACAAGGTAGGTGTGTTAGCAATTTATGTTTTTAGATGAGGAAACTTGCCCAAGGTCATGCATTTGGATTGACTACCTTTCTTTCTGGATCCAAAGCCCATCCTTATTATACTGGGGAATTTCAGCTACTTATAAAGAGAAGGTTCAGTTTCAAAGGAGTTGAGTACTTGAAATTAACTCTAATTTTATCTTCTGATAAAGATAAAATAGTTTTATCTTCTGTTACAAGAAGTACTAGCATGTTCAATTTTCATTATCACAAATGTGAAATTTTGAAAATTTAGGAAATGTACACAAGTAATAAAATGTATAAAGTTTAGAGAATATAGACAACCACAAATTAGAATAAATAATTCCTTATTTTACCACCTGGAGATAATCCCTTATCCTTCAGACCTTTTGCTATTGATACATACATAACCATGTACACAGGTTCACACATGATTACATTTTAAATGGAATCATATAAAACATTGCTTGTCCATAGTGTGTTAGAGATTTTGTTTCCCATGGACTTCCCCATTTTAGGCAATGTTATTATTTTTTAAGTCTTCGCTGTAAAGTGTAAAATGGTATCTTAACCTTTATACAAATACTTAGGTTTTAATGGGTGATTACTATGACCTCTACTCCATGGTCTTATTAAAGCCTGTTAGGAGAAATTTAGCATCTCAAACCACTTTTACTTGTTGTACTGTTAGGAAATACTTCAAAGTTCTTTGAATAACACAAACTTGGGACTTAATATAAATCAATATATGATGTAAAAGTTATAGTGTATATTAGATTATATTTATTCTTGTCAAGAGTTGTATTCTCCATGTTTTGTTTTGTTTTGTGATGACTCAGTCTACAGTATATTTCAGGTTTATTATCAATAAATCTAAAATTGAAAATGATTCCTAAAGAATAGCTCATTCATATTTGGCTTTGCTGTTTCTTTTTATTACAGATCGTTTATTATTTTTAAGCCAATATATCTGGTACAGGTGAGTCATGAATTCTTCAGAGAAACAGTATGAACAGCAAATACAAACAATATTATTTGTATTTATGATTTAAGTTTTCAGAATTGAATCCCAGATTGTGATATGGACACTGACATTCAGGTGAACCCAATTTATAAGATAGACCTTTCAAACATTTGGCCTACCCTGACAAGATCTCTCAGTAAAAGTAGGGTACTTTTTGATCCCTTAGTCATTATTAGGAATATCTCATAGCAATTTCTACTTTCTCTCAGTGTTCTCAGCCTTATCTTGAATGCCCACATGATGGATCTGTGCTTGTGTATCTTTTTAAAAACCTTTTTGTTCTTATTGTTATATCGACTCTTGTGGTTAATATTCATTCAGTTGCTATGCATCAGAGAAGGTTCTTTAGGTTTCAGTTCTTGGGAACTTCTTAAGTCTTTTGAGTGTTAAGTGTGTTTTTAGGCCTGGCGCTAATATTCACCTTTAAAAGGAACAGTGAAATGATTATTCTGACCAAGATGCATGTGTAGGAATTGTTTTATAGAATTATTTACCACAGATTGCCTTTTGCTCAAGGACATCTAATCTTAAAAGCTCCAGAGATAATAGAGTTCTAGTTCTATAAAAGGGACCTTTGGCTCTTCTCTGAGGTTAGCTCCAGTGCTTTTCTGCTTTTACTGTGTGTGTGTGTGTGTGTGTGTGTGTGTGTGTGTGTGTGTGCATAAATTACATTTCTTACTGAGTTTTATCTTATTTTTGGGGGTGTGGGGTGTGATAGAGAACTGAGTGAGGGAGAGGGTAGAGGTGGGGAGGGGAGCGTAAGAGGTAGGTTGTTTTTCCTGGTGTCACCGGGCTACACTTGCTAGTGCTGAGCACCCGTGGAAAGGGATGGCAGAAGATACGTGTTTGGGTCACTCCTTGACAGTAAGTCCTTTTGTTATTTGTTAAGAAGGAGGACTTCCAAGTGCTCCCTCTGATACAAGCCTTGCCCAATGTGTAAACACCTTAAGGTCAGGCATCAGGAGGTATGTTTCTCCCAAGAAGTCCCTTTCCTTGCATTGGCCACGTTGATCAGTGTACAGACCATCAGTGAGCACACCATGAGGTGATTATCTCGTCTTCCCTGTGGTATGTTTCTTTCAAAAAGCTTGTAGTTGAGTTTTTTGCTCTTGAGTTTATGGTAATTGTACCTAAAAGTTTTTGGGGCCAATATTTCTTTCAAGAGGCTTTTTCTTTTCAAGTTTTTTTCTTTCAATCATGAAATACTATAAACAGACTGAGAATTATAGACAATAATATGATAAACCTGTTATGATTTCTGTCCACATCTGAATTAAAGCAGTTGTTGCTGTTCTGCCGCGTTTGCTTCAGATAGCCCTGTTTTTCTTTGTATGCAAGATGTTACAGCTCACGTCCTCTCCCCACACTCCGCCCAACCTTTCCCCACCCTTCCCCTCCAGAGGGAGTTATCATTCTCATGTTGATTGTATCATTCACCTGCATGTTTCATCTTTATTATTTCTGTAACTATCTGATGGCATTAAATATTTTATGTTTTAAAAATGAACATGAATATACTGAATGTAAATTACTAATTTTTTATCCTATTTTGTGTTTTTATTATTTTTTTTCATTTTCCTGTCCTCACCCCCCAGTCAAATTATTTTCTTTCTGCTTCTTTTCCACCTATTTTCTTGATTTCTTCATGTGTTACTCCTCTACTTTATCTCCTGATTCACGTATGGTGGATCATTTCCTTATATATTTTGTGAATGATGCTGTCGTGAGCTTATGCCTGGGCATCTTGTGTCACATGAGTAAAGTGAAATCGCAGTCCAGTCTTGCATTCAGTAAAAGCTTGGGGTTTTGATTTTTTTCATAGGTTTCATTCCCATCCCCCCACAGACCAGAATTCCAGGCGGAGATGAGATTCTGGAAGGTCTCCCTGGGCCTGTGGTGACGTTTGTCTAGTTCTCCCTTCTCTGGTATGGTAGCACTGCCATTTGAAAGTCCTGGCCTTTGCAGGAGTCTCACCTCCAGCTGCTGTCCTTCCTGTGGCCCACAGCTCATTTCCTCTCCCAGGTGTTAACTCTCATTTTGAGTTCTGTTTCTCTCTTTGTCCTGTACCCAATCCTGACTTTCAGTTCTCTTTGCATTTGTAGTTCTTGGAGATTTCTTTCTTGTGAGTTTAGCTGTACATTAGAATATGTTTTCGTTAGAGTTGAGCCAGAATTTTTAGGTGTGCATTGCAGGAGGGGTTTCTTTTTTTTTTTTTCTTTTCTTTTTTGCAAAGATGTCAAACATTTCTTAGAATTCTTTTTTTAACATCTTTATTGGAGTATAGTTGCTTTACAATGGTGTGTTAGTTTCTGCTTTATAACAAAGTGAATCAGTTATACATATGTTCCCATATCTCTTGCATCTCCCTCCCTCCCAAGGAGGGGTTTCTTATAAGCTCATTCTGCTATGTTACTGGCACCCTCAGTATCTTCTCCTTAGAAAAAATAAAAAATTTATTTCATCGAACACATCACCAGGTTTTTTTGGAAATAGAGAAACGTATGTGGTCAAGTTTCAGATGTCCAATTAGCAAGTTTTGGTTTTGGGTCTGCCAGTATTCAGTTTTTATATTCTAATGGATAAAAATCCTTATCGCTTGCCATAGATCTATATGTTATTTATAATGTTTACCTACTTGTACGTGGTTTCTGTGATTAGATGTTACGTTAGCTGATGTGTTGTGGTTTCAGCCCTGCACCTTTTCTGCTCCCTGAGGGACTGGTTCGTTTGGTTAATAAACAGGTGAACTGGCATTCGGTACTTGCAAGGTAAGGATGCATAAAATTCACATAATGTTCCTCTGCCTGGGCAACCATGTAAATTCCATCATGGATCTTAACTTTGGGGTCCTTACGGCTTGCAGTCTCGATTTTTGTTGTATATAAATTCCCTGTGCCCCATATGATTAGTATTGTTTAAATGTGTTAATTCAACTGTACTGAATTATTTTGTTTGCTTTTTGTATCTATATACTCATCTAATTATAAAGTCAAAAAGTTGGATAATTAAAGATATGAACAAATTTGAAAATGATTTTAATTTCTTAAAATGATTCCATCTGTGGTGAAGACGGCTGCAAACACTCACATAGGAATTTGTTTCTCTTTCTCTCCCATGAAAGCAATGGGAAGCTTTTGGCTGCTGTTCAAGATCAGTGTGTGGAGATCAGGTAACTTACTATTGTTCATATTCAAAATTTCCCTTGAGAAAAGTTTTATCTAATTTATGAGAACTAAGATTTTTAAAGGGGGTATGCTTAAAGGAATTTTATTAGTAACTCACGCAACTTTGTAAGGTGTCAGGCACCAACTTGTGCCAATTGAAGGATGAAGGATGCTTTCTCAGAGTATGGCTTCTACTTCCCCAGGTCACTCTGCTGTCTCCTGAGAAATTTTACTTTCTCAGTAGACAAAGGCGTATCTTCCAGAACTCTGAAAATCACTCTTGTTCGACCAGTTACTGCTAAGACAGCTAAGCAGATGCTCAGGAAGGTATACAAAAAATAGAGGTTGCTTTACTTGTTGGCAGAAAGCTGTAGATGGAATCTGGGTTTGCAAAACACTAAGGCTTCATGTTACTGGAGACCAGTGATACTCTCTGTCCTCTTGAGACATCAGTGGCATTACACACATCTAGAAGAAGTCTCTAAGCTGGGCTTTCCATGTAGTTCATTTTTAAGTAGTATATCAGTTGTGAAAGGAATAGCAACAATAGCAACTAATTTAGGAAAACTAGTTGATTTTCTGGGAAATTATCAGCAGGAAGCCAAATGTGTTGCATCTCTGAAAGTGGGGGCTACTCCTTTCTTTAGGGAAGCCCTAACTCTTGAGTCTCAAAAGATAAGCACTGAGGCAGAAATTTCAGGTTGCCTAGATACCAGTCAAAAGTTTTTTCTACTACTTTATTATTGAGTAAAACTAGTATTAATGAGCATTCAGTTGTTAGCACACTGGTTTTAGCTTTCTGCTTGTGAAATTTCTTTTTCCATTTATCCAAATGGAACTGGACCCCTCAACTTTTGGGAGAGTAGACAAGAGGGTTTGCCCCCATTGGGGCACCGACTTCAGATTGGGAGGCTCCGTAATCCTTAAGACTGTCAGGATAGAAATGATTGGCAATAATGACAGCCTTTCAGAACTTCATTTCTTCATCTGGCATGGCTTTAATAGGCAGGGCCCTTTTCTCTAAGAGCAACAAGTGAGCGTCAGGTGGCACAGTGTTTGAACTGATACTGTTCATAGAAATGGGCTAGCATTTCCTACTCCATTTGCTGCAATGATGTCACATGTTTGTTTTTTTGGAGAAACGTGCTCATCTGTGACTTCTTTACGAACAGCAGATAGTAATCAAAATTTCCATCTTCTTCCCATGAAATGAGAACATTAATGGAATGATTTTAGGTGTTAAGGTTGGAATATGCGTGTGGGGATGGGATTGATATTTCGGCTTGTGAAGGAGAGTTTGACAAAGTGTTTCTGGAACTTGTTAATAAAGACTGTGAGGGAAAGCAAAAATAATTGTTTGCTTTTATAAGAGCATTTGCTACTGGATTGCTAGTGTGTAAAATTATATTTATAAAACTTACACATATATCCAGCTCTTTAGGAATTCACTCATGCATTTGAGATTAAGTGGTGAGGGAAGATTTCTGGGCAACAGAAGTGACGCTCGTCAAGGTCTTACTCATCTGGTCTGTAATTTGCAAAAAAGCTTTGTAACTTATTATATTCAAAGACTCTGGTATGGTGAAGAGTCAGCTCTCTCAGGAAGCCTTACAGGAACTCATTCCCCGTGGATCCCCCTTCCCCTCATTGGTTAGGTGCTGATCCTTTACGTTGCTATAATAATGAACACATTTATTATACTTAATGATAAGGTAATGCTAACAGTGTTGGGCACCACTGTGTTCGTTGTTTTTTTCAACATCCACCATTGTGTGTTCCGTGTGTAACTCAACCCTTGCAGAAGGCCAGTGAGGTAGGTGTAACTATTCTCTATTTCAGAAATAAGGAATCTGGCACAATGTGGTTAAATAACTTGCCCAAGGATTTGAAATCAGCCATCGTAGCTTCATTGTTCATGCTCTTATCTACAAATCTATACTACCTTTTGATCATGCCTTTTAGCCATCTATGCCCATATGCTTATATGTGGATTTCCCCCGGTATATTTAGGGCCATTGCTTTGCACAGCTCCAGGGGTGCCATTTGCTTGAAACTCAAGGGATGGGATTTGAAGTCTACAGCTCCATTACACTGTGTGTTCCTGGGAGGCATGAGCTGTCCTTTTTTCCTAGCACTTGTATATTTCCTTGGATGTAATAGGTGCTTAGTTTATGTTTAACGAGTAAGTGGTGTGTTTGCAAGTGGGACGGGGAAGCAGATGCTGGGAGGGCATTACAGGGCAAGCCTACCGACTTACTCGGAGTTGGCACTCAGTTGATTTTGTTGAAAATAGACACCCACACTTACTTTGCAGTAACCTGAAAGGAAGTGTCTTTGAGCAAAGATGTGGGATGGTGAGCAAAGAGAAAGGGCAAGGTAGATCCCCGAAGTCAATGCTATGAATAGTGGCTGTGCATGAATAATATTTAAGACGTTTGTTCTCTCTCCTCTGTGTGTGTCTTCTCTACCGCAGTGAAGAGCACATACAATCCGAGTTGGCTCCAGGAGTAATAGTAGTGGGCACCCAGTATTCAGTAAATATTTGTTGATCGGACTAGAAAATGAAAGACAATTACAGTATTTGGGGTTATTATTCAACGTTAGGAAGCAGTTATAAATGTGAAATGGTTTTTGTGGAAAATGTGCAAAGCTGAAACACACTTTAGTTTAGGAGACAGCTCTGCCTTTTGCAGGATAGGACTAGAGCTGTTGTTCCCCAACTTTAGTTCTGTAGTGAGTGGCAAATGACTCTAATAGCTTGCTCTAATATGGCACACTTAGCCTGCTTGTGTGTGGCGCTCACATGGGTGAAAAATGACTTGTGAATTGCTACTTTAATTTGTAATTTGGTGGTGGTTATGGATTATCAGCGGTTAATATATGTTTCTTCTATTCCTAGATAGTGAAGTAATATGTTACAAATATGGGGACTAATTAGAAACCATCACAGAATACAACAAAAAGCATTAAAATAGGGGACTCTTATAAAGAAGGCACCTCCTTCCCCCCAGTTTGCTCATCTATCTTAAGTGAATACATTCTGTGAAATTTCGACAAAACAAATTTATGTCTCCCTCCCTCCCTCCCCTTTTCCAGCAAAAAGAGCAAACTATTATTTGTGATTATATTAAGGATGAAAGTAATGAACATTTACTTTGGTCTAGTTCATGCTAATTTATATGTAATGTCTCATTTAATCTTTTCCCAAAGCTGTGAAGTTGCTGTTACTTATCCTGTGTTATTGAAAGGAAAATGAAATCATGTTGAATATTTTGTCCAGGTTACACAAGAGAGCTGAAATCAGGTCAAGTTCACTTCAGAGATCATGTCCTTTCTGCTCTAGTCCACATAGAGGCCTAATAGTCCAATTTCTTGAGGAAATTTATTTCCATATTTGTAACTGGATTTTGTTATAATATTTTAATAAATGGCTAAAAATCTTAAAGAGTCTGTAAAGTTTGTTTTAAAGGTAATGCTTAGTTATTTTACAAATATTAGAAAATACAGTTAAGTAATTATGAAAGAAGAACAGCAGATTTTACTGTCCAAAGTTGTCTACTGTCAGCATTTTGGTGTATGTTCTCTGACACTTTTCTGTGTGTGTAAAAAAAAATATATAGATAGATATATACTACATATATATATGTAGATGATGCTCTACATTCTATTTGATACCTTTTTCTTGATAACTTTTGAAAATTAAGATATTGTCAGCATCTTTCCATGTCACGTATCGTAATAGCCTAATATTTCATTGATTATATATAGCAAAATCTAATAATTAATCTCTTCATACTGGCTGTGTTTTTCTCTTTCATAACTTAGGCTGCATTAGTTGCCTTGATATCTGTGTGTGTCTGTAATTACTTCCTAGGGATAACTTTGTAGAACTTAAATTGCTACATCAAATACTATGGACATCAAAGTTTTGGATAATTATTACTAAATTCTTTTCTAGAAGGTTTACCAGTTTTCATTTTTGAAGATATAATAATTAGAATACTTTAGTATATATTTCAATATCACAGATGTTAAGTAGGTCGCTAATATAAATATGGTCACTTGTTAAAGCTATTTGACTTGTTAAAACAAGACTTTTCTCCCTAAGTGATTAAACTCTGCAATATGATACAGACCAGTGGTTCTCAACCAGGATCAATCTGTGGAGCTTTAAAAAAAAAATTTGTGCCTCTGGGCCCCGTCCCGGATTTACTGCATCAGAGCCTTTGTGGATAGGGTCCAGGCATCTCTATTGTATTAAAAGACTGTGCTTAAAATCAGTTATGCTTGTATCACTAGATTCCTAATGTAGCTATGTTCCTAGTGAAATAAGAAGGTTGGAAGAAAACATTGTCACCAATGAAAGGGTCTTACTTGAGGCACAAAACCATCCATATGAGAGAAGGAATGATTTAGTGTTATCTAGAGAAGTTGTCTGGTCTGTAAGTGTTTGTGATGTCTTATAGTACTACACAGTAGTGTTGTTATGGCAAAACTGTTGTCTTAATTTTACATATATTTTGCAGGTCTGCAAAAGATGATTTTACATCTATTATTGGGAAATGTCAAGGTAAGAGTTTCCAAAATAGTCAAAAAATGAAAAATTCAAATCTGCAGCAGTTAATTTTTTTTTTTAAACTCATTTATTGGGCTTCCCTGGTGGCGCAGTGGTTGAGACTCCACCTGCCGATGCAGGGGACGCGGGTTCGTGCCCCGGTCCAGGAAGACCCCACATGCCGCGGAGCGGCTGGGCCCGTGAGCCATGGCCGCTGAGCCTGCACATCCGGAGCCTGTGCTCCGCAACGGGAGAGGCCACAACAGTGAGAAGCCCGTGTACCGCAAAAAAAAAAAATCCTCATTTATTTATTTATCTATCTATTTATTTATTTTGGCTGCATTGGGTCTTTGTTGCTGCACGTGGGCTTTCTCTAGTTGCGTTGCGCGGGGGCTACTCTTTGTTGTGGTGCCCGGGCTTCTTGTGGTGGGTTCTCTTGTTGCAGAGCATGGGTTCTAGGCGTGCGGGCTTCAGTAGTTGCAGCACATGGGCTCAGTAGTTGTGGTGTGTGGGCTTCAGTAGTTGTGGCTCGTGGGCTCCAGAGCGCAGGCTCAGTAGTTGTGGCACACGGGTTTAGTTGCTCCACGGTGTGTGGGATCCTCCCGGACCAGAGATTGAACCCATGTCCCCTGCATCGGCAGGCGGATTCTCAACCTCTGAGTCATCAGGGAAGTCCCAGCAGTTAATATTTCTTAAAAGTCAGAATAGATACTGTTTATTGACAAGGATTATTATGACTTTATTAAAATAGTTTTAAAGCATCTTAACTGATTTCTGTTCTGTAAATGCTTTGCTTTAGGATCTGAATTTTGGAGAGATTTGAAATTGAAACTGTTTTACAAAAGTCTAAGCCAGTTTTGGGATAAAGTATTTGTATTTTGAATTCAATACAGAAAATAATTTGTAGATATGTTAGGAGTTGGTCAGTTATAGACTAGTAAAAGTAATCTTGGATTTGATCATTGTTTGATATACGATTCAGCAAAAATTTACTGAGTATCATTTATGTATGTGAACCATTTTCCTGGGTCCTAGGGGTATGATTGTGAGCAAAAAGGCATGGCCACTTACCTCACGAGGCATGTAGACCCTCAACTATATACTTCCAGACTTTGATAAATCTGATGAAGGAAAAATACAGAGCAGAGTGAGAGTTTAACCAGGGGTGTGAGATGAGATTGTTGAGAAAAAGTGACTTTTGGAAAGCAGCCTTAAGAATGAGTAGAAGGTAGGAGAAGAGGGGGGAGTGTTTTGATCTGTGGGAGCCGTGTATGAAAAGGTAGGAGAACCATATGGGAGGAAAACAATGAAGTGGGTACTGTTAGGTAAATGCATCTATTACTTATGTTTTATTTACAGGACCTCCAGTTCCGTTTGTCTGACCTGGTGTTACTTTAACAGTGGAGTAGTTGTAGGAATCATCATGATGATAATCATCGTCATTGTGGCGATGACACAACCACTTGTCATGTCCGTCCTGTGTGCCAGGCGCTGCATTTAGTGCTTTCCGTGGACCTTTCCTCATTTACTTGGAAGAACATAGTATACATATTTTATCTTAAAGCAGCATTAGGGTAGAATAAGTAATCAACAGTGAAAGAGCAAGGAGAAGGGAGGCATTGGTAGCTTTGAAATCTACAAAATGGTGGTAAGACAGGATTCCCCCTGGCTGGTTGGTCTTAAGTTCCTGGTCAAATGCAACATTAGTGGCCTAGGGCCAGTTTCCTTCTCATTTTTCTCATTCTCAGCTGTCCAGATGTGTTCAGAAGATTAAAAATCAAATATTTTTAAAATGTTTTCAGTCCCATATAAGTGGTGATATTAACTTTATTAGTATGTCAGAATCGTTATTCTTATACAATTCCACATATACTAGTGGATAAACTAGTAATAGAGTTCTTATGGAGTTAGCTTTACGTATAGTGTATATTGTCACTTAAAAGCAAATGTGAAATTTCCTACATATTTATATAAATTTACCTCCCCTTCTTAAAATCTGTTCCTTCTGTTCTGTTACTTGGAGAGCCCTGTTCCCTCAGTACTCTGGTCAGTGGTACCATTATCTGTACCAAGCCAAAAATCTAGACAGTTTCTCTTCTTTTTCCTTCTCTTCCTTCTTTCTTACTTTGACAAATATTTATTTAGTTGCCACCATATGGCAGACACTATTATGCTAGGCAATCTGTTTACAATGAGGAATAAGACATAGGTTACCTAGATTTAAGGGTTTATAGTCCATCAGGGGAGAGAGAGAGAAATAATTCTTTGCACTTACACTGAGTGACACAGTGGAGAAGCCTCACCTTATCTGAACTTCACCACGTCCTGGGAATCTGTTGAAATGGCTCTTGTTTCCTGCTTGTGCACTTCAGCCATCACAGCCCTGGTTCAGGCTCTTAACGTTTATTTTTACTTGGTTTCTTACAACAGTCTCCTGACAGGGTTTTCTTCTATATGCCCTTCACTTATCAATACTTTATCCTGCTTGTCAAATTGATCATTCTTCATTGAGAATCTCTCAAGATTACCCTTCAAGTCTGGCTCCACTGCTTCCTAAATATTAACCTTGGACAAGTTACTTTACCTCTATGAGCCTCAGTTATCTGTAATACAGGCAAAATCCTATAGAATGGGTTGTGGAAAAATGATGTGAGCTAATATATATAAAGCTCTTAGCATAATGTCTGACATACTAAGTACTTAGGAGGCATTAAGCTATTATTACTGTTACTAGTACTGTTATTCTGCCTAAAATCTTTCAATTGTTCACTCTTGACTATAGAATGCAGTTCATATTTTCTAGTTCAGGACACGAGTCAGCCTGTGTCTGTCCTGTAAGATACCCCTGCCATACGTCCTGTGATCTAGTATAAAGTAGCTTGCAGTTTTCCATCCCCATTGTATTTTTCATGCCTTGGTGCAGATGCTTCCTTTAGCCTAGAAGCTCCCACCTTTATATTTAATTAATTCGTTCTGCATGTTTTAGTTGAAGCATCAGCTTTTTTTTGGAAACCTTTTTTTTCTTGCCCTCTTCCTCATGATTTGTGCATTTTTCTTAATGTTTCTGTAGGACTTTTTGTACCTATGTCATTTCACTTAGCCTAATCTTTCCTTTTTAAATTGTTGACTTGCTTGTTTGATTCCTAATTAGATTGAAGGCAGGGCTTCTGCCTTACTCAACTTTTTTTTTTTTCCGCATTCTTAGTGCCTAGCATGGTGTCTGACACATAGAAGGCACACAGTTTTTGACCATATCAAGTGGATAATGGTAGTTGGGAACTATTAAAAAGATTTTTATGAATGAATCTATGAAAAAGTGTATTTGCTTGTTTCTTTTGAGTTAATTTTGTAAGTTCATGAGTGTGTGTGTATGTATGAGTATATATATATAATACATATATATGTATGTATTTTGTATATATATATATAGGCATATATAAGTTTATGGGTAATTGTCATGATATTCATGTTTTTTATTCCTGTTGTATGCAAGTGTGTATACATACCACAATTAGAACAATAAGGGTAGGTAGGAAGCCGTATTTGCTTAGTATCTTTTTTTTTTTTTTTTTTTTTTTTTTGCGGCTCCGGACGCGCAGGCTCAGCGTCCATGGCTCACGGGCCCAGCCGCTCCGCGGCATGTGGGATCTTCCCAGACCGGGGCACGAACCCGCGTCCCCTGCATCAGCAGGCGGACTCTCAACCACTGCGCCACCAGGGAAGCCCGCTTAGTATCTTTTTGAAAGTAAATCGAAGGGGGAGTAGTTTTTGTGAATTTCTAAACCTTGGGGCTTTAGCATTTTCTGAATTTGCTTCCTAATTGTTTTTTCACCAGCACTTATTAAAGTGGACCAGGCTTGGCTTAAATAATGTATAAGGATCAAGAAGTTCCGAGAAGAATAATTTGGGGGTATTCAATTGCCTTTTCTCCCAGTGCGTCCCTTTTGTTAGGTGAGGGCTCGGGGAGCCTGCAGTGGGCTTCTGAGAAGTGGTGCTCCGAATGTTGGAGTGATTCAGACAGACAGCCCCTTTGAGCTTTGACATTAGACCCTACTCTGAATCAGTAAGTAAACTGAGAAATCTGTAAGTTAACATGAAATTGGGAAGATTAACTCTTCTGTGTTTTACACAAATTGTAATATTTGTTAGAGCTTTTACTGTGTACAGTTAATGTGGCAGCATGAGTGAGGTAATAATGCTTTGAGAACTAATGTTTTATTTTGTTGGCTTCTGAATGTGTGGATTTATGACTTCAATGTGCATTAATGGCTTCTTTCCATTTCATGTAATGTGAGGTAGTGATCATTTGCTTATTATCTAACTCATCTTTATGGGAATAACTCATATGCCAAATGATATTTCCTGTGTATGCCTGGAGAGAAGGAGCGGGATGGTTGTTAATGCGTTTTTGAAACTACATATCGTAGTCTGCAAACTGAAGTAGGAGCTGTTTGGTTCCACTTTGGTATTTTTCAGTTATTGTTTTATAAAGTATATGCTGTTTGAGGATATGTAAATGTGGATTGCAACTTGTTGGCTATGTTTGCCAGGCCATAAATAGTAATTCAGTCTTCTCTTTCTATCTTGAATAGTGACCTAAAAATAGCACATGGAATTAGACATCTTCAGAGCTGTACTATGTTAACCAGGAGATTTTCCTCATATTTCTGATTTTGAGATACCATAAACCAGAGCTTCCTAATGCTGAGAGCAGCTTGCCTAGTGTAGGTGGGCTGAGGTCCTATCAGCCCTCCAGTGGCCTGGTGGCCCTCTGACGGCGTGAGCTCAGGCTGGTTGCCTCCAGTTTCCAGCAACCTCATCAATTTACCCATAGGTGCCATACAAACGTGATATTCTATGTGTGTCTTGACATGAAAAAGGTTGGGAAGCACAGACTGTTTGAAGCACCCAGATTTTGAAATGAAACATTTCATTCTTGAACTGTGATTCAGGAGCCTCAGGTTATATGGTAACTATTTCTTTTCATAACTTTTTTTTTTTTTTTTTTTTTTTTTTTTGCGGTATGCGGGCCTCTCACTGTTGTGGCCTCTCGTTGCGGAACACAGGCTCCGGGCGCGCAGGCTCAGCGGCCGTGGCTCACGGGCCCAGCCGCTCCACTGCATGTGGGATCTTCCCAGACTGGGGCATGAGCCCGCGTCCCCTGCATCGGCAGGCGGACTCTCAACCGCTGCGCCACCAGGGAAGCCCTATTTCTTTTCATAACTTTTAATAAATTTTTTTCCTGTTGAAAAAATAATGCACATTCTCAGTAAAAATTTTAGAAACTAAGAATGAGCAAAAGTAGAAAATAAAAATAAGCATACTATCCAGAGATAAGTACTATTAACATTCCGTGATCTGTTCTTTCAGACATTTTTCTGTAAGTGCTTGTTACTATAGGTATGCTCTGTGAAAGTAAAATGTTTTATAATCTGCTTTCTTCACTTAAAGATAGATTGTTAAGTCTTTTAGGTTGAAGTTAAAGAAGAACTTTCCGAAGTATCTTTTTTGATCTTTTTTTACTGGATAACTTCCTGAGTGTTAAGATGTAGGTCTCCCAATCATCCAAATCCAGAAAGTGCCTATAAATTTGATCTCTGAGGAGTAAGTACCTCAGTGTTATACTTGATTTCACAAGCAAGGTAGAACCATCATTAGGCCTTTGTGCAGATAATTGTGTATAACATAGGTAGCAGATTATTACATCTATGTTCATGGAGCTATTGGTTTATAGATTTTTTTTTTTTTGGTAATGTTTTTCTGGTTTGGTATTAGAGTAGCGCTGGTCTCAAAATAATGAGTTGACAAGTGTTCCTTCTTTTTTTGTTTTATGCAAGAGTTTGTGTAAAATTGGAATTATTTCTTAATTGTTTGATAAAATTCACCAGTGAAACTTAGAGTTTTGTGAGTAGGTTTTTAATTCCTAATTAAAATTTTAAAATAGATATAAAGCTTTTTAAAATTTCAATTTCATCTTCTTTCGGTTCCAGTTTTTTTAATGGAATTTTCCCCTAAATTTTAGCGTATATTGGCTTAAAGTTGTTTGTAGTACTTCCTTAGTATCCTTTTATTGTCTGTCAGACCTGTATTGATGTCCCTCTTTTGTTCTTGATATTGGTAATTTGTGTTCTCTTTCTTTTCTCTTGAACAGTCAGGCCAGAGTTTTATCAGTTTATTAATATTCAATAAAAATAGCTTTTGATTTCTTCTTCTGTTGTTTTCTTTTGATTTTTGCTTTTATCTATATTATTTCCTTTCTTCTGCCTACTAGATTTAATTTGCTTATATTTGTCTAGATGGAATATGGAAATTTATATCACTGACATTAAACCTTTTTTCTTCTGTAAGCATTTAAGCTTGTTGTAATATAAGCAGTTTTGTTATTGATACCTAATTCTGTTGTGGTCAGAGAACATATTCAATATGATTTTAACCTTTTGAAGTTATTGAGAGTTGATTTATGGCCCAGCATATGGTCTGTCTTCAAAAGAATTTGATTCTTGCATATGGTGCAGTTTTTAGGTATCGTGGTTTACAAATGTTAATTACATTGAGTTGGGTTAGAGCTGTTCACATTTTTATATATGCTGATTTTCTGTCTAGTTGTTCTGTCATTTCCTGAGAGAGGAGGGTTGACATTTCCAAATATAATTGTGTATTTTATTTTACCTGTTAGTTCTATCAGTCTTTATGTATTTAGGGGTTCTAGTTTATAGGTGCCTACACGTATTATTTTGTCTTCTTGATGAAATGGCTCCTTTACTGTGATGGAATGTCCTTTTCTATCTCCAGTAATACTTTTTGTCCTGGATTCTATTTTGTCTAATATTATTACAGTCGCTCTAGCTTTTTTATGATTAGCATTTGCATGACATTTTTTTCTCTTCTTTTTCATTTATCTGTATTAAATGTACATCTCTTATAGAAAGCATATAATTTGTCATGCTTTTTTTTCAGTGTGACAATTTCTGTCATTTAATTGTAATGTTTAGAACATTTACATTTTTTTTTAAAACATCTTGATTGGAGTATAATTGCTTTACAATGGTGTGTTAGTTTCTGCTTTATAACAAAGTGACTCAGCTATACATATACATATATCCCCATATCTCCTCCCTCTTGCATCTCCCTCCCACCCTCCCTATCCCACCCCTCTAGGTGGTCACAAAGCACCGAGCTGATCTCCCTGTGCTATGCACCTGCTTCCCACTAGCTATCTATTTTACATTTGGTAGTGTATATATGTCCATGCCACTCTCACTTCATCCCAGCTTACCCTTCCCTCTCCCCGTGTCCTCAAGTCCATTCTCTACACCTGCATCTTTATTCCTGTCCTGCCCCTAGGTTCTTCAGAACCATTTTTTTTTTAAGATTCCATATATATGTGTTAGCATACGATATTTGTTTTTCTCTTTCTGACTTACTTCACTCTGTATGACAGTCTCTAGGTCCATCCACCTCACTACAAATAACTCAATTTCATTTCTCTTTATGGCTGAATAACATTCCACTGTATATATGTGCCCCATCTTTATCCATTCATCTGTCGATGGACACTTAGGCTATTGTAAATAGAGCTGCAGTGAACATCGTGGTACGTGACTCTTTTTGAATTATGGTTTTCTCAGGGTATACGCCCAGTAGTGGGATTGCTGGGTTGTATGATAGTTCTATTTTTAGTTTTTTAAGGAACCTCCATACTGTTCTCCATAGTGGCTGTATCAATTTACATTCCCACCAACAGTGCAAGCGGGTTCCCTTTTCTCCATACCTTCTCCAGCATTTATCGTTTGTAGATTTTTTGATGATGGCCATTATGACTGGTGTGAGGTGATACCTCATTGTAGTTTTGATTTGCATTTCTCTAATGATTAGTGATGTTGAGCATCCTTTCATGTGTTTGCTGGCAGTCTGTGTATCTTCTTTGCAGAAATGTCTATTTAGATCTTCTGCCCATTTTTGGATTGGGTTGTTTTTTTGATATTAAGCTGCATGAGCTGCTTGTATATTTTGGAGATTAATAGAACATTTACAGTTAATGCAATTATTGGACTGGTTAGGTTTTACCTTCTTATTTTTCTATTTGTCCTATCTCTTCTCTGTTTCCTTTTAGCATTTGTTCTGGGGTTTACAATGTGCATTTAAAAATTATTTTATTACACAGTGTACATCCATTCCCTCCTACTCCTTTGTACTGTTGTCAAACTTTTTATAAATGCTAAACTGCCACAATATATATTTATATTATTATTTTTGTCCAGTAACTTTTTAAAGAATTAAAAAACAAGGGTAAATCTTTTATTTTTCCTTCTATTTTCCATTTCAGTTACTTTTCAACTTTTTCTTTCTGTAAACGTTTCCGTTTGATAGTGTTTTCCTTCAACTTGAAGAAATTATTTAATATTTCTTGTAATGCAGGTCTGTTGATAAATTCTCTTATTGTTGGTCTGAAACCATCTTTGATTTTTGCTTTCATTTTTGTAAACTATTTTCTCTGGATATAGAATTCCAGGTTGACCTTTTTTTTTTCTTTCAGCTGTTTAAAGGTATCATTGCATTGTTTTGATGAGAAAGCAGCAGTCATTGTTGTTATTGTTTCTGTAGGTAGTGTGTCTTTTTTTTTCTAGCTGCTTCTAAGATTTTCTCTTTTTCATTGATTTCAGGAATTTGGCTCTCATGGGACTTGATTTTTTTCTAGTTTTCCCGCTTTAGGTTTATTGAGCCTCTAAGATCAGTGGGTTCATAGATTTCATCACATTTGCAAAATTTATGGACATTATTTAAAATTCAAATAAAATTTCCTAACTTAGTCTCTTTTTTTAGGCTGTGGTGGGCAGCCTAGTCTGAAAGCAGTTACTCTGGGTTTTTTTTTTCTTTTAATTACAAAAGCAGTACATACTTTGAACAAATTCAAACAATGCAGAAGTAACAAATAGATCGTTTTATCTTCTCAATTTGCATTCTTCATAGAAACTTATATTAATGGTTTAATATAAAGCCTTCTTTGCTTATATGAACCTGTACATAGATGGATTGACTTTTTTTAGGTAAAAAAACAAGATCATCTTATGTATTTTGTTCTTCATCTTGCTCCCACACTGACTGTATTGATGATGTCTTTCCCAGTCAGTGTGCACAGCTGTAATCCAGTCTTTTAAATGAAGCCACAGCATTCCATTGTGAGAATGTGAACCACGTTTTATTTATCTGTTCCCCCTCTTAGTAGAAATTTAGATTGTGTACGGTGGCTTGTTTTATTCTTTCTCTTCCCCTCTTTGTCCCTTTCCCCCTCTAACAGCACTGGAAAAGACATCTGTTTGTCCATGGGTGTAGCATACAAAATGTAGCTACTGCCATATTTCCTTCCTGAAAGTTATACTTATTATACAACCATGTAAAAGGTATGATTATAAAGCTATTTCTTTTCTCCATTGTCAGCACCATATGTTACCTATTTCTAAAATATTCATCAGGTTTGGCAGAGGGAAAAAAGCATCTCATTTCCAATTTGCCTATGTTTAGTTAAATGGTAGGGCATATGTTAAGTTGCTGTTTTTTTTTTTTTTTGTGAATTGTTAGATCATATCCTTTTGACTCTATTCCTCTTGGATTATCTGACTTTTCCTTATTGACTATTTTCTTACTTGACTATTTCCTTATTATTTCTATATAGTATGAATGTTACCCTTTGTCATATATGTTGCAGGTATTTTTCCCAATCCATTTGTCTTTCAAATGTGTTATAGTGTCTTTTTTTTCCATGGAGCATTTTTTTTTTTTTGATAACTGCATCTGTCACTTTTTTTTCCTTTATAGCTTCCAAGTTTTGTATGCTTTCACCTTTCTTATTCTAGGATTGTAAAAATTTTCTCATATCTTCTACTAACACTTTAATTTCAAACATTTAAATATTTAGCTCCTCTCCATGGCTTTTAGTGCCACTAGTTTGCTCTTACTCACTGGTTCTTGATGTAAAAGTCAAAGAATGTTTGGGAGAGAGTGTTCATTGAACCCTTGGTGATCGTCCCATGGTCACACCCAGCTGTTTTATGGCAGCACTGAGAATAAAACCCGGTGTTCCTTCTTTGTAATTTTTTCCCTTTTCCAGTTCTAATTTGGGTACATGAGCACTGGATTGAAGTGTGCTCCTTTAGCACTTGAGTGCTGTCGTGTCCCAGCCGAGCACGAAATGCTGGTGATAAAGTTATGAACAATACGGACACAGCACCTGACATTTTGGAATTTATAGTTTAATGCATAAGGCAGACAATAAAAAGTAGACAAATATACACTGATTTGGGATAAGAGCTGTGAAGAGCATGAAATCATTGGAATGGAGAAGAACAACGGAGCCTCGAGGCTGCTTAGACAGGGTGGTCGGAGCACACTGCCTAAGCAAGCAAGATTTAAATTGATTTAAATTGAAAGATGGAAAGGAGCCAGGGACCGGTTCGGGCAAGAGTATTCCAGGCAGAGCAGACAGCACTGACAGAAGCTCTGAGGTGCAAGCAAGCTCGGCAGTGGGGCAGGTTGAAGGGGCCGCAGCCAGCGCAGGATGAGCGCGGCTGTAAACGGTTTCACCAGCAACGTGGCAGTTGTCACACTGCTGGTTAACTTTATCATCAGCCCGTTTGAATACTTTTCAGAAAACTCCGTTGACACTGGCTTTGTACAAATCTGTGCTGTTCGTTCCTCTCCAAAACCACACAGGGTGCTGGAAAAATCTGATGATAATGTCTTTACTTTCACATTGTTATGTGAAATCTTCTCTTGTAATGAAAACATATCTTTATCTGGGTCAAAACACATGCCGAGTTTTCTGGAGCTGCTGGTTATAACTGGAAGTAATAGTAAAAACAAAGTCCCTTCAGGGGACTTCAGACAGATACGGAAGGTAGTACATAAATCTATTTATCCTCCTGTCAAAATGAAGAGGAAAGATGTTATCGCAGGTAAAACAGACAATGGAAACATGTTGCTTTGTTTCTTTAGAACGTGAATACTTTTCAGGACATTAAATTGTCCTCTTGCTGGTGTTTGTGTAGCATCTGTGTATTTGTGGGTCTTGAAGTGTTCTGTTGTTTATCATTTTGTGCTTAAGTTTACTTCCAAGTTTCATTGTTCTTTTAAAGCTGAGGACAGAGAACTGATCTTTTTCTTCATTTTATTCCCACCTTTAAAAAATTGCTTTTCCAAAGTGTATGCAGTATTTTGTTGGGCTTTAATAAAATTCCCTAGGCCCTCCTGTGTTCAGGGGCCTCTCTTGGCTTTTTTTGGCATGCTTTTTACCTTTGAAAAATAGTCAAAATGAAGAAACTCGTTGACATCTGGTATACTTTTCCCATATACAGAACGTATTTTACATATATTGCAGAGATTAGGGGGGGTTAAATTCTACCGTACCTCTGTTAGGCGGAGAGAAGACTTCAGTTATATAATTCACGTTTAATTGTTAGTCCCTGAGGAACAGTAAACCCTTAGCATTACTTTACCCCGTTACTACAGATTTTTCTGAGAGGCTGGGGCTTTGCTCATTAGTGAAACGTAAATCACTTTCTGTTCCAGGTCCTGGGATGGCAGTGTTGAGTAAGACATTGTCTCAGAGACTTGTGGGGGAAATAATCATGTAAACACCATCGTCTGATGTGTTAAGTACTATGAGAGACTTCTGTACAGTATATTTGGGGGCACATAGAAGAGGGCAGTCAGTCCTGAAGAGTGTCAAAGAAGGAAGAGGTGACAGTTTGTTACCACAGATGGTTTAACAAGCAAGTACCCTCGGAGTAGCATTGGAGATGAACATTCTAGGTAGAAGCAACAATGTGCATGAAAGACACAGACTGGAGTGTGCATGGTTTATTTGCCAGGTGGTTGTGTTATTGGTGGGTTATTAGGTGTATGTTGGAGGAAGGGCGGGGAGGTGAATTGGAAAGCTCTGATGGGACCATTGCTAAAGGGCCTTTTATGCATGTGGAGGAGTTTGGACTTGATTTTTTTGGAAATGGATAAACATCAGGGATTTTAAAGCACGGGAAAGATGTGATCTCTTCATCTTTCTCTTTTACAAAGATAACTTCGGGTCCTATTGAGGAAGGATTAGAGGGGAAGAGCCTGAAAGTGGGAAGACCCGTTTGGAGGCTGTCATGAGAGTTTAAGCCAGAGATGATGAAAGCCTGAATTACGACATTAGCAGAGGAATAGAGAGAAGGCAATAAATTTCAGAAACATTTCTGAGTCAGTAATCCTCAGGCTAAATCCAGGCTCTGACTGAGGGGCCGTGTGTTGTAATGAAGTGCACACTGCACGGGAAGGCAGCATGCTTACATTCTGGGTTTGTTCTGATTGTGACTCCTGGTGTCACCTTGAGGCTCCTAATCACTTGGAATTTTTGCTGGTAAAGGGAAGGCACTGGTCCTACCTGGCTCTTCAGTTCTGGGATTCTAATAAGGGGAAACAGGAGCAAAGGAAACATCAGAAACCTCAGACAAACTTAAAACAGTTTAGAGTTTCACAGCCCCTTTCTCTTTTGCAGCTGGTAGCCTTTCTATTGTACTGAAAAATTCGGAACAGAAGAAAATACCGGTGTCGGATTATTAAGGTGTTGATTCTCAAAATCTTATAATTTTGTAATTGATTGAGAACAGTTCCTGATTCAGTTGCCTAATATACATATGTATTCTTTTCTCTTTCTAATTCTGTCAGTATAATCCCACTTTGTTTTTCTTTACAATCTATATTTGAAATATATATCTAAAAGATCTCAGTTGACATTTTGAGTTTTTTTTTTTTTTTTTTTTTTGCTTTTGGAGGAACTTAACTCACTGGATTGGAATAGTCTCCTGCTTAATCTTTATGCTTTTGATCTCTCGTAATTTCATAAGTATTTTGAGGTATGTCGTTCCTGAGCCTTTACCAGATGAGGGCGTGCTCAGCATTCAGCAGACCACTGGTGTCAGTAGACTTTGCTTCTTAAGTAAGTGGGGCAAGGCTTGTCACGGTTTACATTTTCCACTCTTACTTGAAGTGGCTTTCTGGGAGCTGTTCTTTTCTACTGAACAGGAGTTTTAGAGACCCTTAGGAAATGATGTCATACTTGAATACTCTCTTTAGCTGCAGGAACTATAGGTATTAACTATCTTCATAATGTTAAAAGCACTTCTTTTCTTTTCATTCTAGTTCCAAAAGACCCAAAACCCCAGTGGAGATGTGTGGCATGGAGTTACGATTGCACCCTGCTGGCCTATGCCGAAAGCACGGGAACTGTGAGAGTGTTTGATCTCATGGGAAGTGAACTCTTTGTTATAATTCCGGTATGTACATCCCTTAAACTGAAAACATTTTTTTTTTTGACTACCTTTCATGTATAGGTACTTGAATGAATGAATGTGATGAGAGAGGAACTATAAATGTAAATCAGAATAAGCTGTGAACTTAAGATGCTTAGATCTAGTTAGAGATCTGTACGTTAAGTATTTATTCTTTGCATTTTGTAATGCACTATCCAGACATAATCTACCATTATTGTAAGATGGTAGTAAGTAAATACTAAATAGAGGGGCAGAAAGCTGTTGTAAAGTTCCAGCGCAGGAAAGAAGTCAGTGGGCCTTTGCAACAGAACCGGCCTGGGAGGAGTTAGAATTTGTTACCCTAAAGGGATAGAAACTGAAATGGAGAGTGGAGAAAAAAATTAATGGTGGTAATAACTTATATTTGTACAGTGCTTTGTACTTTATTAATGACTTTGATATACATTCCTGTTTAATATTCACAACACCCTTTGAGTAGATTGGGTACTTATTACCCTCATTTTACAGTTTAGAGAGCGTAAATTGTGAGGAAGTAAAATGACTTTTCCCGTGGTAATCCAGTTAATTAGTGTCTCTTTTAGGAATTTGGGGCTCTTTACTTTGTATCCTCCTTCCTCAAGTGAACAAAATAAAGGGGCAGGTAGAACAGTGGTTCTAATTCTGGCTGCATCTTAGAATCACCTGCAAAGCTTTATAAAGAAAAGAAAAAGAAAAACTAAACAAATTGCTGGGTTGTCCAGGCTCCCCCCACAGAGAGTCTGACTTAATTGATCTGAGTGAGCCCTGGACTTTAATGTTTCAAGTCTTTAAGCTGATTCTAATGAGAAGGTAGGAGTGAGAACCAAGGATATAGAGAATGATTTTTGTTCAGAAATGAGTGGAAAAACTTGAAAACGTACATTGGGCTCCTTGTATAGAAGTTCTGGGGAACCAAACTCAGTAGGTTGAGTTACTATTTTCTAGACTAGTATTGTCTAATAGAAATGTAATGTGAGCTATGTATGTGATCACGTGTGTAATTTAAAATTTTTTAGTAACATTAAGTTCAGCAGGTGAAATTTATTTGATATATTTTATTTATTACAACATATCTAAAATGATTACATGTTGAAATGACAGTGTAAAAATGATTGATGAAATATTTCACGTTCTTTCTTTGGTACTAAGTCTTGAAATTTGGCGTGTATTTTTATATTGCACATCTCAATTTGGACTAGCCACGTATCAAGTGTTCAGCAGCTACATGTGGCTGCCCTGTTTCATTGAGCGGTTCTAGACAATGAGGAGCCATTCAGGGTAGGAAACTTCATTATGTGCTTCACTGTGTGTGCTAAGGTACACATGCCCTCCAGATCCTCAGCAAATACAGCCTGATATTTAGTTGATAGAAAAAGGCTGGCATCGAGTGAGTGTTTTAAGTGTCCTTCCCTTTAAATTGCTGATTAGGCAAATGGAGTAACTGGAGGCATTTTTCTTTCTTTCTTTTTTTTTTAGCATTGGTTACTACTGGCAGTGGAAATTAACATTTGGGAGCTTATGTCTGAACTCTGTATGGTAGAATTCTTTGAGGCAGAATGATAGCATTAGTTTTTTTTTTTTCTTCTTTTTTTGCAATGGAAGTATAGTCTGAACAGAAATTCGCCTACTAGGTGAACATCTCACCCAAAGAGGCTGCTGTGGTTCCAGCCTGTGGTTGGGGGAGGGCTGGTCTAGAGTTGGGTGTCTAGTTCTAGGCACTTAGGTTTACATGATTCTTCACATACGAACAATTCTGGGCTATCTTACTTAGAAAGGATACCTGGCAAGGCTAGTGTCTTGGATATCCTTCAATTATACATATGGTAACTTCTATGTAGTATCTTTTTAGTAACTTAATTTCCTCCTCTTTCACAGGCATCTAGTTTAGCAGGTGATCTGAGCTATGCCATTGCCGGGTTGATATTTTTAGAGTATAAAGCAAGTGCACAGTGGTCTGCAGAACTCTTGGTCATCAATTACCGAGGAGAACTTAGAAGCTACCTTGTAAGGTAAAAATGCACTTTATTTGGGATGCCCTGTTTGAAATAATGTTTATTTCTCTGCTTTAGTGTCAGATTTTGGTGCTTTTTTTTCCTTGTAGCATTTTATTATGAAAAATTACAAATATAAAAGGAAGGTTGAAAGACTTTTGTAGTGAACTCTCATATGCCTCCACTTAAATCCTGTTTAGCATCTTACTATACTTGCTGTGTCGTATTTTGACCCATCTTTCGATCTGACCATTAATCAGTTCTATTTTTTAATATATTTCAGAGTCAGTACATATATACTTTAGCATGCATATCATTAATTCAAGTTCATTAATTCAAGTTCAGTGTTTGATTATAGTTTTCTTTCATTTGAAATAAAATTTGCATGCAGTGAAATGCACAGATCTTAAGTATACCAGCCCGTGAGTTATGACGAATGCATACGCTTGTGCAAGTCAAACCCCTGTCAAGGTACAGAACACTACCATCATGCTATTAAGTTCCCTCATGCCTCTTCCCAGTAAATCTTTGTCCACACTCACCCTCAGAGCAACTGCTGTTTATAATGTTTTTCCATCATAGATTAGTTTTGCCTGTTCTAGTGATTTACATTAATGGCCTCAGAGAGTATATACTCTTTTGTCTAAGTCTTCTTTCATTCAGCTTATCTTGAGATTCATCCTTATTTTTACATGTATCTGTAATTTATTCTTTTTATGGCTGATTAGTATTTCATTGTATGAATATCTCATTTGTCTTAGTTTGGGTTGCTGTAACAGAATACCATAAACTGGGTGGCTTATCAACAACAGAAATTTATTTGTGACAGTTCTGGAAGCTGGAAGTCTGAGATCAGGGTGCCAGCATGGTCAGGTTCTGGTGAGAGCCCTCTTCTGGGTTGCAGACTGCCGACTTCTCCTTGAATCCTCACATGGTGGAAAGAGAGCTAGTTAGCTCTCCAGCCTCTTCTTATAAGGACACTAATCCCATTCATGAGGGTTCCTTTCTTTTGCCCTACCTAATAGATCCCAAAGACTCCTCCTCCAAGTACCATCACATTGGCATTAGGGTCTTATATGAGTTTTGGGGTATACAGACATTCAATCTTTGGGGGTCACAAACCTTCAGTCCATAACACTCATGATTTGTTTATGCATTCTTCTATTGATGGACCTCTAAGTTTCTGGTTTCATGAATAAGGCTGCTATGACTAATCTTGTACAAGTCTTTTTGTTCTTTTTTTAAAAAAATATTTGTTTATTTATTTGGCTATGCTGGGTCTTGGTTGCAACACGTGGGATCTTCATTGCCACATGTGGGATCTTTGAGGCATGCAGGATCTAGTTCCCTGACCAGGGATCGAACCCCGGGCCCCCTGCATTGGGAGCACAGAGTCTTAACCGCTGGACCACCAGGGAAGTCCCTGTACAAGTCTTTATGGATATATGCTTTCATTTCTGTTGGGTCAATATCTTTGAGTGGAATTGCTGAGTCATAGGGTGGATAGTTTTTTTTATAAGAAATTACCAGAGCTTTTTCAAAGTAGTTATATCATTCATATTCCTACTAATAATTTATCAGAGTTCTGGTAGTTTTATATCCTCAGCAGTATTTGGTGGTGTCTATCTTTTTAATTTTAAACATTTTAATGGGTGTTTAGTAGTATCTCACTGTGGTTTAATGGTATTTATTTCTTATTTACCTTCTTGAATGTAGTGTTGGAACAAATCAGAGCTATCAAGAGAGCCACTGTTTCAGCTTCAGTAGTCATTATCCTCATGGAATCAGCACAGCTATTTACCATCCTGGGCACAGGTAAGCAGCTGTTTGCTCTCGTATTTGGTGGAGTATTAGGTGGATGTAGAAGTCTTGGCACAGTTTCAGAGAGAAGAAGTTGTCCGTTCTGATTTTTATTTTGGTTTCTTTATTTCCTCCCCTTGTGTATAGTTATCCTAACATCCGTAATATTGTTGCAGTCATCTTCTTTTTTTTTAAAATTTATTATTTTTGGGTGCGTTGGGTCTTCGTTGCTGCACGCAGGCTTTCTCTAGTTGCGGTGAGTGGGGGCTGCTCTTCGCTGTGGTGCGCAGGCTTCTCATTGTGGTGGCTTCTCTTGTTGTGGAACACGGGCTCTAGGCACACGGGCTTCAGTAGTTGCAGCACGAGGGCTCAGTAGTTGCGGCACATGGGCTCAGTAGTTGCGGCTCGCAGGCTCTAGAGCATAGGCTCAGTAGTTGTGGTGCACGGGCTCTGTTGCTCCGTGGCATATGGGATCTTCCCAGACCAGGGATCGAACCCGTGTGCCCTGCGTTCGCAGGTGGATTGTTAACCACTGCGCCACCAAGGAAGTCCCTGTTGCAATCATCTTCTGAACATTCATGCTCATCTGTTTGGCAGACTGAGCTTCTCTTGAGTCCGATCGGGCACTGGGAATATCCATTGAGGAATATCTTCTCTCTTAGTTCTCTAAATCTTATTTTTCTTATCTGTAAAATGAGGCTAATACATAACACATAGCATTGTTGAGAGAGTTAAAAAATAGTGCATGTGAAATGCCCTTGCATAGAAGGGCCTCAGTAGATGTTCTTCCCTTCTCCTTCCTTCTTTGCAAGTTAGGGCTGCATTGATTGCTGCATAGTCGATTCCTACCACTACAGGTACAACTGTGGATTCAGTTTCAGACCCCTGCAATAGAGGGGATATTGCAATAAAGCAAGTCACACGAATTTTTTGATTTCCTAGTGCCTATAAAAGTATGTTTAGACTATACTGTAGTCTGTTAAGTGTGCAGTAGTATTCTGTCTAAAAAAAATGTAAATAGCTTAATGAAAAAATACAAAATAAAAAACAATTACAATAGTAGCATCAGAGATCACTGATCACAGATCACCATTAACAAATATAATAATAATGAAAAAGTTTGAAATATTGAGAGAATTACCTCTCAATATTTGCTGATCTAGTAGGTGTAAAAGAGTATCTCATTGTAGTTTTAATTTGAGTTTCCCTGATAACTGATGAGATTGAGAAACTTTTCATGTGATTGACCATTCATATTTCTTATCTGTAGAATGCTTTTTTATATCATTTCTCATTTTTTTATTGGGTGTTTGATCTTGACATTCTTCTATAATCTGGATATTAATTCTGGGTTGATTATATGCATGATGAGTAGCTTCTCCCAACATGTGACTTTTTTTTTCCTTATGATTTACCTTTTATTTTATGAATTATATCTGTACGTAGTTCCAAGTATTAAATAGTTTGAAAAACTGACTCCTCCACCCAATTTCTTGCTTTCCAAAGGTAACCACTTTTAGCTCATTTTATTTTTTAAAATTTTTTATTGGAGTATAGTTGATTTAAAATGTCATGTTAGAGTCTACTGTACAGCAAAATGAATCAGTTATGCATATACATATATCCACTCTTTTTTAGATTCTTTTCCCATATAGGTCATTACAGAGTATTGAGTTCCCTGTGCTATACAGTAGGCCCTTATTAGTTATCCATTTTATTGTAGTGTGTATATGTCAATCCCAATCTACTAATTTATCCCTCCCCACCCCCTTTCTCCCTGGTAACCATGTTTGTTTTTTTTTTTTTTTTTTTTTTTATGCGTTACGCGGGCCTCTCACTGCTGTGGCCTCTCCCGCTGCGGAGGACAGGCTCCGGACGCGCAGGCTCAGCGGCCATGGCTCACGGGCCCAGCCGCTCCGCGGCACGCGGGATCCTCCCAGACCGGGGCACGAACCCGCGTCCCCTGCATCGGCAGGCGGACTCTCAACCACTGCGCCACCAGGGAAGCCCACCATGTTTGTTTTTTATATCTGCGACCCTATTTCTGTTTTGTAAATATTTTCATTTGTACCATTTTTTTAGGTTCCACATATAAATGATATCATATGATGTTTGTTTCTCTCTGTCTGACTTACTTCACAGTATGGCAATCTCTAGGTCCATCCATGTTGCTGCAAATGATATTATTTCATTCTTTTTTATGGCTGGGTAATATTCCATTGTATATTTGTACCATATCTTTTTTAAGCATTCCTCTGTCAATGGACATTTAGGTGCTTCCATGTCCTGGCTGTTGTAAATAGTGCTTAGCTTATTTTAGTTGATTCCTTTGGCTATTTTGGTGAACCACAACCTTCTGTAACCTCCTAAGAAAGAATTCATGGGAAATATATTTTTTGAGGGCTTGTATGTCTAAAGATGCTCTTGAGAATTTTAATGTTACTCTAGTGTAAAATCCATTTTTTTTTTGGTCTATTTCTTTGGTCGCCCTTCTGTCTGAAAGCTGAGATTTTATTTTATATTTTCCCCCAGTGTTCTGAAATTTGACTGTGTTATGTCTTGGAGTAGGTTTTTTTGTTTTTTTTTTTTCAAATATCCATGGTATTGACCATTCAGTTTGGATACTCACCTTTGGGAAAATTCACTGAATTATTTCTTTGATTATTTCTTCCCCTCTATTTCCTCTCTTCTCTCCAGAATGTCTATTATCTAGATGTTGAGTATCCTGGACTCACCTTTAATTTTCTCATTCTCTTTTTTTCCCCTTTGTTGTTGTTGAAAAAGAGAAGTAAAAGATTATTTTAATTTTTTCTGTATAGCTATTTACTTAAGGAAGAAAGTAGTTTGAAGCACTATTGATATCTATTATAAATATAATGAATTGACACATATGATCTTGTTTAGGAAAAAATCATGTATTCTGGTTAATTTTTTCTGATATATCTTCTATTTACTATTTCTTCTGTGCCTCATCTCCTTTAAAAACTAGTCATTGTATTTTTAGTTTCATTGTATTTTTACTTTCATTTTTTATATTTCTCATTTCTGGAAGTTCTATGTAGTTATTTTAAGAATCTTTCTTAGGAAGGGAGAAAAAGGAACTGAAATGAGTATTCAGTGAGTCACTAGTTGTTTTGAGGATTAAATACATAATGGATATTCAGGAAATGATAGGATTGAATAAATATAATACTATTAATTTTTACCTTTTGATTTGTGTAGATCCTGTCTTGAAGAGTCTGTTGGTATATCCTTAAGAAATTTGAAGATCAGTTTCAAAAGTCTAGCCAATTTAAAAATTAAGAAAGAATTTTCTAAATACAATAAATCTGAAATGCTAATACAACTTTGTTTTACTTTAGATGAAGCTGAGTGATCACATTCAGAGTAGAGTTCTTCACATTTTATAAAATTGAATGTAATTGTATAAGCTGCAAATAATTGTTTTTGTAAATCAAATATTTCTTTTGATGATAAAATAAACATTATAAGAAAAAGAAAATTGTGTTTGTTTTTTTTTTGCGGTACGCGGGACTCTCACTGTTGTGGCCTCTCCCGTTGCGGAGCACAGGCTCCGGACACGCAGGCTCAGCGGCCATGGCTCACAGGCCCAGCCGCTTCGCGGCATGTGGGATCCTCCTGGACCGGGGCACGAACTCGTGTGCCCTGCATCGGCAGGTGGACTCTCAACCACTGCACCACCAGGGAAGCCCAAAAATTGTGTTTTTTAAAAAAAATTAATTTATTTTTGGCCACGTTAAGTTTTCATTGCTGCGCGCGGGCTTTCTCTACTTTTGGCGAGCGGCGGCTACTCTTCATTGCGGTGCGTGGGCTTCTCATTGCGGTGGCTTCTCTTGTTGTGGAGCACGGGCTCTAGGCACGCGGGCTTCAGTAGTTCTGGCACACAGGCTCAGTAGTTGCGGCTCGCGGGCTCTAGAGCGCAGGGTCAGTAGTTGTGGCGCCTGGGCTTAGTTGCCCTTCGGCATGTGGGATCTTCCCGGAACAGGGCAGGAACCCGTGTCCCCTGCAATGGCAGGTGGATTCTTAACCACTGCGCCACCAGGGAAGTCCCTGTGTTGTTTTTTATTCTTGTCAACTTCTTATATAAAGTATGGCCTTTTAATGTTCGTTTTTATGTTTCAGATCTTGTATTTTCCTTGCATGGCTTCACTAATGTGTCGTCACTAAATTCTGCTGCTAGAAAGGGGATGGAATGTGTTTTACTTTGACATGCTTAGTTCTCTGTTGTGAATTTTGCCAAGGCTAGACAGTGCATACTCACAGTGTCACCATATATCGCACCCATGACACTCCAGTTGCTGGTTTGATTTTTGTTGAGGGTGACCTATTTCTTTATGTTTACATCTTCTTTGATACCATGTTTTATTATATAAACCCCAAGCGAGGTTTGCTCTTTTAAGTCCTTTTCTTGGTTTAGTTCAACTTATTTTTATTGTTTTAGTGCAGTTATTAATATCTTTCTCAGCACTTATATACATTAAAAAAATTAATCTATTGTCCCTTAAAAAGTATATGTGTTCTGTTAGGGGAATTGTCTGCCTGTATTCGTAAAGATTGATGAGGTAGAAAGTCTGTTCTGTTGTTATTTGGCCTTTCCATTACTGTCTTATTTATTGTGGCTTGCTGTGTGCAACACAATGTTAGGTTTGTGGAAGATATAAAGATGGAGAACAATCCTGACTTCAAGGTCTCATATTCTTGGATGAGAAATAATATACACATATATGTATATGCATATGTGGTTGACCCTTGAATGACATGAGTTTGAGCTGCGCAGGTCCACTTATACATGGATTTTTTCCACTAAATACATGCTATAGGAATACATGATCTACGGTTGGTTGAGTATTACATGCATGCGTGGATAGGGAGGCCTGACTATAAAGTTATACACAGATTTTTGACTGCTAGGGGTGGGGATTGGTGCCCCTAACCCGTTACTGTGCTGTTCAGGGGTCAACTGTATATCTAAAAAAAAAAAAAAATATATATATATATATATATATATATATATATATAATGTCAAATATATATATTTCTTTCTCTATTTAAATGTGTGTGTGTATATATGTACACGTACACACACATATATAACAGGATTGCAAACTGGAAAGAAGTAAGGGCCTTAAAAGAGTGCACATATAGTGTGATGTGGGGATCCAGATAAAGGAGATATTATTTCCTTGAAGGATCAGGGGAGTGTGGCAGGTGGCATTAGGACGTACTTTGCAGAATGGATATGATCTGGACATGATGGGTGTTCCAGACAAAGTGACATTGTGAACAGTGACAAGAGGCAGGAAGCCACAGTTTATATTTGGAAAATTTCAAGTGGTGCAGCTTGGCTGACACGGTAGGGTGTGTGTAGGAGGGGAGTAGAGGTGATAGTTGTGGTGGGAGAATGGGTGTGTGAAAGGCAGGTAATTGGGAGCGTTAATTGACTTTTCTGTTCTTTAAGGAACTCGGATTTTTGAGATGAGGAAACATATCAGCTATGCTTTGAGGAATGTTGATTTAGTTTGGAGATACTAGTGGCTGGGTGACTCATAGGTGATTATATACTAGTTCAGGCCACAGGCAACTAGGGCCTATTCATTTTCATACATAGAATTACTATGTATACATATATATCGTACTTTATTAATTTTTAAATTTTAATTAATAGGTCTTATATTTCCAATTAAAATTTCAGATAATTGAAGGCAACAAATACATGCAATGTACATTTAAGCAATAACATCTAGTATAAGAGCTCTGTTTGTCAACTGGTACCTCTCCATCCGTGGGCTCCTTGGATGAGTGACTAATTTCTTGAGTGGAGAAGAAAAATTATTATGTTTCTTTCTTTTGATTTTTCTCTTCCCTTTTTCTTCTTTTATATTTTGTATTCTTCTGCCCCACATTTTTCTGTTTTATTTTTCTTGTCTTTTTTAAAAGAGGTGCATTTTATGTCTTAATCTTTGGCTGTTTTTTGCTTTGTTTAGTTTATTTCATGATGACTATTCTGTTGTCTTGTTTTTTTACAAAGGTCAGTATTAGACTTCTTTTTTCCTAGCACTATTTCAGGAGTGTAAGTGGGGTTCACTTGGGACCGTAGGTTTGAAATGATCATACATTCAATAGTTATTACATGATAATAACTTGTCATAAGTCAGATTACCTTATTACTTCTTAAGCCTTTCAGTTTTTGGCCTAGGATGTAAGTACATAAAGGTATTTCTGGGGCTTCCCTGGTGGCGCAGTGGTTGAGAGTCCGCCTGCCAATGCAGGGGACATGGGTTCGTGCCCCGGTCCGGGAAGATCCCACATGCCGTGGAGCGGCTGGGCCCGTGAGCCATGGCCGCTGAGCCTGCGCGTCCTGAGCCTGTGCTCCGCAACGGGAGAGGCCACAGCAGTGAGAGGCCCGCGTACCGCAAAAAAAAAAAAAAAAAAAGGTATTTCTGGGGGAATGGTCTCAAAAATTTTGGAAAGGTAAGTACATTATGAAACCACAGGAGGAGGGCGGCTTCTTGGTTCTGCAATCATGTACAATTTTTGATAGCAGTCAACTTGGAGATGGATGACTGCATTAAAGTTTCTGAATGAAAATTGTTATAAAGCAAGGAATATGTGTAAATGCCCTCTTGTGTATGACAGAATATTGCTAGATTGTTTATATTTTCCATTATCTGGTCTTTTAAGGAAAGAAGCTAAAATATTCATCACATTTTTATTTATTTTTGGTTACTCTGGTAATGTGATCATGTGATATTTACCATCCACCAGGATTTTGTAAATGTGAACTATATCAGCCAGAGTGGAGTTAGGATAAATTGGTAATATACAAACTCAAGATTTTATGAAATTCACCGTTTTGCTTGATGCTGTGAACCTGTGATAGAGTTTTATTTATAAATTAGGTGCAGTAAGAAAATATTTGAGTTGCCAGCGTCACTGTTCTTGTGCTGTGGGGCCGTTATGAAGTAAAATAAGGCTTTCGTGAACACAAGAACTGCAGTACCTCGGCAGTCCGTATCTGATAACGTGGATGGCTGTTAAGTGCCTAAAGTGTGGGGTACACCGGCCAAAGGGAGGACTCACCTCCTGGGCTGCGTGGAGCAGGATGGCACGGGAAGGTGCAGGATTTCATTACACTACTCAGAATGGCGTGCAGTTGAAAACTTATGAACCGTTTCTGGAATTTTCCATTTAATATTTTTGGACTGCAGTTGACTGTGGGTAACTGAAATTGCAGGAGGCGAAACTGTGGATAAGTGGGACTACTGTATCCTGCTTTCAATAGGTTTTTTTTTTTTTGAGGTTTTGATCCTAATTTTATTGTAAATTTCTACAAGCCATATCTGCCTTATTCAACTTTGAATCTCCAATAGTTCCTTGATAACTACACAAAGATAGTGTTTGATAACTACACAAAGATAGTGTTTGATAACTACACAAAGATAGTGTTTGAAGGTAACTTTTTCTAGATCCTGAATTACATCTCAACAAAGACAAAAGCTAGAAAACATGTCTCCTTTCTTGGGCCCTTTTGAGAAACCACCCATTCTCAGAATCCTTGATGACTCTTTGATACTAATTTTAAGTGTATAATTCAATGATTTTTAGTAAACGTATAGACTTGTGCAAACACTACTCCAGTCAGTTTTAGAATATTTCCATTGCCCCTAAAGATCTCTCATGCCTGTGAGTTTCGTGGAATGTAAATCACACCTCAGTAAAACTGTAAAAAATAAAGGAATGCATAAGAAAGAAAAAAAAGATCCTTTAAGCAGGCTTTCATTTGAACACTTTTATCTTTTTTTTAATTAAAAAATTACTTTAAATTTATATACAGTAAAATATACTCTTTTTGGTGTACATTGCTTTTTTAAAAAAATTTTATTGAAGTATAGTTGATTTGCAATGTGTTAATTTCTTCTGTACAGGAGTGATTCAGTTATACATATGCATACATATATATATTCTTTTTATATTCTTTTCCATTATGGTTTCTCACAGGATATTGAATATAGTTCCCTATGATATACAGTAGGACCTTGTTGTTTATCCATCCCATACATAATAGTTTGCCTCTGCTAATCCCAAACTTCCATTCCTTCCCTCCCTTACTTCCCCTCCCCATTGGCAACCATAAGTCTGTTCTCTATATCTGTGAGTCTGTTTTTGTTTCATAGATATGTTGATTTGTATCATATTTTAGATTCCACATATAAGTGACACCATATGGTATTTGTCTTTCTCTTTCTGACTTACTTCACTTAATATGATGATATCTAGGTCCATCCATGTTGCTGCACATGGCAGTATTTCATCCTTTTTGATGGCTGAGCAATATTCCATTGTATATGCATACACACCTTTATCCATTCATCTGTTGATGGACATTTAGGTTGTTTCCATATCTTGGCTATTGTAAATAGTGCTGCTATGAACATAGGGGTGCATGTATCTTTTCGAATTATAGTTTTGTCTGGGTATATGCCCAGGAGTGGGATTGCTGGATCATATGGCAACTCTACTTTTAGATTTTTGTGGAACTTCCATATTGTTTTCCATAGTGGTTGCACCAATTTACATTTCCACCAACTGAACACTTTTATCTTTATGTTAAGGATACTAAGGTTTATGTTAAGAAAGATACACGTGTTTCATACAGTCTGTGGGGAAGAATCATGATTGATTAATAATGTATGTCATAGTTGTACAAAGGATGAATCTAAGCATTTGAGTGATTGATTTTTATCCTTTTAGTCAACTGTGTTAAGCCAGGTACAGATTCCGCAGAAAGAACTTGAGACATTTACAAGGAATAATAAACTGTCAGCTTGCCTATTAGTAGATTGCAATTAGGTAGGAGTGAACTGGCTAAAGAGTAGTTGGGTAATTGCATTCTCCTAAGCATGCCCTGATAGGAATTGCTACTATTCTTGGGAAGGCTCAGAAGATGCAAGAGATGTCTTTAGAAAGCTGTTAATTTTAGGCGAGACTGAGGAATACCTTTAAGTAATGGCATGTTGAAGTGCTAAAGGGCTATGCTTTACGCCTCCTGATCTGGTCATCTCATGGGGGTTTCCGATTTCCCCTAACCAACACTCAGCACTTTATTTTTTTCTTAATTTATTTATTTTATTTATTTTTGGCTGTGTTGGGTCTTCGTTGCTGCACGTGGGCTGTTTTCTAGCTGCGGCGAGCGGGGACTACTCTTTGTTGCGGTGCGCGGGCTTCTCATTGTGGTGGCTTCTTGTTGTGGAGTGCAGGCTTCAGTAGTTGTGGCACGTGGGCTCAGTAGTCGTGGCTTGTGGGCTCTAGAGCGCAGGCTCAGTAGTTGTGGCACCCGGGCTTAGTTGCTGCACGGCATGTGGGATCTTCCCGGACCAGGGCTCGAACCCGTGTCCCCTGCATTGGCAGGCAGATTCTTAACCACTGCACCACCAGGGAAGTCCCTCAGCATTTTAAATATGAGTCCTTTACACTCATGGGATAAAGGAGGTATTCCAAATAAGTAACTAGTACTTAGTGGGGGGATCAAAAATGTTTCTCGTGTGAATGAGCTCTCAGGAGGCGTGATGATGACTTTACTGGCACAAAATGGAAGGAAAACAGTCTTGGGCATAGAATGGGACGGGATGCAGTAGAGTACGCATAGGGGGCCACGATCTCTTCTTCGTACATCACACCTGTCTAGGGAAATGTCCATCGGTCCCACAGATGTTTAAATTATATCTTGTGGAGGAGATAGTGTTGAGAGTGCCCTACTTAAAGGTTTACCCAAGGGCATAGGTAAATTTTGTTCTCCTCTTATAAGGTGTAAGATCCATCTAGACCTGTGAGATGCTTTTGGAAGCTAATCAGTGGGCCTTTATAGCCATTACGTTGCCATAAAATTGCCCATCTTTCTCTCTGGTTCCTAAGGTCATATATATTCTGTGAGAATCAGGGCAGTGATGTGTAAATGATACACTCTTTTGACAGATGGAGGAGCAGTTGGGTATAAATTACATTAGGAAGTTTCTCGTAAGCCCTAGCTAGATAAGATTAATAATTTCGTGAAGGATTTTGCTTCTAGAAAAGGAATGAGTACTGCAGTCCAGATCCTTGTTAATTACTTCCACTGCAGTGAGAGAGGGTGTTCAGCCTTTGATAATGTAGGGGCTGTTGACATTTGAGAGATTAGTGCGCAGCCTTGTAGCTGGGAAGTATGAATGTCAGTAATCGAGTATATTAACTTATATTAGGAAGCTTTTCATGTTGCCTTTAGAATTCTCATTCCTCCACTGTGAGAAAATTCTTCTTTCCCTGAGTTCAGGTTGGGTTTTTGAAGAGAAATGAAGAGGTGCTGTTGTCTGCACAGAAAGCTGCATTGTCTTGGCGGATGTGAAAGTCCTTAGGTGTGAATTAAGGGACTCGCTGAGCTTCACAGACTGATTTTTCTTTTCTTTTTTTCCCACAGGCGTTTGTTTCTGGGGAGGCAGGGAAGTGGAGAGTCTTGGCCATATCCTGTGATCTGCTTTTATCCAGGATATGTTACAGATAGGTAGACACGTGTGACTCAGAAATATCTTGGTCCTTAGCAGCCTCCACCTGGCTGTCTTAAGAAGACAGTCTTCTTTATTAGTTTGACTTTTTTTTGCCTACCACGGAAAAAAATTAAATTATTTGGCAATCAGCTTTAACCCATCAGTCAGTCCTCTCTTTGGAGATTCTTTGATAGGAGGGGCTAGTTCTCATTATGTTACAGTTACATTTAAATGGGCCTTTGTAGACCTTAATAAAGTTTTTAATCTCTTCAGCTGGTAAATCAACCAACCTCCCTCCCTCCCTCTCGCTCTCTGTTTTGGTTGTAGTTTAACCTGATAACTTTATATGTCAGTGAATTTCATTAATCTTAAGCAAGATATTTTGTACTTGGGTTATATGTTCCGCCCCCCCCCGATTTTAAGGACTACTCCATAATCCCTCTGCAAAATTTATGGAAATGCAATTTTAAGAAGTAACTTGGGCCAGATTGAATTTCTTCTTATACTTGGAGTGATGCTAGCTGTTGTGGATCTCTCTTTGGAGTAGAGAGCTGAAAGAAGACTATTGAGTTATCTTAGGTTATTTTATAGGAATTAAGGAATGATGCTTAATTTTGTTTTTTTAAAATTTTTATTGGAGTATGGTTGCTTTACAATGTGTTAGTTTCTACTGTACAGCAAAGTGAATCAGCTGTACGTACACAAATATCCCCTCTTTTTTGGATTTCCTTCCCATTTAGGTCACCACAGAGCATTGAGTAGAGTTCTCTGTGCTATACAGTAGGTTCTCATTAGTTATGTTTTATACATAGTATCAATAGTGTATATATGTCAGTCTGAATCTCCCAATTCATCCCACCCCCGCCTTCCCCCTTGGTATCCATACATTTGTTCTCTATGTCTGTGTCTCTATTTCTGCTTTGTAAATAAGATCGTCTATACCATTTTTTTCAGATTCCACATATATGCTATTAATTTTGTTTTATAAACAATTAGAAAATTTAAAAAATATATTTGTGATATGATAGAATGTGTACTGGATTAGGAGACAGGAAATCTGTGCTACTTTTTAGCTCTGTAACCTCAAGTCGTCCTTCTTTTTTGACCACATTTTGCTGCACTGCATTGGGCACAGACAGTAGATGGTGGTTTTAGCAAGCTGCTCAAGTACCAAGGACATCTAGTATAGACTACTAGGTAGCATTTAACAGAGCAAAATTGTGGCAGGGAGTTTGGTAGCAGGCATTATGGAAATTCATTTTCGGGCACAGCTGGCAGGCTACAGTTAGCAGGATTCAGTGCGGGGAGGTAGGGTTCAAAGACAAGACTTATTTTCCTGAGAGAACACGTTTGAGAAAGATGTCAAAAATTAAACTATTGGTATTGAAATAGAAGGTGAGAATTTGGTTTCAGAACCTGGACTGTTCTGAGCATCAGGATTCAAAGTAGACATGGAATGGATCAGACAGAGGGATGCTGAACGTATTACATTGTGCTTTTGCAGTGAAGTTGCCTAAATCCATCGTAGTGATGGGGAGGGAATTACATTTTTAGATGATCATCATTGTCATCAGCTGTGGATTGAGGGGTGGCAACAGGGGCAGAGACATTCAAGAAATCCAAGATGAACAGAATTTTTAATATTGAACTAGCAAGATTTTTGTAGCAAAGAATATTTAAGATCAAGTTAGAATGAATTAAAATTGGGAACATTTCTATGATCCCAAGAGAAGAACGGCTTCTAGCTGTGAAGGTAGTAGGTAACAGTTTTTGAGCCCTTACTTCGCCACGCATGGTCTTAAGTACTTTTAATTTGGGAGCATGTAATTTTTTCTTCTTTCTTTCTCTCTTTCTTTCTCTCTTTCTTTCTTTCTTTCCTTCCTTCCTTCCTTTTCCCCTTTCCTTGCTGGTTGTATGCCACAAGCCCATTGGTCATTGGACAGGGAACATACAAGAGTTTCTTGCTCTATTATTTCAGATTCATTTCCTTGGCTTTAAGGAGTTTTAAGCCACTAGATGGCAGATTTTTTTCAACAATTACTAGACTGAAGACCCTTCTTAAACTAGTTATAACTCTTCTTGTAATCAATTGGTAGGGTCACCTTTAGCTCTCCCAGGGCATCCAGATCACGTCTGCTGTGATGCGTGGGGCACACATTCCGTCCCTCCCTTTCTTTCCTCGGATGGGCCTGACCAGCCTCTTCTCACGGCCTCTTGCTCTGCCCTGGCCTCTGCCTTTACTCCCACTCATGTAATTCACTCCTTGTGTTTTTTGGCTCCATCGCTTACTGTTTATTTTTCTTGTCTGATACCTGCATTCCTGCTTTGAAGTTTAGACTCTTAGAGTGTCAGAGCTGGAAAAAAGTTTCGTCCGTCGTTTGGCTCGGCCCCTTCATTTCTCAGCTGGGAGAACTGAAGCCTGGAGAGGTTAAGCCAAAGACGATGAGGGCTCTGGGTCGGATTTATCTTCGTGCCCCTGCACTTCTGGGCACATAGTGTACAGATGGATGTTTCCTGAATGAAACAGCTGTGGTAAATGCTTTGAAGGATACAGACACGGTCTCTGTGTCCGAATGGCTTAACGTTTATTGATGGAGGCATGATTTACGTAACTGTTACCGTTCTGAAGGTAGCAGGTGATAATGTGCTCGGGAAGCGAGCAGGATAAACCATTCTGTATTGTTAAGGACCCTTCGAACTTTCTGCCCTGCTACCCCTGCCCGCCTTCACAGGCTGGGGGCGCTCACTGCGTTTCTCCCCGTCCTCCCAGCGCACCATTTACAGACTCATCTCCGTGTTCTTGTACGTCGTGTTCTCTTGGCGGAGCAGGCTCTTCACCTGATCCCTTTATCTGTTTGGGAAGTTGTTGAAAGGAGAACCCTTTCTCTGATGTTACCCCGTGAAGCCTTCCTTGACTTCTTCCTCCACACACTTAATTGGCCCTTAAGGCTATTTTTGTGCCGAGCTCAAGGGTCCCTGCAGCAGCGGTCTGGGTTGGCTTGTCCTCCCTGGAGTGGACAGTGCTCGCTGTCGTTCTCGTGTGTGAATATGTGTCCACTGCCACCTGAGAAAGGAGGGTGCCCCCGAGCCTCCCCCCATGGTTGGTACTAACACACTGGGAGAGCTAAACACGACTCTACAAATTGATTCTGAGAATTAGAAGTGGTTTTTAAGCAAGCTCTTTGTCTTGCACATTCCTGATTGCTTAGCACATGCTTTGCGTTTATAAATTTTGATGGGATGAAGGAAACTAATATTACAGTTGCTCTGTTGCAAAGGTATTTGAACCTGATACACCTGATTCCTAGACCCATGATTTTCCTATTGTCCACAAAATTTTGAGGTTGAAGATTACCGGGAAAGTTTTCTCCTACTCTCGTGTTTTCGTTAACGAGTAGTTTAAACTCCTACACATCGAGGGCTTTAGTCTTCCGAATTTAATATGTACTATAGAAATTCTATATTGCTTTATGTCTTTATAGAATAATGTAAAAATAATCACTTGCTTCAAAATGTGATTCCTGAAGTGAGTACATAAGAGCCAAATACTGTATATTTAAGGAGGTTTTGCTACCACTGCATGTAAATATTTCTGGGTGGAGAAGCTTACCGCAACAGAAAATAACACTAATGATATCAGTTATTTTCTGCAGTATTGTCTGCGGTTTTAATTTTTGCAAAAATCTAGTGATCCTTTCAGTAGTAAATCACAGAATGCTTAAGATGTAACTATTAACATATAAACAGCTTCAAAGTGTCACAAAGCAAATGATATGCTAATTTCATTTTCAGTATTTGACTAGACTTGTGGGTTGACGCTAAGCGTTACAGCCAATTAACTGAATTTTTTTCTCTTGGACTTCATTAACTGGAAGAAATTTATGTACATAATTTGGGATACTGTATCTTGATTTTCCTCTTCTTAAGTTAGAAACAGAGAGAATAGTACAGGGAATGATTTAATGAACACCTAAGTACCTACTACCCAGTATTAACAAATATTGAGGGCTTCCCTGGTGGTGCAGTGGTTCAGAGTCCGCCTGCCGATGTGGGGGACACGGGTTCGTGCCCCAGTCCGGGAAGATCCCACGTGCCGCTGAGTGGCTGGGCCCGTGAGCCATGGCCGCTGAGCCTGCGCGTCCGGAGCCTGTGCTCCGCAACGGGAGAGGCCACAACAGTGAGAGGCCCGCGTACCGAAAAAACAAACAAACAAAAAAACCCCAAAAAACAAATATTGAGATTGTATTTTTTACTTAAGGTGTGTGTGTATGTATGTGTATAGTTATACCCAGATATATAAATAAAAGAGAGACAGTAGTACAGACAAAATTTCCTACTTCCTTTCCTCTGTCTCACTTTCCCTTTCTAGAGGCAGCCTGCTCTCATGGTTTTAGTGTGTGACCTTCCAATATATATTTTTATATTTGTTCTTTTTTATACTATATGTTTCCCTGAACAGTTTAATGAATTTATTTATCCCTTTTAAACATTTAAAATATTTCTAACTTTCCTGCATTATAAATAGTGCTACATGAGGTATTCTTTTACCAAGAGATAAATATACCTGTGCAAGAATTTCTCTAGAGTTGTCTTAGAACTCAATTTGGGGTATTTTTTGGGAAGGGGTGCATTTTTTAGATATTGTCATATCATTCTCCAAAATGATTACTACAGTCTTACCAATAGTTCTATGAGAGTTCCTGTGTCTCTAAGCATAGAGGGTGGCTGGCATAAATCTTTGTTGCTTTGATCTGCATTACTGGCTTTTGTATTTCTCTTCTTGTGATTTGCTTATTCTTTGTCTGTTTTTCTTTTGGGCTGGTTGTGGGAGATCTTTATGTATTCTGTCTGCTAAAACATACACTGTTAGTTTTATGTTTTATAAATAAGTTTTCTTGGTGTGTGCCTTGTCTTTGCACTTTATGGAGAGGAATTTTAGATTTTAATATAGTCAAATTTGAAGGAGAACATCTCAGTGACACTAGGGTAGGAAAGTTTTTGACAGGTCAGGATGCACAAAGCACAAGCCATCAAGGGAAAGGTTATCAGTGTGAATGGAGTTGACTCCTTTTAGAACTCTACTCTCCCATGTGAATTTTATATTGTCTAGTTCCATTATATCAGTTTGTTCAGTTCCATAAGAAATTCTGTTGGGATTTTATTTGAAATTTCTTTCAATTTATAGATTAAGAAGAATTGGCATCTTTAAGGTATTGAGAGTTTGTCAAAGAACATGGTATGTCTCTTTATGCATAACTCTATGTCCTTCAGGAACATTTTGAAATTTTCTCCCTGATGTTTTCCTTTACGAGATTCTCGCCTTAGTGTTGTCTGCTGCCCTCTTTTTTTTTTTTGTATTTTCGGTATGTGGGCCTCTCACTGTTGTGGCCTCTCCCGTTGCGGAGCACAGGCTCAGGACGCGCAGGCTCAGCAGCCATGGCTCACGGGCCCAGCCGCTCCGCAGCACGTGGGATCTTCCCGGACCGGGGCACGAGCCCGCGTCCCCTGCATCGGCAGGCGGACTCTCTACCACTGCGCCACCAGGGAAGCCCGAATCTCTTTTATTTTTAATCGAGCTTATCTTGTTGTAACCAATTTGATCTATTCACGGCCATGTTTATCAGAATTCATAGGGAGGAAGTGTCTTCTAGTATCAAGACCAGGAGATAAGAAGAAATCTGAAATCTCAGTTAGCTCTCCTTCCACAGTCAGGCAACATAAAGTTTTATACATATATTTTAAAGTCTGAAAATTAAATATGACATCTGTCCTCTCCATGACATAGTAGTGCAAACTAAATAGTAATGCTCAACCCCTTGAGAAAAGAATTATATGGTTGCTATAAAAAATATATATATTTATTTATACATGGTCAATGTTGTACACTGAGTAGAGAAAAATTATTTCAGGATCTGCTTTATCCTGACCTTTTAGAGATTTGTTGAATTCTCAAATAATGTTTTATTTTTATTATAACAATAGGCTACTGGTTTTTAAAGATATGTTTTATGAGAATCACATGTTTTCCGTTTGAAACAGTACTGTGACTATATTCAGAAATGTAGATATTCAAAATTACCTGTTTTGTTTCTATTTATTCAGAGGAGTTTTTCCTAACAAAGTGACTTTTGAAAAAAAAGTTCCTTACGGAAAATTTGAAGCATGTTCACAGAATATACTGACTCCCTTGTGCCTGCCATTCAGTTTAACAGTCGACTCGCGGCCAGCCTCATCTCATCTATGGCCTCAGCCGGGCCTCCACCCTCCTGTGCCTAGAATATCATGAAGTAAATTCTGGACAGCGTAGTATTTCATCTGAATATTTCAGTGTGTATTTCTAAGACATAAGGACTCTCTAAAAACATGAACATGAAACCATGGTCATATGCAAAGATAATTAACAATAATTTGTCCATATCTTCAAATATCCAGACTGTGTTCTCTTTTTTTTTTTTTTTTTTCTTTAAAATTTATCTATTTATTTATTTATGGCTGTGTTGGGTCTTCGTTTCTGTGCAAGGGCTTTCTCTGTAGTTGTGGCAAGCGGGGGCCACTCTTCATCGCGGCGCGCGGGCCTCTCACTATCGCGGCCTCTCCTGTTGCGGAGCACAGGCTTCAGATGCGCAGGCTCAGCAGTTGTGGCTCACGGGCCCAGTTGCTCCGCGGCATGTGGGATCCTCCCAGACCAGGGCTCGAACCCGTGTCCCCTACATTGGCAGGCAGATTCTCAACCACTGCGCCACCAGGGAAGCCCTGTGTTCTCTTTTAATTCATTGATCTGCTCTCCATTCTCTCCTCCTCTCTCACCCTTACAGAGAGAGAGAGAGAGAGAGAGAGAGAGAGAGAGAGAGAGAGAGAGTGTGTGTGTGTGTGTGTGTGTGTGTGTGTGTGTGTGTTTGGAAGAAGCCAGGTCATTGTAGTTTTCTACTGTGTAGACTTCTTAGATTTCCCATTATTTATTTATTTATTTTTAACATCTTCATTGGAGTATAATTGCTTTACAACGTTGTGTTAGTTTCTGCCGTATAATAAAGTGAATCAGCCATATGCATACGTATATCTCCATATCCCCTCCCTCTTGCGTCTCCCTCCCACCCTCCTTATCCCACCCCTCTAGGTTGTCACAGAGCCCTGAGCTGATCTCCCTGTGCTATGCAGCTGCTTCCCACTAGCTATCTATTTTACATTTAGATTTCCTATTGTTTAGATTGCATCTTTGAAGTGTTGTTTGAAGTATTTTTCTTTTTTCAACTGTATTTTTTTCAAATTGGTAGTTAGAGCCAGAGGAATGATATGATTTTATCTGCATTAGGTCTACTTATTTTTTTTGAAATTGTTTTGGTGTAAAAATCATTTGAGCAGAATGGTTGCTATAGGCAAGTAATACTCGTATTCCTACCTTGACTTTGGACCAAAATCTCTTTTGCCCTGGTGAACAGCGTTAATTACGTGTTAGCTCTGAGGACTGGCGCAGGGTAGAAATAGCCCAGCGGGTTGCTTCAAGCATCTTCTCAAAGTTTGTTGCTTATGATTTGCTGTGATGGAAACTTGTTAGACTATATATATAAAAGCAGTAGGAAAAAGGCTTTGATTAAAGGCTCAAGTTGTGTTTGCGAATAAAGCACATTTACATTACTTTATGAATTTTGAGACTGAGTTGGGCTAAGCTCTATGGCTAAACCTAGAAGGGTTTTATGCAGTTTTGAAAGTTTTACATCTGAGAGTATATGTAGAGATGAGATTTTAAAAAATTATTATTGTTGGTTTTTTTATTGTTGTTAGCTTAGTTCAGAATAGGAACTAACATGGTGTTGTAGGTCACCTGTGCTTCAAAAACAGACTGACAGAAAAAGAGATCATTATGCTGTATACCTTAAGCTTATACAGTGCTGTATGTCAGTTATATCTCCTTAAGAGTGAAGAAAAAGAAGAAAGTTAGGAAGGTGGTCAAATGAGAAGAGGGCACTTGGTGGAATGAGAGACTGACAGGTTGTCTGAATTCCAGGGCTGGGAAATAAACAAGATGTGTGTTAGTTTTCTGTGGCTGCTCTAACAGATTACCACAAATTTAGGGGCTTAAAATAAATTTATGTTACATTTCTGGAGGTGAGAAGTCCGAAATGGGTCTCACTGAACTAAGATCAGGGTGTCAGCAGGGCTGTGTCCTCGCTGGAGGCTCAGGGGGACAATCTGTCTTCTTACCTCTGCCAGCTTCTAGAGCAGCCCAGCTTCCTTGGCCCCTTGTATCCTCAAAACCAGCAGAGACTGGGTGACTCTTTTTCTCACATCACATCACTGTGACACTGACTCTCCTGCTTCCCTCTTGTGCTTTTAAGGACTTTTGTGGTTATTTGGGTCACCTGGAAAATCCAGGATACTCTCCCTGTTTTAAGGTCATTTGCTTAGCAACCTTAAATCCACGTGATGCCACAGGTTCTAGAGATTAAGACATGGGCATCTTTGGGGGCCATTATTCTGCTTGCCCCACAAGGTAAGCAGAATTAACAGAGGACAGGTGTTGCTTCTGCACTAACATGTAGCGCTCTGTCTGACTGCCCTTGAGCACACCCTTCTACTGATGGGCTCAGCTGGCTGTATTGAGTAACTCATGGTGTTACCTCATGAGGTACTTAGGATTATAGAAAGTTTAAGAGTCATCATTGGTTAACATAACCATAAAACCAAGTCAGTCTTTTGATATGCCAACTCTGAGGAGTCTTAGGAAGTGTCATTTCCTTCCCCCTTTTGATTTCTATGCAGAAACTAAAATTTTTAAAGTTCTGATTTATCTATGAGCATGGTCTAGAAAAAGATAAGCACTAATTCGTTGTGTGAGGAAGTGCATCCTTTTTTTTTTGACACAGCGGGGGCCTGGTGATGATAGATATCAGGTACGTTCTGATGTAAAGGGAGCCTGGTGTTGTTTTCTGTCATTTGGGATAGTGGTAGATTGTGTAGGGGGAGCATTGTGTGGACATGACCAGAGAAACCTGTTCTTTTTCTTAAGCAGCAAGGAGTTTCCTGCCTGTAGGGAGGGCCTTTTTAAAAAATTGAGACATTAAGAAGGATTTGACTTCTCTCTTCTGTTACTCCATTGCCTTATTTTTATTGGGGACAACAAGTGTTTTCCTTTAATGTATCAGAAGTTTTACTTTCAAACATTTTTCTTTTTTCTATAGGTGATTATGACGTCTTATACGTTCCCTGCCAGATTTACTAAACATGACTTAACTTTAAAAATTGTTGGTAACTGGCCTCTAATTGCAATGAAGTATAACAAACAGAAAAGTGAACGAGTCATAATGTACAGTCTTATTTCAGTATAGTTATTAGTGACCCATCCACAGCAATCCCAGCTGTCATTTCTTTCTAGCATCTGTAATTGTGCCCTCATTGCTTCCGATGCACTGCTGTAACTAGTACATATGTGTCTATGTGAGGTGATGTATCTGTTTATTAAAGTTTATTGGTGTTGATATAGTTCCTTAGATATTCAGTGGCCAACCTGAAAACATTTTTTTTCTCATTTCTGAGTTCTCATCTGATTTTCAGATGTTTGAATGTGTAAATGAAGGTGAAATTCTAGTTGAAAACCCATCTGGTTTTCTATTGGTTGTTCCCTCTAAAATATTTACCTTCTAGGATTAGTATATACTAATTTTATTTGTTTTCCTTGTGAAGGTTTCTGCTCTGTTTGTTTTGATGTTGTCTTGTTCCTATTTGTAATTTATCAATTCTTTTTATCTTTCTCATTTTTAGACTTTTACTGGTTGGTGGATGTGAAACTGCTGAAGTGGGCATACCAAAAGCTGCTAGCTGTGGACTCTCTGCCTGGAGAGTTCTTTCAGGATCACCTTATTATAAGCCAGTTACTCATGGTGGAGACAGGGTCACTGCAGTAAGTCTTCGTTGTGGTATTTCACTTTGCTAATAGGTCTTAGATAAGCCCTTTGTAAGATACAGAGAAGGAAACAATTTGCCTTAAATGAAGAAAGTAACCTAATGCAAGTGAAATTTTAGGACTTCTTTCAAGTATCAAATTTACCTAAAGAATGTTTTATTTAACTTGAGTCTCATTTTTAGTAACAATATTTGCAGATATCAGAAAAACAGCCTAACAGTAATCCCATTACTTGCGTTTGCTTATTTAGACATTAACATTTATTAAGTCCCTTTTGATGTGCCGGCAGCTGTTCTGAGCGCTGTTACGTGTAGTAGCTCATTTAATTCTCAGTAACCCTTTGAGGTAGGTATTGTTAGTAGCTCCAGTCTGTTGATGAGGAAAGTGAAATTTAGCTGGGCCACCCCACTAGCAAGTGGCAGAATGAGGGTACAAACGCTGGCATGAGTTCCCCTGTTCAAGTTCTTAGCTGCCTTCGTACTTCCATTTTGTTCCATATTGATCAGTGCTATTCGTCCAACCATTCATTTATTCTTTCTTTAATTGAATTTCTGTTTTCTGTCAGTCACTCCTTTATGCTGTAATAGTCAGTATAGGCTAGGCTCTGTTGTGATAATAAAAAGAGCCACATAAACAAACAAATAAAACTCCTGACATTTCTGGGGGTTACCCCATGAAAGTGTGTTCCTTATTTGTGGCAAAGCCTGCTGTTGATATCATGACTACCCTGAACAACTTGTTCCAAGTGATGACTAAAGGATATGTGGGGGCTGGTGACCTCTTGAGGGCCCGCTGTCTCAGTTCATGGCCTTAGGAGGGGGGAGGAGAGGACTAAAAGGTGGGACTTTTTAACCGTCTTACACCAGAACTGGCATCACCTCTGCTCGCAGTTCATTTACTGGAACTCATCATGTGGCCCCTCCTACCTTGGGGCCTGGGAAGTAGTTTTCTGTGTGCCCAGACAGGCAAGAAAAGCTAGATATTAGTGAATATTCATTGTTTCTACCATGTTGGCCACTCTGTGATAATATGTATCTTGACTTTTTTGTATAAACTGTAAGATCATAATTACGTACCCTGTGCTTAGCCTGATACTTGGTGGGCACTCAGATACGGTATTTTTCTAATGAGGGAAGAAACCAAGAAATTAAGGTGAAACATGGTGTAAGTGAATGTGCCATGCTAGTTATTCCTATGAATGTATTTGTTCCATTATTTCTGCCTCAAAATATATTGATTTCAAAATAATCCTGTAAAACAATGGTTAAACGTTTTCATGTTGAAGAAGAACTAGTGAAGAAGTACTTTTGAAAAGAAATCTTTAGCAATCATAGTAAGCTTCCGTTAATTATTTTCTTTAGTTTTTAGCATACGCTGAAATATGTGATTGTGAATTTAACCCAACAAAGTAGTAGGGTTTTTTTTTTTTTTTAAATTAGGTCAACGTATTGGTTCAATATGGCACCAGACCTCAAAACAGTTTATATTCGTACATCAGTTTATACAGTACTGTGTCGTGTGCTTTTTCTTCCATTCATGGTCCCTTTACTCACTCTAGCACCCATTTATTCTCTCTGCAGGATCCAGTAAGGAGTCCAGTTTGAGTGTTATTAGCCCCATTTCACAGATGAGGAGCCTAAGGCTCTGGGAGATCTTAACAACTAAAAATAGGGCAGCAGGGGTGGAACCAGATTTTGTAGCTCTTGTTTAGCACTTTCCTCACTCCCCATGTGAAATTACATACATCTCATTGGCATTGTCAAATTTATGCTGTGATGATTATCCCATAATTTATTTTTTAAAAAAGAGTGAGTTAGCAGTTGGACATGTTATTTCATATTTGTTATAATTTAGTCATGTTCCTGTCTCCGATTTCACACCCAGCTTGTCGTTTTATATGTGAGATGTATCAGGGCAGATCCTGAAAAGGGTTTGAACAATTTTATCTCTTGATTCTGTCTGAGTGTGATGTCTGCAGCTTATTTTTTTAGTTTTTAATTTTATTTTTGGCTGTGCCACGTGGCTTGCGGGATCTTAGTTCCCCAACCAGTGATTTAAGCCGCGCCCTCAGCAGTGAAAGTGCCGAGTACTAACCACTGGACCGCCAGGGAAGTCCCCGTAGCTTATTTTTAAATGGTTCAGTCAAAAAACATTTTTTAAAAAAGTATACATACACATACAGTTAAAGCAAATGTGGCTAAATGTTAATAATTGGTGAACTCAGGTAAAAGGTATACTGGTATTTCATTGTGTAATCATTTCAACTTTTCAGTAGCTAGGAAATTTGTCAAAATAAAAGGTTGAGGGGAAAAAAAGGAAGAATTGGTAAGTATGGAGGATATAAGGCGAGAGAAAGTAGGCAAACTGTGAAGGGCCATTTCAATATGGTGTAATCAAGTATATTTGTGACAGAGTCTGGGACAGGGGAAGGCATGGAGGACTGTCACATACTATGAAACCTTTTTTCACCGTGGCTTCTTTAAATTCTCCATGCTTTCACTTTGCTCCTTACTGAAGTATTGGAATCTGCTCTGCTATGTATGGTCCTTCCCTCTCTGGCCTGAAGCTTCAATATTGGAGTCTCTTAAAGGAAAATTGCTTGTGCAGTGACAAAATAAGTGGGGGGAAATACTGAATTGCAAATTGAGTGCCCCGCCGTACGATAAACTTCTTGAAATGCTGCAAGTGTACTTTAATTGTGTTAGTGCCTTTTTTTTTTTTTTTTTTTTTTTTTTTGCGGTACGCGGACCTCTCACTGTTGTGGCCTCTCCTGCTGCGGAGCACAGGCTCCGGACGCGCAGGCTCAGCGGCCATGGCTCACGGGCCCAGCTGCTCTGCGGCATGTGGGATCTTCCCGGCCCAGGGCACGAACCCGTGTCCCCTGCATCGGCAGGCGGGCTCTCAACCACTGCACCACCAGGGAAGCCCTGTTAGTGCCTTTTTAATGTGTCTTGCAGCTAAACGCACAATCATTCTGTGTAGCCTTCCCCTACCTCAAAGTAATTTGAAACTATAAGATTAGTTCCTCTTGTCAGGTGACAGATATTGTCTGCATGGAACCTCTTATTGTTTGTTTAAGGCTACTATTGTTTTGGGGTGGGTATCCACCGAAAAATGCTGCTGACACATATATTCTCATCTCTCACAAGGCTGCTGGGTTGTAAAAGAGGCTATGCAAAATTCCATATATACCTTGAGTAAAGTTTCCAAATTAATGTCCGTGCCATCTATAGGAGATAGTTTTATTTATTCATTTGTTCAACATCAAATCACCGATGCAGGTATCAGAACATACAGGTAGCAGCCCTCAAGGGGTTTACTGTACTGGAGGTACAGCTGTGCCCACAAATAAGGGCAAGAAGCTATAGCAAATACCAGGGGAGAGTTCAGTCACTGCGGGGAAGGAAGGAGCCCGGCTCAGGAGTCAGAAGGTTGGGATTGGAATTCTAGCTCAGCACTTACCACTGGTGTCTTAAGGCTCTTGCCAGGATCAAATGAGGTAAGATATATGAAGGCCGTTGATAAACAATAAAATGTTCTACGGTGTTAATTATTATCTATTTGTATTATTAAGGTGGAAATTTTGGAAAAAATGTATAAAAAATGAACAAAACTGACTTTTTTGTTATTGATGCTGCTTCCTTTTCAGTATAGAATGTTGTTCTGGAAAGAACACAGGGTTTTTGAAATCCTGTTTCCCTGAGAAAACAGAAGGAATCAGAATATTTTCATAAGATCCTACCACCTGCCTACATATGCACCTAATTTCCGTACCTTTTCTCTTGTTATTACAGATGAGCTGTACTTGCACTAGCTAAGGCCAGCTCCTCCGTTTGTCCACTGGATCTCACACTTGCTAATTGAAGGATGTTTATCCACATCATGAATCTTGCTGCCCATTAGGTTTATCAGCAAACAACATGCATTTATTTTTGCCATTGTAAAAACTCTTTAGTTTTAGGGGACTTAGAACCTACTAAATCCTGCTACCAGCCCATTTGTTCCTTTCCTTCAGCATGTTCAAGAGTCATCTATACTTGATCCATTTCCAACTTTTCTTTTCTCTCTTGAATTCACTTGAATGGGGCTTTACCTCCATGATTTCACTGAAACTGTCTTACTGATGTTATCAGTGCCCTCCAGTATTTTACCAGTTTATCAGGTTATTGGTATTCTTTAATTCCTATTAATTGCCTATACAACAATCAGTTAGTTGGTTTTATTTTCCCCTTCTCCTTTTTCCTCCCTTTTCTAGTTGCATTATTTCTATTTTGTCAAAACACAATATTTATACGATAGTTTCAACCCTCATCATCATGTTTCTTTAGTCATAGATGTTCATTTATGTACTTTAAAATGTTCCTGTCCCTTTGTTTGAAGTTTTCCCAGTCACCTCTTGGTTGGATGAAATTATCCTCTAATAGGTATTTTGAGAAGGGCTCACAGATGAAGAGTTCCTTAAGTTCTTGTGTGTCAGAATTGTTTTTCATAGCCTGGACATTTGAAGGAAAACTTATCTGGTTATAAAATCTTTGGTTTACCTGTTCTTTCATTGAACTTTAAAAAAACACAGCACTATTGTTGCTTTGCTTTTATGTGGAATTTGAAAAGTTGATGCAAGTCAAATTATCTTCTCTTTGTATGTTACTTGGCCATTTTGTTTGGAGGCCTTGAGGATTTCCTTTATCTTTTAAATCTAGTATCCTTCTTGGAATATTTCTTGGAGTTGATTTTTCTGGGTTAATTTTCCCAGGTACCTGTTCACTCTTTCAATATATAGATTCAGGTCTTTTTTCATTTCTGGAAAGTTTTCTTAGACTGCAATTTTTGGCAGTGGTTTTAGATTGACCTTAGTCCCCTTTGGTAGCTTGTCGCATCTGTCCTCCTGGACCCTGCAGTGTGTTTTCAGTCTGCTTTTGCTCACCACAAGCCTGTGTCGGCCTGGGTCAGGGTGGGTGGGAGCGTGGGGATGGCAAGAGCAGTGGAGATGACACACTGGAGTTTGGTGGTTTTTCTCTTTCTACTTACAATGATTTTGAAGATCCTTGATCTTCAAGTTAAGTGAGGGTGTGGTTTTCATGCAGATTTATTTTTCTCTTCTTGTATTTTCTTGTTTTTGGAGGAAATGTGGAGCTAGGCCGTCAGTAATATCTTCAGCTGCTCAGCAGTTCTGATAGGAACATTTTTAACCTCAGCTTAAGAATACCGCCCCCCCCTTTGCCTTTTTCTTTTAAATTAAGGTAAAGTTCATATAACATAAAATGGACCATTAAATATTTTAAAGTATACAGTTCAGTGGCATTTAGTACACTCACAGCGTTGTGCAACTGTCACCACTATCTAGGTCCAAGACATTTTCGTCACCCCAGATGGAAACACCAGACCCATTAAACAGTCACTCCCTTTTGTTTCCCTAACCTCAGCTCCTGGCAGTCACTGGTCTGCTTTCTGTTTCTATGGATGTACCTGTTTTGAAAATTTCATATGAATGGAATCATACAGTATGAGACTTTTGTATCTGGCTTCTCTCTTTTAGCGACATATTTTTGAGGTTCATCCAAATTTTAGTGTGCATCAGTACTTCATTCCTTTTTATGACTGAATAATATTCCGTTGTATGGATATACTGCCTTTTTTAAAAAGTTATTATTTTTATTTTATTTTATTTTTTTTTGCGGTACGCGGGCCTCTCACTGCTGTGGCCTCTCCCGTTGCGGAGCACAGGCTCCTGACGCGCAGGCTCAGTGGCCATGGCTCACGGGCCCAGCTGCTCCGCGGCACGTGGGATCTTCCCGGACCGGGGCACGAACCCGTGTCCCCGGCATCGGCAGGTGGACTCTCAACCACTGCGCCACCAGGGAAACCCTGCCTTTTGTTTATCCATTCTTTAGTTAGTGGACATTTAAGTTGTTTCTATTTTTTGGCTATTATGAATAATGTTGCTGTGAACATTTGTGTGTACAGGTATTTGTTTGAACACCTGTTTTCAGTTCTTTTGGGTATATACTTAGTATGGAATTTCTGGATCATATGGTAATTCCGTTTAACTTTTGAACGACCACCAGACTGTTTTCCACAGTGGCTGTACCATTTTATGTTCCTGCCAGCAATGGACCAGTGTTCCAAATTCTCTACAACTTAAACAATGCTTATTTTCCATTTCTAAAAAATTATACACATCTCTCCCTCTTGCTTTAAGTATATTTCTTAAATCTAGAGACAAAACTAGTCTTGTTTTATTATTTCAAATACTTGTTTCTCAGTGATTTTTTTCTGGTGTTTTTCAAGTATGGGATCAATTTCTTCATGAATGAAATTTCTGTTGGGAGTATTGACCTTTTCCATAGTGATGCTAGGATAAAATGGTAACCTGGGCCAGACTCATTTGAGAAGAGCCACTCATTAGATTCTAATTTGCATAGATTGTACTAGACTTGTTACGTATGTATTTAAAAATACATTTGATTATGGGTACATTTTGTAAGATTTGTCACTTGTTGGATTTTTTTCCCAAACGAAAACAAAATCTCACCAAGATTTCTGATACTTATTCATGATTTTCTTAACCATTTCTTAAAATACTAGATATGCTGTAGTTTTCATTTCATGATGAAAGGCCTTTAAACAATGAGGAAGCCTTCCATTGATCTTTTTTTTTATGATGTGTGTCTATTTTGTAGGTACCAAAGACCCTGGGATTATTAAGGATGTTAAGTGGCAAGTTTTACAGTCGCCAGGGGCAAGAACAGGTAATACAAATTGGCATCTTCGCGAGGGTCCCCTTAAGGACAGAGTTGAATGAATCTTGAATATTACAGATTTTCATCTGAATTTGCTCTTAATTATACATTACAGGGGTGTATGCACTAATAAGACTTCATGGAGCTGTTCACTGAAGATTTGTGCATTTTACTATATATATCATTCTTATCTCAGTAAAGAAAATTAAAAAAAAAAAAAAAAAGAATGAATCTAGTCCTCTTGGATCTGGGGATATAGCCCAAAGAAGTCTCCTGGAATCATTATATATCTTTGAAGTTTCTTATTCTATCTTGTGAATTTTTGTATCCTTGTCCATAACATATCCCTTATGTTTGTTGGTTTTAAAATAAAAAAAGATTCCTTCCTAAATCTGAGATTATTGGTGTTTCAAGAGATTGAGCCACATTTATCCTGGGCTTAACTGTTTTGTTCTTGAATAGGAGAAACATGGATCCATCTCAGAGATGCTGGGCAGTTTCATCCTGGATATACCCGTATGCTTTGGCGCTGTCTCTGAGGGAGATGGTTATAGTCATCCCCTTTACATGGCTCTCACAAGAGTCTTGACATACATGGGGCTTCAGATCATACTCCTTCCTGTTTTGGGGCGAATCAAACAAATTAATTTTCATTTCTTCAATTTCTTAACTAAGGGAAATTGTAAGAAATATGGAAATTGTAAGAAATACAACATGTATTCTCTTGCTGCATTTGTATTTAATATATTTAAAATTTTGAGTCCTAGTTATTTCTGTGCCCTTGACTTCGACTAATTCATATCTTCTGGGTTGGTTTGGCTTTTCTGTCTTTATGTCTGGAAAGTCACTTTCATTTTTAATCCCTTGTATGTTTACAGTTTTCCAGTTAGCATTCTCTTTAGTCATTTCAAGCAGTTTGCCTTCATTTTGCAGGTGAAGAACCATAAGCAAGACTAAATGCCTTGGCCTCTGCCATGTACTTTGTTCTTTCTAATTTACTGTGTTGCCTCTGTTGGTCTTTCTGTTACCATAATAGTGCATGAGAGCTTTACTTTGTTTTCCTCCCTGGATCCTTTCCCATTCTCTTTAATTCCATCTAAATAATAACTGTATCTTTAACAAATTTTAAAGGGTTCATTTTTTAATTCTTTTGATGATAAGTAATTATGTGGAGTGTCAGCATTTATTTATTCTTTTAGTCAGTCAGCAAGCACGCACTTTGAGCCAGCCATGGTGTTAGAGATGAGAATAAATAGATGAATAAAATGCAGTGCGCTTCCTCAAGGAGCCCTCAGTGTAGTGCGGGAGTCAGATGTAGAAGCAGCTGTAGAACAGGACAATATGACACGTTTCATAACCTGTCCTGTAATATAATATGAAGCGCCGTTGAGGTGCAGGGAGGGACCATTGAACTCTGGAGGCGATACTTGATTTGGAAGTGAGTAAGAGATCCTCAGGCGGATAGGGGAAGGCTGGTTGTTTCCAGGCCGGAAGCAGCATGTGCAAAGTCCCGGAAGTGTCGGAGAACACTGCAGAACGCTCCACTCTGCCGTGGGGTAGGGTCCATGGTCTCTTACTGTTTGTGTTCCGTAGTTATTTTATTGGGACCAACATAATTGTATTGTGTTTAGAACAAGAATTATTTGGGGATTGATATATTGGTACATGACTTTGTACCATATCCTTTACATATTAGATGCTGTGTTTATTAGTTGATTTGGTATATTAATAGGCAAATGTAACTGTTCAGTCACTATAAAATGTCCATCTTCTTTTTACTCTTTCTTACCTCCTGGGAACTCCAGATTCATGTTACCTTGTCTCCTGCTATTGGTTATTCTTTTGTGTGGAACTCAGCTCGCTCTTGTTTTCATCAGTATCCTCTATGATTGAACAGAAGGAGGGAGAAGGTAGCAACTAATTTCCTTACGTTTTGATCTTTCTTTGTGGCACCTGGTACTGGAATCCTTAACTGTTTGGACTTTTTAAAAAGACTTTATGAAAGTAGTACTGTAAAATCAGGGCCTTTCAGTAAATATCTGAATGTTATATGAGTATCCTGTTTGTATTCAGTGGTTCCTAGCCCAGAAATAATTATGGGGCATAGAGTTTTAGCACCATCATTTTAGACCTGACAGGTCTCATAGAGATTATGTAATAATTCCTTATTATTGTGAATACTTTCTAGCTTATAAGTCCTTTCGCATGATCTCAGAGGAAGCTTGCATTAATGGCATTATGATGCCTATTTTATTGATGAAGAAATTAAAGCCTCAAGAGAAATGGCTTTCCCAAACTCACCTACCTAGATAGTGTCAGAGATGGGTTTGGTCTTGAGTTGGCTCTTGATGTAGTGCTTTTTTTCACTACCTCTTGTTGGCTTTTGTCTAAACCCTTAGTTGGACAATTGAAGAAGCAGAAGCCAAGATATGTTGTACTTAAAAGTAGCCCAAGTTAAAAATTACCTCTTATCTCAGAAAGAATGATCTGTTTTACTACTCAAGTTTGGTGGCAATTCTATTTCTCTTTTAAAATGTGTTATCTCTTAACTACTGCTATTTTTTTAAAGAGGAAGTGCTTTCCTATATAGTAACCACATGGTTAATATTTAGTTCATTTTGTTCTGTTCACTTGTCAGACTATAAAGCAGCAACACTGATTGGATAGTATTAGAGGGAATGTATATAAAATAGCTAAGGCAGTGAGTGCTACCTTGCAGGCACATGATAAATGATAGTGGTGGCTGCCGTTCTGATCTGTTAATTTCTTTATATCCATAATCATAGAGCCAATAATTAGTAGTCTGTGGGTCCTTTTTAATTGTGGTTTAGTATACCCCAGATTTACATGATTCAAAATAATCAACTGCTGGTTGTCTGGCATATATTATCTTTTGAAGAGTATATGAACAATCAAAATTATTTGTTTTCTTTTGAGCTTTTGTCACCAGAAAGTTTAAATTTATTTATTTTTTAAATTTTATTGAAGTATAGTTGATTTACAATCTTGTGTTAATTTCTGCTGTAGAGCAAAGTGACTCAGTTATATGTTTTTTTTTTTCTTTTTCATATTCTTTTCCATTATGGTTTATCACAGGATATTGAATATAGTTATACAGTAGGACCTTGTTGTTTATCCATCCTACATGTAATAGTTTGCTTCTGCTAATCCCGAACTCCCCATCCTTCCTTCCTCCAGAAAGTTTAAATTTAAATCTTTTCCTTTATGCTTTGGGCTTTGAGGTCTTACGAAGTTCTTTCACATGCTGATGTTGTAAAGATGTTTTATGTTTTCTTTTAAAAGTTTCATGGTTTTGCTTTTCACCTGTAAGTTTTCAATCCATCTTGAATTTCTTTTTATTGGATATAGTAGGAATCTAATTTATAATCTGCTCTGTGTGGCTAGTACCATTAATTCAGTGCTGTATTCTTTCCCAACTAATTTATATAATGCCATAATTTATATACTGCCACCATAATTTATATAATGTCTGTCAGGACAGACATTTACAGAGGGTACATTGTAGCTCTGTTTCTCTGCTCTCTTTTCTGTTTCATTGGTGTACATGTCTATTCTCCTGACAATATCTCACAGTTTTAATAAAGTTTTATAATTAAAAAATAATTTTTTTGAAAAGGGTATTAGCTTGGAAACTTTTTTTTCTCCAAAGGCTTTTTTATTTCCTTCATACTTTTGCAGTGTTCCCCCCCTCAGGTTGTTAACCAGGCTTTTGAGGATGACTTTCTTTTGATTTGAAAACAGATTTCTGTTTATTCTTTGGGGTCAGACTTCTAAACATCAGTGGGTTAGACCACCTACCGAATTCCTTGAGGGCAGAGGTTTATGTTTGTTTTTTTCACTGCAGGTTCCCCAGAGTATAAAACAGTGCCTGGCATGTACTATGTATTATTGAATGTGTAATATTCAGAAAATAATTGTCGAGTGTTGGAAGAGCAGTACTTACAAATTCACCTTTGATTGAGCTGAGTTTTTTTTTCCTTTAAGCGTATGTAGTAATTTAGAACATTTTGAACGTGTGCACTAGAATTCAGTACTTTGATTTTACTATAGCTTGTACATTTGAAAGTTATAATGAAATTGGAAATCACTCATTTTTAATTGTCCTATATAGATGATAGGCAGTTGAAGAAAGTGAGGCAATTTAAACTAATCTCAGTACGAAGGTCTGATATTTAACATTTAAAAAAATCTCTCTTTTAGAAAGGACAGTTGAAAAGTTTTATTGCAGTGTTTGAGAGAAGACACAGTTCCTACTCCAAATATTGCTCCAGTAGGAGAAGGCTTTAATTAGTGTTTTTAATTAACACAAGATCAAATGGACATTTGAGCTAGTGGTTTAGTGTAAATGAGAAGTAGAAATTAAAATCATGTTCACATTATTAATTTCAGTAGTATTTTGTTAGTATTACATCGCTACACAAAAGACTCAATGAAGTAAGGGAAGATATCTTTTGAAAAGTTTTAGGAAGGGATTTGAGATGAGGAGGTAAATAGGAGAATTGACAGTGAAGTTAATTAAAAGGGCCATAAATGAATGACTAATGTAAGAAGACAGTTTACTGTGCAAAGTCCTCTTTCTATGCCCCATGCTGTCTACCCAGGGATGCTAACTTACCAAGTAATTATTTAGCTAGACTACCTTTTAATGAAGTTAAAACCTCATGGCGTAAACGGAAGCAGGTGGTAAGTGATAGTCACTGTTTTCTTTTTCTTTTCCTCACCTTTATTGAGATACAATTTACAGATGAAATTGTAAGATAGTTAAGTTGATGATTTGATATAGGTACCTATACACTGTGAAAGGATTTTCCCCCATTGAGTTAATACATGCATCACCTCACATATTTACTTTTTGTGTTTGTGTATATGTGTGAGAACATTTAAATCCTACTCTTAACAAATTTCAATTATACAATACAGTGTTGTCACCTATAGTTACCAATGTTATACATTAGATCCTCGGACTTTATTCATCATATAACTGAAAGTTTGTACCCTTTCACCAACCTCTCCCTGTTCTTCCAACCCCCAGCCCCTGGTAAGCAAACACTGTTCTACTCACTGTTTTTTATGATTTTGACTTTTTTTTTTTTTTTTTTTGATTCTATGTATAAGTGATATCACGTAGTATTTGTCTTTTTGTATCTGGCTTATTTCACTTATCAAAATGCCCTCCAGTTTCATTCATGTTTTTGCAAATTACAGGATTTCCTTCTTTTTAAAGGCTGAATAATATTCCTTTGTGTGTGTGTATTCCATACCTTGGCTATTGTGAGTAATGATGCAGTGAACTTGGGAGTACAGGTATCTCTTTGAGATAATGTTTTCATTTCGTTTGGAAATATACCCAGAAGTGGGATTGCTGGATCTTGCGGTAGTTCTATTTTTACTTTCTTTAGGAAACTCCATTCTGTTTCTCATGGTGCCTATACCAGTTTACATTCTTACCAACAGTGTACAAGGGTTCCCTTTTCTCTATGTTCTCACCAGTGTTTATCATCTCTTGTCTCTTTTACAATAGCCATCCTAACAGTTATGAGATGATATATCATTGTTTTTGATTTGCATTTCCCTGATGATTAGTGATGTGGAACAACTTTTCATGTACCTGTTGGCCATTTGTGTGTCTTCTTTGGAAGAATGTCTATTTAGATTCATTGCCCATTGTTAAATTGGATTATTTGTCTTTTGCTATTCAGTTGTATGAGTTTCTTGTATATTTTGGATATTAACCGCTTCTTGGTTATATGGTTTGCAGATATTTTCTCCCATTCCGTAGGTTGCCTTTTCATTTTGCTGATAGTTTCCTTTGCTATGTAGAAGCTTTTTAGATTGATGTATTCCCACTTGTTTTTGCTTTTGTTGCCTTTGCCTTGATGACACATCCAAGAAAATCATTCCCAAGACCAATGTCAAGAAGTTTACCCAACTCCATGCTTTCTCCAGAAGTTTTACAATTTCAGTTCTTATGTTCAAGTATTTCATCCATTTAGAGTTGACTTTTGTATATGGTGTAAATTAGGGGTCCATTTCATTCTTTTGCATGTGGCCATCCAGTTTTTCCAGTATCATTTCTTGTAGAGACTATTTTCTTCATTGTGTATTCTTGGCTCCTTTGTTGTAAATTAATGGACCATATATGCTTGAGTTTATTTCTGGCCTCTCTATTCTGTTCCATTGACCTATATATCTGTTTTTTTTTTTTTTTTTTTTTTTTTGCGGTACTCGGGCCTCTCACTGTTGTGGCCTCTCCCGTTGCGGAGCACAGGCTCCGGACGCGTAGCCTCAGCGGCCATGGCTCACGGGCCCAGCCGCTCCGCGGCATGTGGGATTCTCCCGGACCGGGGCACGAACCCGTGTCCCCTGCATCGGCAGGCGGACTCTCAACCACTGCGCCACCAGGGAAGCCCTATATATCTGTTTTTAATGCCAAGACCATACTGTTTTGATTATTATAGCTTTGTAATATAGTTTGACACCTGGATGTATAACGCCTCTAGCTTTGTTCTTCTTTTTCAAGATTGCTTTGACTACTTGGGTCTTTTGTGGTACCATGCAAATTTTAGGATCGTTTTTTCTATGTCTGTAAAAAATGCCATTGGAATTTTGATAGAGGTTGCATTGAATCTGTGGATCACTTTGGGTAGTATGGATATTTTAACAATAGCAATTCTTCCAATTCATGAATATGGAATTTCTTTCCATTTATTTGTGTCTTCTTCAATTTCTTTCATTAATGTTTTATAGTTTTCAGTGTATATCTCTCTCACTTCCTTGGTTAAATTTATTCCTAAGTATTTTACTCTTTTTGATGCTATTGTAAATGGGATTGTTTTCTTAATTTCTCTTTCCTAGAGTTCACTGTTATTGTATAGAGAGGCAACTGAATTTTGTATGTTGATTTTGTATCCTGCAATTTTATAAATTTATTTATTCTAACAGTTTTTTGATGGAGTCATTAGGGTTTTCTATGTATAATATCATGTGATCTGCAAACAGAGCCAATCTTACTTCTTCCTTTCCAGTTTGTGTGCCTTTTCTTTTTCTTGACTAATTGCTCTGGCCAAGACTTTCTGTACCATGTTGAATAAAAATGGCAAGAGGGGGCATCCTTGTCTTGTTCCTCATCTTGGAGCTTTCCTCTTTTCCCTGCCAAGTTCTGTATTCTTGACCAACATTCCAACTGTTGAAATGATGATTAAAATGAAAATGGCATTCGTAGTTGAGAAAGGTGAAAGAAATTCACAGACACTTTTTTTTTGGGGGGGGAGGTACACGGGCCTCCCACCACCGCGGCCCCTCCCGTTGCGGAGCACAGACTGCGGACGCGCAGGCTCAGCGGCCGTGGCTCACGGGCCCAGCTGCTCTGCAGCATGCGGGATCCTCCCGGACTGGGTCACGAACCCGTGTCCCCTGCATCGGCAGGTGGACTCCCAACCACTGCGCCACCAGGGAAGCCCACACAGACACATTTTAACCAAAGTGAAAATTATAGCTACACCTAAATTTTATTGCCTTTACAACTACTTAATTCAAATGGAGGAGAAGAGAACAAGATTGTTATTCTCTTATGCTGAGAAATCTTAATACAATATGAGGGGTTATGGTTTGAATGTTAGAAGTTTACTTTTATTGTGATGTATAGTTGATTGAAAAGCCATTGCCTCCTATTTCCAAAGCATACACTCCTGAATTCTCTTCCTTGCCAACCAATAGGCATTCAGGTTTCCAAATACTGCAGACTCTGCTTACAGAATTTAGCATGGATTTTCGTTTTTTTTTTATTTATTTTTTATTTTTTTAAACATCTTTATTGGGGTATAATTGCTTCACAATGGTGTGTCAGTTTCCCCTTTACAACAAAGTGAATCAGTTATACATATACATATGTTCCCACATGTCTTCCCTCTTGCGTCTCCCTCCCTCCCACTCTCCCCATCCCACCCCTCCAGGCTGTCACAAAGCACCGAGCTAATATCCTGTGCCTTGCGGCTGCTTCCCCAGAGCCATTCACCCTACTACGTTTGTTAGTGTGTATATGTCCGTGACCCTCCCTCACCCTGTCAAAGCTCACCCTTCCCCCTCCCCATATCCCCAAGTCCGTTCTCCAGTAGGTCTGCGTCTTTATTCCTGTCTTACCCCTAGGTTCCTCATGACATTTCTTTCCCTTAAATTCCATATATATGTGTTAGCATACAGTATTTGTCCTTTTCTTTCTGACTTCACTCTGAATGACAGACTCTAGGTCTATCCATCTCATTACAAATAGCTCAATTTCATTTCTTTTTAAGGCTGAGTAATATTCCATTGTATATATGTGCCACATCTTCTTTATCCATTCATCCGATGATGGGCGCTTAGGTTGTTTCTATCTCCGGGCTATTGTAAATAGAGCTGCAATGAACATTTTGGTACGTGACTCTTTTTGAATTTTGGTTTTCTCAGGGTATATGCCCAGTAGTGGGATTGCTGGGTCATATGGTAATTCTATTTGTAGTTTTTTAAGGAATCTCCATACTGTTCTCCATAGTGGCTGAACCAATTCACATTCCCACCAGCAGTGCAAGAGTGTTCCCTTTTCTCCACACCCTCTCCAGCATTTATTGTTTCTAGATTTTTTGATGATGGCCATTCTGACTGGTGTGAGATGATATCTCATTGTAGTTTTGATTTGCATTTCTCTAATGATTAATGATGTTGAGCGTTCTTTCATGTGTTTGTTGGTATTCTGTATATCTTCTTTGGAGAAATGTCTGTTTAGGTCTTCTGCCCATTTTTGGATTGGGTTGTTTGTTTTTTTGTTATTGAGCTGCATGAGCTGCTTGTAAATTTTGGAGATTAATCCTTTGTCAGTTGCTTCATCTGCAAATATTCTCTCCCATTCTGAGGGTTGTCTTTTGGTCTTGATTATGGTTTCCTTTGCTGTGCAAAAGCTTTGAAGTTTCATTAGGTCCCATTTGTTTATTTTTATTTCCATTATTCTAGGAGGTGGGTCAGAAAGGATCTTGCTGTGATTTATGTCATAGAGTGTTCTGCCTATGTTTTCCTCTAAGAGTTTGATAGTTTCTGGCCTTACATTTAGGTCTTTAATCCATTTTGAGCTTATTTTTGTGTATGGTGTTAGGGAGTGATCTAATCTCATACCTTTACATGTACCTGTCCAGTTTTCCCAGCACCATTTATTGAAGAGGCTGTCCTTTCTCCACTGTACATTCCTGCCACCTTTATCAAAGATAAGGTGTCCATATGTGCGTGGGTTTATCTCTGGGCTTTCTATCCTGTTCCATTGATCTATCTTTCTGTTTTTGTGCCAGTACTATACTGTCTTGATTACTGTAGCTTTGTAGTATAGTCTGAAGTCAGGGAGCCTGATTCCTCCAGCTCCTTTTTTCGTTCTCAAGATTGCTTTGGCTATTCGGGGTCTTTTGTGTTTCCATACAGATTGCGAAATTTTTTGTTCTAGTTCTGTGAAAAATGCCAGTGGTAGTTTGATAGGGATTGCATTGAATCTGTAGATTGCTTTGGGTAGTAGAGTCATTTTCACAATGTTGATTCTTCCCATCCAAGAACATGGTATATCTCTCCATCTATTTGTATCATCTTTAATTTCTTTCATCAGTGTCTTATAATTTTCTGCATACAGGTCTTTTGTCTCCTTAGGTAGGTTTATTCCTAGATATTTTATTCCTTTTGTTGCAATGGTAAATGGGAGTGTTTCCTTGATTTCACTTTCAGATTTTTCATCATTAGTATATAGGAATGCCAGAGATTTCTGTGCATTAATTTTGTATCCTGCTACTTTACCAAATTCATTGATTAGCTCTAGTAGTTTTCTGGTAGCATCTTTAGGATTCTCTATGTATAGTATCATGTCATCTGCAAACAGTGACAGCTTTACTTCTTCTTTTCCGATTTGGATTCCTTTTATTTCCTTTTCTTCTCTGATTGCTGTGGCTAAAACTTCTAAAACTATGTTGAATAAGAGTGGTGAGAGTGGGCAACCTTGTCTTGTTCCTGATCTTAGTGGAAATGCTTTCAGTTTTTCACCATTGAGGATGATGTTTGCTGTGGGCTTGTCATATATGGCCTTTATTATGTTGAGGAAAGTTCCCTCTATGCCTACTTTCTGGAGGGTTTTTATCATAAATGGGTGTTGAATTTTGTCGAAAGCTTTCTCTGCATCTATTGAGATGATCATATGGTTTTTCTCCTTCAGTTTGTTAATATGGTGTATCACATTGATTGACTTGCGTATATTGAAGAATCCTTGCATTCCTGGAATAAACCCCACTTGATCATGGTGTATGATCCTTTTAATGTGCTGTTGGATTCTGTTTGCTAGTATTTTGTTGAGGATTTTTGCATCTATGTTCATCAGTGATATTGGCCTGTAGTTTTCTTTCTTTGTGACATCCTTGTCTGGTTTTGGTTTCAAGGTGATGGTGGCCTCCTAGAAGGAATTTGGGAGTGTTCCTCCCTCTGCTGTATTTTGGAAGAGTTCGAGAAGGATAGGTGTTAGCTCTTCTCTAAACATTTGATAGAATTCACCTGTGAAGCCATCTGATCCTGGGCTTTTGTTTGTTAGAAGATTTTTAATCACAGTTTCAATTTCAGTGCTTGTGATTGGTCTGTTCATATTTTCTATTTCTTCCTGATTCGGTCTTGGCAGTTTGTGCATTTCTAAGAATTTGTCCATTTCTTCCAGATTGTCCATTTTATTGGCATAGAGTTGCTTGTAGTAATCTCTCATGATTTTTTTTATTTCTACAGTGTCAGTTGTTACTCCTCCTTTCTCATTTCTAATTCTATTGATTTGAGTCTTCTCCCTTTTTTTCTTGATGAGTCTGGCTAGTGGTTTATCTATTTTGTTTATCTTCTCAAAGAACCAGCTTTTAGTTTTATTGATCTTTGCTATCGTTTCCTTCATTTCTTTTTCATTTATTTCTGATCTGATTTTTATGATTTCTTTCCTTCTGCTAGCTTTGGGTTTTTTTTGTTCTTCTTTCTCTAATTGCTTGAGGTGCAAGGTTAGGTTGTTTATTCGAGATGTTTCCTGCTTCTTAAGATAGGCTTGTATTGCTATAAAGTTCCCCCTTAGAACTGCTTTAGCTGCATCCCATAGGTTTTGGGTCATTGTGTCTCCATTGTCATTTGTTTCTAGGTATTTTTTTATTTCCTCTTTGATTTCTTCAGTGATCACTTCATTATTAAGTAGTGTATTGTTTAGCCTCCATGTGTTTGCGTATTTTACAGATCTTTTCCAGTAATTGATATCTAGTCTCATGGCGTTGTGGTCAGAAAAGATACTTGATACAATTTCAATTGTCTTAAATTTACCAAGGCTTGATTTGTGACCCAAGATATGATCTATCCTGGAGAATGTTCCATGAGCACTTGAGAAAAATGTGTATTCTGTTGTTTTTGGATGGAGTGTCCTATAAATATCAATTAAGTCCATCTTGTTTAATGTATCAATTAAAGCTTGTTTTTCCTTATTTATTTTCATTTTGGATGATCTGTCCATGGGTGAAAGTGGGGTGTAAAAGTCCCCTACTATGAATGTGTTACTGTCGATCTCCCCTTTTATGGCTGTTAGTATTTGCCTTATGTATTGAGGTGCTCCTATGTTGGGTGCATAAATGTTTACAATTGTTATATCTTCTTCTTGAATCGATCCCTTGATCATTATGTAGTGTCCTTCTTTGTCTCTTTTAATAGTCCTTATTTTAAAGTCTATTTTGTCTGATATGAGAATTGCTACTCCAGCTTTCTTTTGGTTTCCATTTGCATGGAATATCATTTTCCATCCCCTTACTTTCAGTCTGTATGTGTCTCTAGGTCTGAAGTGGGTCTCTTGTAGACAGCATATATAAGGGTCTTGTTTTTGTATCCATTCAGCCAATCTGTGTCTTTTGGTGGGAGCATTTAGTCCATTTACATTTAAGGTAATTTATGTTCCTATTCCCATTTTCTATATTGTTTTGGGTTCGTTATTATAGGTCGTTTCCTTCTCTTGTGTTTCTTGTCTAGAGAAGTTCCTTTAGCATTTGTTGTACAGCTGGTTTGGTGGTGCTGAACTCTCTCAGCTTTTGCTTGTCTGTAAAGGTTTTAATTTCTCCATCAAATCTGAATGAGATCCTTGCTGGGTAGAGTAGTCTTGGTTGCAGGTTTTTCTCCTTCATCACTTCCAGTATGTCCTGCCACTCCCTTCTGGCTTGTAGGGTTTCTGCTGAGAGATCAGCTGTTAACCTTATGGGGATTCCCTTGTGTGTTATTTGTTGTTTTTCCCTTGCTGCTTTTAATATGCTTTCTTTGTATTTAATTTTTGACAGTTTGATTAATATGTGTCTTGGCGTATTTCTCCTTATATTTATCCTGTATGGGACTCTCTGTGCTTCCTGGACTCGATTAACTATTTCCTTTCCCATATTAGGGAAGTGTTCAACTATAATCTCTTCAAATATTTTCTCAGTCCCTTTCTTTTTCTCTTCTTCTTCTGGAACCCCTATAATTCGAATGTTGGTGCGTTTAATGTTGTCCCAGAGGTCTCTGAGACTGTTCTCAGTTCTTTTCATTCTTTTTTCTTTATTCTGCTCTGCAGTAGTTATTTCCACTACTTTATCTTCCAGGTCACTTATCCGTTCTTCTGCCTCAGTTATTCTGCTATTGATCCTATCTAGAGTACTTTTAATTTCATTTATTGCATTGTTCATCGTTGCTTGTTTCATCTTTATTTCTTCTAGGTCCTTGTTAACTGTTTCTTGCATTTTGTCCATTCTATTTCCAAGATTTCGGATCATCCTTACTATCATTATTCTGAATTCTTTTTCAGGTAGACTGCCTATTTCCTCTTCATTTGTTAGGTCTGGTGCGTTTTTATCTTGCTCCTTCATCAGCTGTGTGTTTTTCTGTCTTCTCATTTTGCTTATCTTACTGTGTTTGGGGTCTCCTTTTTGCAGGCTGCACGTTCGTAGTTCCCGTTGTTTTTGATGTCTGTCTCCAGTGGCTAAGGTTGTTTCAGCGGGTTGTGTGGGCTTCCTGGTGGAGGGGACTAGTGCCTGTGTTGTGGTGGATGAGGCTGGATCTTGTCTCTCTAGTGGGCAGGTTCACGTCTGGTGGTGTGTTTTGGGGTGTCTGTGGCCTTATTCTGATTTTAGGCAGCCTCTCTGCTAATGGGTGGGGTTGTGTTCCTGTTTTGCTAGTTGTTTGGCATAGGTTGTCCAGCACTGTGGCTTGCTGGTCGTTGAGTGAAGTTGGGTGCTGGTGTTAAGATGGAGGTCTCTGGGAGATTTCCACCATTTAATATTATGTGGAGCTGGGAGGTCTCTTGTTGACCAGTGTCCTGAAGTTGGCTCTCCTACCTCAGAGGCAGAGCCCTGACTCCTGGCTGGAGCACCAAGAGCCTTTCATCCACACGGCTCAGAATAAAAGGGAGAAAAAGTAGAGAGAATTAGTAGAAGTATGAGTAAAGAAAGAAGGAAAGGAGGAAAGGAAGGAAGGAAGAAAGAAGCAAAGAAGGAAAGAAAGGAGGGAGGGAGGGAGGAAGGAAGGAAGGAGGGAAAGAAGGAAAAAAGACAGAAAGAAAGAAGATACAGTGAAAGTAAAATAAAGTATAATATAGTTATTGAATTAAAAAATATTTAGAAACAAAAAAGGGTCGGATAGAACCTTAGGACAAATGTTGGAAGCAAAGCTATACAGAGAAAATCTTACACAGAAGCATACACAAACACCTTCACAAAAAGAGGTAAAGGGGGAAAAAAATCATAAATCTTGCTCTCAGAGACCACTTCCTCAATTTGGGTTGATTCGTTGTCTAAAGGAGGGAAGGATGGAAGGAAAGAAAGAAAGAAAGAATGAAGGTAAAGTATAATAAAGTTATTACAATTAAAATTAATTATTAAGAAAAAAATTTAAAGAAAAAAAACCATGGACGGATAGAGCCCTAGGACAAATGGTGGAAGCAAGAGTATACAGACAAGATCTCACACAGAAGCATACACGTACACATTCACAAAAAGAGGAAAAGGGAAAAAAATCATAGATCTCGCTCCTAAATTCCACCTCTTCAATTTGGGATCATTCCTTGTCTATTCAGGTATTCCACAGATGCAGGGTATATCAAGTTGATTGTGGAGCTTTAATCCGCTGCTTCTGTGGCTGCTGGGAGAGATTTCCCTTTCTCTTCTTTGTTCTCACAGCTCACAGGAGCTCAGCTTTGGATTTGGCCCTGCCTCTGCGTGTAGGTGGCTGGAGGGCGTCTGTTTTTTCGCTCAGACAGGACGGGGTTAAAGGAGCCGCTGATTCGGGGCCTCCGGCTCACTCAGGCCGGGGGTTGGGGGATGGGGGAAGGAGGGGCACTGCGTGCGGGGCGGGCCTGCGGCTGCAGAGGCAGCGTGACGTTGCGGCAGAGGCCGGCGTGACGTTGCACCAGCCTGAGGCCCGCCGTGCGTTGTCCCGGGGAAGTTGTCCCTGGATCCCGGGACCCTGGCAGTGGCGGGCTGCACAGGCTCCGCGGAATAGGGGCGCAGAGAGTGACCTATGCTCGCACACAGGCCCCTTGGTGGCGGCAGCAGCAGCCTTAGCGTCTCCCGCCCGTCTCTGGGGTTTGCGCTTTTAGCCGCGGCTCGCGCCCATCTCTGGGGGTTCGCGCTTTTAGTCGCGGCTCGCGCCCGTCTCTGGGGTTTGCACTTTCAGCCGCGGCTCGCGCCCGTCTCGGGGGTTCGCGCTTTTAGCCGCGGCTCGCGCCCGTCTCTGGAGTTCCTTTAAGCAGCGCTCTTAAACCCCTCTCTTCGCGCACCAGGAAACAAAGAGGGAAGAAAAAGTCTCTTGCCTCTTCGGCAGGTGCAGGCTTTTCCCCGAACTCCCTCCCGGCTAGTCGTGGTGCACTGACCCCTTCAGGCTATGTTCAAGCCGCCAACCCCAGTCCTCTCCCTGCGGTCCGTCCGAAACCGAAACCCGAGCCTCAGCTCGCAGCCCCGCCCGCCCCGGTGGGTGAGCAGCAAGCCTCTCGGGTTGGTGAGTGCTGGTCGGCACCGATCGTCTGTGCAGGAATCTCCCCGCTTTGCCCTCCGCACCCGTCGCTGTGCACTACTCCGCGGTCCCGAAACTCCCCCCTCTGCCTCCCGCAGTCTCCGCCAGCGGAGGGGCTTCCTAGTGTATGGAAACTTTTCCTCCTTCACAGCTCCCTCCCACTGGTGCAGGTGCCGTCCTTATTCTTTTGTCTCTGTTTTTTCTTTTTTTCTTTTGCCCTACCCAGGTACGTGGGGAGTTTCTTGCCTTTTGGGAGGTCTGAGGTCCTCTGCCAACCTTCAGTAGGTGTTCTGTAGGAGTTGTTCCACGTGTAGATGTATTTCTGGTGTATCCGTGGGGAGGAAGGCGATCTCCACGTCTTACTCTTCCGCCATCTTCAAGGTCCCCCAGCATGGATATTCTAACTGTGGCTTTACATCTTGTGTCACAGTTACTGTCAGGATAATAAATTACTTTCTGGGCCAGAAATACCCTGCATGCTATAGATATTCAGAAAAGTTTCTATAAATAAGCAGAGTTTATATTTTAGAAGGAAATCACTGTGTTTCTCAAGTAACATAGGTGACTTGTCTGTGTCATCAGCTGGCTACAATTCAGTTGCTGCTAATAACCATATCTTCTTACTGTGCATATTTATGCAAGTTAAACAGATAACTTGGGACTTGAAAGAAATGTACACTTAATGTGTGTGCATGTAATGTCTGAGATTTGCTTTAAAATCCTCCAGGGGACAAAGGTCCCTGAGGGCATTGTGGTGATTGGGGAATGACATGTGAGACAAGCTTGGAATGTTGATGTTTGTTTAAGATGGTTGTTGGGCCCCTGGGTATTTTTTATACTGCAATTTCTACCTTTGTGTGTGTGAGTGCAAATTTCTACAACAAAATGCTTATGGAAAGGAATGGTAAGTTTGCAGTGTGAATGTCATGGCATCAAATGAAACTAAGGGGATGAAGAAAAAAAAGCAAATGGTTAACATTTTAGTTAATATGTTTATTACTTAAGCATGGGGGAAGGATGGAAGGAAGGGAGGGAGGAATGAAAACAAAAGGAAATTTAGCATATTCACTCATTATTTCCCTGGTCATAATGCTGTTGTTAAATTATTCACATTATTCAGTATACATTTTTTGTTTTGTCGAAGAGATCCATAAACCTGCTTGCTTTCAGAGCACTTTTAGTGGGGTCGTTTAATGAAACGTATGGTGTACCTGCAGGTTACCATACAGATCACATGTGACTAACTGTTCAGGTGTTGAAATCATAATGTATACTTGGTTATAATTTCTACTGAGGAGCATGCCTGTCACTACTAGAAAGGCTTTGGCCCAGGTGAGGGCAGTGATCATGGTGCCATCAGGGCACGTGGAGGGGGATGGAAGACGCTGCATCTGGTTCAGCTTTTGCTACTTAACACTGAATGATGATCTTGGGCAAGTGTTGTAACCCTTCAGGTCTTCAGTTTCGACATCTGAAACTCTAAAGGATGGGTGGAGAGGTTTTTTTTCTTAATTTATTTTTATTTTTGGCTGTGTTGGGTCTTCATTACTGTGCGTGGGCTTTCTCTAGTTGCCGCAAGCTGGGGCTAGTCTTTGTTGCGGTGTGCAGGCTTCTCAGTGCGGTGGCTTCTTTCGTTGCGGAGCACGATCTCTAGGCGCATGGGCTTCAGTAGTTGTGGCACGCGGGCTTCAGTAGTTGTGGCTCGCGGGCTCTAGAGCGCAGGCTCAGTAGTTGGGGCACACGGGCTTAGTTGCTCCGCAGCATGTGGGATCTTCCTGGACCAGGGCAAAAACCCGTGTCCCCTGCCTTGGCAGGTAGATTCTTAACCGCTGTGCCACCAGGGAAGCCCTGAGAGTTCGTTCAATTAATGCAAATCTATGCTTCGGAGGCCCATCTTGTGCAAAACCATAGAGCTAATTGACTTTAGAGTTGTGAAAGGAAGATGCCAGGTCCTTCATCTTCTACTCATTCCCCGTCTCCATCACAGAGGAATAGAGCTGATGTATTTAAAATTTTGCTTAAAGTGCTTTCGCTTTTATTGCTTCTCCTTCCCAGGCACTTGTATTTTAGTCTTTCTTCCATTAAGTTATGACACTGTGGGATAGACCTGTTACATCTCGTTAAAGTGATTTTAGTCCTCAGCGAGGAGATTAGCAGATGCTAATCTTCTTGTCTATCCACTCACGCAGCAGTGTTCCTCACTTCCTGAAGTTGTTCTCTTTGTCTTTGATGGCTAATGTGCCTTAGTCGTTTTAGACCTGAGGACTTCGACTCTGTCTACCAGAGGCCAGGTAGATAATATAGTGAATCGAACCTGTTGTAATCTATGGTTTTTCAGTACAGTCATCTTTAGTTTTCAGTTCTGCAGCTTTTGGCCTTAATCTTGGGGCCATAATAGAGAATGATGGGGGTTTTGCCTAACTGGAAAGCTTATGACCCTTTCAAGAGGGCATATACTACCTAGTCCCATCTGATTATTGCCATTTGGGCCCCGTGTTGCCCGATTTTCTAAATATTCTGGAGAAATACGGTTGTGGACTGCCATTTTCTGGTCTCTTTTGTTTTTTGTGGGGAAGCTACCTTAGACCCTGTTCTTAATAAATGCTCGAATGGGAAATAGGTCTTTAGTTAGTGTTTTTTCAGTTCTCCTGGTTCTGTTGTAGTTGGTAGGCAGGTAACATCTCTGCTCGGATGGTTTCTCTTGTGGTAACTGAGCAGACCTGGTACCCTCATGGGAAAGGACTGAGAGATTATCTGGACAAGTAGAACTGGGCAGGCAAGTTTTTCTCTGTGTGCCCGGCGTTGGCCACGTAAAATCAGTGTGGTACAAAATGTCTCTGTTCTGTGGCAACACTTAGAATCCTTAGATTGAATAATTTGCCAGCAGGTCTGGAATACCTTACACATTTAATGTATTTCTTAAATTAAGGAATGCATTTTCCTCTAGTCGGTCTTTTATTCCCATCACCATTTGGACTCTCTTTTCCTTCATCTCTCTTTCTCCCTCTCCGTTTCCTGAATTTGTGGCCTGTCCATGGTATAGAATATTCCAGGCATTGTGTTCGCAGAGAATCTTGTAAAGGTTCTTGTAAAGGTGTGTACCCAAAATTCAAGAAATTCATAATTTTGTCAACATCCACTCATGAAAGATATTGAGAACTCATGGTAATCTATGTGTGATATAAAGGAATATTTTTATAATGCTCACATATTTGGGTTTTGGGTTATATGTAAATCGTAACACTGTAAAGTAGATTTTAAAAAACTCCTTAAGGGCAAGAGTCCTGTTTTTTTATATTCCGGAGCACATTTATAGTGTTATGAAGCTGTCAGAATCCTTAGTTATGAGAGATCATTTACGATACGGCACCCCTAAAGAGCGTTAATTCTGAAAATTATTTCTATTTGGCTACAAGTCTCTTGCTCTGACATTAATGTAATATAATTATTGTCTAGGATGGGATCTTTAAGATGAGACTTTCTCCAGACGGGACCCTCCTTGCAGCCGTTCACTTCTCAGGAAAACTAAGCATCTGGGCCATTCCATCTCTGAAGCAGCAAGGGGAGTGGAATCAAAATGAGCAGGTGTGTCTCTTGATTATGATTATTCCTAGAATGATTCTCGCTTAAGGGTGAGTACTGACAATACTAATTTCATTTTGATGATATTTTATGTTTTAAAATGTAGCTCACAGCTATTACTTATTCTCATCATTCCAAAGCTGTCCTATTCTTTACTTACATTATACTATTATCAGTGTAGTAGGACAGGTGAAGAACAGAGTAGCACTGTGTGCTGGTACTAATATGTAGAGCAGGACTCTGTATCCTGAGTGTCCTCTGTCCTTTGATCTCTGCATTTCCCCCTTTCTCATTGCAAAAATACAGAATGGAGATGTTAAGTTTTCAGCAAAAGTTGACTGATATCAAAGATTGGAAGGGTCAATATCGTAAAAAGATTAGACTCCTTTCCAAATCTTGCAGTGCTAGTAATCCTGGGCTTCCGTAAGGTTGAAGGGAGTTTTCGTCTCTTTACTCAAAAGGTAGATAGAGAAGATACAGAGAAAGATAGAACTGTTCATTTTTTTAGTGTCTGGAAATAACAGCGTTTGAGAATTAAACAATTGAGTTGTTTAGTGACGGATAGTATCAATGTCTATTGTAATCTAAAATCAGGATGGGCAGGTAAGGTATAATGCTCGTTTAATGCCACACGTTGTGATAGAGTGAAGATTTAAGAAAAATCTTCTCAGTTAGATACAGCTTACGTTATAAATCTTTCACTGCTCTGAAGATAATTTTGCCTGCCAGCACTTTGAGTGTTAGTTCTTCTTCCCTCACATCCCCATTCCCCTTCCTTATAGAGTATCCTGTCACCAGCTTTGGTGGATACTTCTGTGATTCTAAGAAAGGAGCATATTCCCTGCAAGGTCTGAATGGATCAGGGTCTTTTTATTAGCATTGTTTTGAATTTCATCAAACTGCACTATAAAAGAATTCTTAATAAGCAAACAGTATTTTGTATTTCTCAGAATAGAGGAAAAGAGAAAGGGGCTCTACATTTTCATACTCTTTTCACAGACTTAAATTTATTTGTTTTTGCTGTTCTTCAATTTTTTCTCTTAGACACAATTGTAGGAAGATTCCCTACCCCTGCCTTCCCCTGGCCCAGTTCCTCACCATGTTGAATTTAATTTGGTCTCCACATCTCTGCTACTCTGTCTTACTTACTGGATCTAGATTTGTTCTAAATAGAAGAAAGAGATCCTCCTCAGTTATCAACCTCAGTAGCCAAGTAGAGAGACATTCTTTCTGTCTCCTCTGAAATGAGAGCTAAGTTGACTTATATCTTCACTCTGGAAGTGGAGTGGACCAGCTCTCAAAACTGTTTTTTTTAATGTATTCAGCTAGGGTCATCAGATCATTGATCCAGAAGGTACCGTGCATTTTCCATGGTTATCAATGTGTAGTGTTAAGATACTTAGCTTTTGTTATTTGGGAAGACCCTGATGTTCTATTATATATGGGAAATTTTACATTTGAGCAAGTTTTTTCTTAAAAGGTGAACACTTTGAATATTAGTCATTTGGAATAGAAATATTGATCAAGTTCTGAAGCACACTTAATATTTCATCTTGTAAGTGTCCTAGAATGTCGTACATATAGCACAAGGACTATCAAAAAAATTCATTAGTATGCTGTTTCGTTTTCTGAAATTATGGGTACCTTTTTTTTTTTTTTACGTGCAAAGATAACCTGCATCTCTTGTAGTCCTTATTGGCATATACTTGAATTTTTAACTGGTTAGACATTTTTATCGTTAGCTGCCAATCAGTTTCATTATAATTCATTACTCTTTAGCCCATGAATGTTATTCATTGGGTTTTTATAATGATCCTATTAAAAACACAAAAATTGTTAAAAGATCTTGAAACTCAGGAATGAGTAAATGTAAATATCCCAGTCGTTTGGAATCAGCCATGAGAAAGGTAATGTGACAAGAAAGGAAGGGAATTTGGAAATGGCAACAGATGCACGGTGGGAGGACATGAGTTCAGGCCAGAAATTTGTCTCTAGTGTTGTATTAGGGAGAGTCTTTTGAGCAGAAATATGCTGCACGTTTAGAAGGCAGTTCATCAGGAATTGCTGAAGCCTGATTTTTCGGTTGTACCTCAAAGAGTTTCCGCCTTACCTCTGTGGCTCTGATTCAGCGCTCCCCCCCACCCTACAGTCTGCAGACAGACTGTATGATGATACAACTCCTCAAGCTAGTTGTATCTTTTATTATAATTTACACCTTTTTGGGCTTACCTATCAGTTTCTTCTGATTTGGTTGGTGTAAATTATCTCCCTTGAATGCTTGAGTAACCTGGAAAAAAACGGGATTCGGGGCTCACAGAGCTGAAAACCATGGAGCTGGTTGCCATCACCAAGGCTGCTCGGCATATCCTCATTCCAGAGCGCGTCCCATCACAGGCCAGTGGCTGCCAGCCCCTCCCTTTCCTGCTCAGCACCTGGAAAAACTAGCTGGATAGGACAGGCTTGGCCCTCTGAGACCCCTGCCAGTGCTAGCCTCAAAATAAATTTTTGTCCAAAGTTGAGAACAGGGAGGGCATTTAATTTCATCTATTCGAAGGTTGTGATCACAGTGCAAAAGCTCCTTCACTTAACCTGCCATCTTTTCTAGTCTGGTCGTTATGCTGCTTTGTACCTGCACCCTGAGCCCTCCTCTCCTGCTCGCTACTTTGGTCCAACCCTTTCTGTTTTACTTTGTGAACTTCATTCCATCATAAACTCCTGTGAGCCTTCATCATTTTCACAGAATGCTCTGCTTTCTTTTGATACACTTAATCTAGGCGTATAAAGCTCAGTAGGGTTGAGGTACATGTACACATAGTCTTGCAGCTTTTATAAAATTTACTCTAATAATAACCTCTATTATTATTTACTGAGCACTAAGTTTGTCTTAGGGTTTTTCAGCAAGTCAGCAGGAGAACTGAGATTTGATTTCATAGCTCTCTGGCTCTGATGTCCACGCTCTTACCATGACCATGTGAGAAAATAAATACACTGTTAAAAAGGTGGGAAAAACCTGTTTGTTAGGTTTTTTATTAGGCTTTATTTGATGCGATCTTTACAAGAACAGAGACAAATTCTTTTCCTCTGCGAATGTAACACGGATTTCTTCAGCCCTCTCAGGTGTGTTGAACTCTTGAGCTAATTAGTGTGTATTAGATACTAGAATAAGTAATTGAGAAAGTCTGTCATTGGTGAGCCCTTAACTTTATGATAGATATCATATCACAGTACTTATGATGTGGTGACATGAGGTGAGGATGGTAACTCCTTGTCCAGCAAAAGAAGTTTGAACAACCATACTTTGTTTGAGCCTTTCACCTATATTCCGGGGATGAATCACATTGGATATTGGACATTTTAGATTTGACTTTAATGTATGAAGAGAGTCATTAAAATCTAGTGTACTAGTCAGCTATAGAGAACAAACTAGTGGTTACCAGTAGTGAGAAGGAAGAGGGGAGGGGCAAGCTATGTGTAGGGGATTAAGAGGTACAAGCTATTATGTATGAAATAAGCTACAAGGATATATTGTACAGTGCAGGGAATATAGCCAGTATTTTATAATAACTGTAAGTGGAGTATAACCTTTAAAAATTGTGAACCGCTATGTTGTACACCTGTAACATATAATATTGTACATAAACTATACTTAAATAAAAGTAATAGTGCATTAGAGTAAATGTTATAAAGCTTACATGTAACAGTGCTATCAAGGGTAGGTTGTTACTTTATTCAGAATAATTATCGTAAAGTAATAAAGTTCAAGTATTTGAGTCTCTACCAAGTACCACAGTAGAAAATGCAATAAGTCACAATCCTTGCCCTTAGGACATTCATAGTCTTGCAAGGGAAATTATAAACACATTAATAAAATAACATGTTAATATTATGAAAAGATAAGCTCAGAGGAATGGTGCATACATCATTTGGTGGTTTGGGGGAGGGGGATTGTTGGGAATAAGCAGTGTTTGTATAGTAAGGCTTGGCTGTCAACAGCAATTTTCATCTCTCTCATTTACTTCACAAAAAACCCTGTTAAGTAAAAAATGTTTTTATACTCGTTTTAAGAGATGGGAGTAGTGCTAAAAGAAGTTAACTTAGATCACTAAATGTTAGAATCAACGTTCCATTTTGACTCGGGTCCTCTGACTTCGTAGGTCAAGACTTTTTTCCGGAGAACCTTCTTATAGTGCTCATACTTAGAAATACTGACTTCAAGTGGGCAGATTGGGTACTAGTTAAGACGTTAATGGAAAACAGGGAGAGATAGCCCGTGTGGTTTGTACGATGACACCTGGAGTTGTGCAGTTCATTATGTAGAGACACTGGGAATGTGAAAATGTTAATAAGCGAGAGGTATAATAGTGTCACTTACCAAATGTGTGGTGGCACTTTGCATATTCATCACTGGCTGAAAATCACTGAAGAACTCTTAAAACAGTGGAAAAACACTTAAAACAGTTGCTCTTTTCTCATTTTTCCAGTTTAATCAAGTGACCTTGGGTCAGCCAGGTAGGACAGGCTTTGGATTTCTTTGTGGCTACTCTGGGGAATGAACTTTCCGAAAGCCAATTAGTTTAAAATAGAGTCTATAATATATAGTGTATAGTTAGCTTATAACTTTACCTTAAACATTGCCTGAGAAAAAAACTGTTTCTGTTGCCCTATCCACACTTAAAGTCTTTTACCAAATTGTGAATTCAGCTCATCTGGGCCTTTCTTCAAGCAATACGCTGCTTTATTAGTTTTCATAATATGCTTTGTTTGAATGAGTATTTTCTCTGTAAAATCTAATGATTAAAGATAGTTTGGAAGTGCCCGTTCTGATTTACTTCTATCCAGTTTTTAGTTGATGAAGTACTTTGGCTTTCATTATCAATATGAAAATCCATGTGGCTAGAAATCTGTATTAAGTTTTGTTCATGTTTGGAATATATAGTCAAATTGCCAAACTGATTTTCATTTCAAACATTTCCCGTATGTTATGTTTATATATTTACATCTCCTTTTTGGCCTTAATTGTTCTCTGAAGAAGCTTTATTACTTGCTTATCTGTACTTACTTGGATGTAGCAGACACAAAACTAACCTTTTCCATTTGATTGTATTTTCTCTTTGACACATAGTAGGTACTGGCCTAATTTTGTTAAGTGGATGCATCAGTGAAGGACAAATGGGAAGATAACAGTTCATGTCATTAATAGTGATCTAAACCACAGCTGTTTTCACATCTTCACTAGACTGTCAGCTCTTTGAGAGGAGGCACTGAATTGAATATACATTTCTTCCCTGAGAGCTAACAAAGGACTTGGTGTATTAAATACTAATAATAAATGTTTGTGGAATGAATAAACATTTAAAGGTTGCTTTTATGCTGTTGGCAACAAGGTCTTTGTTATATTTAGCTTCCAGCTGTAAAAAAAGAAAAAGAAAAGTCAGCGAATAAAATCCTTAAATCTGAAGAAAACAGATGTAAGCTGTATGCTGTAGCCATAATAGCCTCTCTGAACAAAATCTATAACTGTATCCTTAGGACATCCTCCTCTAGGCTACTGCTGCCCTATAAAGTGAGGGCACCTGAGGCTGTTTTCAGACATACGGTAGCACGTCATGCAGAGAGGAGTGGCATGGAGGCTGCTGCTCAGGATATATCAGCATAGTACTGGGACTGAGTACCCCCCACCCCCCGCTTTCCTGGGGGTCTTGGGAGCTTGGTGATCCTGTCTTCAAAGTAGCAGCCTGCAGCGTTTGAATCAGATGTCATAAAGCACAGCCAGATCATGGTTCTCCTCACAAAGTCCTTGGCTCTGAAGGGTGGTAAGTTGGGGCCAGTTTGAATAGTGTAAGGGGAGCAGTGGGAATGTCAGTATAAGAAAGCAGCAAGGGACAAGCTGTCAGGTTGCCGGTCTGGCAGGCCGCCTCTGCCTGAGGCAGAGTTAAGTTTGGGATTTTGTTTGGGCTTCTTTCTTAAGTATACTGTACAGATAATTTCATCAAACGCCCACATATTGTGAAGTTGAACGCTTAGTTCAGATATATAGACTGAATTGCTGTGTACTTCTAAGACAAAAGTACAGACAGGTATATACCCCAAAGAATTTAAAACAGGTGGTCAAACAAGTGCATTCACATACATGTTCACAGCAGCTGCAAGCTGGAAACAACCCAAATGTCTGCTAACAGAAGGATGGACAAATTGTGGTATATACTTGCGATAGAATATTATGCAGCCATAACAAAGGAATGAACTACCAATCCATGCCACAACTTGGATGGCCCTTGAGAACATTATGATAAGTGGAAGAAGCCAGACACAAAAGGTTGTTTGAATTCATTTATACAAAATACCCAGAATAGGTAAATCCACAGAGATCGAGGGCATGTTGGTGGCGGCTGTGGCTGGGGAAAGGGGAAAGGGGGTAACTGCTTAATGCCTAAGCTTTATTTTGAAGGGATAAAAATGTTTCGGAACTAGATGGAGGTGGCAGACGTTGTGAACGTACTCAATACCACTGAATTACTCATTTAAAAATGATTAATTTTATGTTAATTTCACCACAATGAAAAAAAAACGATTTCATTAATCCTGTCCTCCCCCCCAAACCCTACAACAAACAAAAATGCATATAATTAGAATATGATGCATTGTAGTCCCGTACTTTGGCCTACTTTTTTTTTTTTTTGCGGTACGCGGGCCTCTCACTGTTGTGGCCTCTCCCGTTGCGGAGCACAGGCTCCGGACGTGCAGGCCCAGCGGCCATGGCTCACGGGCCCAGCCGCTCCGTGTCATGTGGGATCGTCCCGGACCGGGGCACGAACCCGCATCCCCTGCATCGCAGGTGGACTCTCAACCGCTGTGCCATCAGGGAAGCCTCTGGCCTACTTTTTTTTCCTGAATAAGCTTAGTCTTTCCCTACCTGTGTCCTTCTGTGCACACTGTGGTCTCCCACTGGAACGTTGTCCTCCACCCATTTTCCACATCCAGGTCTTATCCAGCCATAAACATATATAACACCATCAGGCTTTCTTTGATCCTCTTGAACTCCCTTCATCTTTCTCAAGCCCATATCCAAAATGATCTCTTGATCCTTTGAAGACCCTTAGCACTTTTATCTATACCTCTTTTTTGGGCAGTTATCAAATTTGACCTTCGGTTATTGTTAGTTATACCCATTTCTTAGCCATCTATGTGCTTGAGTATAGGGCATATAGTGTCTGATTTTTTTTTTTCTGCTTTCTTTCATAGTGTAAGTGCACAGTATTCATTGACTAAATAGCAGAAGAAACCACACTTTTGAGAAGGTGTAGGAATATTTGTACTATGTCAACTAATTTTTCTATAGCTTAGGCATTCTACTTAGAGCTCAGTGATTCATTAGTTCATTCTCTCATTCAGTATTTAACTGCTGTGACAGGGGTGGGCACTGATAGACGTGGGAGTACAAGGATGACTAACAGTCCTGGATGCAGAGGAACAAATCTTCACCTTGGGTTTAAAATTGGTTTCACAAGAGGTACCCATTATTTAAGCAATCTACATGGAACAGTCTAGTCCCAGAGTGTGGAGATTGGCTCTACTAGACTAGTACCGCTTGTTCATGGTCCTCTTGCTCATCGTTGACTTGGATGAAGACAAGCACACTTTGAATTCTCAAAGTGCTTATGCCAATGAGAGGACTTCTTTTTACATTTTTTTCTCAAGAGTTCTTGTTAAATTTCTTTGTAATCTATACGTCCTTAAATTTACCCAAGGCTGAATCGTAATTGTTGTTGTTTGTGGGGCTTAAAGTTTTAAAGTGTTATCCCATACTTTCCTTGTGTACTCCAGAATGTACGTGGGGGGGCACACATGGCATCATGTAAATAAATGCTGGCACGCCTCTGGTGCTGTTGGTGGAGGTGCAGCTGGTGGTTCGGAGCTACTGAAACTTCTAAGGTGCCTTGTAATGGTCAAATAAGATTTTAATTTAGTTGATTATTTTCAGTAATACGTACCTTCTTCTGATTTTTTGAAACTTAATTTTTTTTTTATACTTAAGGACAATCCATTTCTTCGCCTAGTATATAAATAGCCTTTTATGGCAACTTTTTTCTGATAGAGTTAACGAATTATATCTTCTGTTCTCAGGGTCTGCTCTGGGCGACTTATAGTAGTGGGGAGCAGAAAGTTCTCTCAGGGTGTGGAAAGAAATATCAGTTTTTTTTTTTTTTTTTTTTGCGGTACGCGGGCCTCTCACTGTTCTGGCCCCTCCCGTTGCGGAGCACAGGCTCCGGACGTGCAGGCTCAGCAGCCATGGCTCACGGGCCCAGCCGCTCCGCGGCATGTGGGATCTTCCCAGACCAGGGCACAAACCCGTGTCCCCTGCATCGGCAGGCGGACTCTGAACCACTGCGCCACCAGGGAAGCCCCAGAAATATCAGTTTTAATACCCTAATGTATAAGCCACTGATAACTTGGTAGTAAAACATATATGCATATTCTGTTGCATAAGATGAAAAAGCACATTTTGACATAAGTACAGCATCACTTTTTTTAGGCTTAAGAGTTCAGATAACCCCCAATTGATATTTTGTTGTTTTTTCCCCCCATACTATTGTGATTCTGGAGGTTATGGGATTAACGTGGGCCTGGGAAATGTCTGGCAGTGGCTTCATCTCTGTTGTTTTGTGATGCTTGAGAGATCATGGTGTGTCCTGACGTTCACAAAGGTGGGCAGGGCATTGTGTTGCCATGAGGATTAGACTGTGAATGTATCGAATTTGAGGATTGCAGGGTTATATTTTTTGACTTAGTCCAATAGGTTTTCAGTCATAGAAAGTTAGAACTGGAGATGACACGGAAGTTGTGGGGTCCAGCGTCAGAGCTGTGGGAACTGAGACCTGGAGGGTTGCTTGCCTTACGAGCGGCAGGGTAGCTCTTACATCCAAGCTGGTGTTTCATTCACAACGGCATGGCTGTTCTCCCAGTGTGCAGTTGTGCGTGTGTGTGCGTGTGCGTGTGTGTGTGCGCGCGCAGAATTCTTAGTGTATCCTGCTTTCATTTGTATGAATTGTATGCTTGCCATCACGGTTCTTTTTTTTTTTTTTTTTAATTTACATCACTTTATTTATTTATTTTTGGCTGTGTTGGGGCTTCGCTTCTGCGCGAGGGCTTTCTCTAGCTGCAGCGAGCAGGCGCCACTCTTCAGCGCGGTGCGCGGGCCTCTCACTGTCGCGGCCTCTCCTGTTGTGGAGCACAAGCTCCAGACGCGCAGGCTCAGCAGTTGTGGCCCACGGGCCTAGTTGCTCCACGGCATGTGGGATCTTCCCAGACCAGGGCTCGAACCCGTGTCCCCTGCATTGGCAGGCAGACTCTCAAACACTGCGCCACCGGGGAAGCCAGCCATCACGGTTCTTATTCATGCTACTTTCTTCATTAAATTGAGTCACAGTACTTGCATGTGCACATCTTAGGTATAAGAACAATTGCTTTTCAAGATCCTGGAGAGGAATAGATTTCAACTAGGTGTAACTAAGAGATGAAAGGAAAGCATCATTTCTGTATTTTGTCAAAAAAAAAATCCAAAGTTCTTGATGATGTTCTCATAATTTTCTTACCTTGTTGATCCAAGAATTTATGTGCCTATTTTCCAAATTCAGCCAGGCTATGATGACCTTAATCCTGATTGGAGACTCTCTACTGAGAAGAGAAAAAAAATCAAAGGTGAGTTTTATGATGTATGATGATTAAAACCTTAAGAGGCTCGTGTTGTTTAGTAAAGGTGCTTTTTAGGTGGTATGATATATATAGGGGAGGGAAAACTCCTTTTCTTTCTGCTATCGTAGGTTCTCTGCCTGGGGATCTGTAAAATTAGATTGGCAAAAGACAGATTAATAAGAGAAAAACAAGCAGAAGTTTATTAGCATGTACACTGAGTTTATACACGGGGGGTACCCAGGGATGAGTAACTCCGAGGGATGGTTGGAAATTGTGCTTATACAGCATCTAAACAAAGAAACAGTCAATTTTTAACCAAGTGACAAGACAAAGGAAAAGCAGTTGGAGTTTCTAGGAGTGACAAATTGTGGGAAGGCCAGTATGTGGGGAAAGTAATGGAAGATAAGCAGTAGTTAGTTATGTAGATTCCTTCCGTGCTATCTCTGGGCTCATAAGGGTCTAAATTTGTCTCCAGTGATGAACTCTTGTCCTTCGTGGTAGAGAGCAGAGAGGAGAACAACTTTGTAAATTTATGTCCTGCTTTTACGCAAATAGGTAGAGGGCAGAGAGCTTTTCTTGTGTCTGCTTCTTCTCAGTGGCCTCTAGCCCAAAATAATCATTATGCCACAGTGGCACATTTTGGGGTGGCATATTCGGCTACCCTACATATAAAAAAGTCTCTAGATACTTCTGCTTCACTTTGGAAGGAACACCAAGATTTCATAGGACGGGGACAAGGCAACAGATCCCGCTTTCTGACCGTCAGGTGTTAATATTTTGAGTTTTCCCAAGGCTGAGGCAGAGCCTGTGGCATGCAGCATGGCTCTCCCTCTACAGGCCAGCGTGGAGATGGCACACTGAGTTCAAAGCTCGTAAGTGTACTCCTTTGTAAAATGAGCATGGAGGGGATAGCAGAAAGGGATTCCTCAAAGGGTAGACTCTGAGTATTTATCTTTGGGGCTGGGGTGCCAGTGTGGTAGATGGTAGGTAATGAGAGGTTGGAGGGACTTTTTCTTTTCATACATCTCCATATATAAGCATTTTTTTTTTTAGCAGCGAGCATGTATTACTTTTATAAATAGAAAAGAAACCCAGTATTTACATTTAATTAAAAGCAATAGTGATTATTTAATTGGTAGATTAAAATTAAAAACAAAAATTAAAATATTAAGAGTTACTTTGAGTAATTGGTTCCTTTTTCTTCAGGTGAAACTCCCCAAGTTAAACACTACTGAATTTTTAAGTGTCTCCTGTGAAATTAGTGATAGTTACACGGTTCAAAATCTTTATTAAATTATGCTTCTAATTCACATTTAAAGACCCTGAAAGTATTGATTTGTTAATACCACGTGTCATGTTCACGTATTCACTTTTGTTAAATAATCATCCGAAATACTCATTCAGAAAAACATTTCTGAGAAAAAATATAATTTGTCAAATTAGAAGGTTGGCTGCATATTTAAATGATGTGCTCCTTTCCATCCCGCATTACATTAAGCTGTAAGCCTAGGAACACTGCTTTTCATGTTTTCTTGGAATTCCTTATTTACATAGATTGCTTTAGGCTTAAATCGGAAGAAAATGTTGAGTTTTCATGGTTTTTGTTTTTTAATTAAAATAATGAGTTATTCTCATGGAGTTAACCTCCTGTTTTATTTTATTTCTAATTTGGCCACGCTGCGCGGCTTCTGGGATCTTCATTCCTCAACCAGGGATCGAACTCGTGCCTGTGGCAGTGAAAGTGCCCAGTCCTAACTGCTGGACTGCCAGGGAATTCCACTGACCTCCTATTTTAAAATCTCTATCTCCTTAGTCAAATGTTTACATATATTTTTAAATTTATGGTGTACTTTGTATGTATTACCTTTAAACCTCGTCAGATCCTTAGTGGAACAAGTGGTATAAAAGGGCAATAAAATTATAGTAAATATCATGCCATTTCCTTTCGAATGCCTCAATTTGGTGAACCACAGTTCAGTTCTATCCACCCTCCCCCAACCCCTGCAATTCCTTACTGGTCTTGAATATGTTTTCGTCTTTCTGATTAGTTGCAAGTATAGAGGAGGAAAAAGTTATTTTTCCTACTACCCTACTAGATTCTCCAGCTGAGACCCAGTAAATTGGACTAACAAAAAGAAAAAAGCATACACATTTACTTAATATGTTTTAGGGACACAGGAGCCTTCATAAGGAAATGAAGACCTGAGGAACAGTTACACCTGATCAGTTTTATACTAGGTTGGGTGAAGAGTGGAAAGTTGTAGAAAGACATGAGAGACAAAAGGGTCTGAGCTAAGGGTAGTAAACTGGGAGGAACTTAGCAAGGCCTGTTTGTTTCCATTTTTCTTGGCTTCCCTCCGTCTTTGGAGATAAGGATGCTCCTTTCCTCCGGATATAAAGAAGGTACCTCTCACGTGGGGATCTTAGGACCTGCTCCAGAGGAAGGTCAGAGTTCTTCCTGAGTCTGCCATTTCTCAGTACACACCTGCCTTTTTTTAATATGTTGAAAATGGTGACATATCTCTGAATATTTTTCATTTTTTGAGCAGAAAGACCTTAATATATTTACCTCTGCATCCCTAGAACTTTGGACTTTGGCAAATTGTTGGCATTCAGATGTTCATTAAATAAATTACCATTTTGTATCTTCTACTTGAGTAAAAATCTGAGTGGTGACTTACATTTTAATTTTTCTTATTATTTGTCATACCTTTAGGACTCACATGGTTTTAAAATTGATTATTGGACTAAGTGTGTTGTATTTAAACCACATTGCTGGATGGATTTTTATTGATTTACTTTTCCCCCCATTAGATAAAGAGTCCTTTTACCCACTGATAGATGTGAATTGGTGGGTGGACAGTGCAGTGATTTTGGCTCGCTGCTCTGGTGCTTTGACTGTTTCGTCGGTGAAAACTTTGAAGAATTTACTGGGAAAATCCTGTGAATGGTTTGAACCATCCCCTCAAGTCACTGCTACCCATGATGGGGGATTTTTGATTTTGGAGGTAATGCTTTCCCTTTTAAAGCAATCAGTGTGTTTGAGAGTAAACATTTATTACCCCCAAAATCTAAATATCTTATTTTAATTTTGGTTATCCCATTATTTAATCTTGTCTTTAAAAAGAAAAATTTGTTATTGGAATCAGAACTTGGTGCAGTATAAAAAAGATCTATTGTTTAGACAATTTAAAAAAGTGCATTTGTATAAGAATGAAGAACATTTAGAGTCATTTTGCTCTCTGTAAAGCATTTCTTCCTCATTGACATGATAGCTTTTTTCTTTTTCCTGGATTAGTTATCTTAAAAATATAAATAATATCACTACCTAAGAAATGCAGTCTTTAACCTATTCCTATGAAATATGACAGCTTAAAACTTTTGGTTCTTTTATTAAGAAAAACTTGTTTATCATGACAAAAATTTTGAAAAGAGGCTAATATTTTAAAGTTATGTTTTGGTCATTTAAAATTATTTTAAGTCTTTCAAGGTAATGGCCTTCAATAGCCTTCACTTCAGTGCAGACTGACAAATGTCTTCTCCCCTTAAGTTTGGTACCGAGTCTAAAGATGTGCTTTAAAGAGAACCAGGGCTTAAAATCGAAGGCAACTGTGTTAGGTCTGGAATGAAAGTTATCGTTCAGACTTCAGACTCAGAACTTGGTGAAGACATTGTTTAAAAGCTGGGGAGCTATGCTTGATAAAGCAAATAAATACCTTCAGGTTCATGTTGCTAAATAGATGGAAAAAATCGTCTTTTCACAGCAGGTACAAAAATATCAAAAAGAAAGAAATTAACATTCTCAACTCCTTTATTTCCCTAAAGTAATTACCAGGTATATATTTTACAAGACCGTATTAATGACCTGTTATTAAAACAGGCTTTAGTTTTAGAGATTTGGAGCCAATAACTTCTGTGCTTATTTCTGGAGCTATTGATGTAAATATATAGCATTTGTTGTTGGGTTTCTTTGAGTTCCATTCTTAGTTTTAATCCCACGGCTGATGTAATGAATCAAACCAGAGTAGAATTAAAAATATTTTTCTCATTAGCTCTAAAAACGCATCTTTAGTTCCTCACTATTCACTTAACATCTCCTTTTTCAATTCAGTGCGAGATTAAACTTGCCCCCAAACGATCTCGTTTGGAGACAAGAGCAGGAGAAGAAGGTGAAGGAGAAGAGGATTCGGATTCCGATCAGGAAATATCTGCCAAGGCTCGCTACTTTGGTTATATAAAACAGGGCTTGTACTTAGTGACCGAGATGGAGCGGTTCGCACCAGCCCGGAAACGCCCTCGAACCATTACTAAAAACTACCGCCTGGTGAGCCTGCGGTCTACGACCCCAGAGGAGCTCTACCAGAGGAAGGTGAGGGTGTCCCTTTACTATCCACAGTCACAGCATCAGATTTGATTTGCCTCTATTGAGAAAAAACTATTTTTTTTAATAAAGGAAGAAATTTAAAGAGGGGTTGTTATTATCGTTGACGTCTTAGCCACGTCAGTATGCTAAAGCTGCTGGGAATAATGCTGGTCTTTGTGCCTGAGCAGTCAGTCAGAGCAGTGGGTGGGAGGGGAGTTCATGTGGACCAATTGTCTACTTGGTGGCTCCACCCAGGTTTTCACTCCACTTCATGTGGCCTTCAGCTCTCACTTCCTCTGTGTTGAAGTACAGCTGTCTCCTCAGACTGCAGCAGATGAGGGAAGAACTGCAGACTTGCTTTCTAGTCCGGGGTTTGCTTGCGAAGCAGATTTGATCACCACTGAGTATTCCACGTGTTTGTGCTGCACTGTCGCGGAGTCCTGGAGGAGGAGTCGGGCCGCCCTGCTGGTCCTGGTTTTGCCATTTTACTTTATAACCATGGGTGTTTCACCTCTGTTTCTCATCTTTCTGTTAAAGCGCTTAAAGGAAATACTTGATCTATCTGCCCCTTGTCATGTTTGTGAGCTTCTGGGGCCACAGTGCACATGAAGGTGGTTAGGAATGACCTACGCTATCATCGTTCATTCTGTCATCATTTTGACACTGCAGACTGCTTGGTAATGTCACATTCGTGTTCCATTTCCTTGTCCAAAGATCGAAAGTGAAGAGTATGAAGAAGCCTTGTCTCTGGCTCAGACCTACGGCCTGGATACTGACCTGGTGTATCAGAGGCAGTGGAGGAAGTCAGCTGTCAACATTGCTTCAATTCAGAATTACTTGGTATGTTTAAGATGTTGGGGAACATGCAGTAAAATTCAAACTTATGGAAAAACTTTTGGCTGTCGGGCTTCATGTTGGAGTACTTTTCACTGCTGACTTTTCTATGTGAAGTGTTTTATTCTACCTTGAAAAATTATCTTATCAGGTTCTGTCGGCCCTGCAGCTGGACGTTGGTGCAGAAGACATGTGACCAAATATTCACTGATAAACCAGCCAACTGCCTGGTCTTGGCCTAATCCTTTCCCTTCATCTACCTCAGTTAACCTCTGTTCACCTCCATCAGTCAGGGTCCTGTCAGAAGCCAGGAACCACCCAGTAATGTGAACAGGAAGTTTTAATATGGAGAGTTAATATTTTCTAGCAACAAGAGATTTACTATATGAGGGCAAAGAGAACTCTAAGGAATACCCTGGGGCTGAACGGCATGTACCCAAGGAGGGAACAAACTCGGAAGGGAGGGCTCCCCCTGGGCTGGGATTCAGGCTTCATTGGACAAGGAGTGGTTGCAGCACACTGGACGGCCGAGCAGTTCGCTGGAATGCCTGAGGCCACGGCTGGTCCATAGTAGCCAAGGCTGGCAGGCAGGGAAAGGTGGGATGGATGGGCCAGCTGGATGCCTGTTGCTAGGGTGGCCGTGAACTGAGGTTGGGGGGTCGAAAACCCCAGGGGCTGGTAAGTGGGGAGCCCCCCACCAGCATGAAGGCTGGTAGATAAGGAACCGTGGCCAGGACCTTTTTTCCACACCCTCTCCAGCATTTGTTGTTTGTAGATTTTCTGATGATGCCCATTCTAACTGGTGTGAGGTGATACCTCATTGTACATTCCCCCTGGAGTGTAGGCGAGCCTAGTTTAGGGAGCTTCCCCTTCAGGTGTCTGGGAGGATTCGCTGGGGAGGAATCTGTCCATGGGAGTGCAGCTGACACTAAGTGGGAAGTTGTCCTCCAAAGGAGGGAGGGGGAAGTAAGCACCACCAGATGTCGCCTGCGGGCATTGCCAAGACCGGAGCAAGAACCAGCGCACACGTGGACTAGAGACCAGAGCCTCTTCCTCTGCAGTGGCCTGCAGCGCCCTCTGTTGACAAAGCTTAATATCGTGTCAGCCGCAAATAGGAAAGGCTGTTTATCCCATAGCTGGCTCTGAAGAGTGCTTTTGAGGCTGAGAGGCAATAAATAGATAACTGTCATATCAAACTTGCCAAATACCCCCTTTTTGCTTAAATCCTGCAGTTAAATCCTTCTGCTATGTGCTGCCACAGTTAGAGTTACTATGTTGGCTGTTTATTTGAATCATTGGTGCCTTTGTAAGGAAGTAGTTGGACTCATACCTATTTTTAGAAGGTGCTGACTTCTCATGTGACATTTAGGAAGGCAAATACCTTTTCATGTAGGAATATTCTAAGAAGTGTTGGGAAATTTTCATGGTAGTTGTTTTCCCTAAAAATTCATGTACATGAGTAATTAAAAATAAATAAAAACGTAATCTGCAAAAGTTGTGTGTAAGAAGTTGATGCTTCACCCAAACGGGAAGATGAACTGTTAACACAAGCAAGATATCAGAGTTGAGAGAGCATGAAAGATAATGAAATAAAGGAAAAAGACAAAGTTGCTTGTATTTTCTTTAGAATATCAGAACAGCAAACCTATATTATCTTTCTTTCTTTTGTGACTCAGGACAGTGAGCTCATGAGTTCATGTATATCCACTTAACGGCCTTTTCTGTAACACAGTAGAAAGCAGATTTGGTCTCTGAAGGAGCTCACAAATATTAGGAGAGACAAATTATGTACATTTTTTATGGGGGGAAATACTTAATTCAGCAAAATAAATAGGCAGTGAAGAGTAAAAGCACTATGCCAGGAATGAAAGGGGTACAGGAGTGGCATAAATATGGCCTTCGCTTTTAGGGAGCTTATAATCTTCCCGAGAAGACAAGCTTTATGCCTTCATTATAGAAATGACCATACAAGAAGATTGCGGACAAATGCTGTGGGAACCCAGTGAAGGTAGCAATCATTATAGACTCTGGTTATGGAAGTCTTCATATAGTGAAGATGTTTTGGGCAGGGATTTGAAAGGATTCAAAGTAGAGCTAGAAGAGAGGAAGGCATTCTTAATGGGACAAGTGGTATGAGCAAATTAAAAGAAAATGAGCATGACTCATGAGGCCAGTGACTAAACCTGGCTTATTCATTGTTCTATTTTCATGGCACACAAAGAGTACTCAGTAAATATTTCCTGGATGAATGGCTCTGTAAGGAAACCAGCCTGTTGGATCTGAGATTCCATGATGGTGAACACTGGGGCATATTGATTAGAAAGATACATTGATTTGGGTTCAGGTGGGAAAACTTGCCAAAGGCAAGAGACTCCTGCAGTGTCCCAGTTGTTACGTGTCAATGACATGGACTGATACAGAGGCCATAGATGTGGAGAAGGGGATGTGAGTTCAGAGACATTTCAGGAAAGAATTGATATGAAGGAATGTGTAAAGGAATGTGTAGGGTATGAATCAGATTTTACCCTAAATTTGTATCCACAAGGGCTCTTTCTAGGAAGAGGGCAAGTCAGGAATTATGAATGGAGTCAGAGGAAGCTGTTGGGAGGGAAGTACATATGGGCCCTTCGTCTTTCCAAGGAACAAACATACCATGACTTTTTATGATTAAATTATCATCTGTGGGCTTCCCTGGTGGTGCAGTGGTTGAGTCTGCCTGCCGATGCAGGGGACGCGGGTTTGTGCCCCGGTCCGGGAAGATCCCACATGCTGGAGCGGCTGGGCCCGTGAGCCATGGCTGCTGAGCCTGCACGTCCAGGGCCTGTGCTCCGCAATTGGAGAGGCCACAAACAGTGAGAGGCCCGTGTACCGCAAAAAAAAAAAAAAAAAAAATATCATCTGTGCTTTGGAGTACATCTCATGGTCAAGTAAATACAGAAACCTTGACATGCTATGCCTCATTAGTTTTGTTTCAAGTTAAACATGTTTGTTACAAGAAGATAAATCTTGCCTTACTTCTTTATTTTCTACTCTTCTATGCAGCCCAAGTGCAAACTAAAAAGCAACTAAAAAGTTTGGAAAGAGCTTTTTATGTTTCCAAAAAAGAGTACTGAACTTTGTGTTTCAGTGTGTTTTATTAGATGAAGAAAGAAAGCAGTTGGAATCACATGCTCTCTACCCAGTCCTAGTCACTGTTAGGAAAGTAGCTTTTTAATGTTGAGATGCTCTAGCAGCTGCTTGTGGCCAAGGTTTCAGGTAGCTCTACTCTCTTAGGTATAGCTTTATAATTCTAGAAGGCAGTTTCAGGTGCTCTCAGATATCGTGGTTTCTTTAACTGCCTCTGTTTTAAAATTTTCTCTACATCAGAGTAAAATAAAGAAACGATCCTGGGTTCTTCATGAGTGCTTGGAAAGAGTTCCTGAAAATGTGGATGCTGCAAAAGAACTGCTTCAATATGGATTAAAAGGCACAGACCTGGAGGCTCTTTTAGCCATAGGGAAAGGAGCAGATGATGGCAGGTTGGTTCCGGAAAGATGTGGATAGAAGTAAAGGTGACTTTATGAAAACTTTTAAGCTGAGACATTGGAAAGGGTAAACTTCTCTTTATTTAGGTTATTCTGCAATGAAGCAGTTGCCTTTGATTAATGCTTTTTTATCTGAGGTCAGTTTTCTTTCCTTTAAGTTAAATACGTTTACATATGATAGCTTGATGCTAAGAAAAGAGCAAATTCTACAAACATTTATTGAATGCTGGCCGTTTCTAAGCTGTGAGGTTAAGGCGGCATGCACCTAGGTGCGCTTACCGGTGAACTGAACCACCATAGGCAAGTCTGAGCTTCATTCACTTACTTATGTGTAGCATTGTGTCCTTCTTCAGAGAATTACCTTGATTAAGTTATATATCTTGTGAAAGCATCTCATAAACTTTTTTATGGAATTTTATTTTATTTTTTTAAACAGCAGGTTCTTATTAGTTATCCATTTTATACATATTAGTGTCTACATATCAATCCCAATCTCCCAATTCATCCCACCACCACCACAACCCCCCGCCACCTTCCCTGCTTGGTGTCCATACGTTTGTTCTCTACATCTGTGTCTCAATTTCTGCCCTGCAAACCGGTTCATCTGTACCGTTTTTCTAGGTTCCAAATATATGTGTTAATATACGATATTTGTTTTTCTCTTTCTGACTTTCTTCACTCTGTATGACAGTCTCTAGGTCCATCCACGTCTCTACAAGTGACCCAACTTCGTTCCTTTTTATAGCTGATGTCTTCTTTATCCATTCGTCTGTCGATGGGCATTTAGGTTGCTTCCATGTCCTGGCTATTGTAAATAGTGCTGCAGTGAACATTGGAGTGCATGTGTCTTTTTGAATTATGGTTTTCTCTGGGTATATGCCCAGTAGTGGGATTGCTGGGTCATATGGTAATTCTATTTGTAGTTTTTTAAGGAACCACCATAGTGGCTGTATCAATTTACATTCCTACCAACAGTGCAAGAGGGTTCGCTTTCTCCACACCTCTCCAGCATTTGTTGTTTGTAGATTTTCTGATGATTGCCCATTCTAACTGGTGTGAGGTGATACCTCATTGTACTTTTGATTTGCATTTCTCTAATAATTAGTGATGTTGAGCAGCTTTTCATGTGCTTCTTGGCCATCTGTATGTCTTCTTTGGAGAAATGTCGATTTAGGTCT